>NC_052530.2:17841427-18466427 GCF_016746365.2 Drosophila yakuba
ACTATTTGTTATTGACTGTGTACTCACAAGATGATCTATGCCATCTGTCGATAGCTTTTTGCTCTTGCGTTTAAGGTTCGTTCTGTTTTTTGTAAACATAGTTTGAATGGTTTTAAAATTATTTTAGAATGGATAACGTTTTGAAACTATTTGGACATAGTATTTCGGTACATTAACAAAACAAAATAAAATAATATGTATTAAATCTTAAATTATTATGTAAATCTTAAGTAAAACTATGAATACACATGGCTATTTATTTACTATTCATCAAAAAAATGACCAAATCGTTAGCTCAAAAACTATCAAATCCATCCACTATCCACTATCAAAAGTAATGGATTCGCCTTACAATTGGCTGGGTATAAAAGAACGATCGACATATTTTAGTGGGATGATAACTTACTTTTACTAATAATGATCAAGTCGTGGTGAAAAAAACGGTTACTAAAATAGTATTAGTAATAAATATCAGAAGAATAAGTAATATTTTGTTTTTGGAAAAAATACTTCTGTTATAATTAAATAAAGAAACTATTTTTATACCCGTTACTCGTAGAGTAAAAGGGTATACTAGATTCGTTGAAAAGTATGTAACAGGCAGAAGGAAGCGTTTCCGACCATATAAAGTATATATATTCTTGATCAGGATCAGTAGCCGAGTCGATCTGGCCATGTCCGTCTGTCCGTCCGTCTGTCTGTCCGTCTGTCCGTCTGTCCGTATGAACGTCGAGATCTCAGGAACTACAAAAGCTAGAAAGTTGAGATTAAGTATACAGACTCCAGGGACATAGACGCACCGCAAGTTTGTCGATTCAGGTTGCCACGCCCACTCTAACGCCCACAAACCGCCCAAAGCTGCCACGCCCACACTTTTGAAAAATGTTTGGATATTTTTTCATATTTGTATTAGTCTTGTAAATTTCTATCTATTTGCTAAAAAACTTTTGGCCACGCCCACTCTAACGCCCACAAACCGCCCAAAGCTGCCACGCCCACACTTTTGAAAAATGTTTTGATATTTTTTCATTTTTGTATTAGTCTTGTAAATTTCTATCTATTTGCCAAAAAACTTTTGGCCACGCCCACTCTAACGCCCACAAACCGCTAAAAACTTTCCTTCGCACTTACACTAGCTGAGTAACGGGTATCAGATAGTCGGGGAACTCGACTATAGCGTTCTCTCTTGTTTATGTTAGATGCTGTATATATGTTTTATTTAGTAATCATTCAAATCTTATGAGAATTAATCAAAACGTCATTATCGTGAGCAATAGCGAAGTTGGCTTTAGCCTGATCGGTTTTGCCTCCTGCGCCGTTGGGCCCTCCTCCTTTGGGCCCTCCTCCTTTGGGCGCGCCTCCTTTGAGCACGCCTCCTGGCCGCAATCCTCCTCCTCCTGGCCGCATTAGCCGCGCTGTTGGAGGTATTTCCCGAATTGGATGAGGAGTCACTGGGCGAGTCCGTGTTGGTAGATGGAGTGACTGCCGTGCTCGGCGTGGTGGAATCCGCCACTGGTGCTGTGGTGGCTCCACCGGCGGAGGGTGTCGTGGTATCTGCTCCAGCTGGGGGTGTCGTGGTGTTGGCAGCGGCTTCGGCCACGCACTCGGGATCGGTTGGACTGGTGGTGCAGTTGATGCATCCTGCGACGGTGGCGTCAGCAGTGCAGGTTACTGCCTCGCTGTTCCTTAGGAGGCAAGCGGCCAGGACAAGCACTCCTGATAAGATTATCGATGTTACCCGCATTTCGAGAATGATGGTGTCTTGGGATGTTAGCATGGGCTTTTATACCGCTTTGGAGATTCATTGTGGCTTTAGAAATAAAGAATATATGAAAATTTACCCAACTGGGCTATCAAATTTTTGTCTCTTTATATCCTTTGTTTATTTTTGCCATATAATGGTACCAGAAGATGATACTCAAAGTCCAATTCTTATTTGCTGTTGTGGATTGATGTTAGAAATATAGTTGTTCAATACGTTTACCTTATACAAATGAATGCAAAATTTATGAATCCAGCTGTTTCTTCCGAGTTTTGGCTTATTTATCCAAATTGTTGACGCAGAATTTACCCTGATCAAAGTAGGTTTTAGAGGTATATAAATCATTTTGAAGTGTAAAGCGCAGTGGGAGAGGACAGGATGTATGTCCATAAATGCTTAACAGCTTTATAGGAAAAAACTCGGATGTTTTGGTTTTTATTTTGGCACACTAATCCCGTGTTTCAGATTCATGGGCTTTTATGGCATAAACCCAGGTTTTGGCTCTTTATAATGCATAATTAGATGCCAGTTTATGCAGCTTCCCCATTTTCCAGGCACAAAATAAATGCAGTTCATTATTGTTTGCTACCTGGTCAAAAGTGAATAACAATATTTCGCACTTTAAGCTCGCTTTGAGCGAATTTCATTGATATAGCTCATTTGCAACCTGTGAGTAACAACATTTCATTAGAGTACAAAATATGTTTAATATTTAGATTCGCGTGCTAGATTTACCTGCTTTCATGACTTCCCAACTGTTTGCTAGTGTATGGTTTTTGTTTTATTTGATAATTATCATGACGTCACATCTTACATCGAAGCGAAGCGAGAACAATGGGCGAGAATATTTTAAATTCATATTTCGCAATTATATGGCGATGTGCTGACCAGCTCTGATTTTTCAGTTAGTTTCGCTTTTAGCTGATCAGCGAACGGTTGAGCCATGGATTTATTTAGCTGTTTGCTGCTGTGCCTGGGAATTCTTTCCCTACCCAATGTCGTGGTTTGTATCTTGTGCAAATTGTTTAGGCGCCTCTAATTTTTAATCATTTAATAATTTACAGTTTACAATATGCATTCCACCCGATCACTGCATTGAAGATGTGAGTTTGGTACTTGATTATTTGATATACTCTTTTACCTTTGAAAATAGTCTGACTACCACAATTTATAGTCTCTATTGTTCCTGGTTAAAAAGAGTTAATTTTTTTGTGTCCCACAGATGGAGGAAAGCGATGCGAAAGAGCGATTCGACTATGTACTTGGCAAATATGAGGAGGTGGAAATGAAAATTCCCGGAAAACCCGTTGGGTGAGATGAACTTTAGCGCGTGTATGGTGTTTGGTGTTCCACTAATTGACTTTTCATTTCGTTTCCACCACCGACAGTTTGCATGGGAAAGTGGTTACGCATGGCGAGGCGGAGGAGCAGCACTTGGTGTTCCAGTACATGGACAATACGCTCCATGACATCATCCAGACGTGTGCGTTTGTGGTCAAGCGGAATCCCGGTGAGTGCGAGAATATCCGCACCTACTGCTCGGCCTTTCTGAGCCGCCTGCCACGCCCCCTCCTGGAGCGCCAGCCCATCATCGTGTGCGACGATGGGACGCGGGTGGCGGAGGAGGAGTCGGAAACGGAAGCGGAAGACAACCCGGATGCAGATGCTCAGGGGGAGCCTGATCCGCAGCAGGAGCAGGGAGTCGGTCAAGTGGAGACCACAACAGCGGAGCCGGCCAGCTCCAAATTAAGTGAATTTTACTGAGTGGGTGCAGTTTCAGCCAGCGGGCTTTTCACCCTCCTCGACTTTACATTTGACACACAATTTTACGAATAATTCTAAAATAAGTGCATGAGTAAGTGCAATTGAGATTAATTTTCAATTATACGTTTTTAATTCTTTCAATGCTTTAACTTTAAGAAAATTCCACGTTTTAATGATTATATGAGTATTTACAAATTTCAGTCTTTAAATATTAAATTATTCACATACACCACTAAGGAAATTGGTACGTTGCGTATACGACATGTTGGTTGGCTGGTGCTGGGGGTTAGGTCCTTAAAGTTGTTTGATGGAAATTTATTTTTATTTATGAAGTATTTGATATTGGTAAGGTTGATTCTGTCTAATGCCATAAGTAAATACCTAAGCAAATTAAAGAGTCTAACAGAGAAAACACACTTTTATAAAAAATGTGAAAGCATCATCGAAATGATTATAACGAAGTAAATTGTTTTTAGTATGCATTGCAATGTATAAAAACAGCGCCTAAAATTAGGCTTACTTGCACCGTCTACTAACATTTCCCCTTGGCCACTCAATGTCACGGCTTCCCCAGATTGAGTTAGGAAGCTCTGACAGCAACAACTATGCGGCTTTTAGTTCAACAACTGACGGCTAAAAGACTAGACCAGGCCAAGTCCGGCGCCTGCGCCGATCCCACGCTGCACAGTGGACACAATACGACAAAAACACAAAAGTCGAGTTTTCTAATAAAGCAGAGAAATTAATTTTTAAATGTTTTAAATAAACAATAATTTGGTAAGATATGAAGAACACATTTACTTTTTAGATGTGAATTAATTTATTTATCAGAAAAATAGTATTTGATTAGGCTAATATATTCAGAGTGTTTTTTTGATTGGGGAGTACTAACCAAATCTAATATAATTAACTTCTTATATTTAGAAAACTATATATTTAACAAGTACTAAATTTAAATACTTTATAGTAAACAACTAAGTTAGCATTTAGCACTTAATTACAGATTACTTAAACTTAAGTAAAAACTTCAGCTTTGCTCGGAAAATTTAAGCCACTGTACTCAGTTGTGAGAGAGAAAACTCTCTTTCCGACCGAAAGAGAGAGAGAGGCTTGCGCCAAATAACAGTAAACAAAGCCCAGCTGCTGCTGCTGCTTGCGGTACAAATACGGTTTTCAGTTGTTAACGGGGCGCCAAGGCGAACTGGAGCAGCGAAATCGGAGCGACGGAGCAGGAACAAAAGCTCCAAAACGCTGCACACCCACAAAGTCGGTGGAGAGTGGAGAAAGACAGAGCCGGAGACAGAGACAGAGACAGAGAGAGATAGCAGGCCAGGCGGTGAGAGCACCTTAGAGAGTTAGATGAAGAGAGAGAGAGAGAGAGATTCTCAGCGAGATAGATTGTTATTTGTGTTTGGCGACAGTGGCGGTGCGGTCCCGTGCCGCACAGAATTATCTGCTCAGTGCTAAAGTTGTACTCGTGCTGCGTAGCTCGTGCGGGCAAGGCCGTTTCTCGACACGCCCGCCCACCCACCGCCCCGCGCGCCCCCTGCCACGCCCCCAGCAGCTGGGAGCAGCAGCTGCTTTTCAGTAGTGAAGTGCGTGCGCGTTTCGCGGCAAACGGAATTGCCGCCGGTTGTAAAACAGTCGCAGGATAAAATCGCCTCGAAACGTAGCGAAATTACATAGTTCGGAATATTAGCCCGCTTTTTGCATAATCCAAAACGTAATTCGAAGGGCGAAACTTAAAATGAATAGCGGCGCGTAAATATACTGTTAACTATTTACGTTGCCGTGCAATTTACAGTCCAAATCGCAGCCCACCCCCTTTTATCAACGAAGCGCCAGTCAAGCCGCCGTGTTATCAGCAAACGAAGCGCGACAAAAAACACAAAAAAACACAAAAAAAACATAGAAAAACGTACTAAAAAAGATAGAAACAGCACAAAGTATATGTGGGAAAGCAAAGTGAAAAGAAAATGCATTTGAGTGCGTGAGAGTGTGTGTGCTTAGGTGAGTATTAGCCGTACGATTGTGTGTGTGTCTGTCGACTAGAGGGTCCCCGGCTCAGCTGAGTGCTGAGTAAACAAACAAAAAGCAACCGAAGCCAAACACACAGAGCCACAGCACAAATACCACCGCAAATACGCTGGTACCGCGCCACCAGCTAAATATACATATATGCGAGCCCACACCCACACACTCGCACGCAATGATTAGCGTTCCCCAAATCCCCCAGAAATGTGCGAATTATGAAATATTTTACCCTTGAATGTCATACGTATTAGTATTAGAATAAGCGGCGGGGCGCCCAGCGAGCGTTACTTTTTAGCAAGTTTTTAATACCCCCCATGCGGTGGAAACGAGGGGTATGCCCAGTTTCAGAAGCCCTAGAACCAATCCAAATCGAAGCGAATATTAAAGTTCCATATTAATATTAATAATATATTCTTTTGGTATTCAGCATTACAGAAGGCGAAGAAAGTGGCCACGAAATATATCTATTTATATCAAGGTATCAGTTGCCAAGCCAAAGGCATTCAACAAAATCTTTAGCTTTTGAGGCCATATCCGTATAACTCAAGAATTAGTGTGCCTACATATTGGACATTTACTATGTCGTAATTTACAATGAGATTCTGTGGAAAACAATTAAAACGATTTGAGTTCAGCACATTGTCTACAATTGCCTTAGTAATATTTACAGCAATGTTCTGCCTTGCTTAGCAAAATGTAACAAATGCAATTTTATATTTAGATATTCATCATAGACTTCAGTTAAAGCTTTAATGTATATTAATGTATGCAAGAAAACGGAAGTTTCATTTATTAATTGCCAATAATGTTTAGAAGAAGCGTCTTCTGATACGCTCAAACGGTGGACAACCCGAAGTCGGGACACTTAAAAATAGAACTTAGAGTTCTTCTTGGGGCGTGCCATGGGGAATCAGAGGAGCATGGCCCCAAAAACTTTCCTGTGACGTGCCTGTGATGCCCCAACGCAAATGATTCGAGTGCTGCTCCAACGCATTTTGCCACTTTTCGTAGTGCGCGCAATTTTCTTCTCGGCCGCCCTTTTGGAGACCCGCCAAAGTGTCTGTGAAATCCATTAAGTTTTGTTTTCGTTTTTTATGAACAACATTGACTTTGTCAACGGTTCGTTCGCCAACATCCCCTGGACCCTCCCTCCCTCTCTTCCTGCCTCACGCACTTTTCCGAAGAGCAACTGTCTGAGCAAGTCTTTTATTTTATTTTAATGCCCTCTCCTTCTTGGCAACTCCTCGGCAGCTTCCCTTTGGTGGATTTTTTACAAAAATGTTGTCAAAATTTATTGACTCACTTTCGTCCTTGTATTATCCGGCTTTATCCGTCTGCTGCTGTCTCTTTGTTGTCACACCAGCGAGCGTGACAAGTTATTTCGAAGTGAACAGGAGCTTTAAGGGTCATAAACTGGGCTTTTCACAACTTTCAAGAACTCCAATTAGGTTAATTATTGTGCTGGCATGGCTACATACTCGTATGTGTGTATTATCTTCATGAAGAACGGCTCGTTAAATTATTAAGAAACTAATTGCAAAGTACAAACGTATTTTGCATGATTACACATCACAAAAATGCTTCGCCATTTTTAAATTATTTGCTGAGCGAGTTGTTATACAAATTTAAACAAAAAACTCGAGTTGCAGGATAAACCAAATTCTTCTTCGGTTGCCTCTAATGAAGATCCGTATTAGCTAAATGCCCGACGAGGATGTAAAGTAAATGGAAGAGCCGGCTAAAAGGTTTCAAAGTGCCGCTCCGCACCTGTCTTTAGTGTCTCGTGGGATTCCCCCTGTATTCTGTTTGTTTTTTTCTTGTGTAATACGTTTAAGGTTGGGGCCGCGCGGATTTATAGTATATGGAGTCCCGATTTTCGTGGGGACCGCTTATAAATAGTCCCCGTTCTCGGCGATTACCCATCGCATGCAATTTTTCCTGGCACTTGTTTGCCCTTCTCGGTCTCCGTTTGCTTCTTTGGGGCCGGGCACGTGCCTTTTACTTTGCGGGAAAAATGGAGAATTTTCGACGGAAGCCCCAGGGCCCAAAACTCGCTCTCGGCCATGTTTATGGCGTCTGCCGTTGACTGACGTTCATTGGCTTTTGTGCGGATATTTGCTTTTGTTATTATTCCGCCATTCTCGGGCGTCCGTGTCCTTCGTCCTTCGTCCTTCATCATTGGCCATAAAACGGTGTCTCCGAGCACATTTCGCTGGTCGCGTCGGCATCTGCGTCTGTTTTCCAACCTTGTCTCAGAATTCAGGACTCCATTTATTCATCTATCCGTTCATCCTTCCTCCATTTGTACAAGTTTATTTTGTTCCCGAAATTCTCTGGCATTCTTTGCAATTCATCCTACTGTTTGTTATCGCTATGGGACTGTCCCATCCTTTTTTACCCCTCCTCCAGAGCTCCTTCTTTCCTTCCTTTTCCGACTTCATTTAATCAGCAATTCATTTATTTAAACGCTTTCGAGAATATCATTTTTGTTTATTGATTGAAACTGAGAGGCATGGTTTTTAATGGAGGGTCAAAAAAGGAGGCGCGAAGGACACGCCATCTGAGCTGAAACAGTCACTAATTTGATTTGTTGCTTTCAAATTAGAACACAATTAGTTATGAATCCATGGCTACTAATTACATTTGGCGTCCACTTTGGACAATTTATGCTTTTCCCAATTAAGCGGAGTCTGGAATTTGCTGAAATATGCCCTATATTTATTAGCTTATTTGTAATAGTTCATTTATTACAAGGGTCTGTTACTGTTGGTCATAAATATTTTGCAAGAAATAGTGTTGGTTTAAGTTAAAGATTTTTTATGGTAGTTTAATGGTAGAAACAACGATAAACAAATTTTGATGCCTTAAAGATAATAGTTTTTTTTTTTTTTTTTTTTTTTTTTAGTTTTTTTTTGTTGTATCGTACATTTATTAATTTAAAATCTGTCCATGTGGACAGATGTAAAACTTACTTGAAAACTTTATGGAGGTGCAAGAAATTAGTTTGAAACTAATTAACTTTTCCCAATATCTTCGCAGTGAGAAAACCGAAAAACTGGCACAAAACAAAAATTGGTATGTCACGTTACGTATACGCAGCGTTGCCATTTAAAATCGCTTACAAACTACGTAAACAAAATTTGGGAATAAAGGGGGAAGATGTAGTTGGATCTATTAATAGCTGGCCCAAAGGATAGTTGTAAACTTTTCGCCCAGCTGCGATTCTGTGCAAAAGACACTATCGAAGACGGATGACACGGCCACGCCCCCAATCGGTTTACTTACTTTTTTGGTAAGACGGGGCATGCGATTTTTCTGCAGCTGTCGTCGGACTTTTAGCTGCCATTTGAGGGAAGAAACCACATCGGCGGGGAAAAAATAACATTCCCCGTTGAACGAGATGGGGGAAAACTTCACCGTTAGCCGTTTTGTGCGGCGCTTATCCGTCTTAGCCATTTTGAGTCCCGATTCAGCCGCCACTCGCCGATATTTTTCGCAAAGTTTTGGCCACGTTTACACGGTTTCCTTTCCACCAATTCTTCCTTGGCCACTGTGGCTTTTCGCCGGAAACAACACACGAGTGCCGCTGCGATAACGGGTGTGTGTTGGCCAAGTTCGCTTGCTGCTCGCTCCCATGGCGAAAATTATTGTCTGAGGTTGTGTCGCTGTACCACTAACGCATAAATTTGACTGTCGCACATATCCTGCGGCTTCGTTTCGCTTTTCCCCATTTTCCCGCATTTTTCTCCGTTCTCTCGCATATCCTGTTACCGCTCTGTGTATGTTTTTGCCTTTGTTTTTTTTTTCTATTGTTCGGTCCTTGCCTTTTAGTTTTTTTCTAGCATTTAAATGCTCTATTTTTAGACCACAACACTTTTATTTTTGGTTCATATTTTTGTACTCGTATTTGTGGGCCAAAAAGTCAACTGTATTGTTTTCACATCCTACTGCTTGTGTGTGGGTCAAAGCCGAATTGTATGGAAATGCGAGTTGCCAATTAAAAGCTTGCGACTTTGCTTTGCTCTCGACTTCGCTATCGATTATATAATAATAAACCTGGCGGGCCACGTGGCGCCTGAACTTGCCACGTAATTATACTTTCATGTGGACGCAACTGCCAGTCGCTGGAACTCGTTATGGCCAGGAGGCAATTACGAGTAATTTTAATAACATAGATTACGCATACGCCCCGAGTGCCACTCGACGGTATCTGAAATGGGTCATGGCACGGAGGACAATGGAAGTTGCGTTTGTTGTTTCCGTATTATTTGTATTTCTAAATATTTAAAATTTCAATTAGAATCGCAATTATTATTGATACATGAACACCATCAATCAAATTACCATATTGTGCGTTCACAGCGTTTCGGAATTGATGTCAGCATTAAATCTGCACAACTATTCCGATTATATATTCCGTTTGCTAAGCTGTGGAATTTAAAGTTCCGCATGAAATTCCCCCCAAAATGCGGTGGGCCAGGGACTTAAGCCAACGAGAAAACAGGTTTTAATTAAACTGAGACTGGGGTTAAGCTTGGAAACTGTTCACTTTGGAGCGCGAACACACTCATGCGTTCAAGCGGACACTTAATTACTTAGCACGACTTTCGAGGAGCCCCACGTAGTGATGGAAAACGGTTAGCCGCATTTCAAGACACGCCCACACACGGCGAAAAGTCCTTTCGGGAGACGAGTAATGGTGACCGAGCAGCGTCGGCATAATTAAATTATTCCACAACAATTGCCGCTGGAACAAGAGTCGCTCATTGAGTTAATTTGCGACAAGTCGAGGTGGTGATGTCGACGATTTCACTGCCGCCAAAGTTTCTCGCTGTCCTTTCGCTCTGACTGTTGGTCATTTGGCTGAACTTTACGCAGAAAAAGGATTAATTAGGATTAAAAGTGTGCCGAGTGGTTGACAGAAGCCCAGCACGGTTAGCCCTCGACTACAAAAAGCCCGACGGTGGCCTCAAAAAAAAAAATAGCGGGAAAACTCGGAAGGAAAATAAAGCAAAGTAAGGTACAAGTGGCTGGATGCTTTCTGGCGGTTGGCGTAATCGTGCGGCATAAATAAAGTCAACCAGTTGGCCAACAATTTCAACTTGGCTGCTTGGCTGAAGATGATTTCTCATTTTGTGCATGGCGCATTTAATTAACATAATTCGATTTAATTCTGGATTCCGCACACCGCCGGTTTCTGTTCGACTCTTGCATTTAAATGAATTTAGCATAAATTACAATTTATTACACAGGCCCGATTAATTTCGGTTGTTTTGCATTTCGTGTTCTTGCTGCTTGGCCTTGTTGATCTTGCCCAATTTAATTGAATAACAATTTCGAAATTGGCTTATAACCCACTCAACCCACCTGACCAACTCGTTCCGAAGCTCAACGCTCGTCCCTTACCGAATTCAATTAAAACTAACAGCATTTATCGGTTTTCAATGCAATCAGTTTGGATGGGATTTCGTGTCAAAAGTCTTCACCTGGCGATATCTGAGTGCATGACATGGCTGAAATTGAAATCACTTTTATGGCAATAAATAAATAAGTTTAGTTAAGCTTTCGAATCCCCTGCCAGCTGCCCGTTCCCATTGAAATTATTGATCCTATTGACGTTTGAAAACATGTACACATTTCTAAACCTTTTTTTGAATCATGCATTTCGCTTTGAATGATCCAACAAAGCGTCGCTAATCTAATGAAATCATTTCCATTTTCATTTCCATATTCATTTTGCTGACATTAAAGTTTTAAAACCCCGAATGGCTTTGGTCAACCCTTTTGCGTTTTCGACCTTTTCGCAGCACTGCCAGTAATATTAGTTAATGCCCTGCTGCGGTCGTCCATGCGGAATTGTTATTACTTAAATGGCCTATTCATTCCGGTTTCCCCTTTTTGCGGCTAAATAGTTTGTAGGGTAAAGTGGATGTTTTAGTACTAACAGAACAGAACTAACAGCCTTATCATACAAACTATAAATATAATAATATAAAAGTACAGATTTATACAACTTCTAAAACATACGAGAACATCCAGAGCTTAGAACAGTAGGATTCCTAAGATAACCAATTTTTAATTTTAGCATAATATTGATTTATTCAGTACTGAATTTTAAGTAGTTATACTGGAGGTTTGAAACTTTTTCACATGCTTACGAATCCCTTGAATACTTTTAGTTTTAGGGTATCTAATCCGTTTATCCCGAGTTAACTTCAACTGCAGAACGCATTTGTTTGGCCAGCAAACTGAGTGGAAAAACTTTTAACTAAACCCCAAGTACCTACACACAAACATGTACTATGACGAGTATAACTGGGTGGCGGAGGCTGGAATACGCTACTAGGAAAGCTGAAAATTGTGAAGTGTAAGCAAATTGTAAGATATGCAAGGGTTAGGGGAATTTCCAGCTTTTTGGCCACGGTTTCAGGCGAACGAACACGACTTCCAAGTAAATTCACACGAATATATGAATATTTCATTTGGCAAATGTAACTAAATACAGGCCAGGCCGCAGGACATGTCTCTCATCTTCGCTTCGCCATCAAATCTGCCAAAGGACATGTGTAAAGTGTCAATGTGTGGGTGGGTGTGTGTGTGTGTGTGGGTGCTTCTGTTTGCAAACTGCGGCTTTGCAATTGAATGCGAGGGGCTGCTTTTCCATCTTGGTGCTCGCTTCCTTCTGAGGTCTTGAGTCGAGTGGATCTCCTTGGGTTGCCATAAACGCTGCTCGCTGTTTATGCTAAAAATCTATGCCACATTAGTTCGTTGCCATCCAGGCAAAAGTTTGTTGTCGTTCGTTTTGTTTCGAGGGTCATGTTCGGGCTGCCGCCGTTGTTGCGCTTTTGTTTGGCCCATGTTCTTGGCTTTTTGTGCGGCGGTGAAGAGGGCTTGAGGTTGGCAGCGAGCGAAAAGGAAGCCGCCAGACAGACAGACTGCCAGACACACATTCAGTTAGTCAGGAAGGACAGGGGAAAATAAAGGGGAATGCACTCGGAGAAACCGCGTCTTTATTAGTTGGATTTAAAATCAGTCATTTTATTATCTAATTCATAAATATCCAGAGAATGGAACATCTTCGACAGCGAAACAAGTTAAAAGCATCTAAGAACTATACAACTACTATAATTGAGGCTTGTTGGGACAAGACGTATTTATAGAAATATATTTCGTATTAATAATTTATCTTATAGTGAGTTCTATGTGTTTTTAAAAGTGCAGGCACAGATACGATTTTGTGACTCGGCAAGGCCACACAAATGGGACAAAAGAGCATCAGCGTAAGCGGCCATAAACATTCTCCTAACAACATGCAACAATGTTCACGTAATTATGCGCCCGAGTCCTTCTTGTCAGGACAGCTCATGTTGATGCTTAACTTTGCTCCGTTTTATATCCCTGCTCAGGACCTGTTCAGGCCCTGCAGCCTGCAAGTTGCTCCGAGTTGAGTTATTATCTCCGCCCTTCGAGGACCTGTACGTGTGTGTGGGCGTATTATTTCTAACGCCCAAGCACCTGAAGCTACGGACCACACATAACACTAACAGCTTGCCAACTCTGTGTGCTAATTAATAACCGTAATTAAGTTGACTTAATCTAAATTGCCGTTTTTGCATTCCTCTCTTGATAAAATGTGCCACAATGTGCGATTAATGTGGGCTATCAACTTCAACTTTCTGTGCTCACTTAACAGTTCTTTAAAGCCAAACTTAAAGCCACTGCAAAATGCAAATGCTGAAGATAGAATGGAATGGCTTTTAGCCTCATAAATTTGCGATGAGTATTCAAAGCCCGCCCCCACGGAAAATCATGGCCACGGGACTTTCGAGCAGGTCTACTCCTGGCTGCTGCACACGTTGCGTATGAGCAATTAAACGGAAACGCGACCCTTGTCACGTATGCGCCATGTGACACTAGTTCCTTGTGTTTAATTACAGTTTTTATGGCTTCAATGGACACGAAAACCGATTCGCGACCACATTAAACGGCTGAAGGGTCGAGGCGAACGGCAAAAACTGACTAACGTCCAGTTTTCCAAGGGACTGGGTATGGAAAACAGAAGCATGCAATGGAAAGGAAATTAATTACTGCCGGAAAAGAGAAATGGAAATGGGGGCTTGGGGAAGTGGCGCCTGAAAGTATGCCTCAAGTATTGGGCAAACTTTAAGGCACCGGGCACGTGCAAGGCGGGGTTTATTGGGGAAGAAATATCTTATAAAAGTGAAAGAAATATTGCTTTTACTTGAGCACACAGCCCAACTGCACACCTATACACCCACACAACCACCCAAACACACGGTGCTACACCCACGCACACAGAAACAAACATGAGCAACAATAAACGTGTGCATAAATTTCGTGTCGAGTTGCGATGTGCACGCAATGCGGGGGGATGGGGGGCTAAAATAAGGAATGGCGTCAGCCAACATTTGAATAGCACGCACACACGCATATGTCTCGACGGCATTCGGTACAGTGGGCACCCGCTAGGCAACCCGGAAATGCCAATAGCATCGGTCATGAACAAAAAAAATCCCTTTGAATGGCTGAACTATTAACGTACCTGCAAAATAGATATTGAATTGTAACAACCTAAATCTAATTGTTCAAGTGCGCTTACAGTTCCGTTTTTCATTGGCAAGTACTCACTGTAGGAGCTCAATAGTTGAATATTCTTTTACGTGCCGTTGCCACCGTCACTGCTGTTTGCCTTTCCATTTTACTTTGCGCTTGTTATCGTCACTTCTGGATTCAATCAATCTTCCTTCTGCGGCCAGCAACTCCAGCACGCACCGCCAGCTGAGTGCCACTCTCAGTCGGCTTGGGGCTGCCACGCGGCGTATGCGTAATGTGTTGATATTTGATACACATCTTGTCACTTTAAAGGGAGTTCGCTGGGAACCGACAGCGTCGCTTATTTCGGCGAGGGCCTGGGCCAGCCCTTTCCCTTTGGGTGGACAAACAAGATACTAATCTATTAGCTGCTAATCGTTTATCCATATGTAAATTGACTGCCCAAAGGGCAATCATCATGGGCCACATTCGACAATCTCAAATATTTGACTTGTGTAGGTGGAAGGAAGCCATTGCTTGGACAAGGATAAGCTTCCATGCTTTCATTACCCGCAATATGGCAATATGTGTGTCAATGTTTGAGCTGTGGTGCAAACGATCCCATTGCAAGCCATTTATAAGCATTTAATACTTCTTTTCAGGGAAAAAATTAAGAAATTCCTAAATTTGAGGGATTTACTTTTCACCGAAAGAAAAGGGAAAAAGGCCATAAGCGTATCTGGTTGCCTATTCATGTTAGTGTCCAATAAAATTCAGAACTCCCCAACCACACATAATGCCGACAATCAATCTGTGGCCCGCCACAACATCACAGGCATGGCGAATGGAACGTAAATCATAGAAATTGCACACACTCGTGGAAAATGTGCGAGCAGATTTTTCAAAGCATGCAATTTACTCGTAGTTTCATGTTTTTGTTCCACTACCCTATCGCAAAGTTACACGGCAACGCAAGTTTGCCTAATGGTCGAAATTAGAAAAACTGAGCTACTCAGCAAATGGCGGGATTTTAATATTCACTTTTTTCTATGAAAAGAGTCGGCCTCGTCCATAATGTATGCTATGAATTGTGTGCGCTTGTGGAGCGTAAAAATTGAAATTCCTGCGCTGCCAAACGCAATATAGAAGCAATTTCATTTCATTCATAGTTGATAATACCATCGAGGCGGAGGAGCTGAGGAGCTGAGGGATTCGGCCTGGTCACATAAATAGTTGGCGTTGCGGTTGGCTGGCCAGCAGGGCGTATGAATAATATTTCTGCGGCCATATGTAAGCAAATTCGGAACGCAGTCAAGCCTGCAGTGTATTACTGGACTCCTTGTGACCGCAGCTAAAGGGCTTTTTCTTAGAAATGATATTTTTAAACGATGAATAGAAACATTGTAGTTTCTTTTCCGGGAACTGCCACGCAGTTAGGTCTCTCAGTTGCCACCATTCAATTTCGAACTCGATCCGGTTTTGATTCCTGTGCCCGGGGAAATGCAAACATTGTCGGCATGCAAGAATAACATTTGCGAAGTGCAAGGCGAAAAACAAACGATTGGGAAATAGGAATTGCTGGAAGAGAAATCAATGGAAGGAACAATCAATTTAAAAGTTTTATGTATGTATATTCAACTGATTTTGCGACACGTTCAGCATTCTAATTGAGTTTTCTTATCGGAGGAGCGCGGGCAGAATATTCCATAAAATAGCATTTGTTGGGGGAACAGACCCCGCACAATAAATATGCAAAACGCAAACGATTCATATTTTTCAAAAGCAGAAGCCAGCAGAAACGGACAGAAGCGAACTCCTGCCAGGATTCTCACACGCCGGAAAATGTGACAGAAGAGTGACAGTGCTGTGGCATCTGATTGATATGCAGATGGTGCGTATACGTGTTCGAATACATATATCCAGCACTCTGGAAAAAAGAGAAAGCCACTGTGAAGGGACAAAACTAACGTAAACACTTGACATGACAGCGGTTAAAGATAGTGAGACGGATGTGGCAAAATCAACAAAGAGCCATCAAAAGAAACAGAATCCGCTGATGGGAAAATTCGTGTCAAGCACATGGCGATTTATGCAAAATTATGTATAACCCCACAGACACACTTTATTAGAAGCCCACGCCACTTTTAAACCATTTAATTGAGGCGAATCACGCGCTTGAGCTCTAAAATCTGTGGAATGCGTCAGTTGCGCATCTCATGCGTAAATTGTTTGAGCCGAAACTAGCAAGCATTTAGCACCATTTCTCACACCTCCTATGATCACCATAAAAATACAAACATGCCGAATATTTATCAAAAAACGTGCGCTTGTATAATCAGAAATTGGTACAGCCAAGTGGGAAATGTTTGAACGCTTTTGCGACAAGTCAGCTCGAATATTTTCATATTCGTAATTTGCTCGGGGCCTTTGCGACATGTGTAAAAAGTAGTTTTGTCTGCTCAAGAACATGAAGGTATATGTAGCTACACGAACGATTAGTAACTACAGAATATGGTTTAGCTCTTGGGAGTTTCTATGGATTTGTGAGCAGAGATACTCGTTTTAATATGGATTCAAATATGAACAGCATAGACTTTAAGACCTTAGTATTAATCATGACTGGGTCTAATGTAGTTTTTCTAGGTTTATTATATGTAATTAGTGATGCTTTAATATATTTCTGGTCAGAAAAGATTTAAAAGTATTATCAATATTATTATAATAAAACTAATATTTGCGAGAAAAGTTTGGAAGAATTACTTTTAAAGTTGTTATAACTTCAAGGACTTCATTAGGCGATTAAAATCCTTACTCTAAGTTACATTTCGAATACCTTCAGCAATTGCCCCGGTTACACCTGGTTATGTCACTGTGACAAGCTCCCAAGTGAACTTATGGCCGATTGCCATTGCTATTGTTGCACCTCTGCCAAGGATGTCTGCGAAGGTGCCAGATTGCAACTTGTCCTGGGTGAAATATTGGAGCTTTTTACTTCAGAGCATGCAGCATTTGACAATTTATTTGCCAAAGTTTGTAAGCGCGTTTTTGGCACAAATTGCTCTGATGTTCTGGCAATTCGTCAAACAAATTTGGCCAGCACTCGAGTTGCACTCGGCTTACTGGCAGACGTATTCGAGGGGGCATTAACACATCAGTGTTAAAATTTAACGACCTATCCTGGCAGCAGCTCTCGACGAGTGAGTGGAAGTGGGTGGTTTTGCGGCCATAAAAGATGGCCGGATGTTGTAAAATATCCGCCATGTACGAGGATACGGAAGAGCGACATTTGTACGAACAGCCGCGAGGGAAACCAGCTTGGGAACTGTTTGTCTGCTTGCGCGGCCTTATAAAATTATATGCTCGGGCATCAAAATTTTTATCGTTCTTCGGTTTCGAGCTCAAATATAATGAAAACATTGCAAGCTACAAGACGCCTGCCCAAGTTGGCTTAGAGGTGCAGTTTATATCGGCTGCCTTGGACTCACGTATGTACATCCACATCTACACAGTCACAGTTACAGTCACATCCACAACCATATCCGCATCATCATCATCTTTGGTTATCCGCAACGATGATTTAGAGTGGGTTGGAGCAGACTTGACAGCCTCCTTCGTATCGATTTGGTCGGTTTGCCTGCATGTTTGTGTATGTGGCCTTTCTGCAATATTTATACAAGTTACATCCCGAATGTAAGTCACTTGCAGCTCGTTCCGTTTGGCAGACACCTGCGGGCTACGTGCTGGACTTTTGAATGCGGCAAACACTGACTTTTATTAAGTGTCACGGGAATGGCTAAGTTTTAGCTACATCTTTCTCTGTATTTATCTGGCATACTATCCTTACACTTTCCTACACTCCTTGACAGAAGTAAATTAAAGAGATAGTTCCGTCGCCAGAGTCTCGCCGTAAATATTTGAATAAACCATGAACCAGCCAAGTTATTCGCAAAAGCACAGCCATATATGGCAATGTAAATATGCGTATTAGCACCGCCACGTGGAAAACATCCTCAAAATGCAAATATTGCACTGTCTAAAGGAAGCTGCAGAAATGCTTATAAATATTCAAAAAAAAAAAATGTTGTAAAAATGCACAATGACCAAATCAATGAATATTTTGTATATTTATAAAAATAAGCAAGAATTGTAAATTTCTTGTGCTATTTTGATTTTAATGTCGCTTAGTGAAGTTTTCACTGTAGCAACACTCCTGAGATATGGAAAATACCTTCGCTGTCACTCCTGCATAAATGTGCATTAAATGGAGACTGAAAATCTCTTGCATTCCTCAAATATTCATAAGGCAAACAGCTAGTAATAAAATGGAAACTCGCAGCTGCATTCCGAAAGCTTTGCACTTTGATGAGCTTGTCAGAGGTCCCTGAGGCAGAAAGTAACAGCTACGAAGTGGCAAAAGATGCGGAAGACAGGGCCAAGTCAGCGGGGTGAGGGGTACCACAGTGGCCAAGGCAACCTCAAATTATCCATCAGCAGCAACAAGTGAAGCTGCAGTTCGGGCTTATTAAATTTTCACCTTCCATCTTCCACCTTCCACCTTCAGCTGCATTGCAAGGCTAGAGCAGTCCGAGAACTTTTGCCCTTTCCGCTGAAAAAACAATTGAAACTAGAGACTCCTCATACGCCCTGTTGTCCGAGCATCTGACTTTGTAATACCGTATTCCTTTTTGCCCATTCGCGTTCATGGCTTACACGGTCCCGACTTGTTCGTGTTCGTGTTGTAGCCGTAACCAGCAGCTGCTGTTACCTATCCGGATCAGGCTACTGGTTTGTGCTACTGTGCCTCGTTCGGTTTCCGGATTGCCATTGTAAAACTTTTGCGCCAGTTGTGCAATACATAAGTTGGGCCATTTTAAAGCGAAGGCTGTTACAACTTGAACACGGAGCTTGGTAATGGATAGCGCGCTGTAAAAATGGTGGCAAAAAAGAGAAAGAAGTCATGTTAGCAGGGGATTGACTATAGGGCCTGTACAAATACCGTGATGTTGCCAAACGGGCACCAAAGTTGCGAAACAAATTTTGGAAGTGGGAAGACAAATAAAATATTTATTAAAATCCAAAAAGCCAAGCACGGCATCTCTCGAGGCAGAGTCCCTTTAAGTTTACTTCGCGGGCTTTCCTCTCAAATCCATTATCAATATTATGGATCCCAGATAGCCCAACTTAATGTTCGCATGGCAGTGTGGACACTAAAATACGAACTTTTTCTTGATCCGCTTTTCTCAAGTGTCTCGCTTCGCTTCGTTTGGCTTGGGTTCCTATTTAATGTCGCCATAACATTGGCTGGCGATAATACTCACATATCGAGGTATATGACGCGAAATAAATATATCCTTAATGGCTGTCAATAGTGAAACATTCGTTTTCCGCCCGGAAAAGTCTCCTTCAGCTTTCAGGCAATTGAGCCACTGACACCGACACACTTAACTCAAGCATCCAAATGAAATCCAAATGGAGGTGAAAAAAGTGCAGGGCCAAGGGCATTCTAGTTGATTGCGATTAAATGAGTTGGAGCTGGGAAAAGTCTGCCTCAATTAGCTCGCATCAAGTGCAAACGAAATTCAACTTGCGGCCAGCAAGGGCAAATTTTTTGGCTTTAAACAAAACTAATTCGCTTAGCAACTTTTGCCTCAACGGAAAACTTCAACGCGTCTGTTGTAAATATAAAGTTATTTGGATTTTCGCTTTTCAAAACTTTTGCTTTTTATTAATGACCACCCAAGGCGATCACCCTCCAGCTGTCATAAACTATTCCTTTGATGAGCGACGGAGAGTGAATGGCAAAGAAGAATGCTGCATGCCACCAACATGCAACAGGAAATTTGGAAAAACTTTTCACACAGCCAAAGTTTGCTACAGGAATTTTCGCAACTCAGATTCGCTGTTTTCGCTTTTAATTTATTTATTAAAATATGTTTTACGTTACAAAGCCAGAAACTCGACAATGCCAAGACAATGCCTTTCTGCTGTCCGGAATCATTTCAGTTCGTTGTTGAGTTGGGCATTAAAGGCCACCAGAAAATGGGATAAAATTACCTCAGCTCCGGCAACAACTCAGGTTTAATTAAAGCGAATTGTGGCCATTACAATTATGCCATTGTCACGCCCCTCGGACATTCAATTCTAGTTCCCAGTTAATGCTAATCAGCTGCCGCAACCGACTGACGCATTAAAACGTGGTCAAGAGCGCATGGAAAATCATCTTGCGGGTGGGAAATTCCTTTCCCTTGGGGAAAAGGAACACAACAATGCTCGTTGTTGACCCAGTTAGATGCGCGGCTGCGATAAAATCGCCAGGAAACCGGGGGAGCTCACAAAACGCATAGACATGGAGACACATAAAAAGGCGATAATAACAGTGGTAGCAGCCATGGTTCAGGCCATGAAAACTTAAACAAGAATGCAAATCCACTTGACTTGATTGAAATCATAAAAGGAAAACCGGGAGCGAAACAACCGAAATTTGCCATGCAAAGGCTCACAAACTGGCGACATAAAAATAAAGGCAAGAAGGCGGTTCTCGAATACATCAATCATAAACGTCACACATGATATAGTACACAGGAATCAGCTCGAAACACTGAACAAAATTATGGGTTACAATATTTGGGGGTTCCTTTTTAATAATATTTAAGTTGGCTAAAAAAATTAAAAAATAAATCAATAAATTGCGTATTTATAATAAACGAAGTTTTAATTTAATTTAATTTAATAATGTCTGACGGAGATAAATTTCTTCAAGTGCACAAATAGTTGACACAATGCTCATACGCACTGTGTTGCCAACACACATTTATGTAGCATACTTTCGGGTGGCAAAGTTTGTGCAAATGATTTTCATAAATGAAATTTATGTACGCTAAAATTGTTTCGCCGCTTGGTGCAAAGAGCATAAAGCAGCTCACTTAATGCGCTGCCTGGGACTGGGACCGATGAAGTTTATGGAAGGGCGCGGCCACGCCCCCCGGGAAATGGCAAGGGGCGGTGGCCGAAAAAGGGGTTGGCATGACAAACGTGCCTTGGTTGCATGATAAATAGCAGCTGAGCTGCGAAGCAGGAGTGAGCAAACAAACTAACACAGTGCCGCAAACAAACTGACAGCAAAGGACACAAGTAGTTCGGAGGACTGTGGACCAGGACATGTCCTGTGGGATCCGTGGACAGCCGCAGCTGAGTGACACACTGACTCCTGGACCGGGCATAAATTCCAAATGCCAATTGGTCTGGTCTGGCATGGTATGGTCTGCTTCAGGTTCTGTTTGTGGTCCAATATGAAATTACACAATTGTTTATTCAGGCCCACCATCGCTGTGCAAGTGAATTTGTGGGCCGAGCGACATTTGTTAGGCTTTCGGCCCAGCTGATTTATGTTAATTAGCTCCACAATTAACTGGTCAGTGGCAGCGACAGGTCGGTAAATTGCATTATACCAATGGTGTTTGGCGTTATATATAAATGTTTGCCCGATAACAAGAAAAAAGATGAATGCCCCAAATTTGGCTTCGCTTTCGTCTTTGTCTTTGTGTCTTCTCCTTTCTTGCCTGCTAATGGCCACAGGCAGCCATAATAATCTTTAGCATTTATTTCGCTATTAATCTCAATCAAATTTAATGTTGTGCAAAAGTCTTTGGCTCATTTCTGGGAATTGTTTGGGTTTTCTGAGCGCCTTTGTTTTCTTATTCGGCTAATATGAGGCCCTTCAGTTTTATTGGCAACGCTTTTGTTTTACTTTGTCAGTTTAGCGCAATATGGTCAATTAATATGGCTGGATTGGGTGTGTTTCCTTTTTTTTAGACTACAGCTATATTTATATTTAAGCCATAGGAAACTCTGATCAGCTTTATGTTGTTTGTAAGCAGAGCAGAAACCGTTTTCATTCATGCAAATTTCTCTTTGAGCTTTTTCAAGGTAGAGATACCAACATTCCAAAAAGGAAACAAAACCCACGTGCACTGACTGCGGAAAATCCAGCTGGCCATGAAGATTGGCTAGAGGGAAATTTGTGCTTTTTGACTGGCTTGCTTGGCCAGAAATGGCTGGCCCACCATTAAATTAACCTTGACTTGGCATCGTGTCCATGGACACCTTCCGAATCGATTTGCTGGATGCTGACCATCGCAGGATGCTCCATGCTGTTGAATGTCCAATTACTGCTAACATGCATAAATCACAGCTGTCAATTATATTTTCGTCCTGCTTCCATCCATTATACACACGCATACACTCGCGCACTCACACATCCTCGCAGCCAGGACACTCGTGCATGTGTCATTAATGTGTGTTTCGCAGGCGGCAGCTGCGACACTTAAACACGAAGCCTAACTAACGTTTAATTAATTAATTCGCTTGTTATTCCTTCTACGTGTGGCACGAAACAAGTTTTTGTAAAACATTTATGCCCGTTTACCTACGGGGCACGATTTATGCCGCAAAAAATCACCCATGTATCTGCCTCATTCGCCGGTTTCCTTGGCAACTGCCGCACATGCGGCGTTTTTTGCAGATTTCATAAATTCTGCTCTCGTCCCGAATGGCAGAGAAATAAATCATAAAAAGATTTCACTGACATGCAATTCCCATATTTTCAACATTTCCTACACATTTTGATCAACACGAGTTTCGTTTTCGATTTCAATATTTACTGTGCCTTTTCACAATACAAGTTACATCGTGCGAACCAATTTAATTGCATTTTAAGACACACTTGCCATTTTCATGTGAAAAAAATATACAGAACTTTGGGGATTTGAGAAGCGGGGGAATAAATTTCATTTAATTATATTAAGTGTTATTCGATTGCGCAATATGCCATTACCGTATATTCTTAAATGCGAGCATGAGACAAAGGATTTAAACATATTATAAAGATATATATATACATTTATATATGAATTGGTAATTAATGATAATATAATATTTAACTGACTAGAATGGGGGATAACCATTTTGATAAAGTTAAAAATAATAAATGAACAACTTTAATGTGTATTTAATTGGTCTCTATATACATTTGCATATGTAATGAAGAGACGAAATATGCGAAAAATTCCATAAATACTTTTATATGTATTAAGAGCTCTTTCACAGTTGCCAATCGAAATCGCATTAAAAATCCCATTGATTTCGATCAAATGAAAAAAATGAAGGAAATGTAATGGCCTGCGTAACGCCAGGAAGTAATAAAAAAGTTTCACGAGATGACTGCTCTCATTTAATGCCAAGGAGCTTATCTGCCGCGTATTACAGTTTCATGCTGCCAAAGGATCTCTGAATTTTCCAGCATAAGCTCCCTCATGAGTGTGTGTGTGTGTTGGCCTGCTGGGAAGCAATTTACATTTACAGCGCCAACATTATAAGCATTTTAGCGACAATTCACAGTAATTATTGGTATAAAAATAGAAGGCACAAGCGCCTGCCAAATGACAAATCGATAAGTGGAGGAGAAGCTCCTTAGCTCACGGAACCTTTAAGCTCCAAGCGGCAAGTAGCGACAAGTCCCGAAATCAAGAACATACGATTCCGAGGAATATGAGGCGACATAAGTGCACCACCATCGTGGCTTTTTGCAAACGCAGTGCAGCTGAATAAGCTAATGAAGCCGCTTTTAAGCAGATAGAACTTCTTCCTGAATGTGCCAGAGATAAAATTTCAGGCGAAACGAAGAGTGCAACTGAACTGAGAAAAACTGTTAACAAAACTTCGAAAAAATACTTTTGGCATGTATATATAAATATGGTTTCCAGGTTATTAAAATATATTTTATTGGATTAAAGATTTGAGATATGTGATTAATTTCGTAACTAAAAGACCTTATGAGTAAATTTTTCTCAGCATGTGCGACTGACTAACGCGCAGCCCTGCTGTTTTATTAATGAAACACTACAGACGGCTGCCACTTAAAAGCTGCGAAAATCCCCACGAGAGCCAAAAACTTTCGGCAGCATTTAGTGGCTGTAGCTCAGGTGGAAAACGCTTTTAAAACTTTGCAGTTTGACCTTTTGTGGGGTGAACAATGTGGCGAGCATTTCATTATGTTGCCACGAGGCGACAGAAAGCTGATTAAAATTATACATTTATGGGGCACAAGTGTGCGAAGTGCAGAATATATCATCTACAATTTATATATATCTCTACTATTGCCAACACGGTACCCCGTGGCGTATGCGCAATGCTGCAAATCGCAAAAAAAATGTATTATTCAAATTCGTTGAATGACGAAGCGGCTGCGGTGGCGCGCAAAGACTTTAATTAGTTTCCAGCGATGCGGTATTGCGGTATAGCGGTCCTGCTTTGTCCTGTTTTGTGTCCTGTTTTGTCCTGATTCGTGTCCTTTCCACGTTTCGACCGCAGTTGTTGCGGTTCCCAAGCTCGGACACGCTAATGGCATTTCAATGTCCATCGCCCGCGGTTGAGTCATTGCGGCATTGATTGAATGATTGCATCAAAGTATTTGAATATGAAATAGCTAGCTCTGCTCGCCGACTAAAGTCGCCTTGTAAAGCAATTGCAAATTATTACGTGCAATAACTAGAAAATAATATAGTCCTTACCCTCAAATCCTTAACCTTCATTATCTAAAGATATATGACAAAAAACTTTGATTTGCTTGACCAAGTGAATGTGTTTGCCTGCGACATCAAAAGCATTTAATTCCATGTGAATACCTCCGAAAAGCCAATTAATTGCCGTCTTGACTTTGCTGAAGCTCAACGCCCTCTGGTCATAGACAAAGGACACGAATTGGGCTCAAGTCAGCTGTGAAAATGCTGGATAATCAGCTCAACTGATCCTTGGAATGCACACTTGCACACACACACACACATTCATGGTCGGTTAGTTCGGGTCATCCGGCTGTCCTTGGTTGCACTTGAATCGGTTTAGACTTAATTTTACCTTCGACTGATTCCCGTGATTGCATCCCACACAGATTCAGTTCAGTTTCGGAAAGGATTTGAATGCGGTAGTCACCGAGCAGGGATTCGCCTGGTAATCCCGGGCTAATGTCATTTGCAGCTTAGCTTTGGATACATGACAGCGGTATTTTGTCATTCGAGGAAATCAAAGGATTTCTCAATTGTTTCTGCTGAGTCAGTGAGTGTCTTAGGGTGCTTGAGTTATTTGCAGAAAATTCGACAAATAAAAGGGCAAAGCTCAGCCAAAAACTAAATGATCATTCTATATACTATATGGACTATATACTATATGGACTATATATAGTATATCGGAGTGAAGAAAAACTCGCTTCATGTGAAAAATGACAACCGTCGGCTGGCCGTGATTTGGTTTATGAAGCATTCACTGCGATGTGACAGCCCCGATGTCCTTGCCCTCGTTGAGTGTCGATATGGTAGTCGAGTGTGGGCTGAATAGTAATGAGTCAGAGTTAAATTGACATCGAGCATTTCTTGTGCCTGATGGCAAGCAATTAATGTGCTTTATGTCCTGTCATATTTTCTGTGGGGCCAACGAATCCTGACAGACGCTTCTTTATTCCACTCCAGTTGAGCTTCCAGTTTGATTTGGACATTGACATTGTCTGGCTTATTTTTTCGAGGCATAAAGTCGCTCGACTCCGAGAAAGTTTTCCAGTAGTACGAGTATCCGCTCCACTCACTAATCGAATTAAAGCTGAGGCGAAAACTTTTTACTGCACCATAAAACAATTTATTATTCAATATTTGTTTGGCCAAAGTTTTAATTGCAAAGTTTGGCTTGTGGGCAGCAAATTTGCTTACCCGTATAGTCAACAAGAATTAAAATTCGACTGAGTCCCGCCGCGAAAATGAGCCAATTAAAGTGCGGGAATATCCTTCGAGTGCCAGTGGTCCAACTCCAGTGGCCCAAAACAACAAGTGCGCTTAATCAATCAATGCAATCAGGCATAAATTGTCTTGAAACAAAGCCAGGGCTAAATATTGTGATGCCATTAGGAGCCACTGTCAATATACGTTTCCACATCGAGGTGCTGTGCCACCGGAAGTGGCTGGAGCGGAAACGGAAGCAGCTGCCGAGAGGCAGAGAAACACAAAAAGACAAAGCCAAAACCAAAGCCAATGCCAATGCCACTTAAGCTTGTGCAAACACAAATGCCTGACAGACTCACGCTGCCTCCAAGTGACGAGATATGTTATATATGGGTGGTGTTTCATATATGTCGATATACTCGCATGTGGACTGGTGATGGAGTGGCGTCCCATCAGAAGACAGTCTTCAACGGCCCCTCAATGGTGTGTTATCAAATTATGCAGGAACGTTATTATTGCGGCTTGTTTCGTAGAATATTTCGTGTGTTTTCGATGGCAAAATTGAATAACAAACACGCCGCCAGACAAAGTGGTATTAAATTGCCACTTCAAGCTCAAAACCTCAACGCACGAGGCACGACCGTTTTGGCTCGATGTGTGTCACATGAGTGGAATGAAATCGGTTTCACTTCAATTCCTCACTTGAAACGTCGGAAATCATATTTAAATTGTTTAATTTGGCAACGGGAGGCGCCGTGGCAGTTGAACTTTGATCTAGGACCGTGACTTTTTTGATCTTGGCCGTGTATTATGACTTTCTGAATAAAGATTAGCAGCAATTTATGAACAGCTTTATGAAACCACATATAATATTTTTTTGATTTTTTTTTTAGCATTTTATATAGATGGGTAAAACTTTGATGTTGTGGCAGTAAAATACTTTCCAAATCATTAAAATAGATCAAGGTATTTACGTATTTACGTATTTTCAATTGGTTAATGTGCAGGCTTTGTCAACACAGCCAGTTTGAGCATTGATAAATCACTATTCTCTAAGAGCTTATATCTGGCCAAGACCTCTCGCAGTTCGACGGCCTGAAGTGGCCATTTTTCCATGGGCATCTCCACCAAGTCCTGGCCACCAAAGTGGATGGCTGGCCACAAAGAGGCCGGCACACAATGCATCCAGTGTCGCGCCGTCGCATTCACTTTGTGGCGATGCCGAGCGGTTTTGTCGCCGCTGCATTATTCTGTCAGCGGGCCACTAGTCTCAGTCAAGATTGTTGACATTTATGCGCCTTGTTTGCCACGTTGTCCTTGTTTGGACCCGGTGGACTGGAGCACTGGTGAGCTGGTGAACTGGTGAGCTGGGAGTCAAGAGGTCCTGTCAGAGAGGCTTAAACTCGGAGCGTCTGGGATTGCAGTGCCAAGGAGCTATGGAGGAGAATGCTAAAAGTTAAGTGGTAAATTGGTTATTGTGTTGCATTAATGGACGGACACTGCACCAGAGAACCGACCACAACCAGCCGCTGGCATTCACTTAGCTTCTGCCTTGGGTTTCGGTCTTGAAAGTGGTTTCGCTCCTGGTCCTGACTCCTTGATTCTTCCCGCTAGCGTTCCCTGTTGAATCTTTTAATTAAGGGCGAATTCCTTGAAGCATCGCAGACTTACTTTGTCCTCGCCATGACTTTGTTTCGGGGCAGACGAAAGTTTTTCAATTATTTTGCCATGACTAGATTTCAGCTTGCCAGCAACCATGAAACAAAAAAGAGTGCAGAGTTTCTGTGGACGCGACAAGTATTAATGACGATTGAGCGGGTGAAAAGTTGATCTGTTGAAAAGCTTTTGGCGATTTGAATTTCCACTCTGAAGTTGACACGTTTTCGAAAAGAATACTGTGGCTAGCCAAGGAATTTTGTGCATTAGACTGCGTCCATTCATCATTTTGTACGAAATTACATTTTAATTGAATTTTATGGTTTGTTAAATGACCCACAGGCAAATGTATATTGGCAGCCAAGGATTCTTGTGCGATGTTCGAAGGAATTTAAAGTGAACTCTGAGGTAAACCAATTTTGTGGGTAATGGCTCAGCAAACAGTGAACAATGGAATACTATTTAAATAAATAAATAAATGCTCTGCAACGAAGTTACTTTCATGGTAAACATTCAGTTGCTGCCACTGACACATGCCTCGAAATCAATGCAAAGCAAACAGATTCCCCAATTTTCGATTGCAGTTTTTCCCCAATAAATAACACATTTTTGACATCTGCAATACGAATGAGAACACGGCCACTGACAAAATATTCCAATTTGCATGCCCAGAGCAAACATTTCCGAATCGACAGAAGAATTTCTTGCACAATGAAAGGCAATCACAGGGTTTGGTTGAATGAAGTCTCCATGTCATGTCATTCCATTTGTGGCAGGCAGGTAAACATTTCGACTAATGCCCAAACCACTTGAATGGCAACTTCAGATGGATTAGATGTCGACTTCTCCGAAAATAAACTGTAATCCGAAATATGTCATCTGAAAGTGCAATTAAACTGAGCAACTTTACAGAGAAAAACACACTGAACTTCTAGTTAAGTTGCTTTAAATGTTTCCATCTTTCGGATGCAGGATAAAAACTATGCGCCTCTAGTTGAAGGTTTTTCAAACCATGCATTTCTAGTTGAAGGTTCCTCGAACTATGCGAGAAAACCAGGCAATTATTATGCAACAAGTATTGTCTAAGAAAATGTTTCGGGGAGGCCATGCTCATGTGGGAAATGTAAATTTTGAATTACCACTACATGAACATGACTTTGAGAGGGGGAGGGTGGGTGTTAAGGGAGCTGTCAGCAGCAGGCTTTTCCAATCCCTCCCACTTCACCATCTCATTTCGCCTTGGGCGCATTTTCCACTGTTAAGCCAAAAAGGCAAAATGTCCTCTGGGAAGAGGCAGCCGTTGAAAGCTTATAAAGTGCAACAGCAATGCGGCAGGCGGTGAGTGTATGTGTATGTGAGTGTGTGTGTGCATAAAGCCACTACGTGATTGTCCTGCCAATGCCTTAAACACAAAAGGGGGCTAGAGAGGGGCTGAAACTCGGCTGAAAAGGGGGGAAGGGCGCACAGTGGCGCCCAAGAGCACCGCTAAGCACCACTGATGAAGTCGCGTCCAAAATGCAACGTTGCAATTTGGCAAATTGAAAACACGAGGCTGAAGGTGCTGACATCGCCAGCTCAGCTGCACAGCTACAAACTAGCCACAAAGTTAATTTGCCCACTCCGTGCAATCCTTGAAAACAACCCACATCCCCTCTTCAACCCCAACCTTCCACCCCTCATTTTGGCCATTTCCATTGCACGCACGTCATGTAATAGGCACTTCCGCTTGCAAAATGGCTACACTGTGTGTGTGTGTGTGTGCTTGGAGGGGTGTTTGTGTGTGTGCACTGGTCGCCGCTAATTCCGTAATTTCAAACGTGCTGGCCCAGTGAGCCACCTCATTGCCGGCACCTAAACACTGAAAGTGTCAAGTGGTCTTACTTATCTTACTTTGTAAACAATGTTAAGCTCGTATTTAAAAGCCGGATCAGCTTTGGCTTAATTCGATATTATTGAAGATAAATCAACTCTAAACAGAATAGTTCTTGTAAATATAGTTTATTTAAAATGTATAAAGCATATAAACAGCATGATAGATTCTGCTGAAATCACCACTAAATTAAGAAAGTGCAAGAAGTATAAGACAGCTGCTCCAAAATATCGTATAAATTATATTAGAATTTAGTTTGACATACAAGTATAATTGAAAACAACTTTTATCAATTTTCATTTGTTATATAACAAGTTATGTTGTATATTTTTTCTTTAAACACATTTCCATTTATAACTCTTGAAGAAATGCCACACATACATACAATATGCAAATACAGGAGAAGAACTGCAACTCTGGCTATTATTACTGGTCAAAATGACGTTAATGTATATTTAAATTAACAAAGAAATGCTAATATTTTCTATGCATTTTCTGCGAGTGCCCCTCCCCTCCCCTCCCCATCCCCGTTTGCCTCTATTTATGGTCGCCGCTGGGCGAAGCAGGTGCGCTGATTGTGGGCGAAGGTGGTTTTAAGCCCGGCTGCTCAGGTGGGCAGCGGTGGCCGCAGGATGCGTTCAGTCATTTGCATGCCCCGCCTGCGGAAAGTGACGTGGGCTGTACCGCAAAGCGTCCTGCAAACTGCATCCTGCAGGCAGTTTTCGGAGTCCTGTAAACAGGGAGAGCCACGGAGAGTCCTGCGCTGCTGACACGTTTGTGGCGTACTTTAATTAAAAATAACTGCCGCTGCCGCTGCCGCTGCCGGTGGGTAAATGTACATGACCAGCGAAGCCAACATACACACCGACTCGTATTTTTTAATTAGGGCAAATATGAGTGCAGCTCCTCATGCAATGTCTGTGTGCATTTGGCTGATTTGACTGTTGCAATTGGAAGTAAACACTGTTGAATTTAATGGGAGCTGCACTCGCAAATATTTCGCATGCCAGCAGGGCATTTCAAAAAGGTTTGGATGGAATGAAGTGGTACTAATTATTTTGGTGGTTTCATGCGAAAGGTGAAACCACAAAGTTCGTACAAAACGAAGGCCGTAAAGCAGCTCGTTAAATATGCATGAGCTCAGTTAACTTTGCATCGAAATGGTTTTCTTAACATTTAACACGGCACAGTTGTGGTCAGAATAGTAGTTTGTTTTATTTTAAACTCTGCATCCTTCCCTAGGATATAAGTTATACCTATAAAAGTAAATTCACTCATTGTTGAAGTGTTCAGAACAGCCTACGATAATCTCGAATATGTGGCGCCCCCGTGTGGGCTTTACCACTTTGTATGTCGGTGATTTCCGCTGCTCATTTCATTTCCGGACGCGAGTGCGTGACCCGCAGGACTCAGCTCTAATTTGCCGCTGCTCATGGCCAGCTCTAATTGCTGCCGTGGAATTAGGAAACAAACTATCTGCTGTAGGCATCCGGGGAACCACAGCGTCGGTGCTCCATTTGAAATTATGCAAATGTTTACTTGGTTGACGGACAGGCACTGGGACGTTGGCATTGTCAATTCCGCAAGGATTTCGGTTGGGTTAGGTGGTTGGTTGGGTTGCAATTGGATGGAACGGGCTGGAATGGCTTCAATGCTGCGCTTTGCGGTAGCTAAACGCTTTGGCAAATGCAGATTTTGCATGTGTTTAATTACTTCTAATTGTTTGCATTTTGCAGTGAAATATTTGCCTACTGCAGGCAGTTGAGTGAATTTTCAGCTGGCACGCCATATGAGACTAATGCAAATTTGATGAATTCATAAACGAGTTTCTTGTTAAGCGTGATTTAAAAGAGGTGCGATTAAACACACTTTAATAATCTTTTCATTGAATATTTAAATCTGATGTTGCTCTTAATGTTTCGGCCCACTAAATGACATTTAATTCACTTGAAGTTTCCGTTTCCGTTTCCGCTGTAATTTATCAGCTTAATTCAGAGGAGTGCCAAAAAGCTTATAATTTCAGCGGCTGCCCCGGGTTGGTAACTTAATGTTCGATTTATGGCATTGGACCAAGGTCGCCTGGCCATAAAGGGGGTACAAAAATTTGCTTGCCAAAGTGCGCATTAAACTCTTAATCTTTAGTGTTGACATTAAATTTACAGTAGCAACTAAGCCGGTTCCAAGGGGCCAAGGGGCCAGAAGGCGGGGTTGGGATCGCCCACAAAAGCCGGCGAGAACAAAGCAATTTTACGGGCCACCCCAGGACATCGGAGCAAACACCAGGACAAAAACCCATCTGCCGAGCGGAGAGAGAGCGGAGTTCAGGAATTTATTACCCAATTTGAAATTGCAAACGAGTGCGTGATAAAGTCCTGGATCTGCTGGAGCTGTGGCTCTCCCCCTGGTCTTGTGTTTTATTCAAAACACCATTGTTTATGTGGCAATGGTGTATGGAGGACAAGCAAGTGCAGGATGCATAGGGCTGCATGCAAAGTCAACGCCGGTGGTGGTCAAGGTGCCACATCGAAGGACAAAGTAGCCAGGACCCTGACAGAATGTACATACTGAACACATATAGTACCAGATCAAAAATAAACTGGACTGGGGAGCATGTTAAGAGCAAAACTGTTGGCACACTTTGATGCTGCTTTATGGCGAGCAGATGAGATTGGCTTGTTAGGTACGCCACATTTTGATGCACCTTGCAAGTTGCAAGCTGCAAGATGCGAGCTGCACTTTCAGGTGCCACGTGGCAAACTCTGAAAGTGTTTACCATGCAAATGTCGACGGCCATTTCAATGCAAATGTGCACAAATGGCAACGTTGTTCCACCAACTCTTCCTCGCCCCTCCCTCATTTTCATTTTAGACATTTTTCCATTGCTGTTTGTCGGCGGCACTGTGAAAATATCGGAAATGTGAATGCAAGCCACCTTTTGAGTCGTGGTTTTTGCTTTCGACGTTAGCTGAAATTACCTATGCCCCCTACTGGCTATAGGGTGGCTATAAATTTGTGTCCCATTGAAGCATTTAAATTTATTTCCATTGCGCATTCGGGCCGAGATTTCAAGAGCTTTCTCCACTCTGCAGAGGGATCAGCGAATTTATTACCCGCAAATAAATTCTATGTGATACATTCACATTTCTGGAATTGAAAACCCAGGCGGAGAGCACTCTTACTTGAATGGGAAAATCTATGTTTGAAATTCAAATTGGTAGCGAAGTGTGAAATTTATGTTTCCCGCTTTTGTATCTCAGATAAAAGTATTTTTAGTATATTTAGAAATCAGGATTTTAACAAATATTTTCTGGGAACATTTTTAAACTAGCATTTAAAATTGAGTAGGTAAGGTGTGGTATGCTTAATGAAATGGCTGTAAAACGCATTAAAATTTAGCAGAGTCAGAGAAAGTACAAGGACGAACTACTCCATGGAAAATCTCACGTAAAATCCCTGGCAACTTCCCGGCAACTCATTAATTTTTAAGCAACTGATAAGGAGATACATAGTAGGTGGGTCGTCCTTCGGCCCACCAACGCGTTCCGCACTCAAAGTTAATGGCTTGGTTAGGCCACGCCCTGCTCATCTAGAATTTCGAAAGCGATTCCCGTAATGGCAGCGAGCCATTAGCCTCAAGTGGCAATGTGGCAAAGTTGCGTCTAAACTTTCCATTTGTTCCGTTTAAGCTGGCCCCTAATCCGCCATCAAATAGTAACTTTCTCCGCTCTTCCTTTCGCAGGTTTCTTCAATCAAAGGGAAAAATCAACTGTTAACCGGCGAGTGGACGCATTTAAAGCCATCGAAAAAGACAAACAACAAGGCAAGCGTGCATGAAGGGAAATCTGGCGGCTAACCGGCCGATGAGTCTGGGCCATCATCAATTACCCCATTGCCTCGCACCTGGCCATTAAAGCCGAGGCGTGTGGAGATTGTGCGGATTGTGGAGAGCAACAGGTTGGCCGGCCAAGTCCTTGGGGACTCCAAGACACCAAGACAGCCAGTCGACCAAGTCACCCATCCCGACGCCCGCATAAGTGGGCGAGTACGTGACTTAATCAGCGGACGCAGCTGGATTCTGAGCCTGGCTAACGAGGCGACCAGAGCGATCACAGAAAAGAGCTGGAGAAGAAGGAGGCGTGTCCCCATTTTGCCCGCTATGATTTCATGCACGGCACAGTGAGCAGGAGCAGCAGCAGCAGCAACATGACAGATGTGTCATCGCCAGCTGGTGGCGCCGCCTCTCCGGTCGAAATAGCCACCAGCAGCTCTACAGCCGCCACTACGTCGGCGTCGGCGTCCTCGTCCAAACCGCTGACCAATGGCGCCAACAAGACGGCTATATCAACGGCAGCTGGAGTAACACCGGGAGCTGCTCCTGGACCTGGTTGTGCAGCAATCCCCGCCAGCGGTTCGAGTGGCAATCAGGTCAAGCTGGAGCATCATTACCGCCAGAGCAATAACAATCGACCTGCGGGCAGCAATCGCAGTTCGGAAACCAAGCTGAGATCTCCAGCCGGCGAGAGTGACGGCGCCTCAAGGCTGATGACACCTGCCGGCAGTTCCTCCTCCCCATCGCAATCTCCATCTCAATCCCAATCCCAATCCCAAGCCAGTATACAAACCCAAACGAGTCAGCAGGACAGGTTGGTCAAGGCACCGAGCACCACGGCATCTCAGCAGGATGTCGATGAGGTGGCCCGCCTGTTTGAGGAGAAGCCGGAAGCATTTGAGAAGTGGCTGACGGAAAGGGCTCCTCCAGAGGCACTCAGCCGGCTGCAGGAGTTCATCGAGAATCGCAAACCGCACAAGCGACCCTCGGTCACCTCCGATCTCTTCCAGCAGTGGATGGCCGCATCGCCCACCGTGCAGCAGGTGAGCACTTGCCTTAAGTACTTGCCATTCTTTTAAATGATATGTTTGCTGATTTTCTCAGTGTTTTATTAATTGTACATTTGTCTTAAATTATAAATAATTGTAGGTACTTAACAATTTTCTCAGTTTTTTAATAAATGTATATTTGTCTTAAATTATAAATAATTGTGGGTAATTAACAAGATCTCATATACATATTTATTAATCCAAAGTTAGAGATGTAATTTTGTAATTAGTACAACGACCAAGAAAAGTTTATAGTTTCCCAATTATCTAAGTGCCACTGCAATGACTTTTATGCCGAACCCATTAAAACTGTTTTTGGAAAATGTTATTACGCCACTTTAGTCGCCAGCCGAAAACTTGATTGAAAGTTGTTCCAGCACTTTCCATTCGCCCAAATTTGTATGCAGGCTGGCCTGCATTATTACACCTCCATTGCATCCTAGCAATCCTTTTCAGCAGCAGGCGATTGCAAGTGCAAATGCAGTTGGCCAAGTGGCAGTGGCAGTGGGAAGTGCAGTTGGTGCCCAGCACTTAGCCACCATCCAACAGCTAAACAGCCAACAGCCAACCAGCCAACATCCATCCACTCAACACAGTCAGTGTTCTATTTGCCCAACAGTAGTTGTAGTACCGAGAGAAGCGACTGTTTGAGCTGGTATTTGTGTTTGTACTGCTTTGTTTTGCCCTGTTTTGTTGTACTTTTGGCACTGCTGCGCTGGATTTCCGCTTTTATTTAACTTTGTTCGCCTTCTTCTCGCCGAGCGAATTAACTAAATTGATATTTTCACAAATTTCCTTTGGCTGGCTCTCCGCTTGTCTTTGGCTGTTTGGCTGTTTGGCTGTCTGGCTGCGTGTGAAGTTCCCTAATTGGAAAAACTCACTCACGGTGGCATTTTCCCAACCTTTTGCTTATGTTTAATTCAGGCACTAAAAATGAAATTACACGAGTCGAGCGAACCGATTTGCCCTCCTGAAATCGACGGCCGAAATACATTTTATATATGTATTTATTTATTTATTGCTTATTTATTGACAAGCTTCGCCTACAGCAGGTTTTTAAATCGCTACCGTCGGCGTCAAGTATTTTTCAATTAACTTTTATTTGATATTTTCTGTAACGGGGAAAAATAACATAAAATAAAACGTGATATATATATTTGGCCTGACCTTTGTCGATGGCGAATGGTCGTTTCGCATATTTCGCAAAATGAATTTCATGTGTGCGGCGTTATGGGTATAAATTAATAACGACACTTTAAAATTATGATTTGGCTTTAACCTTTAAATTAAAAAATGACATCTGATTTCTGAAATGTTAATAATTTAAAATAAAATTTGTTTGACAATATATTTTTGTTAACACGTGACATTTAAGTTTGATTCGAGCTTTTTAAAATAAAACGTACACATACGTGTATGAATGGTTAACATTCAGTATAACTCTTAAATGCAATCGAGTTTAATGAGCTCGCTTAACCATAATTGAACTATTTGCTTGTTTATTCGAAATGATGGCCCATGATGGCCATGATGATAAGTGCATGAACTCAAAAAGTTGAGCATTCAATTGCACTCTTTTGAGCCACTTGATGCCAATGGCAACTGTCGTCGGAACTCACTTGTGCATTGCGTTTTTGCAATGTTTACCTTTCTGAAATACCTACCTATCTAAATTATGCTAGATCAGCACTCAAACTGCAAATTGCACTTCGACTGCAATTGGTTGAGCAAAAACAGAAGGATACAAAATATCAAAACAAGAAGTGCGCTCGAGTCCAGCATGGAAATCGGCACTCACCTGGGCACTTGTGCATCCAAACTAAAAGTCAGTGGAAAATTCTTTCAGTCAATGCACCCGTGTGTGTTTATCTGTGTTTATATGTGTATGTATGGGGATTTGTAAGGGGAGGGAAAATGGAAAAGAACTAGGCCAGTGTCCTGGGCAAAACAAGAAGCAGTCAACCTTTGAGTCCTTTCAGCGATTGTCTGGCTTAGTGAGTGAACTTTCTCTACTTTTTGCTTTTTTTGGCCGCAGGTGAACGGCACGTGTGCCAGCCCCACTTTTTGTTGTCGATATTGTCAATTTATTTAAGTGCATGTTACGCAATGCAAACTGCAATCCCCGCACATGAAACTGACAGTTCTTAGCCCCAGTTGTTTAAACGTATTTGTATCGCGTTGGCCGTATCGTTTGTGCAGTGCTGAAATTTTCATGCCATGCAGGACGTTTTTCCCATTAAGAGTCATTTCGTTTTCATTTTTCACTTCCTTTTGCACAGAGAATATACAAAAATCAGAAAAAAAGAAAAGAACAATAATAAAAACAGAACGAGTTCTCAGCATCGTATTGTTGATTTTATTGTTGTTTTAAGAGGGAACACTCAATGCCACTGGCTGAAGTTCAAATTTACTTAACGCTCTGACTGGCTTCGCTTTGTTTTCATTTCCCTTTATTTGTCTGCATTTTATTTAATGAATTTGCATTGTTCCCGCCCGAAACACAAATACAACTGTTTTTCTAACTTCCAGTTCAATCCAAACAAGGCGGAGATTATTTTATGCTCTGTTTTTCGTTGCCGAGTCTTTTGTGAGCTTTTCTTTTCTTAAGCTGGTGCTAAGTCGAGTTTTAATGGCATTTAAGTGCTTTCAAATAAATCATTAAGTGAAAATGAAAAACATAGAATTACGCAAAGAAGACCATCCGAAAAAGGACGACAGCTATTGGTTTTAGCTTATGCAAATGAAATGATAACTTAGTAGAGCAATAGAGTTAGAAAAGCGGCAGATATATGGAAAAGGTTTTCTGCAAGTGGCCTACTTATTTTTAAACATAGTAATTATTGATATTTGTGGTCATGTGCCACATGGAAATGCTAGTACACGAAAAGGCAGCACCGACAGTAAATTGCTTTAATTTGTCAATAAAAATAATGGGTGTTGTGGGTGGCAGGAACTGTCTGGAACTGGAATGGGATGGCCTGTTTTCAGCACCAGGATGGGGACAATACACGCAATATAATCAGCTCCCAGTTCGCGGCTCGCAGCTCCCAACTCGGTTAATTGGCCACTCGCACGCACAGGTCACAGGTCACAGGATCGGGCGACCAGGGGCCAAAAGGATGGAGGCCTTTTTCGGTATTCAATTACCACATTGCCACAGGAGGGGAGAAGTTGGGCAGCCGCTTGGGGCCACCACTGCCAACTGCTGCTAATAGTCGCCCTTTGAACCGGACCAAGTTAATTTCCAATGAAATTCGGGGCTCGGGTTAAATGGCCAGAAATCGAAAACAGAACTACGACGAATAATGCCACGTGCGGAGAGACAATAGCCTTAATATAGCCTTAAACACAATGCTGAATGTTTAAAATGCCCCCGCTCCTTCCGCCTAGTAATAATGCCAGTTAATATAGCTATTTATATGGCGAACTAATTAAATAGCGGAATTATTCTGCTTTCTCATGCCAAACAGCAGAATTCAATTACTGACCCGGCACGTACGTGCACTGCGCAAAAAGATGTCGAAGATCTTCTAAGTAGGAAGATAGCTAAATTAGCAGTGAAGGAAATCTTTCCAATTCCAAGCGAAACACTATTCTAAAATGTATGAATTGTTTATTAATTTAAAAAATAAAGAAAATATCTATATCAATACTTGAAGAATATATCATAATATAGTAGAGTTAAAAGGAAGGATTTGTTTTATATCACTGATGTGATTAGTCTTTTTAGTTTCTTAACTTTTACAAAGCTCAATACGAACACGATTTCCCGCTCAGTGTGGTGATTTTTTTGTTTTCGCAAACGCAATCTAATCCCGCCATTAACCTTTATGCTGTGTGTTTTCTCCTTCCCCGTTCGCCCACAGAAATCGCCGAGGAGTCTCTCCAACTCGTCAGCATCTTCGCTTCCGGAGTGCCGGAGGCATCTGATGGACCTGGACGAGGGCGAGCTGTTCATGGAACTGATTCGCGACGTGGCCAATGAGCTGGACATCGATGTCCTGTGCCACAAGATTCTGGTCAATGTCGGACTGCTCACCCACGCGGATCGTGGCTCGCTGTTTCTGGCCAAGGGCACGCCCACCAACAAGTATCTGGTGGCCAAGCTATTCGATGTCACCCAAAAGACAGGTGAGTCTGCAATACAAATGCAAAATGACCTTTCACAATTCTCTTGCGCTCTTCTGGCTATGTACAATAGGTGTTGCCCCACTGATAAGGGTATATGTTTGTTAGCGGGTAATCCCGCCTTAATTGAGGTGAACAATGCAGGAAAATGAACTGCAACTGCACAATGGCGGAGGAAAGCAAAAATGAAAATGGAAAATGGGTTGCATAAGCCGAGTCAAATGGGGTTTTCACAAATGCAGTGGGCATAAATTGAAGGACTCTGTCAAAAGGCAGATAGACTAGGGAGAATAGGGTCAAATAACATGAACAAGCTCCGAATAGAAAGAGGCAATCAAGATGGAAATTTTTGCATTTTAATTGGTTGCTTTTGTGATTTTGTAACATTACTTGCCTGGAAAGTGTGGTATCATACTAAGGTACTCTGCAACAAGACTTATTTTCAATGGAATCTATGTAATAAAATGTCATCCTTAAAGCAGCTTATTTAGTAAAAGGATTATGGCCCGCAGAAAGGAGCCAACATAATGAACGTAATCAAATTGAGACTCATTAGCGGCCGAGGGGTGGCCAAAAGTGCTGGCTAACACATTAGTGAAATTAAGCTCGAATGGAGGAGGACATTAAAACTTTTGGAGACCCCATAAAACTGAAAAGGTCGCCATCAAATGTGATATATCATGTATTTCTGAGAACGTGATGCCACAGGTTCCGCCCACAAAAAACAAACCGACGCACATATAGCATTCATACAGAAGTGCGTTACATTCGTAATGAATCTTTGGCGCAGATCCGTGAGTAAAAGCCACCGCTTCCGCTACATAATTCAGAGGGGAAAATGCGAGAAAGATTAGAGCTGGGAAATGCCGGGTGGAAATTGGGTGCTGCTGGTGCGGCTGGTGCTGGCCTCAGATACAGATACAGATATATCTAATGCTTCGGATGCGATACGGATACATGTGAGCCGCTGTTTGTGTGGGGACCTCTGAGATTATGATTGAGGCGGGACCGGCGAGCTCATGCAAATTCACATTTGACTTCTTGCCCTCGGATTTCGTGGGGCCTTGTCATTATTTATTTATACATTATTCTCTCTTTTTTCGGTGCTTCGGCCCAGGCCGTGTCCCTATATCTTTTGCATGGCAGAGTGAATATTTTGCCTATAAATTTAATACGTACTCAGATGCACGACGAGCTTTATCTGGGTCCTAATACGCTTTGCAACGGTTGAACTAATTTTAAGGCGGTATACTGCAAAAACGTTCAGCGTGTTTAAGTTTGAATTGTAGCCGAATTAAAAATGTATTAAATGTTTTTGGGTAAACACACGGGTTGTTTACAAGCCATTTTTTTTAGTCTATCAGCAAACGTAAAAGGATACATTTTAAAACAGCGTAGTGAAGCGAATATTTGCCACAACTGATGCCTCTTTAAATATAACTGGTATAAAAATGTAAAAATTCGGAAAAAAAAGCCCGTTTAATTCCTTTCTTGGCACATCGTTTTGCATCCTTGATTGACTCCAATTTGAATCTCGTTTGATTGCAGCACTCAAGGACGCAGTGACTCGGGCCAGTGCCGAGGAGATAATCATTCCCTTTGGCATCGGAATCGCGGGCATGGTGGCGCAGACAAAGCAGATGATTAACATCAAGGAGGCCTACAAGGATGCGCGCTTCAACTGCGAAATCGATCTGAAGACCGGCTACAAGACGAACGCCATCCTCTGCATGCCCATTTGCAATTACGAGGGCGACATCATAGGCGTGGCGCAAATTATTAACAAAACGAATGGTGAATACATGAACGATTTGTCCTGCTTCAAAATGTATTAACTTGCTTTCCTTGCAGGCTGCATGGAGTTTGACGAGCACGACGTGGAAATCTTTCGGCGTTATCTGACCTTTTGTGGGATTGGCATACAAAATGCCCAGCTCTTTGAGATGTCCGTCCAGGAATACCGGCGTAATCAAATCCTCCTCAATCTGGCGCGCAGTATCTTCGAGGAACAGAACAATCTGGAGTGCTTGGTCACAAAAATTATGACAGAGGCCCGCGAACTTCTCAAATGCGAAAGGTGCTCGGTGTTTCTAGTGGACCTCGACTGCTGCGAGGCGGTAAGTCATTTCAGACAATGAACTATATTAAAAAAGGGGTTTTTTAAGCTTTCAATGGGGATGTAATCATTTTGGTTAAAAACAGAACCTATCTGGGCTATTATTATTTATTTTATTTTGTAGAAACAATAGGAATAGAAACCTAAGTGCGTCGCTGAAGTTTTAGTCGAGGATACTCAGCCAGTTTCATGGTCATGTTGTCCACATACACCAGATCCTTGTAGAGAAACGTGGTGCTAATCCTGTAGTTCCTGAGTATTCTGCATAAAGCGAACTTTGAAGACATCATCGCATATTTGGACCCTGAAATAAATTTAAAGTTTATTTATTTACATATTAATTGGATTTCATGGAGGCGATCAACCAACCTATGCAATTTCTCTTTCCTCTCGCAAATGGAATGTAGGCATATGGGTGCCTGAGCTCCATGTTTTCCGCCAAGAAGTTATCGGGGTTAAATTTGTCTGCTTCTGGACCCCAGACTTCGGGATTTCTGTGAGTGTGAAACATGTCGATGCCGATGACCACTCCTTTGGGAATGAGAACTCCATTCGAGAGACGAACATCGTTCTTTGTTTCCCTTGCTGTTATGGGAATGGCAGGAATTAGGCGTAGGGTCTCCTTTATCACGCGCTCCAAGTAATCCAGCTTTTGTATATCCGGGTATGTTATTTCGAAGTTTCCGGTCTCGGGGAAGGCAGCACAAAGCTCCTCAAAGACCGCATCCTGGTGCTCGGGATGATTGGCCAGGAGAAAGAGAGTGTGGTACACTGTAAGAGCTGATGTATCATAACCGGCGGCAATCATAATACAACATTCGCTCTTCACATCCATATAGGAAATATCGCCCTTGCGGTAAAGTTCCATTGCCCGATTTATCACAATGTTCATTTCGGGATCTGAATCACTCTCTGGCGAAAGGGTGACCTTTTTATTAACCACCTGAAAAGAGTATTAAAATAAAGTATTTCAGGAACTCCTTTACTTACGTTGTCCAACATTTTTTGAATTCTAGCAAAGTTATCAGCTCGCAGTTTATCATAACTGCATAGTTTCGAAATTATCTTATTTTGAACCAAGGGCATCAATATATTGAGAGTGGAATGCGATATTAGCCTAGCAATGTTAAAGTAAATAAAATTGTCGTCTTTTACTATAAGTAAACGAAATTGGGTTTGATTTATGCTTACGATTCGAAGCATTCCACTAGGCTGCCATTTTTGAAGTGTTCATCATGCTGAACCTCAGAACCCATTGTGGTTTCTAAGAAGAGAATCCAAATTCAGAACAGTTTATCATACAATAAACTTAAGTAATAACTTACGAGCGGCTATTCTGAAGGACCATTTGAGCATCTCTGGAACCACATCTGCTTCGCCCTGGTTGACATAAGTATCCAGAACATTCATTAGAATTTTTGTCTCGGTGTCGAAAATGTGAAAGAAGCTAAGCAGAAGATCGTGTTTGAACGCCGGATTAAAGTGTTTGCGGCGATCAATCCAATCGGGATCTGTTAGGTGTTTGAATTCAAATTTGATTATCTTATAAAAATGCAGTTTGATACCTTGTTTCCCCAACAGTCCATTTCCCATGCAGGAGGTTATCGCATTCACAATATGCTGGCTCTTATTGTGGCAATCAGGGGACGAGAAGATATCCTCCACAATCTTCGGATCGCGTGTCACTATAAATGGCACCGGACCCATCCACGTCAAAATGGTCGAGCCGTACTTATTCAAATACTTTGTTCGAAAGCTCAGTTTACCTATTTAAAGTTGATTCAAATAATTCCATATTCGAATCAAAGATTTAAATTTACGTTTATAGGTGATGATATTTTCGAGGGAACTACCAAGAATGGGCAGCCCTATGGGTCCGGGCATCCTTAGCATTAGCAAATACAGCCTTCGGCGACTCCATAAGAAATATATCCAAAAAAGAGCTCCGGCCGCCAGTAATAAATTGATCGTTAGCATACTAACACTCTCACTTTGAGGAAATATGTTCGCTATAGACTCGTTTTCTTGACTGATCCGAATCGCAGATATGGTTGGGCTTTATATAGACGTGGTGCAATAGTACCAATAAAAATTACTCAATTATTATAATTATAATAATTATTCTAATAACTTTCTTGTTATTGTCTTGAGAAAAAACATTCATATCATTAAAAAGCATTCATACTCTTTACATATATACTTCGTAGTTCTGAAATGGGCTCAGTTGTAAAATAATAAAAACCACTTCATAATTGTGCACATATTTTATAAAACTAGTATCTTTTCTGGAGGTACAATATAAATTTTTATTATTCCCCTTCCCCCCGTCTGAGTTACGCCACTGTCTGCGCCCTACGTCGTTTGCATCGATATTGATATTCAAATTAATTGACCGACTTTTCTCAGACCACACAAGAGTGTCTACGCAAATTTGTTGGTGATTGCCGAGTTCTTCCCAAATATGTTGCATAAATAATAAAGCTAAATCCTGCGGACACCACCCTATGTCCTTCACAGTTTCATCTACATTTTTTAAACAGCACCGCTTGACCATTTTGTTTGTGTGTTCGTCAACCCAAGGAACTAAAAATGTTCAATTTATAAAGTTTTTTTCTCCCATTTTTTTTGGACGGAAATAATCGTGGGCGTCTCCACGTGGCTGGAATTCAGCAATAACCAAGTGTCAGGCATCGCGTGAAATTCTGACAGCTCGGTGGTAAAATGTCCTTGGGGATTTGTAAAATAATGTCCAAGTCTGGGCCGAAGTTTCGCTGATTGCCTACCTTTAATTAAATAGACTTGTTTTTTAATTATTATGATTATAATAATTGCAAAGTAATGTACTGTAACTAGTCTGTGAACAGGTTTTTATAAAGTTGCGGAAGTAGTGTGTAAAAAACAACGTTAGTGGGCTGCTTGAATGGATTTCGGTGCAACGCACTAACTAGTTTACCCTGTATGCATTACTTCAACCTGGCGCGATGTTTACTTCGACTCACTTGTTATCAAATTCACTTCGAATTTCTTGATTTCGAGCCGTCAGGAGATGCTTCAATTATTTCCCCTCCATTCCCTCGATCCGAGTTCTCCCCCTACACAGCTACCGCTTTTCCGAAGCGCATTAAGCCCGCAGCATTTTGCTGTTTCATGTTGCAGAAACATAGCTTGCGGATGCACACGTATTTATTGCTACGTTTTTTAATGCCGAAAGATCCGTGTTTCTTGCAACGAAGTATTACGTGCAATTGCTGGTACGTACGCCCTTACAATCAACAATTAGCTGGGTATGGTATAGCAGTGATCACGCAGATAGACTGACTCAGTTAATATTTATTAAATTACAGAACATATTTTATATTGCATTTGATAATTATAGGGAACGCATTCATTCAAGCCCCTCAATGGAAATGCCTTGAAATTAATTCATTTAACTTAAATGCATGCTTCCATTGTTTTCGAGCAAGTAATTATTCATTCGAGTCTTGCTTTTGGGTAAATTTATCGAGATACACATTATATCAAACGAAGGACACGTGTTCAATTGTTTTACATATTCCGCCTTGGCCACCAGTGCGTATGAATAATGCCGAAGGATATTCCTTCAGGAATAATGCATTAAAATTGTAAATGAAATTGCTAAGAGGAGGGAAACAGATGTCCTGCCCTCTGGTACATTCATACATCAGAGATATTTTGCTTGGCCAATTGGATGAATGCATATCATTAAATTACTACATGCTGCATTAATTTGCAGCCAGTGGTGGAAAAATAAAGCCCTTACATATGAAATTGAATGCCTTTTGTTTGACCTAAATAAAAGCTCTTAATTTCACACGGCAACTGCTATTAATTTGATGTGTGCCGGAAAGTTCGATGTGCCAAATTAAATATTGTTGACTTCGATGATTGTTTAATTCGGGAAATTGCCAGGGCCAAATTAGCCATTATCTGCAGCTGGCTGATAATGCAAATGCATGTAAGTGTAATGGGCAATTTATTAGTCCATAAAGCTCAACTGGCCCACTGGGGCAAGAACGGTCGAGTTGCGCCGGACGGACTCTGAAAACTTGGCTGACATGCCCGTCATGTGCAACATGTCAGCTTAATTATGCTCGGGTGGCCGGAGGGGTTTGGGGTAGTGCGACTGTGTGCGACCTCTGATGCACTGAAAGAAAGGTACACAACATGTATTTGAAAATTTTAAAATTATAGCAGGAAAAGTAATTATACACAATGGCTGCTAAAGCCAAAATTACAACTTTATTAGAACTTTATTATAACAACACAAATGACCAAACATGTTCAATTGGGAAACTCAAATCTAATGCAGAATGTAGGAAATTATCAAGTGAGCTACATTTTATTTATTTTTCGATTCAAACCCAAAAAGCTTTGTATAGTTTTTTCTACGTTTTGGGTGGATTGCGCGCGCAATGCAATGGCGCAATGCAATTTATCAACAAGTTGGCGGCTTGGGGGTAAGCCGTTACGAGCTCCATTAGTGGCAGCCACTTAATGTACCCCCTGCCCTTCCTCTCGCCCCTCTCACCGCAGAGCCATTTGGAGAAGATAATTGAGAAGCCCAATCAGCCAGCCACCCGCGCCATCAAGTCCGCCGATAGCTTCGAGGAGAAGGTAAGTCCACCTGACGCCGCTTGACTCGCTTCCAAATCATTGATTTTGGCTTTTGATACCCTCGCCTTCAACTGATCGGACAGAAAATGCGCAATCGTTTCACAGTGCTCTTCGAACTTGGTGGGGAATATCAGGCTGCCAATGTATCGAGGCCATCAGTCAGCGAGTTGAGCTCCTCGACGCTGGCACAGATTGCCCAGTTTGTGGCCACCACCGGGCAAACGGTCAACATCTGCGATGTCATCGAGTGGGTCAGGGATCACAATCAGATTCGGGCCGAGGACGAAATAGATAGCACTCAGGCCATCCTCTGCATGCCCATTATGAATGCGCAGAAGAAGGTCATCGGCGTAGCCCAACTTATCAACAAGGTAAGTTTACCATCTTTATTTACTTGCTAAACTTATGTAAATAATACCAATTATAAATCTTAACCAGGCCAACGGAGTTCCCTTCACCGAATCAGATGCCTCAATTTTCGAGGCATTTGCCATCTTCTGCGGCCTGGGCATTCACAACACCCAGATGTACGAGAACGCCTGCAAGCTGATGGCCAAGCAGAAGGTGGCCCTCGAGTGCCTCAGTTACCATGCCACCGCCAGCCAGGATCAGACGGAGAAGCTCACCCAGGACGCGATTGCCGAGGCGGAGTCCTACAACCTGTACAGCTTCACCTTTACGGGTAAGTGGTTATTAAAGTATTCGTTGATATTAAATTCTAAATATTTTACTATTATTCCAGACTTTGAGCTGGTCGACGATGACACCTGTCGCGCAGTGCTGCGCATGTTTATGCAATGCAATTTGGTCTCGCAATTTCAGATACCATATGATGTAAGTCAATTTCTTTAACTAAATGTAGTATCCTTTTCGATGATTAAAAAATAAAAAATCCTTTTCATTACCCTATTATATTTGCAGGTCCTTTGCCGCTGGGTCTTGAGTGTTCGCAAGAATTATCGGCCTGTGAAGTATCACAATTGGAGGCATGCTCTCAACGTGGCCCAAACGATGTTCGCCATGCTTAAAACCGGCAAGATGGAGCGCTTCATGACGGATCTGGAGATTCTGGGTCTGCTGGTGGCCTGTTTGTGCCACGACTTGGATCATCGCGGCACCAACAATGCATTCCAGACCAAAACGGAGTCCCCGCTGGCCATTTTGTACACTACTAGCACGATGGAGCACCATCACTTCGATCAGTGCGTAATGATTCTCAATTCGGAGGGAAATAATATTTTTCAGGTAAGCGCATAGCATTTTAAAGCGTTGACTACAGAGTCAAGTAGTATATAAGTCAATTATGATTTATGTATAAATTTCAACCATTTATTCTCTAAGATAAAACCGTGGCTACTCTAACCACGGACAACGCGTACATTGCGGTTCTGGGACTTCTTGTTGAGTTTTCGGTTGGCGGCATTCTTGGCGCGTTTGGCGGCATTTAGGCGGGCCTTGCGAGACTTGGAACTCTTGGATTTGGTCGAGGAACTGGTAGAGGATCCAACCTTGATTTTCCTTTTGATCGCGTACTTCAGGTTGCTGAGATACACGATTTTCTTTTTTGAGCCGGAAGATGAGCTGGCTTCTGTGGTGGTGGTGGTGGTGGTGGTGGTGGTGGATTCCGTGGTGGATGTGGTGCTAGTACTTGACTCCGTACTTGTGGTGGAGGAGGCAGCTCTAACTTGAGCCACACACAAAACCATCGAAAGGACGAAGAGAACAGGGAACAACTTCATGTTGGATGCTTCGATTGAGAACTGATATGCCTTCTGCTGGGAAAATATCACTTTTATAGTAAAACCAAGATTGTCTAGCGACCGCCAAATTAACGAAAATGTTTGCTTAACAAAATATCTGCGAACTGACTCCACCTTGACTTCGATAGGGGGTACATTTATGTTGAAGCACATGTCTAGTACTACTGTGACGTCATAGGCACAGATGTTTTCTTGATAACCACTTGGGAACAGAATTTGTTAGGTTTTAAATATGGTAACTATTGACTAATGCGAACTTTATTTTTATTTTCTTTATTTCTTAGGCCTTGTCACCTGAGGACTATCGTTCGGTCATGAAGACCGTGGAAAGCGCCATTCTGTCCACCGATCTGGCCATGTATTTCAAGAAACGGAACGCTTTCCTGGAGTTGGTGGAAAATGGGGAATTCGATTGGCAGGGCGAGGAGAAGAAAGATTGTGAGTCCAAATAACTGCTACTTCCGTATAAACAATCGTTTTGAGCTTTCTGTGAACTTTGGCTAAGTTTAAAGATTTATTCTCATGTTTCTTATAACAAAATACTTAATTTCACTTGATTTTAGTACTTTGTGGCATGATGATGACTGCCTGCGATGTGAGTGCCATTGCCAAGCCATGGGAGGTGCAGCACAAGGTTGCCAAGTTGGTGGCCGACGAGTTCTTTGACCAAGGAGACCTCGAGAAGTTGCAGCTCAACACCCAACCAGTGGCCATGATGGACAGGTAACTGAAGAGTATGATCCAAATGAGGTGTTCCTTAATGGCTTTATCATCATCTTAGGGAGCGCAAGGACGAGCTACCCAAAATGCAGGTGGGCTTTATCGACGTGATCTGTCTGCCCCTTTATAGAGTGCTTTGCGACACCTTTCCGTGGATCACTCCCCTCTATGAAGGAACCTTGGAGAACCGCCGCAATTGGCAGGATCTGGCGGAAAAGGTGGAGATGGGCCTAACCTGGATCGATCACGATACAATTGACAAGCCCGTGGAGGAGTTTGCCGCCTGTGCGGATGAGGAGATCAAGGACATCGAGTTCACGGTGACCACGCTCAATTGCAATCAGCAATCCCAGCATGGCAGCGAGGATAGCCACACGCCGGAGCACCAGCGAAGTGGCTCCAGATTGAGCATGAAGAAAACCGGAGCCCTGGGCAAGGCAGTGCGATCAAAGCTATCGAAGACTCTTTACAACAGCATGGATGGCTCAAAGCCGAAGACTTCGCTGAAGCTGCTAGAATCCCATGTCAGCGAGGATATGGACGACAAGAGTCCCACGAGTCCTTCGCAACCGCAGGCATCCGGGAGCATGGGCCGCATGTCCGCCTCCTCCTCCACTTCATCCGCCGGCGGGCAGATGGTGGACAAGTCCAAAAAGCGATCCAAACTGTGCGCGTTGTTATGACGAAAGCCGTCCAATTAGAATATGGCGACTCCCTCCAGCACCACGGGCAGTGAAACTGACCACAAGTGCGGAGGGGGGATGACCGACTTCTAATTGGATTTTGGAGTTTCGAAAACTCACAAAAAAAAATCTTGTTGTGCTCCACCTGTATCCATTACAGGATTTGGTACTCGATTTCGTTTGGTTTGAATGTTTTTGTTTGTGAAACTACACTTTTCAATAAAATAACTTTTGCTTTAAATGTCAGTACAGTAAATTACAATCCGTGCTTAACATGGAAATGAATACTTTATCCTCTTTCATCCTATTTTATTACATTCAAAATATAAGTCACTATTTATTATAAACAATAGACCTATAAAGTGAAGTAAAACAGCAAAAATTTCAAACTCTAAAGTATATTTTCATCAACAAAAAACCCATCAAATCAAATCGAAATCGAAGACGAATACGAGGGCAGGAGTATATGTACATGTTTGATATATGTTTTAAGTACTATAACTACCCATATACAAGCGGATGAGCATTAGGCAGAAGCAAATGCACTTGCAATATTAAGCATAAGTGAATGTCAAAATATGTGATCTATTTACGGTCCCGCAGGTGCGAAGCCCCCGGGTTGAACCTTTGCCGGATACTATCCTCTCTCCCTGTCTATCTATCTAACTATCTATCGAACTAACTATCTGTCTGTCGCTTTTAGGTGATTGAAAAACCGCGAAACTAAACTAACTAACTAAGTAGATCCAATCCAACCAACTAGCTAAGAGTGTACGTAGTTACCCCAACCCAAATCGTGCTAGTCAAACAAACGTATGAGATACTATTATGTGTACGAAACCCCTAGTTAAGAATTTTGAGGCTACATACCAGGCATCGGGCATTGGGCATCGGGCATCAGGAAGTCGGATCGGGATCACTACTAGTCCTCGACTGTGATCGGCGTGAAATCTACTTTATAGCTAACTAATATACTAATATATTTGTATGCACAGAGGTGTGTATTTACGTAGCAAACTATAGCAATATTATATGATATTTCCCACACATCCCACACGTTGTGAGCACAGCACAAATATTGGGTGATCGAACCGCTCGAAGAACCGAAAAGAATAAAAGGCAGAAATTGAAGATGAATGGAGGACTCCTACTTTTCGTACTGTGTTTGATTGTATAAATATAAATATTAGCTTAAAGATACACAGCAGTCAATTTTTGAACTCGAACTCAAGCAAAATACAAATACGATAGATATTTGATTCAAGATTCACACGGTTAATATGAATAATCCGGTCCCACACTCTCCTAGTTGTTGCAATCAAGTTTACTTTAAATGTGTGTGTACGTGTACAAAGCAAACTACTTATATACTGTAGAGCATAAATATAAACTAAATATACATATACGGAACCTATATAAAATATTTACATTTGACTAATGTAACTATAACTGAATTGCTTAGAATTAACGTGTTTAAGGGCATTTTGATTAATTTTTTTTATTGGTCTGCGTGTGCTAATCAAAATTGACTATTAAAATGTCAACAAAAATAAAGTTTTACAACTATTTTTCTAGTTACTCTGCCGCTCGCCTAAAAATCAAAATCCAGACAACTTTACGAGCCGATTTAAAACTAGTCCTGGATTTTGTTGTGACAATTGTATTAATTGTGTATATTTCCTGAACGTTTTGTTGCTTCTTTTTGTTCCCCAAAGATTGAAAAAATTATTCACGTTTGTTTAACTTACTATGTAAGACTTGCAATTAAATCAAAAATAAATCACACCATTGGGAATTACTCTAAAAACTGTTTCTTGATTAAAACGGGTAAATTTATATTATTAAATAGTGGGAAAAGTAGCTTCTAAATTAATTTAACAGCATAATATGTCAAGATTTAAGGCTTCTTAGTTTTGGTTTAAAGCATAAATTCAAATAAGGCGGGTAACTTAGTTCAGTGTTGACTAACGTGTGTCACAGCGCCTATCGTTACTTATCGTTATCGGACCCAGCAATCAGCTGCTTGAAACCCAAACAAACACACGTGAATTTTTAAAAAGTAAATAAATAAAGTTTTTGAGGAAAACTAAAACAATTATGTCCTCTCCCAGTGAATACTCCTCGGCTTCTGAGCACGAGGAAAGCAACGACGACGAAACTCAGGTATAAGTTGTGTTACAACTATAAAGAAATATGGTTTACACATATAAGAACTTTTTTTTAGAATGCCATTCGTGAAGATCTCAAAGGAATGTCCTTTGAGGAGATAATGAAACTGAAAGAGGAGCTAGGCGCCAAGGTATACAAAGAGGCTGTTCTCGGTGGCAAGAGTTCCAGACCCCAAAGACCTAAGGCCAAAACCGACCTAAAGCGCCTGAACAAAAACAGACCCCGTGAAATGACCACCAGGAGACAGGTGCCATTTCTGGGCGCAGAGCACCGAGTGGAGCGCAAGAAAAATGTGGAACTTAGAGATCCAAGATTTGACGAGAAATCAGGAGCATATAGTGCAGAAACCTTTAAGAAAAACTACCAATTTGTCTCCCAAATTCGAGCAAAGGAAGTTGGTCAGCTGAAGAAGAAACTGGACGAGGTGGAGGATGAGGCGGAGAAGCACGATATAAAGGACACCATGCAGCGACTTATTAATAAAAACGTCGAGGACAAGAAGTGGCACACCAAACAGAAGCAACTTAAAAAGGAGCGCTCTGTCATTCAGAAGAAACACGACCTTGGACAACAGCCTCACTATCTGACAAAGAGTACGTTTCTTAACCACAGCAATTTCAATTTTTTATCTTCTTTTATCCCCGACAGAGGAGCGGCGAGCTAAGGAACTAGTGGCCCAATTCGAGAAGCTGAAAAACACCGGAAAACTCAACAAACACATGGAGAAGCGACGCAAGAAGAACGCCGCCAAGGACCGCAAACGCATTGGTATAGAATAAGACTTACGCTTTAAGTATAAATGTATTTTTAAACAATTAAAAGCACAGTGCAAATAAGCAAACCTAGCCCGTGCGCAACATCTTTGCTTCCCGCTTCTCCTGCAACTCGCGCCGTTGCTGCTCCACAATTATCTTGCGCTCCTCCAGGAACTCGCCATAGGCCGCCGGATCTATTTCCCTGACCACCTTGATCCCACAGGTCCGGGCAATGCTGATGAGCATCTCACACATTTGCTAAGAGACAAGGAAAACATTTTTGTTCGTATTATCAATTTCAAAATGTTCTTAAAAAACTCACCTGCATGGTAAGAAGAGCATTGGGCGGGTCCTGAATCTTAATGGCTGCAATCTCGTACAAGTGCTTGAGGGTGATCATGCCGGCAACCTCCTTGCCAGGCGTCATGGTGCCCCTTTGTATGCCCGCCGCTTGCTTCAGAAAAAATGTTGCCGGCGGATGGTGAATGACCAAGTCGTAGCTGCGATCGCTGTTTACGGAGATCCTGCAAGGTAGTGGGACTCCCTCTTTCATTTCCGCGGTCTTGGCATTGAAGTCCTTGCAAAAGGCGGCAATATTAATCGCTCTCTGCGTGAAGTAAAGTGTGCAATTATATATTTGTCAATTTTAAAGCCGGACTCACCTGTCCCAACATCGGTCCCAGTGGAGGACCTGCAGCAGCCATGCCCGCAGGTATATTCGTCTTCAGTTTGCTCGTATGCGTCACACGTTCCACCGTCTTCTTCAGGGATTTCAGCTTACCCGCTGCCTTGGACATTTTAGTTGATTTATTTCAACTAAACAATTGATTCAAACTGTTATGCAAAGCGAAATGTGTTGGTGGGAGGAAGAAGAAGCAGCAGAAACAGCTGACGGCATTGCTGTCGCTTATATTCTAGCTTAAGTGTTTTTTATAGCTAAGTAGCTAAGAAAAACTTATTACTGGCCGTACGCTGAACATCAATAATTACATCTATGATTGGGGTTGTGATTTGATAGGTTTGAAAAATCCAATTGTCATTTGCAAAATAGCAGGCTTTTTAAAAGTAATACTATGAGAGCAGCTAAAATTTTAAAAGCCCTTTGAATTATAGCTAAATGTTCTATAGCCAAATTCCCGTGATAAGCAGACGACTAGCCACCTCTGATGCGAAGAAGAAGCATCTCGGCCAACAGCTGTTTGCATTGCCTATCGCCTATCGGTAGTCGAGGGTGTCGCAGCAGGCAGCTTTTGTGGCAGAGTGCCAAATTGAAATCAGCTGCCAGCTGAGAAGTGAGAAATTAAATAACAATAACAAACTACGAGTAATCACAGAAACCCATGGCTTTGCGCGGTTCCCACCGCTTGGAAGTGATCTTCAAACGCTGCATTGCATCTCCGGTGTTCCACAGCCACGCAGCCAATCGGCGGAGCAGCCAACTAGCGATCAAAGGCACCGATCCAAGCAGCAATGGTAACAGTGGGCAAGATCAGCAAAATGGTGAACAAAAAGCAAAAGGCTGGAGGCGATTGGTTCGTTTCTTTGTGCCCTTCTCCCTGGGCGCCGCGGTCAGTGCGGCGGTCATTAAGCGGGAGGACTTTACTCCAACGATCGCCGCTTCGAAGATGACAGGACGTCGGCGGGACTTCAACTTCATAGCCGATGTGGTGGCAGGTTGTGCGGATTCGGTGGTCTACATTGAGATCAAGGACACCCGCCACTTTGACTACTTCAGTGGCCAGCCGATCACCGCATCGAATGGCTCCGGCTTTATCATTGAGCAGAACGGTCTCATCCTGACCAACGCTCATGTGGTGATCAACAAACCCCACACAATGGTACAGGTGAGGCTGTCCGACGGCAGGACTTTTCCCGCCACCATCGAGGACGTGGATCAGACATCCGATCTTGCGACTTTGCGCATACAGGTAAGCGTGGAGCTGAGTTTCCAAACAACACAAGTTCTATATATCCGATTATTGACATCCTACAGGTGAACAATCTTTCGGTGATGCGGTTGGGCAAGAGCAGTACCCTGCGATCGGGCGAATGGGTTGTGGCCCTGGGCAGTCCGCTGGCCCTAAGCAATACGGTGACCGCTGGAGTAATCAGTTCCACGCAGCGTGCATCCCAAGAACTTGGCCTTCGAAACAGGGACATCAACTACCTGCAAACGGATGCTGCGATTACGTTTGGCAACTCCGGCGGACCCTTAGTCAATCTGGATGGCGAGGCCATTGGAGTTAACTCGATGAAGGTGACGGCTGGCATTAGCTTCGCAATACCCATTGACTATGTAAAGGTGTTTCTGGAGCGGGCGGCGGAGAAACGAAAGAAGGGCTCGGCCTACAAGACCGGCTATCCGGTCAAGCGGTACATGGGCATCACCATGCTGACGCTCACACCGGATATACTGTTCGAGCTCAAGTCACGAAGTCAAAACATGCCCAGCCACCTAACGCACGGCGTGCTCGTGTGGAAGGTTATCGTTGGGTCGCCGGCGCACAGGTGGGTTAACACCAAAAAAGTTAATATCTCAGTCAACCAGAATATTCAATAACATTCTTGCATTATTTTCTACCTCCCTTTTAGTGGTGGACTACAACCCGGAGACATAGTGACCCACATAAACAAGAAAGAGATCAAGAACTCATCGGATGTCTACGACGCCCTGGCCGATAATAGTAAAAACCTTGATATAGTGATCCTGCGAGGTGTGAAGCAGATGCACGTGACCATTACGCCAGAAGATCCCTAGTTAAGCCCTTATGCCGCACCTGTATCCTCGACCTACGACTATATCGTGTTCGCCTGATTGCCAATTTGAGATATTTATATATGTAAAAGAAACCTACCGATCCTGGGAAGAAATCTCTGACATACCAACCTCCCACACGCTCCTATTCCCAATCGAGTGACTGCCTGCCTATATTTGTCTCTGACTAACGAGTAGGGAAATTTGCATAGATCGCGGGCTCGTTATCAGTGGCCATTATTAACAGCGGCACGACCATAAGTTAATCTACGCATCGGACAGCACGAAAATGTATCTCCGACTGGGTCGATTGGGTCGTCTGTCCGTTTCCGAACATCATCGATTTCTCTTTCATGGAGCGCTGTGCGTGTCCCCAACCATCCGTCTGCCCGTCCGTCCGTCTGATTGTCCTCTTCCAACAACGACAAAAATGTATTTACGCTAATTGAAATATCTTGCGTTGCGATCAATCGATGCCATATTTTTTATAGGCCAAACCTCGGCAGTGCAGAAAATGCAGCAGCAGCAGCAACATCAGCCGCAAAAACGACGAAAACCGAAATGCAAATTTCAATAAATTTATGCAACTGTATTCCCAGCGCTTCACTTGGCCCCAGCTGTTCATACCCTCTCAAGGGGTATACTTTTTAATGCTTTCAATGGGTGCTGAGAAGTTCATAGAATACCAAACTAATGGCACATTATTAAATCTGATGTTATGAAACTGAACCTTTAAAATATATATGCCCTAGTTAATAAATAATCCAATATGTAAATCTCATTTCATCAATCAAAAAACGCTTATTTTAAAGTAGAAAACAAAGTATGTGTGTTTTAAATTGTTGAAGTGTATTCAAATGAATTTATAGCAGAAATAATTGTTGTAAATACTTTGAAAGAGTATTCAAACCTCACTTAGCCGAGTTAGGATCGGTTTGGCTTCGGTTTATTTGTGGGTGACAAGGCAGACGTTGCCAATGATGATGATGTTGTTGCCGCTGCTGCTGCTGCTGTTGCTGTCGTTGCGTGAAAAGTGAAATTCTTGTGATTATTAATTTTGTTTTCGCTTTTGGCGATGCTACGCTTTTTTGGCTTTTGCATATAAATTCATATATTGATTCCGCCGGACTGGCTGACTGGCCATTGTTGTTGGCATTGTTGCCGTGGTTGTTTATGTGACAGCGGCCTTTATGACATTGTTGGCACTAAGTTACCTTTATAGCTTATAAGCCGCACGCATAAATGCAGCTTAAAGTTCATAAATTTGCCAATATTCACTCGGCAAGGGGTTAAGCAAACGGACCTCGCTTTTGCGATCGTGTAAACACTTTTTACTTTATTCACTGGCGCCCCACGCTTTTTGCACTTTCTTTCTACCATTTCAGCCGCTTGGCGGGCATTCGTTTCCATTTCCATTACCATTTCGGTTTTCAGTCTTCAGTTTTCAATCTCATTCCCAGTGCCGTCTGCACTCTGTGCGCCGACTAATTGAAATATTTAAAATGCATAAAAGTATCGCATTTAAGCTTTGCAATTAGTTTGCGGTGATCCCGCAGTTTGCCGTCGTCGTGGGTACGGATATGTAGATATACATATATATGTATGTTGTAGTCGCCAGTTGTTGTGGGGCGCTTAAATTACAAACCTGTGAGAAATTTAGTCGCTGTTTTGGTTGCTTTGGGACTGAGTTGGTCCATACACTGGAAAAAGATGGGTAAAACAACTTTGGGTGGGTGTTGGGGGAAATATATGAAAAAAACTAATTAGGTTATAATCTATATATGCTTTACAAAGTAGCTTTGTATTCGGTAGTACTGCTTATCGTAAACTTACTTATTACTTTCAAATATACTTTGAAGAAGACTACTTTTTTATTAATAAAGAAAGTAAATACGATTTTACAAATAATTGTATCCGGGTTTATTTCAGTTTTATGTACATATACATATGCAAAACTTTTATTCTGTAACATTAAGATAAAATTGAAAACTTTAGCTTAAACTAATTCTTTCTTAGCATGGACTGTGCTTTAAGAGAACAAAACTGCATTTCCTTGAAAAGAAGATAGTAATTCGAAATATGCTTTATACAAGTTAAACGTTACTAACATTCTATAGTACCACATTATAAAGAAAGGGCATTTACACTCGTATTAAATAGTTTTCGCTATGCGCGAACTTTATTGTGAATTAAGATCACAAAGTTGTAGTTGCGGTGAGCAGCGTTTTGCGGCTGTGATCATGTTCACACGCTGCGGCCGTAAAGCTAAAAACCTAAAAAACCTAAAGGCGGTAATTGTCGTGCTTTGACTGGGCTTACACTTTCATAAAAGGCGGCAATTAATAATGGGGGTCCATCAATTGAGCAGCACGTTTGACGAGGGTCATTTGGTGATTTGGCAACTCCAATTGAGTTATTAAACGTGCGCTTAATTGCAGCCACTGACACTTGGGGTCAAAAGTGCGCAAATTGTCGCATTAACCCAGAAATGTCAGACTAAGGATCTGCTTTTTTTTACCAGCTTGGTCTTTATTTCTCTTCGGAGGTGACCCCATCAGACACCTAAATCAACGACTTTCTCGTGCGCTGTTCCCATGAACTGCTCACATTTAAACATATTGGCAGGCGCATTGGAAAAGTGCATGAGGCAACAGCCACAGCAACAACAACAACAGCAACAGCGCCAGGCGAACACCTACAACAACCCACAGCAGCTTTTGTAATAGCAACAACATTAAAGTTCATGACACACAACTGTAAAATGTTTCAGCCCGAAAAAAACTTTTACCGCCGATAATAAATGGATGCGACTTTGCGCCCCCAAAAGTTCAAGCCATCATCGCGCCATCGTCCCGCATGTGAAAAGTTCTCCTCAAAAGACGGACAACTGGACACATGGACCACATGGACCACTTGGATCTCGCATCCATGGACAGGAAGTTGAGGCGGCTGGCATAGTTGAAAACGAAGCCAAGAGCAGGAGATCATCGGGCCCCATGACCGATGGCCGCTGGTCGATGGCCGATGGCCAATGCCACGGGCCATAAATCACTTGAGTATGCCAAAAGTTACATAATAATTCTGCGATAACTGATCGTCTCGTCTTGTTTCGTCTCGGCGGCATTAATCAAGAATTCGGTCTGGGAAATAAAGCCATCGTCATCAATCCGTTGTCCAAATTGAAATGTGTTTTAATGTGCCATTTTGTGCGGCCAATGCTATTGCCAAATGGTATTTCCTTTCGGGGGGCTCGATTGCATTAAATCAACAGATTCATAAAAATGAAAAACACGAAAAATTATGATGATTACGCGGAAATGTGTGGCAACTGCGCTTTTTTACTTTGTGGCCACTGGGCTAAAATGCTTTATGAAATTGCACAAGTGTGTTGGCCATTTGCTGAATTATGGCGCCCAGGTTTTTCTCCATATTTTTCTCTTTTTTTTTTTGTTATTTTTTGTTATTTGGGTCGCCGCAGGGCGCTGGTGGTGCATTTTCATTAAACGCTTGGGAAACTGTCCAACTGGGAGTTGGGAGCTGGGAGATGGGAGCTGGAAGTCTCGGGGAGCTCAGTTTTTGTGGGTCAGTTTACACATCTGGCTTTTGGCTTGGCTGTAGTGTAGTGTTGGTCAAATATTTGCGCCAGCGCAAAGAGTCATCATCATTAATAATGATGGAAATTTCACCTGCTGGAAAAGCGTTTTTCGTTTTGCGTACTACTACTACTACTACTACTACTAGTACTACCGCCGCCCCATGTTTATGTTTTCTTTATTTAGGCAAATCCATCAATTAATCTCGAGAGCGTTTGGCCCACTGTTGGCAATTGGGAATTGGGTATTGGGTATGGGGAATTGGAAACTGGATGCCATTTGCTTGCTCGGAAAACGCCGTCGAGCGTGACGAAAACAAGCTTCTAATCTGGCCCAGCCGAACTGGCAACTTTTCGATTCGATCTGTCCCCGAATTGATTGATTTGTCAGCCCTCGGCCACTGACAATCCCACAAATCCCAAGATTTATGTCCAGCTATAATGGCCATATGTCTGCTGACCATTTTCAGACAAATTATGCATTGGCTGCGTAGCTCAATGTAATATTGAAATGATGTCATCGCGACGATCAGTCGATAAACACTTATCCATTTAAAATGAATGAATCCCCTGAATGGCTGTGAAGTAAAATACGTAATATCGTATATTATAATTCAATTTTTTTCTTAAACCATTATCCGCCAATACTTGGCTTTAGTTTTGTTAATAAAATAACAAGGATAATTATTTGTAGATTTCAGAATGATAGCTTTAAACAAGCTCTTGATAGGAATTAAAGTGCAATCCATCATCATTAGTGCTAGCTTTTTCTTTCTGTGTGGCAAAGGCGGCCACCGAGATTACAGAGTAGAAATCGGGCCACCTGAACCATTTAATTGTTGAGATTTTTCACAAAATTGAAACATCTTCCGGCATGGAGAGCCAAGACAAACGATGTGTGCACCGAAATTAGTTTTTCGCATGTTGCCTGCCCCGAGGCGTGAAAAGATTTTCGCATGCAAGGTGCGGCGGTTACAGCAACAACAACAAAAACTACTATAACAACAACAACAACTAAAGCTTAAGCGGCAGAAACAACAGCAGCTGGAATAACAACAACAAACACAGCAGCGATACAACAACAACAAAAACAGCCACTGGCAGCGCGGCAAGTGTTGCTCTAATTTATAAAATGTTTTTGCTACCAACTCAGCGGCTGCTGGAAAGCACCAAAAACATGGAAAAGAAATGATCGAAGGGCGTGTACCTCGGCATATTTTAATGTAAGTACGCTTTGTCGATAAAAAAAATGCTTACAATTTACAAATAAATGCTTTAAATGAAGAAGATTGATTATTATAAATGATAATCTTATCTATGAATGACCTGCTCAGCCACAAGTCCGGTTTTTTTTAGCCAAAGTCGAGGGTATTTTTCACAAATTAAATGCCTTGCGGTTCTCACACACTCACACTCTTCTAAGGCATGGCAGAAATTTCACTTCTATAGAAATTCCGGAGCTCGGCGATCGCAGAGCCTGGGGCTTTTCTTTCACACTTTTTCTCACTGCCGCTGTCACTTGCTTTAGTTGCTGATGTTGCTGCTGTTTCGCTAAAGTTGCTGCTGCTTCGCTGATGTTGCTGATGTTGCTGCTGCGCCGCAAATGTGGCTGTTTCTGTTGCGATTGTGCGATTGCCATTGCCTTTGTTTATTACGCATGACATGCCACACTCGCCCACTCATCATAAATGCCATCACATGTTTTAATTAAATGCCAGCGCAGCGAGGCCTTAAAAACTTTATATTTCTTGTCCATTAATTGAAATTACAAAGCAACACGATAATATCCGTCTGTCAGGCGCTTTTTTGTTTTGTTTCTTGGTCTCAGCAATAATTTTGATTTTTACTATTTTACACGAAGATGTTACCAAGTTGACAATGCGCCGGCAAATGGGGGAGCGACTTTCACTCCTTTTGAGCGCGGAAGGTATGTTTATTGCCCAGCCGTCAGGTAGTTCGGATTTTATGTTCTATTGTGGCCATAAAGCAGGCCAGTAAAACATATTGCATGGCTCGATGGATTATCGACGGCTCGAGTTCGTTGTCAGAGTCTTTTGTTTCATTCACGGGTGAAAAATGCGACGAAGGAGGAAGAACGTGTGCGTGGGTCGCTTTTTGGGTGCCATCGAACCACTTTCGTTGCTGCCATCAATCAATTGCCAATTGCTAATGCAAATTGAATGCTGTTTTCATAAACAACATCCAAATACACGCGAAATGTCATTAATTTCAGCGCCGCAGCGCCGGAAAAAGCTCTACCAAATCAAGTCGAGCATTTGTCTCATCGCTTAAACATTTCAATTTCACTCGCAGCGCGCAGTCCGTAGTTTCTTTTATTTATGGCTACTAAATTACGTATCCGTGCTGTGGTCCCGATGCCGGCCAGGCTTTGATTAATGATCTCGCCCGGCACACTGACTCAGAAAGCATTGGAAAATCGTTGGATATGGGATTTGGTCGACGTTGGACGTTGGGCGGCGGGAAGTTTGGAGAGTTGGGGGGAACTGGACCGGCGGAACTGGGCCCACTAACGATACAAATGTACCGCTATCGCCGCACAGTAGTCGCTGTGACACGAAAGTTGCCAAGCACACGCTAATCAGGTTAATTGTCTCTCAATTTCCTGCAACTTGCCGCAAATGCATTTCAATGAGCTGCCAATTTGCGGGGGAGGCAACGAGATGCTGGAAAAAAGGGTTAATCGGCACACTGAGGGCAAAGTCGGTCACGAATAATGGTATTTTGAGCTGTTGTTTGAACTTTAAGTGTACATTTTATTTATATAGGAAATGAAACGAGGCACACAATCTCCCTTTCAGTTTCATTACGATAATATATCGAAAGCAATACTTGGTAAAATAAACTAATAATGGTTATTTAGAAACAGCTTAGCAAATACTTAAAATAATTATGCTATAAAAACAAACTGCGCATGGAAATTCATTTTATTTTCTATTTTGAAATGCAATAAAACTAAAATGTTTATTGGATCATAAATTAAGTGCAATAAAAAGGCATTAGTTTTATTTTATTAAAGGAAAGTGGACAATTTAAATGCTTTTCTCTGTCTATATATTGGGGTTAAATGATTGCTAAAGTAATTTTTAGAATGTATTTGTTTGCTGTGCAGTCTTTCTGCGACCGGGGCGTTTAAAAAAGGAAAGCTATCTCGAGTCACCTCTGAATTACGGCAATTTGAAGACAGCAACAACTGCCAGGTCGGCAAAAAAAAAAAAGTGCATCAGCATTAACGAGCTGCTCATATTTCAGTCGTTTATCTCTCTCACTTGGCGAAAATCCTTAAAGAAAAATGCACATATTTAACTAATGATGGCCACTTAACACAAACCCCGCGACAAATCAACAAAAATACGCCATCATACACGGCCAACTTTCCCAGACATTCGGCCGACAGTCGGCGTGGGTGGGTGAGCAACAGTGCGACGAACAATATTGCACGAGTGCGGGTATATAAATATATAAACATTAAAATTATTAAATGCCTTGCTGATTATGCGCAGGCAGATCCGTGGAGCCGGTCGGCTCCGTTGCTTGTCCGTTTGTTGGTCTGTCTGTTTATCTGGCCGTTTGTTTGTTTGTTTGTTTGTTGTGCTTGCTGATGATGTTACCCCCCAGCAGCAGCAGCAACAGATGTTGCAGAGATGCAGATGCAGTGGGAGATGCCACTGCCGCTTCAGCTGATGACAACAACAATAATATTGTTAATGATAATGCTTATGAGTTTTCCTTGTAACTGCCTCGCCGTCTGCTGTGGGCCGAGTGATAAACGTTGTGCATAGTGCAATTAGTAAATGTGTTTCATAAAATGCCAGTCGTATATTCGTATATTTGAAAAAAATAAAGCCTAACAAGGAAACCAACTCTTAGCCAACTTTCCATCACATGAGAGTGGACAGTGACAGTCGGCCGCAAACGTATTGACAGTTGCAAATCAAATCGTACATTTGAGTGCATAATCGACATATAAATTATGGATATATCCATTCTTCCCCGATCCCCTTTTCCACTCCCCAATCGCTGAGATCCATTTCCCGCTCCAGTTTGCTGAACATGTCTTTCGGTGCTTGTTCAGTGAATCATGGCAAACATTTCGCGGAAATCGCAACCAGCTACAACAATAACAACATGGGTAAAAAGCACCTAAGAAAACATGAAAGAAAGGGGCATTTGGAATTTGGAATTTGGAATTTGCAATACGCTAACCATAAATTAGTTTTATATTGTTTACTCGGATTTTACTGAGTAAAAGTGATATTCAATAGTCGTTCATGATATCACCTTAATTAGGGAAGGGAAGATCCAAGGCAGTTGTATAAGCTTAAGTAGATTTCAGTGACTAACCTTTTTATATAACAGAACTCATCTATTCTCTGGAAGAATTAGGTATTCGCTTGCTAGACAATTAGACCCTTATTAAGGGTATTTATACCTATTTACTTTCCAAATGCTTGGATACTTTGCATTTCATTGCGACTCATTTCATTCAGTTAGATATCGTTGGACGTCCCAGTTTGCTGGTTAGTCAGCGCTTTAAATGCGATTCGATTAGCTGTTCCTCGGATACTTAACCCATAAACAGGGGGTCTAGAACAAAGCCTGGAACTCATAATCTTGAGACCAAGTCATTTTGGAATTGGTTTTTTTTGCTGGCAGGCAGCACGTGCTGGCCTCCAATGGCTGATGAAGATACATTACCGTATTGGCCGGCTTGGTGAGCTGGTTGGCTTGGCTTACCCATTCAAATGGCAAATTGAAATGCCAACTTGTGTGGCTTTGGCCGATTGCAATCAGCTGGCACAGTTTGTCTTCATCAGCTGCAAAAATAAGTTAATTGCTTGGCCAAGACAAAGTTGTAACTGCGGTAACTGCGCGGAGTTGGCTAAGTCGCAGTCCAGTTGGCGAGTGGGGGAACTTACTCACCCAGCTCCATGACAAGGTCAACAACCTTCTTTCGCCTTGATTAAGACATTTTATGGTTGCGGTCCAGTGGATATGGGTCTTGGAATGGGAATGCCAATGGAAATGGAGTTGGAGGTGGAGGTGGGAATGCGAATGCGAATGCCAATGAATGGCTTTCTTTTGTGGGGCGGTCGGGGCTTTGAAATGTCGAACAAATGTTTTAAACTGCATGAATTGGCATTATTTGTTATTTCTCCCTCATTGTAGCTTCTTTCACTCGATTGGTTTTTACTTCTCGTTGTTTTCTTTGACTTTTATTTTTTGGCCGAGTCTTGGCCGGTGAGAATTCGCATGGCTGGCGAACACACGACTTGGTAACAAATTGAAATTACCTTACATAAAAATTGTTTGACCGAAATTGTTTTTTGGGCACTTTGCCTGCAAATGAAGGCGAATTATGTTGTTTAAGACAATTAAGCTGCAACACGCGGAAACAATTTGCTTTGGGGCCCAGAGCTAGGCACAAACAGCCAAAGCAACAGCAACAACAGCAACATGCCCACAAAAACCAAATGACGCTTTTTGGCCAAAATAACATTAAAACAACAACGGACACAACAACTACAAGTACGCGCAGTTTCAACGCATTGCGCAACATAATTGAAATGAAATGGAATTGAACAACAACGAGCAACAATTTGCAAAATCGGCATTTAAATATGCATTAACCGCATTGTCTGTGCTCCTTCTTTGGTTCGCCTTGGAAAGTGGTTGCCCTAAAGGCAAAGTAGCACAAAATTAGGAATTATTTTATAACATTCTCTATCTCGCAGTCCATCGCAGCCAGTGATTCCACATATCTGGAGCAAAATGTATTAGGAATTGTCAATATTTTTGTAGAACATTACATCGGATTATGGATTTTTTTTTATTTATTTTAAAAACGATGTAAATTCAACGTGCCACTAAAATATATTATTTCATATTTCTAATCACTTGATAAAGTCATGTAAATAAATATTGCACGGTTTAAACTTAACTTTTAGATAACCCAAATATTTAAATAAATTGTAAATTACCAACATCGGTGGTTAGATTTTCTCCAAGTGCTCCTTTCTGGCTCGAAAAGTGAGAGTCATGTAGACGCACTCGAGACCTAGGCTAAGTACTTTCGCAGACAGCGTTTGGACTCAGTGCTAACAACCGACCAACGAGCAGGACCCAGCCCTTTTTTTTCATGACTTAATCTTATCAGACAAGCACTGGCATTAAAAATGCACTTCAAGGTTCTGACCATGATTATGGCCTGTGTGTGCCTGCGCGCAGCTCATTTCGTTAAATGGTTTTTTGTGGCCGCGGTGGAGCATAATTCATGGTTGCGGGATTACAGGATGAGTGGAGGAGCAGTTTGAGGAGGAGCTGGAGGAGCCATTGTGGAAAATCAGCAACGCTTGTTTGGCCAGCTCAAAAGCGCAAAAGCTAGCAAGGAATTAAGTTGTTGTGCGTGGACATCAAGGTCGAGGAGCGTCTGCCAGTCCACTGGCGGCACAGTGCCTGCGTTCAGTGGATGGACACCACACTACAACACACTTTTCGCCTTGACCCCGCCGGAGTTAACTTTTCATTTCCCAACTGCCCACATCGCATTAATGCCCAAGTTTATGGCAGCTGCCACTGTGCTGCTCGCAAATAGAAAAAATAGAAAAGCCAACGAAAAGCCAGCTACTGTGCCGCATTTAAGCCGCTTTGGTTCTGGGGCGAACAAATGCGATTTGGCCCATAAAGTTTTGTATTAGCGGGGCCAAAGCAAAATAACAACTACGATAAACGGAGCCACAACAATAACAAGTCAATTGGCAGCATTGGGCGGGCAGCATTTGCCAAAATCTTGCACAAATCACATAAATCGCCGCTCAAATCCAGCGCCGTATTTGGCCAAAATGCCAAACTCACGGCTAATGCTCATAAGTTTGCCGCGATCGCTTCAAAAAGCCGTTGTTGTTTGCTGCGATTGACGGGCATGAGAATACTTGCGGTCGACAGCAAATCCATCGATCCAGCGAACCAGCGATCGCAGCCATTAGCGACATGTGGTTTCTATAATTTTTCGTAATTACATAAATTGGTAAACGGGGATGGGAAGTTCTGGAAACGAAACTACTATTGCGAGCCTCACAATTTAGCAATGTTAATTGCTGCACTGCGAGTAAAATTATCTACAAATACTAATTTTAAAGCTTTTTGGCTAACCACCTTTCCCTCAAAAGATTATCAAGATCCAAAAGTATCAAACATTCTTATTTGACTATCCGTATAATATAGAAATTAAATGATATCTTTTTGTATATAGAAAAGAAAAAATTCAAGGAAAGTTAGGAACTGAGAACACTATTTTCCCTGTCTGTATGATTGCTGGGAAAACGGCTAAATATTTATGCCAGTGAATGTCTATTGCCTTGGGAATTAGTCAGCAAACACTGCTGATGAAATGCGCAAGCGGGCATCTCCACGGCGATGACAATCGAATCGCATCGATCGAATGAATCCCAGCAATTTCGGACCGGGTCGCCGGGTAATAAATTCGATTTAAGCGAGGCTCACTCGGAGCTGAGCAGTGGGCACAATTTAATGAAAGTGAGGCTGCTGGGCCAACAATTTATTAACATATTACCAACAATTGTTGCAATTTGATTTGCTTTATGGCCGCAACGTGCCCGAGATGCGCCGCCAGCGATAAGGAGCATCTACATCTGCGTGGCCCCGCCCTTCTGGAGATGCAGATGTGGGATACGAGTGTTGGCTCTGCAAAGGATTCCGCAAAGGGGGGAAAACGGGAACGGGAACGGCTTCTGCCCACGACCAAAAACAAGAAAATTCGCGGTAACTCGCTCAGCATGTGTGTGTGAGTGTGTGTCTTGTACTGTTTTGAGGGCCGAGAAGTCGAGTCATTCCGCGTGCGCGGAGAGGGGGATGGGATGGGGATTGGGGAAAAAAAAGGTTACACAATTCATTTCATTTGGTGCAAGGCATAAATCAAGCCAACAACAAGCGGCAAACCGGCTGGAGGCATCTTCCATCTTCCTGCTGCTAGCTGGGAGGTCGACGGAGCTGACCAAGCGCCCAGTGATATATGATTTTGTTAATTTAGTCCATTGAAATAAGCTGCACCAGCAGCTCTGTCCAGCTTGCAGCAGTCTGCCAAAACGAGTTCGTTGCCTAAGTCTTTTGTTTTGCATGCACAGAACTTTTTTCTGCCGGCCGCTTGCGCAATCGAACTTGAAAAGAAATCACTCACGCAGCAGCCGAATGAAGTCCAGCCAGAAGTCCAAAAATAAATGCGGTTAATTGAACGAGTGTCCAGTGGTCAATTCGCTGACAGATCTGTGAGAGATGTACAACATGCCAAGGCGGCGGCGGCCTCTCAAGGTTGCAGTGAAAGTGTTTTTACTTTTGTTTGCCCGCCGTCCGTTGCCAGGCTCTTTTATGACCTTTTTTTTTTGAGACGCGGCACTGCATTTCGCAGGCTTCCAGGCTGCTGCACTCCACTGACGAATTGCACGCTATAAAAGTGGCCAGCGCCAGTTGCGGTAACAGCAAATAAAACAGATTCACAGTCATGGTCAACACACTAGAACTGGCGCGGTCTGTACTACAGATTCCATAGTTATTTGTACATAATATATTCTCATTAATTTTATACTACAGCAATATTATACTTTTAGGCAGCGGTAGTCCTAGTTAGCAAGTTTGTTGTGTTTTGTTTAGTTTAATTTGCACAAATATGACTGACTACTACTTCATTCACCGCTGCTGTAATTGAGCCTGTGCATATGCGAAGCCAATTAATGGGCGTGAAAGTTTATTATCATTTGCTCAAGTTTTTGCTGCAGCATAGCCTGTGTTTTTTTTTTTTTTTGGCGGGCTACTCGGCTTTAGGAGCTCACTTTTTTTTGCTGCACGAGGGTTTCCTCACCGTGGCGAGATCCTCGCATCGATATGCGTGTATTTATCACTTTCTGTTTGCTTTGTGTGGCAGCTGCGATAATCGCTGAAATGTGCTGAAAAATTGCAGCATTTTAATTGTTTGAAGCGACGGCAACTTTTGCGCTGCCATGACGAGACCGCCTGGTAACTTTCAACGTTTCAACATCGGCGCGTTGCACAATGGCGGTGCAAAACGCATCATCAACACATTTGAGGCATACACTCTATGGCCAATTATAAGTTCATTTACCTGACAGCACAGCATGCAAAACAAAAAACGGGAAGAAACGTGTGCAGGCATGTGAAAAACATCGCCACCGCATTATTATTAATTTCTTAACACTTTCCATTCGGTTTTTGCACGTCAAAAAAAGCTATCGATTAACAGTTTCCCTGAAGAAAGTTATTACTTGGATAAAACAAGGGGTAAGCGAATATACTTTCAATATTGCATACACCTATAATATGAAGTGTTTCAAGCAGAACAAAAACGTTTAAAGGCGTGGAATTGGAATTCGATTTTATTACTTTCAAAACAATAATAATAACGACAAATTTTCTCTCAGTGTTCTGGTAGTTTGTCGCTCGTTGCCATTACATTACTGCGGCACTGCTGGCGTTGCATTTGATTTGATTAAAAACCGCAGTTATCTGCCTCACTTTGTCGCCGGCTTTATGTTAACATCGACACTTTGTTGCCGCTCCGGTCAGCGAGCTCCTTTGACTTGGTGGTGGATACCGGGGGTGGTGTCCATTTCGGATTCCGGCTGGTTGACTACAATGTATAGTAAGTCGTAAGCCGCTTGTCCGCCGGCCATGTAATCCCGCTGGCATTATGCGACACTTGCATGTGTTTTGTGTGGCAAGGTCGGCTCATGGCCAGGCTCAAAAATAAAATTATTAATGGCCTAGGCCATTAATTAGCATTTAAATATTGAAAATCAAAATGTATTCACTGGCCTCATCGCTGCAGCGAAAATTGCTTTTAAATCCACACGATATCAGTAAATTGTTTAATGCGATTTTGCGACATATCAGAAATGTATAATCTCAGCCTTGCTGTTTAAAGCCAAATTGCGACCGCTGCTGCCCCAGAGCGAAGTCGTGAGTCAGGCGGCAATTTATTTTCGCCGAATTAAATGCAAATTGACAGTTCCAATTGCATTCTAAAGGTAAAAATAAAACAGCATACGGCCAAATCGAAAATCCAAAATCGAAATCCAAATGCAAATCGTGTTTCGTTGTTGTTTTGCAATTAATCAATTAGGCGCAGCCTCGGCTTCAGATTCAGTCAGTCTCAGCTGAAGCTCGGGGATAACACTGGCGAAAATAAATTATCATATTGTTTATGATAAGTTTACTTTCAAGTAAAACGGACTTATAAAAAGAAATCGCATTTTCTCTTTACTAAAGCTGCGAGACTAGACAAAGGTTCTCTGCCTATTACTGAATAAAAATGCTATAATTATTGTACTTAAAAACCAATACTACGATCAAGTAAGAAATTCGATCTATTTTGGTTGACTAGAATTTCGGTGAGTGTCTTTTCCCGCTTAAGACCAGTCAGTGTCAGTGTGTCAGGCATCAATGCCCGCGAATCCAGCTCTGACGATCCGTTGGATTCGTTGGATTCGTTGTCACCTCGAGGGAGCTGCAAGAACTGAATTGAATGGCACTCCCCGACTTTTGACGGAGCCTTGTATGCAAATGCGGCTCTTGATTTTTGCAATTTTGTGGGCCTTTGGATTTGGTGTTTTTTGTTGTTGCTTGAGCAATTGCCCGCTGTTCTGGCGATATGACGCCGCATGCATAATGAGCCTGGGTATTCAAATGAGAGTTTTACGCTTTGTTTTATTGGCTTTAAATTGCATTTAGCGTCAAATGTCCCGCGCAGCGAACGTAAATAACGCAGAAGAAATACACTCGAACGTATTTCTTTTGCTTTTTGTTGTGCATTTTGCATAGCGGCATGAATAAATCTTCAAACGAGCAATCACTCAACGGCGACGGGAACTCTGCCAAAGGTGTGACTCACCTCACGAGATCTCTGCTCCCCGTCACAATCATCATATGGCGATGATGATCAGTTCGTAATTACGATCTTCCGTTCCGTTTAGAGATCTCTAAAAATATCCGCGGGGGATAAATTTGAATTCGAAGCGCTCGCCAATTCAAATTGACAATTTTGGGGCATGTTTATGTGGATAGTATAATTCGTTTTGATCGGCGTTGAGCAATTCTATCTATAGAGCGACCTTGGCGTTGCAATTGCCGGGGATTGCACAATTTTGCATGTACTTGAGACTTCACACTCGATTGCCAGAAGTAAAAGTTCGCACAGTTTGCCTTTCCCATCGTATAATTATTGCTTATGCAAACATACAATAAATGCAAAGATATACGGGGGATCCTCAGTTCTCGTTAATTGGATTACAGAAAGTAACGCCCCCCTGTAAAGCGGACGAAAGCTACGAGCACGAGATGCGGTATCTTATGATACAGATACGCCAAGATACAGATGCAGATACAGATAGGGGCCAATGTAAGTAGATATGGAGTGGCGCATTAGCAGCAGTTTACTGCTGCCGATGCTGAGTGTTGAATCATGCAATTCAAATAGACACGAACGAAAAACGAGAAATCATCATTAATATATCAACGGCGAGCGCCTGTATCTTTGTATCTTGCAGATACATTTGGCTGCACGCGCGTTCGGTTGAAAGGCATATGAATGACTTTGATGATTGGGAAAGTGTTTTTGCGCCGAATGCGTTTGCCGCTTTGCAGCATGCTAATTGCAGCATTTTCGCACAATTTCGCACATTGGCAGCCTCTATGCGTCATGCGTGCCAGGGTAATCCAATAAAAGTTTATGAAATTAATGATTTAATTAATAATTTTACCAGCCCATCTGCAAGTACTGCGCTGACATTTACTGTTGTTAAGCGTGTCTTCGTTTTGTATCTTTCAATCTCTTGACTGCCTCGCAACCCCTTCGATCACTTAACTTCATTAATTTGCGCCGCAGCGGGTTAATGGTTTTTAAAGGGATTTTAACAGGCATGTGGTGTATACGCATGTGTGTGTTTTGAAGATAGGGGTTCGCTGAAATTTGATAGCCGAAAGCCCCATGCAGTTGTTGAAAAAGTGCACAGCATGTATCGATGATCTCCAATCCTGTTCAATTGCATAAGCCGCAAAGGGCAAAAAATTCCCAAAAATTCCCAAAAATCCAGAAAAATTACCCAAGAATGTTGATTAAACGACACTATATTGAGTTACACTGATAAGTCCGCCTTCGAAATATGTCAAAGGGAATGTCTGTTTTCGGCAAGAATCCATCGATAAGACGGATCAGCTTTCCTGGGGTCGATCAATATACTCGTATGTTTATCGCTCTTAGCCATAAGCGCCTGCTCTTAGAACTCGCTTTATGCATATCCCTTGATTTATGGATGAAAACCAGCCACATGGTCACTGGGCTTCCTGCTTCGCTGCCGGGATTGGCAATCATCGGCGAGTAAAAACCAATTTATTTTACGCTGGCCCACAGTTCAAGACCCCACCGGACTTTCAACTTAATATATTCGGATTTTAATGCACTTTCTGGCCTGGCCGCCGCATGCAGCAACATAATTAAAAACCCTGCCTCAGCGACACCCGAAAAAATTATCAAGCACCACTGGGAGGGAGGGACACCGCCCCACCGCCCCACCGCCCCACCGCCGCACCACCGAACCGCTGAACCACCGAAATGAAACCACCACATTGCACCCATAAATGACGTGCGGCTGTTGCATTATTTGCCTTTCTTTTGGCCAACAGCAGCCGGGGCATGTCGTTAATATTATTTGGCTTGATAAACTTCTGCCACAAGACAATCGAAATTACTCAATCACGTCGAGGAGGCTGGAGACTGTGCACTGCGAGAAAATTAGGGGATGGTAAGATGGTTAGGCCATTGAAAGTGAGAACGAGAAGGAGGGCGAGTTCTGTGCTTTATGTTTTTCTAGATTTTTGTGAAACTAAACATATGTAATTAAACTGCACATAATTAATTTTTAAATATTATTTTTCTGAATGCTCCTGAAGTCTGGGACTGGGCTGGCTTTAGTTGTTGCATTTATTGTTGTTAGTACAGCGGGCGTGCGTCAAATTGCGGCCCAAAAAGCTGTCAGTGCCGCGCCTTCTTTCGCCGGAGCCTGATGCCTGATGCCTGGAGGCTATTTGGCTGCTCCTCCGGGCTGCTGCCGCCGAGTCCCGGGTTCCCGGGTTCCCGTGATCCGTCCAGGAGTCGGCTGTCGTGTAATTGATGTCAATTGCAGCTGATGCAGTTGGGGGTGCACCCACCTCGCTTCGTTAAATGCCAAATATAATTTAATAGGAAGTGAAAACAAGCAAAGGGTACAAATTACACTGCCAGCGAGTATAATGATTGATTTGTATCGGCTATGAACGAGCTATGAAAAAGGCAACAAAATATCGCAATTTCGCCATATCGCCAAATTTGCCATTAAAATATCCAAACATATGTCTGCTGGGCGAGCGAACGAGATGCTGCGATTCGATTGTCGGCTGCCAATTTTGTGCGCCCAATTTCGTAAGCGCTTGAAGTTTGATACTTTTTTCCCCCAATCCCCGGTCTGTTTACTATCTCCGCGGCCATTTCCGCATAATAACAATAATTTGGCGGACTGTTTGCCCAAATCGAGTTAGCAAAATAGAAGCGGGCCCGTAAGCGTCTTTATTGTGTGGCAGTGGCAGGATCGCCACAATTGCAGCTATTTGGACTCCGGCAATTGCATCATAACAATCATCATTGGTCCTGGCCAAAAATTTGCATCATTACGTTCAACTCTCTCTCTCTCTGTCCACATAGGTGGCATTCGGCGGGCTTATTAGCCAAGGAGGATTGCATTTGTATGGTAACAGTTTGTATTTTTCCCTTAGCGACTTTGGAAAGTCGAGTTTTGGCCGATATGGCTGACTAACCTGCAGCAATGCAGCCAGCTTTCGGCCAACAGCCAACGGCCAACGGCGAAAGGCGGGAAAGGTGTTGGCGAATTTGCGGATCGGACTCGGATCGCTGGGTTTTACGAAAGTTGTTTGAAGGTTGTGGCCACTTCTGCCGTTGGGTCATATAACTTCCCCATTACTTCCCATAACTTCCCATGTGGCCAGGTTGAGTCATTGCGGGTCACTGGCCTTTGCCGCCTGCATCCACCCCACTGCAACAACTCCTATTCATTGGCCAACTGCCTAACTGCCTCTTAATGATGGCTGCCAACTTCTGCACTCGGAATTGCACGCGCACAACTCATTTATTTTAAATTGAGCTCGATTGCCCAACCCCTGGTGCACCGAGAAAAAAGCAGGCCATCATTGTGCTCATAGAATTTCACCCTGAGCATTTCCATCTACAGATATAAGCACAATGGTAGATCAGCTTACAAGGTTCTTAAAGTTAAAGTGGAAGAGGATTGTTTTAAGAGTATACATTTAAATCCAAAGCTACTTACATTTTTTGAAGTGCACCTGATTGTCTGCACGCGCCCACAACAAAGTAACAAAGTGTAACTTAGCTGCGAGCGTCGAACCCTCATGAGTTTCTAATTGAAATAAATTGCTGGCAACTCCGGCAGCAGTGCCAGCATGCCCTTGAATTAGCAGCCAACTAGCTTGAATTCGTTTCAATTGGCTCGTTTATGCTGGAGCGGGATGGCCGAAAGCTGCTCGAATTAATGAGCCACTCGGTGACCTTGAATCTCCGCACCTCCCCACCTCCCTGGCATCCACATCCATCCATCTGCATCTGCATCTGCAACTCCAATGCCTCCAATCTCCAAGCAATTCGAATGTGTGTCAAATGCAACATGCAGCGGGCTGCAGACGTGACTAACCGACTTTCATGTCATAACTTTTGTGAAGTTCAAGTTGCTGCCACCCGCTTAAGCCACCACCCCTCAACCTCCATCCCCCCTTTTTGTCTAGCGAGCCGCTCAATTAAGGCGCATAAATTATGTGCCGCTCTTGCAACGGCCGCCAAATTGAAATCGTAAATTAACATTTACGCCAGACGTTGCTGTTGCAGCAGTTGCAGTTGCCGTTTTCGGCGTGGCCAAAAGCTCTGGCCATAACTTTTACATTTTGACCAAATATTTTTGCCAATTTTCACTAAGCTCCAGCCCACGCAGTCGTCGCCGCCCGATGGGTGAATGTTGAAAATGCTGCAAATGCTGGAAATCTACTGCCAGAGAGCAGGAAAAATTGTCAACGCCAAGCAAAATGAACGAAATGAAAATGGTAGCAATTGCCGTGGACATGCAACTTGGCCAAAAGTGACAGTTGCCAGTCAGTCAGTTTGTTTGGTTGTTGGTTTCGTTGTTTGTTTGTTTGTTGGCCAACTCCGCTGGCCGTGCATTCCAATTCGGCTCCCTCCGAAAGCTAGTTTGATATTTTTATGTGTGACAGTTGCTTTATGTTACAATTTCCAGGCATTACTTTTTATTTCAAGTGCAAAATTTATTGCCATTTGCCAAGGTGCCAGAGAGCCAAGTTTCCACGGCCAGCGGCAACAGGATTCCTGGCTACCAGTGGCTAATCAGTGGCAATGTTTGTCGTTGTTGCTCGCCTTGCTAAAGTTGCCAAAGACGCTGATGTGGCTGCTACCCTAGTTGCTTTTGCTGTTGTTGCTATGGTCGCTGTCACTGGCTTCTTGGCTTTCACTAGCAAAAATTAGAAACACACTTTGTGTCTCTTCGCCCGGCATAACTCTGAATCAGTTCTGCCCAGCCTGGGTGGCATTGTGTGCGGCACAAAAGAAGCGTGGATTTTTGAAAACGGATTTGGAAATGCATAACACACTGTGCCGCTCAGCTAATCAAGAAAATGTGCCATTAACTTGAAAATGCAGAAGTAATGCTTCTGGAAACTTATCTGGAAGAGTTTCAAAAACTCAACCGCTTAATTCATTTTATTTACTTAAATAATTCTCAATCTGTATTTTTATTAATAACTATCTTAGCTTGAAACTATCTTATCTGATACGAATAACTTTTAATTGCTAAAATAGTTGATTTAATTATCTTTCGTACTTTAGTTTGTAATTTCCCCTTAATTATTATTCACTGAAAACCTTACCCGTGTGGTATTTCGCTCACCCACCATTAGCCAAATGCGAAGTGGAGCTTCTCCGGTTCAGATTCCATGACACTTCAGCTGCTAATTGCTTGATGGGGCTCATGGGTTTCGGTTGCCTCACACTGGCAAAAGAAGGAGGAAAACAGAAATTAGCCTGGAAAAGCGACGACATTTCATAATGCATAAATTTCTTAGGCCAAATACTCATGCGAAATGCTCCGACTGCTTTTCCCTACTTTTTTCCGCGAAGCAGAGCGGCTTTTCCCGTAACGAGCCGCCAAACTGCAGTTGGTAATACGAGACCAACTTGGCCCGGTCGCTCGCATTGCTGTTTTGTCGTTTTGTTGTTTTGTTGTTGTGTTACTTGGTTGTTTTGTTGCTTGGCTGTTTGGTTGTTGGGTTGTTGGGTTGCCGTTGGCCGCTAGAGGTTGTTGCTTGGTAATAATGACAGTATGTGTCACATTGCAACCCACACGCATTCAATTTTACTGCACCTCGGCAGCAGCGACAAAGAGGAGCCTGCACCTTTATGAGCCTGGCAGTTGGGATTTTGGTTTTGGCCAGCGTTGGTTTTGTTGTTTCTCTTTAAGTCCCGATTTCTTCGAAGCTTTATTTTTTCCCCCAACCCGAGTGTGGCGCAAATTTGATCCAATTGTGCACTCATTTAATCGTGATCTTTATGCGAGTGTACAGTTGGATGTGTTTAGCCTTTTATGTCCATCGCTCGCCTGATCTCCTTTACATTTGGCCTGCGGTGGGTGACCCACATAATTTGCTCTTTTAATTCAGCTCCAGTTCGCTGTCATTGTTTTCATTCAACTCGGTTGAAATCAGCTGCACTGAATGCTGAATGCTGAAGCCGCTGGTTTGCGCAGTTTGCGGAGGCAGTGCGCAATAATTATGTAAAAAACATGTTAAACATTTAAGGAAGTTAATTAAATGGAAAATATATGTTTATTAAACGAGCCGGGACAGCCTTAATTGCCGAGTGCTTGGGGTGCCACCAAACAGGACCGAGATGGAGAGCCTTTGTCTGACGAACTGGCAACCACACGAGGCGATCGAGTGTTTTCCGGGTTTAAGATTCGATTGCTTGAAGAATGACTGGTAAGATCCAACTGCCCTGACTGGCCAAGAAGATATGCAAATTGGTTGTCCTTGGGTGTCCTCATCCAAGTCTTACTAAAATATCAGGGAACACTAATGTATGTTTAACTTATATTTTAATGCATCTTTAAAGGTTATTTCATGTCTTAACAAAAGACTTTAGCAAGTGACTAGAGAGATATCTGATCATGTTAAATCATAGTAATATGATAAATGTAAGGCAATTGCTGGATATATTTAACGTATTTTTTCTGTAAGTAATGGCTGCTGACTAATGACTATTTGCTTATAATTCGACCTCCGCCGACATACATTTTCCCACAGTCTTTCGCAGTTTACTTGACCAAATTAGCATTGGCACATCGCAAATCTGCTTAATGACAAAGCTCATCAAATCCGTTTTTATCTTCGCCAATTTAAAATATTATTTTTAGCTATTTTTTCCATATTTATTTTCGGCGGACAAGCCCCTCGAAAATCGGCTTTGACATTAGGGCGTACTTCAAGTTAATTTCATGCCGCAACACGAACCCGCCAATTGAACGGAGACACTGGGCTTATATAATTAAGCCAGTTACCGTAATTACCATAAACATAGACAATAATTTGGCCGCGCACAAAAAAAGATATAATATAATTAGCTGCGGCCGGAAGTGAAAACTCCGGGGGACTTTTTTCTTGCCAGGTTCGGCGCTCTTAACAATGTCAAGGACATCGAATCAAAATGTTGACTTAAGTGTGAGTTGGATTTTTGTAAATTTTCTTTTGTATTACTTCCACCACCCTTTTCATTTGGGTTTTTGGGCGAAAGCTTAAACACATTCAACACAGAGTCTCAAATGCATTTTCGTTATGGCCGGAGTGGAGTTTCGCAATGAATAAAACATTACGAAGGCGTTGCTCTGAACCAGCAGAAACAATAACTAAAGGCGTTGCTGCTACCACAGCCTGTCTCCCGGTTTTCCTCGCTGGATATTGGCCAAGCGGTAATACGTCAATAACCGTTTAGCGTACAAATTGAAATTTTTATTAGTTACGGACGCCGTCCAGAGAAACAACAACCAAGATACAAAAAAAAACCGAAAAAATTGAAGAAAAAGAGCAAACTAAGCCATAGGCCCGCCGGCGATGCAACGGAAAGCGATGGAAAATAATAAAAACAAACCAGCTACTTAGACAGTTGCTGCGGGGGGGTTGGCGGGGCTGGGTGGGAGGTGGGTGGTGCAGGTGGTGCAGGAGGTGGTGTGGTGCTGGCCCGGCCAAGGAAGCCACACGAATGCCGCTGCTGAGATATCGCCAGAGATTATGTTTTGTGGCGGCGGTAGCAGCTGCCACCATTGTTTTTGTTTTCAGCCAATGCTGCTGATGTTGCTGTTGTTGCTGATGTTGCTGTTGTTGCTGATGTTGCTGATGTTGCTGCTGTTGCTTTTGTTGCTGCTGTTGTTGCTGTTGTGCCGCTGCTGGCCTTTTGGCTTTGTATCACGGGGCTGGCATCTGTGCGATGTGCAACACTTGCAGACATCTTGGCGCGCGCGTTTTTTATATATGTATATATATAATTTTTAACGATTTTTTTACTCCAACTGTACAGCGGCGGATGGGCAAATTTGTGTTTAGAAATTAGCCAGGCGGCACTCCGGCCACGCCCCGAATTGGCTGCCCCAACTGCCCCACTCCCCGCCAGACGGACCAACCTGCATCTGTATAATATGCCCGCAGGTGATGAAGCCGTTGTCGTTTCTGCTGTTGTCGTTGTTGTCCCCCAACTGCATTTGCATTTGCATTTGTGGCCATGTGCTGCTTCCTGTGCGGCTACTGTGCCCACCACTCTTGCATCCTGCTGTCATTCCAGCTACCGCACTTGGGCCACCCTCGCCGCATAGGGGCACTCGATAAGGCTGCCTTTCCAGGTGGGTCTGCTGAGTCTTATCTGCTGTCTTGCATGAGCTGAAACGATAGCTTTCATAGAACTTCAGTCCCCTTGAAAGCATCATTCAATGAAGAAAAAGTCAACGAATCACCAGTAAACTTAAGGTACCCCCTAAAATTGGAAAAATACATTTAGTAGTTCTAATCCAAATATAAGCAAATAAACTAGCCAAAGAGTGCAAATCAGAACGAACCGAATATCTAAGCAAACTGTAATGGTTTCCGAGGGCAATTTTCTGCGAACCCACCAGTTTCCTGGTAAGTACACCGCAATATTTCGACACTTGGAGGCGATTTCGTGATCTTTTTGCGTGAGCGCGACCATAAACGCGCCCTGCACTTGTTGTCACCTTTAAGGTGTATTTTTTCCGACTTTTTTCCTATTTGTGGGACGCACCTGAGTCGAGCTTTAAGTTAGTCGAGCATTTGGGAGAACAGAGCGGCGGACTGTGCCTTTGTTTGTCTAGTCAGCGGATCTGAAAACGACGCAATCAATGGACCCGCGACATGCAACGCGGCAGTTGTTAAATGGTAAATGGTAACTGGGTAAATGGTAAATAGTAAATAGTAACTAGCAAATGGTAAATGGTAAATGGCAACCTAGCTGGGCAGCGAACTGGGTTAAGTGCAGCCTCCGCTGGTTTTGCGCCTTTTCGCGGCAGTCGATGCCTCTCGACGACGTGCAATTTATGCATTTCGTGTTTACAGTTTTATGATTATGTTTTGCCTAGCACCAACAAACACAAATAAACAAAATAATCAGCAGAACAAACGTTGCAACATTTTCGCTGCGATCCCCATTCAGTCCATTCAGTTTTGGCTTCGATTCGCTTCGCCGCTGGCGATCAAGGCCGTTTTTGAGTTACTATGAATTATTTCTAATTTTTATGCAATTTTTGTGTTTGGCAAACGGAAACGGACATATGCAAAAGCCCTCAATTGTCGAGCGTTGGCGTCTAATGAGCTGTGACTGCGCCCAGATCTCCGCCAACTTCAGGGTTTTTTTTTCTTGTTTTTTAGGTTGCCTTTCACAATGCTACAGTGTCTGTCTTTCCTTTGGCCAAAATCTAATTAAATGCTATCGTGCTAATAATCAGCGAGTTTACGAAAGCAGAAACTGAAATAAAAACAAAAACTTTCTAAAGCCCGTGAGAGCGACGCCTTTTCCTATAAAAAATCGCTCAGCCTGGCTAATTATGAACGCCTAATTATAAAGACGGATGCCACAAGACGCTGCCACTGCCACTGCCACGGCCACTCGTCTCTGTTTGGCGTGCGAAAAGTTCAACACAAAAGCCAAAAACTGGCTGCCAAGCCAGTCGTAGTGGTCTTGAATTATGATTCCAGAAAGCCAAGTCGCGCGTGGCAAGTACACTTAAAGAACTCGCTCGTTTTTCCAAAGAACAGGAAATGTGTTCAAGTGTAGTGGCTTTAAACTACGCTTTGAGCACCTAGAACCTTCTGGGTTTCTCTCTACGCTTTCTCTCTTAGAAACATTTTAAACAGCACTCATACACATGTGACTGAGATATTTTCCCAGGTGTATCAGCGGCTGAACACAGCAGCAACTTTGGCCGGCTGGCTGACTTTTCCGCCAGTGGTTTGATTTATGTGGCAACTGTGACACGGCGAGCGTTCTCTATAATTACGGAGCCAGTTGATCCGGCGTAGACACGGCGGCGGCACCTCAGCCCCACGAAAGTCCACGAAAATATAATCGAGTGTGGATACATTGGGGCATCGCCATTGCCATCGACATCTGTGGTCTCCCTTTTCTCTCTTTTGCAGCTTTCCGCGGGCACTGTTTTCACCACATGCTGTCAGCGAGTTTTCCGGCCGCCCATTTTCAGGGTCTAGTGTTGTCAGCAAGGTCTCTTGGCCACCAAATGCATGGCGGCTGTGAACCTAGCACCCGCAACCAACAGATTCGCACATTGTAAAAATTCTAGAAATATGAGCTTCCTGGAATGCGGCACATGGTGTTGATAGCCATTTAAAGACATCTGGCAATGCAGCTTAACCAGGCACAAATAATGCGAATCGAAGGGAAAACAATGGGATGCACGTCTGGCTTGCCCTTTTAAATGCAGCATATAAACAGACATAAATTTATAATTGATCCTGTATACATATGTCGCTTTAAGCTTTGGAAGCCAAAGGATAATGAATCACTATTAAAGTTACTATGCCCCTTTCTTTAGGTTTGATTTTCGTATACTGAAATAAGAAAACCAAATGAAAAACGAAACCATTTTAATAATAAGTAAATGCTCCCTTCAATCCAAACACCCTGCAGTATGTTTTCCAAGTTGGAGTATATTTCCAAACTCAATACCCGTAAATCATGAGAAAAGGCAGCACTTTCAATGGGATTCAATGAGTTTGCTCGGGCGGGCGTAACAAGTACACAAAGGCAAAGGTAAAACCGCCGCCGGCAGCCACTGAATGCTGATCGCTGACCCATTTATGCAGATTTCGTTGGCGCAACAATGGCTTGTACCGGCATAACGATTACAATAACAAAGGCAGCCACCGTGCAGTGCAACAAGTACAGTGAAACACCAACACCAACTCCAACACCCTTGTCGCCCCTGTTGTTGCTTTGGTGTTTCTTTAGAGGCTGCGATGTTGTCGCCGAGAATTTTTGGTCATTTGTCATGTTGATTTATATTTGCTCATTGGCATTAAATGCTTAACAAGATTTTCACGCGGCTCTTGGACCGCTTGACCCAAAGTTGGTGGCGGCAACCTTGAGCGGTTCAGATCGATTCACTTCCCTTCCTTTGTCTCCTTTGGCCAATGCGGCAGACCCCATCCCGCATTTGGTTCAAAGTTGACACAGCTTTTGCTTTGTTTTGGTACATAACACTGAGAGAAATAAGAAACCAAAGCTAAAAATCTTTGCGTTATTAATGGTCTTAAAAGTTTATAAGCAGTGGCATTCAAATGATCAGAAGAAGTACCATTTTAGGATGAGCTTTACATCTTTGTCTAACTTGATTTGGTTTTATTCCTAGTTTAGACATCCTTGTTTTTTATACAAAACTTATTATTTCAACCTATTATTTCAATATTTCCTTTTCACCGCTGTATAGCACTGTTTTTTGGGGGAGATATGATCCATATTTGCACAGCGCCTGCCTGAGTCACTCGTTAAGTCGAGTCAGCGCGATGTGTCAGTTTATAGGCTGGCTGGCCTGCCGTCTGGCATTTGTAATTGAAGGACCCAAAAGACTTATATCAGACCCTCGACGCTGGTCTCCCCGCTCCGCGGTCAAAACAAACAGCACTTAAAATGTGTTTTCTTGTTTGCCCGCCATGTAACAAGTGGCTGGCAGGCGGAAGTGAACTAGCCAAGGATTCCAAAGGTAAAAGGCAAACACGCGCAGAGACGTGACTACCTGTGGATGGTGAATAGAGCCATAAATACGATCGTTTGTCATAGAAGAACAAGGGTCCTGTTCTGCGACTCCATGGACACTCCAGGTAACCGCCCATTAATCATGCAATTGTGGCTGCAACCGAATCCGGCAGCAAATTTCGCGGCAAGGCTCATCAATAAATAATTTGCGGCCAATATAAATGCATTGCGTGGGGTGGCGCTTAGATTAATGAAGGCGTCGCGATTAGAATCAATTTGAATTAATGAACATTTATAGGCGGCTTTCGGAGTTTGTTTGCATACAAACACGCGCAGCGGGTAGTTTCGGCATAGCGAAAACCAAAAACGAACAATGAAAACAAAAGACTTAGGCAACGAACTGGGCGGTGGCGGGTTGTGTTGAGATTTTGGCCAAAACTGTTGGCCCGCCCGGCTGGTTGGCTTATTAATTTCACATGCCTTGGCCGTAATGAAAGGCGATTTTATGTGGCCCGGCCGCCTGCCGTCGTTTATAATCAAGTTAAATGCGCGCTCGTCCATAAAAACTTGACTTATCAGCCAAACGGCAAGGCCAACAAATGGCGCAAATGCATTTAGGGGGGTGCGGCAAAATCGAGGGGAGACCCCCGCCTCCCCCCTATCTTCTACCTATACCACAAAATCTGCATATGGCACCGTTTGGAGACAGTGCGACCATTAACAGAATGATGTCGCTGAGTGAGTGCAATAGCGAAGCGAGCATTGCCTTTTTTATGGCACTTTTCACTCGCTTCGGTTTTGGTTTGGTTTCAACTCGGTGCGGCGCATTGCATTATGGAAAATCCCATACAACTTTATTGGCCAGCTTCCCGCTGTGTGCAAATATATAACTCTGTTTATCGCATTTCATACGGCATTATTTATGCCCCAGTGAAAAGTGCCCGTACAGCGAGAAAATATAACAGGAAACTGGTTGCTTTGTGAATATTTTAATTAAAAACTTTGCTCCATAATTATATTTTACGAACGCTACAATGAATTGATATTTAAAATAAATGATTCTAGTGAGCGTAAATGATGGATTTATGCATCAAAACATTTACGTTCCAATTTTTCGCAGTGTCACACTGTCGAAGACAAATTTCTCCCGATGCCATTGGCATTGAAAACTATTCAAAATATTTCCGAAAATATCTGCCTGGCATCTTTTTGTTTCTCAATATTTTCGCTTTTGATGTGTTTACCTTTCGCTGGAAATCAAGGCGACCAGACGCTATCGATCAAGCATGCAGCACATCACACGGAATGGAGTCTCTGAACTGGGATCTGGAGATCGGGAAGGGACTGCGACTGGTACTGGGATTCGGCGGAGATTGGGGAGCTCCTCACACGCTTGCTTAGATTTCAACACAATGGGCAGTTTCGATTTCAAAGCCGGCAAGAGAATCCGAGCACGTAGATCGGGTCGGGAATGGTTATGGGTAAATGGGTATATCTCGCTGCGACGTTGATGCGCACCTTCGATAAGGATCAGACCGACCGACCGACCGACCGGCGAACACACCTCAAAACGTTATGAAATGCGAAGGGAACGGGCAGAGAAAACGCACAGGGGAAAGCCAATAGAATGGGAAAATAAGGAGATGGCACAAAAACAGGAAAGAGTTGACACGGCTAATCCTGACGAATTGTTGTTAGCTGTCTTGGTTCATTCAACAGTTTGTATGGACGAGAGTTCGTTCTCCTCCATAAGAGTGATTTATAATTTTGGATCGTTTATTCTTGGTCTTTAAAAACTTCTTGGATGTTTATAGTTTTCAGTTTAGAACACAGAAATTAGCTGCAACTAATTAGCTGACGAGGTGTTTACATGACTTTGTTGTTTCCTTTATTTCATATTATTGCGAGTTATTAATGGTATTCCAAGGGTTCATTATGTCTTTAACTTTATGGTTTTCGAACCATAGTCATTGGGGCAATTTATCTGCATTTCATACTAAATTACAGGCTAAAATCTATTTAAATTAAAGGTTTAGCTAGCTGCTTGTCAATTTCCAACAGTCGTAGAATTTTGCTAACCCTTCATAAACTATATTGAACTTAACACGTGAGTTGCTTTCAGCTTTATGAATAGGCAATAAAAAAGCTAATTGATTTATTTAATTTATAAAGCAACCCAATAATTTATAATGATTAGTTTTCCTGACTAGGATGAATAACTTTGTAGGTTACAAAAGCAACTGATTAAATAGTCCACAGCTCAGTTGTGAGTTCTTCATTATCATTGCATACAGTTCGTCTCGCTTTCGTTTTGGTTCACAAAGTTTATGGGTGGAAAAGTGTTAGGCCAATGCAGGCGCTAATCAAATTGAGACAACGAAAGTGTTAAGTCGACTTCCAGGAATCGGGCTATTAAATGCGTGTTGGGCCATAAATCTGCAGATAAGACAATGCTCCACTGATAAGAACCAAGGGAGATGCCAGTCGATAAACGCTGAAAGAGGCTGCACAAAGAGATGAGACGCGGGTCTCAGACGCAGGTCATAAAATCGGAAACCCAAACACACTGAATAAGCCATAGAAAAGACTGTAACTCTAAGACTTTTATCACCGCTTGTTAGTGTATATTTACAAACACATTCGACACAAATACACGCATACGAGTATGCTGGCAGTTTTTCCAATTGTTTTTACTTTCAATGAACTATTCTAGGGGATTTCCGCTCGAACTGCAACACGTTTGAGCTCGTTTGAGATCGCTTCGATCGGCTCGAATTGAGCTGTTGGCGCACTTTGAGCGCAACATGTTGCTCTCTTCGCTCTCTGTTAACCGCTAACACCGCGATACAACAGTGGATACAACAGTTGGGTTTCCACCTCGACCGGGAAAAGTCGGGCAAATTTGAAGCGCTCCTCTGTTATTCACGTTTTTTACGAAATACTGAGTCCAAAAACCGTTGTTTATTGGCAGTTCTCAGGTTTTTACGAAAAAGGTGAACATTGAATTTAGAATCCGAAAATAAGTGATGTAAATATATTGCAAAATATTGGATCAAGTGTTAAAAATCATTTGAGAAACACAAGTTCAAGAACTGTGAGTGCGTGACATCGTGTGTTTTGGTTTTGGATACGTTTCATGAATGAGCGCGGGTGTGAACGAATTTTTCGGAGTCAACAACAAACAACGAACGCGATAAACAGAGGCACACTCACACGACCGCGTTTAAAAAAAAAAAACAGCACTCTCCATTTACCAATAAAGAAATCTTTTGTTTTTGGAAAGCAAATAGAAAATACGAAAATGAAGCGCGGAAATTGCAGTGCAAAACAAAACAAACGCATCGTTTGTTGGGCTTGAATTTCGCACGGTTTTAACACTTCCCATAATAAAAAATAATCACTCCCCTTCTCCCCTCCCTCGAAAGCTGAAAAGTAAAAATAAAACTATGTGCAGAAAAATATATAAAGTTAAATAGTGCATAAAAATCGGTTTTCTTTGCGGTTCGGTTCCGTTTTTGTTTATTTGTAGTGTGCGTGTGTTTCTGTTTCCCCCTTTCTATCGCTATCTCTATCTCTAACCCCGTCTCTTTCTCTGCCCCACCGCCCGTCTCTTTCTGTCGTTTGGGGCGAAAGAGAACGCGTGCTTTTGTTTTCGATTACGTTTACTACATTTTTTATACGCCCCGTAGAAAAACATGACGAAATGTTGTTGTTGAAAACGAGAAATAAATACAAGTGATTCAAAATATAAAAAATAAACGAAACAACGAAAATAATAAAGAGAAATTACACATCTGATCTATACGAGAAGAAAAGAAAAGTTCTGTGCAGCAATATACGAAAGCGAAATTCCATTTGGTGTATAAGGAATCTCCGATGATGGTGTTGTGAAATCAAAAAGTAAAGAAACCCCAAAGCTACAGATACTCTCTTCGCGAGCGGCAGCTGCAAACGCATCCAAGAAGGTAAATAGAGCTTCGATGCCCCATGTGGCTTATCTTCGGGGGAGGGTAAACAATCCAGCTTATCTGCAGGTCCATAAAGATTCATAAAGATCTGCAGATCTCGAGAAATCCAGACATTCAGACATCCATACATCGCATCGCTTCTTTATGGGTGGCTTCGGGCTTCCTAGAACGCAACGTCAGAGTTTTAGATACATCTTGTGATCTTGTGATTGTCGCCGGGCTTGCCACTTACTTTCACTCCCCAAAATTTACCTGAGTTTCTGGGTTTTCTGGTCTTTGACTTTGTGGTACAACTTTATCTTGTCAGCTGCGAGCTGAAAATGATAGTGATAACCTAAATAATATATGTTTACAGTTAGTTAGTCGCTGGCATTATCTGTGCGACGCGTTCGCTTTCGAGTCGGTTTCTCGATTTATCTGCGATCGTTTTTATTGGTTTTTTGGTTTGTTTTAGTTCTGATCGGCTTTCTTTACCATTTCCATTTCCATTTCCGCTGCTGTTTGAATTGTCAGCGCTTTATTTCGATTCATAAATCATAATCGCCGTGTAGTTTGTTTACACTCTTGTCGAGTGCTGGCTTTTACCCCTCTATGGTTTTAACTCATGGGAATAATCACCGAAAAGTGCACAAACAACCCGAATGCGATTTGCATACTTATTGAGAACTCAGCCAAATGGCAGGCAGAGCATTTCCGGTTCTAGAATGCGTCATCGGAGTATGTCGATCGTTTTAACCCCCGAGAAACTAAAGCTGAAACTGAATCTGAAACTGAAACTGGCGACCCGTTTTGTCTGCCATAACAGCAACTCTCGATACGGCCCGCCCTTTATTATTTTACAGCATAGCCAGAGCCATAGCCATAGCCATAGCCACCTTATATATAGAAACTCGTTTTTCGTTGTTTCTGCCTTTGTTGTTTATACTCCACATACGTAGCGATAAGTATGTAAATAAGTTCACAACGAAACACTTGTGCTGGGTGCTTGATAAAATAGCAAATTTCAGGTAAATAAAACTGAAACAATATTTCGACTGGCCGCCTGCCGTTCTTCATCTTCTGGTTGGGAAAGACCCACAAAAATTGGTAATCAAATGTCTATAAGTTACATGCAGTTGGAAGCTTTAATCAAAAAGGTTAGAATATTAAAAATAATTTCATACGATAGGAAAAACACACAAGACGTCTCCCATCCTATCACCTCTTTTATTTAAAAAATCTCCCCCGATTTTTAATGAAATAAAACCATGTTACACCCAATCCAGCAGCTTAGCAGCAAATCTCTGCCCAGATTTTCCCCGATTTAGGAAAATCGCTTTCCCCTTGCTCGGCTGCTCGCAAACATTTATCAAGCGGGGCAGGTTCATCAATTTCGTGTGTGATAAATGTCGTACAAGAATTTACACAAATATGTATGCATGTCTCTCTGCTCCAGCTGCCGGGTACAAGCTGAGTTGACAAAATGATTTGTTTGGGCGCCCCATGTTTTGTCTTGTTGTCGACTGCCAACCTCACCATCTTCCAGAGCATCTTCATGATCACTGCGATCACTGAGCGCCACCCTGAACTTACGGCCAGAATCTTGATGCAGATCTCATCGACGGGGACTGGAGCCCCGAAACTGCCACTAATTCCAAACAATGTAAGGCATTATTTATTTTTAACTGAGGTCATCAGCGTAGACATCGTCTATTACAACGCCCGCCTCTCTAGAATTTTTCATCTCATCGTGCTGGGAGCTCCCTCTGGTTATCTGGTACTCTGGTTCTCTGGTTCTCCGATTCCCCAGTTCTCTGTGCTCCATTCTCAGATCTCAGTTCTCAGTTTTTCGATCTGTACACAGAAACACAATATGATTGGTTTTGAATTTGATAATACATTTAGAATTAAAAGGCAAGAACTAAGTTTTAAAGTTAAGCTATCTTATCTATCTGTTATTTGTATTACGAAGCAATTCTTTGATTTATCCTCAGTAATACTAATAAGAAAACTAGGAAGTATACTTTTATTTAATTAGGAAAAGTTTGGATATCTTTTTATTAGAATCGTTTTGTTTTTCAGAAGATCAACATAGAAAAAATATCATCTTTTGTATACCATTCTATACATTGAATAGAAGCAATATTTTACTAATATTTGTAGTACCCAGATTTTTTCTGTGTACGGTTTTGAGTTCTATAGTGTTGTTCTTATTTCAAAGTTAATGTGCTCGGTGCTGTTTTTTGTTCAGCTGTTGAACTCGAACTCTCACCAAATTATGCCACTCACACACACACACTGACACACACTGATAGTGGGAGAAAGAGAGGGGTAGCGTGGCGGGGGAAAGAGAAGCCGAGCAGTTTTAGTTGGGTTTACAAAGATCCAAGACCAAAGAGCCAAGACCCAATGCCAGCGGGGCCAGCAAACATTATTTGAAATATTTATGCTTGACTTTTGCGCCTCAATGACTTTTGAATTGCCTTGCCTTTGGCTGCCAGTTTCCACACACACACACACACACACACACACACAAGCACACACTCACTCAACCGCACAACCACACGTGTGTGTATCTGTATCTGTATCTGGATTTTATGTCGGTTCTTAAAGATACGCGCCGATCTTTGTGTATATTTTTACATGCCGGCGCGCACATATGTTGCATCAATGGATGTTTGGGATCTAAGACTGCTGCTAACCCCGCCGGAGAAAACAACACAAACATTAAAGACACATTAACCTGCTTTTAATTTGTCAATATTAGCTGGTCAAAGTCGTTGGTCCGCGCAAAAGAAAGGCCCCTCTTTAGATCTCAAATCTCAGTTCTCAGGCCACACTTTTCATTTCTTTCGGCCATCGTTGGAAAGTGAGGCAACAAGGCAGCCCAGCTGAGAAGAACAAGGCCATAACTCTGCACGACAGACCCAGCATGTTTGGATGTCTGAGATGTTGACCTTTTCACAGCTGGAACCATCTCTCACATCATATCGTTGGTTCTTTTCGGTCTGGCAGTACAGCATTTTGGCCCATTGCTCGGCCGCTTGTCAATTTCTGTCAGTTGCTTGTCAAAAAATTTGTTTGGCTGTAAAAAATGCAGTGAAAACGTTTACAGACCACAGATCACCACCAAAAATAGGAAAACAATCTGAAAAACCGAACACGATTTTCTTGTAAGCCATCCAGAAAATGATTGACGAACCGCACTGACGAGCTGACTAACTTACTTCTCCTTACAATGTGAATACTTATAGTACATACTGTGAGTGAGTTCCCTGTCTCTGGCTGCATAATTAACCTTTTGGCCGGACTTTTGAGGAATGTATGTACATGTATGTAGTGTGTAGTGCTGTCGTACTACAGCCGGTCTGTTTGCGTTTGTTTACAGCGTAATTTGTTGATAAATAAATGTGAAAATGCAAACAAATCGGGCGAACAACAACCACCGGGCTACGCAATCGACGTCCGCTGACTAATGGAGCCCCAACTTATCTAGCCCACTCCCTCTTTTGCGCCCCCCTCCTAAAAGTTAAAGTCAGGCATAATACTTGTATATAATGGAAGGGCTCTGTTCTGTTCTGTTCTGTTCTGGTGACACGTAGAAACACAAAGTATTGGGTCGATTTCTTTTTCGGGGGTATTCCCTTTATTGCCATAACTTGACATTTTGCCAATTTGTCTTCTACTGACACGTAGGTTAGCTTGCTGCGTAGGTTCGGTGGCTATTTTTTTGTCACCTTAGAGTGTCAGGTGGAAATATGTGAAGGGCGTCGCGTTATGGCGCCTTTAAAAATGAGCTAAATTAGCATTTTTTAACGAACTTGGTTATTAATTCCTGCTTTTGGCGTAGATCACCAATTAATTCACGCTCGTTGGCACGGCAGGTGATCTCTCTCTCCCTTTCCATGATGATCTAATCCTCAGCATTCAATGGCCGTAATTAGGCTCAATTAATTTGGCATAAAAGCGGAAATGGAAAAGTGCTGGTTCGAACGGATGCAAAAAAAAAGAAAAAAAAACTGGGCAAAGAAAAGCCCCAAAAAGTATAAAAACGTAGAAAAAAGCGTTGGAAAAAATTGTCTTAATGATAGACATTCACTTTTTATGGACGCGCGAGGTGTGTGTCTTAATGGAGTGAAATTTCTGGTAATTGAGCGCGACGAGCTTTTGACTCTTGGGTGCGCACAGCGCATTTGATGAATTTTTGAATTTTGAACAAGTCCACATATTTTTGCAGCAATTTTGCTGGCCTTTGTTTTTGGCACGGCCGAGTGACTCGGCTTCTACTTTGGCGAGCCAAAGCCCCAGCCTTCTTCTGTGGATTTTGCCTTTGCTGTTGCTGTTGCTTTTGCTTTTGCTTTAGCTGCTGTTGTGCTGCATTTGTTATGCAAATCAAGTGCCGCCATGTGTATGAAGCCGATATACATATAAACTAAGAAACTGAAACGCTGCTTTAGCCAATCGGTAGTACACTGCGCGCAAATGGTAGTAGTGAATAACAAACTCTTGACTGATGCCAACGCTTTAGTTTGCCAAGGATGAGGACATAGTGCAACATTGTTGCATGCATTTGCATAAGATCTTAAGGAATCTATATTTGGGTTATTTGCACACCTTTTTTTCCGGTGCAGCGAAGCTATAGCTGGAGCCGGAGATGGAGTTGGCCGGACCAGGCCAAGTCGGTTTGGGCCAACTCAGAGCGGCCCAGCACACAAAATTGAAATAAACTGAATCCGCGAACTGGTTGTGTAGGCAGCCCACGTACAAGGTCTTCAAATATGGCTCTTTATTTAGCCGTTGTGGCTGCTCTTTTCTAAGCATTTTTCTTCTATTTCTTGTGTGTTGGATTTTAGACGCTATAATAGCATTAATTTACCATACAATTTCATATTTATGGCCATTGTACGCTGAAGTGCAATTCGCTTTTAAACTTTGCTTTTCTTTGTTTTGCACTCGGTTTGATATTGCCTTTTTGCCATTTTGCTTTTCGTATTGTATGTTTTTCAATTTGTGCATTCTGCACTCAGTTCCTGAGTGAGTGTCGTGGTTTTTGTGTGGGCGGTTTGTTTACTTTTGCGCCCCATTTTGGTTTTTAATTAAGTTTGTTGTTTATTTCAGTTACATGCTGGCCGCCCTCTCGATTGCGCGCCTCCCAATAATTGATTAATTCCAGTTAATTTTTATGGCGAAACCTTTTTTATTTGCGAGAAGGCTCCACGATTAGAATTTGTGTGAATCATGGCTACGTGATAAACTGGCAATGCTTGCGAGTAAATAAATTGTATTCTTACATACAGATATAATACGTCCTAGGCAGGCTATAAATGCATATAAACACATACTCTTTACTGCATATAGATAGACTCACGCTTCGCAGTTTTAAAGATTAGATGGCGCCGGAATAAAAAATAATTTTTGATGACCTTAGTGCGGCAGTGGGATGATCTCATTGATGATAGTAGCATCGGACTTAGTTGGCTGAACTTTCAATGGGACTTGCCATGTGCCGGGGTTATCATTCGTGCATTATTCGCAAATTCATTTATTAGAGGTGATCATTCTAGCTATTCAAGTGTCATTACATTCCGATTTGGCATTTTCTAACTTTCATTTAACATTCCCCCAAGATGACCCCAAATCTGAAAGTGAAATCATTACTAATGTGATTTATTCTTTTCATTGCAGGTTGGTGACTTTCCCATATTGTAATTCGTATTCGTAAGTTTCGAGCCAAGTTTCTGCCTACTTATCTGGCCCCCAAGTGAATTAAAAGTTTTGGCAGACGTGCATTTTCGCTGAGAGTGCTATCAAGAGGTGTAGCCAATAAACAGACCCACATGCGATCGCCAGACTGACTCACAGACACATATACCCATACCCCTTCGATCAACAGACGTCTGCCGCCGAGTGAATGCAGCAAGAAAGTCGGTCCAACTCAAAATTGTACATATTTTTGACAAGCTGACAGCGCCAAAGACGCTCGCTACTCCAATGACGTAATTGCCGGGTAAAAGCTGTTAAAAAAGTTAAGCAAAATTGCGGGGTATCGAGAGCAGAGCGATTTCGAGCTGAGCGTGTGCAAATTTGCTTTGTGAACTTTATCACCGAACTGTGCGAATTAGTCATACGATCGAACCTGAACATATATACTCGTACCTTTGCGTACAACTTGCGAATTTCCTGCTGTTGTTGACGATGTTTTGCACGTTTTATATTGCGGTTGCAGCATTTCCTTCCACAGACGGCTGAGAAGTCCATTAGTCGTGTGGAGAACATTTTAGCGAGCAGTCAATAAAGCGAGTGTTTTCTGTTTGTATTACTCGTACTTTGGGGTGGAAAGGCTGTATGGTACTGGCTAAAAATGAATAATATTGAAGCACAGACATCGGAAAATATTCATATATTTAAAGCTAATCAACATCTAAGTCGTGATATAAACAGTGGCATAAACAGTTCAAAAAACTTTACTGATTAATCGGTACTTTCAAGTCGAATAGCACTAGTTCCTAGTTCTGAGTGCATGAATGAATAAGTGAATGAGTTCATCGCATTCAGGGGGCGTCAGTAGTGGCCATTTGTGCCGTCTGTGCTGCGTCTTGGCTTAACCCAATAAAAAAGCGAAAACTTCCAGTGCGTGGGCGCTCGGAACTTAGTCATCGGCACAAGAGTGCGATGGGGAAATGCAGTCTAAAGAAGAGTTGACTGCACTTTGTCAGCAAGACAACTGCACTGAACTCGACTGATACTGATACTCATACTCATACTGATACTGATAAGCCCTCTGTTTAGTTTGCAACAGCAGAAGCAGCAGAAGGAGCAGCAGTCGCGTCCAAAGACTGACAAACAAACGGGTGCGGGGGGAGACAGCCGTTGGAGATAAGGAAAAGAGTTGCGATCATCGAGGAAAACACATTTTCAATTTGATTTATGGCATGTAAATTTATGGAAATTTACTGGGGACCCAGGCCTGATGATACAGGCATGATTCTCGGTAAACCAAGCCCGATAATGTGTGGAAATCCAGCGGATAGTTTTCCACCGTTGCTGTCTGGCTTGGTGTGCGGCGCATTCCAATTATATTATATCATGTGCTCCCAGCATTATCGCATATGGTAGTGTATATGGTGCTGACTCGCGATTCTAGTCGATATGTAAAGACCAAAACAAGTTGTCGAACAAGTTTTGAAACGCCTTTTGCCGCCGCTGCACGGAGAAAAATCGGTATCAGCTCGATATGTGCCTCCCACTAAATTGGGAAACTATTCATTGACATACTGAATACACCTGGCAGTAGAAGAAGTATAAAAAAATTAGCCATAATTACAAAATCCTACACTTTTTGCCGCGTGCACTCGCACATTACGTTCATTTAGTGATCTTGTCTCAAACACCCAGAACTGGCCACTACAATGTATGGGAGACAAGTCTTAATTACCCAACATTTATTTGTGTTTTCATTAAAAACTGAGCATATATGTATATATAGTACACAAATGTGGCAGCTCGTTCGTTTGCCCGCGGCGCTAATGAACTCGCCGTCGTCTTGTTAATAATTATTGAAATTTTTGGTTTGTTTTTTCTTTAATTTTGTATTTTTGTATTTGGTTTATTTGGTTTATTTGCTGCTGCCCCTGTGTAGTTGCTTTTAACGCGTTCAACTGGCTTTTGAATTGATTTCGGCAATTAAAGGCCCCCAAATGAAATTGAAAACGTTGAAACGCTGAAAGGCATTCGGCTGCGCGCGAAAAAATCGCTTTAAAGTTATTATAAATATTATTGCTGGACACTTGAGATCGATGATTGATGATTGATGGTCGAGCGGAAATATTGCCTTAAATATTAATATTTTGTTTCACACGTGCGTAGCTCTCTTCTTGTCTCTCTCTTCGTTTTCCTTATCAAAGGCACTCATTAGCTGCTGATAAAAGGCAGCATTTGTTGTTGTACCTTCTGCTTGATAATCTTATTTAAAAACTCACTCAGATAGCGCCGGGCTAGTTCCATTTGATTTTATTTCTCCTTTACTCAGTTTTCCTTCGTATTTATTATTTTTTTTTTTTCTCAATTTTTATCTCGTCCGATAAAAGCTGGCGTTATGTATTTGTGACTTAATTAGTTTGCCGGCTATATAGGAGAGTAGGTGGGCAGCCAAAGTCCCCTACAGACCGGATCTCGTTTGGCCATCGAAAAAGTATCGAACAACACCAACAAGAACGACCAGCGATTTTCGATTTTCAGAGAAGAAAAAATTAATTAGAGACGCCGCCGTGCCGCTGATAAGCAAATACAAATAAATAAATAAACACAGCAACGCAAACAAACAGAGAAACATATGGCGGATATACAGATTCAGATCCAGATCCAAACACCGACTTGGCTGCCTTAATATAGTCGTTTTAACTATGTGGGGTAGAAAGTTCTTCTTGATTAGTGGGTCAGCTGAAAGGAAAGAGATCTAATTATACATGAATGTGACAAGACATTGCATTAGTCATTGGACAGAGAAAGAAATTATTGACTTGATAGGGAGAATCCCGATCAATTGAGGTAAATCCACACATTTTTTGTTAAATGCAAAGACATTTAGTAAGATATTGTTGAATAAATTTGTATTTTTCATACAACTCACCTCATAACTATGCAAAAACCTTAATTGTTCTCTGTGTAGCTTTGGTTTGCATACAAAATTTGTTCAAAAAATGATCCCCTAACCTGACCACCGGTTGACTTGTGCGTCAGCCTTGAACAATTGCCAAAATTTGCCAGCGAATTAGTAGATGTTTTTCTTTCTTTTTCGTCGACGCCACGAGAGATTTATAATTCCGTCTATAGGACAGGAAAGACAAAAATTAGCGGCAGATATATGTAGATTAGTTAGGCATCTCTGATCTCGGCCCCTAAAAATCACAAATCCGCACCAATCAACATTTCTCCATCTGGCCGTTTGGGTTGATTTAATTTTCACGTCTTTCAGGCGGCCACTGTTATTTTATTTTCATCGGGTCGTAAAAAGTCTAAATTGCGTTTGAGTTGCAAAGGCTACAAATGTCGTCATTTATAAATACTTCAATAAATTGGCTAAGGTCGAAACGGGTATAAATCTGTGGGCCAACATAAGCGGGCATAAATATCGAAGGAGACATGCTCTTGATTTTAACGACTTTCCAAAGTTTTATGAATGAATTTCGGGTTTTGGTACAAGTTCGAGCGTTCAGCGGGATTAAGTGGATAAGAGTCAGATATTGAAAGGTATGAAAGGAATGCTTTATATTTTATATACCGGCAAATGATGTCACATCCTCTGTTGTTGTTATTGTTGTTTACACTGGAAGTGGCCGGGCCATAAATTATCTAGTTATGATTTACAGCCCCGCCAAGTTAATGCAAATATGCGCGCATATTTGCATGCCGACAAGTCAATCACTTGACTTGACGCTGATAAATTTAATTGCCAGTGGCCGAATGAGTTTAAAAAAAGTGCCCCGCCACTCATTATAGAATTTATAATTAAATGCATTTATTTACAACTACGCGGAGGCACTGACCACCGACCACAGACCATCGACCATCGACCATCGAGCATCGTGCATGGGATGTTGATAATGTGAGTGAAGAGCGTTCGCCGCCGCATGTAATGTAATTATTTTCCTTATTTTTACAAAATGCCCGCGACACGCTCTGTTTGAAATGAACAACGAAAACAAGTGATTAGATGATGCCAGCCAATTTTCCACTACGGTTTGTTTTCATCCGTTCTGCGGACTATGGCCTACACAAATGTAATGTAGATAGATACACTCGTACACTAGTATCTGAGTATCCGCAAGTCCGCTGTGCGGACAGTCGAACAAACGCGTTTGCTGATAGACGAGCCACTGGCCGCCTGACTGACCATTACAAATGTTCACTTAGTCGGGCCACAGATATGGATATATGGATATGGCCATTGGATACCACTAAAACCGCAGTGAAAGAGTTAGAAATGCAGAAGGGGTGAAGGAGGAAGGGAGGAATGGAGCGGAGCCTCTCTGCTTTTGCATCGTCTGCCGATTGCAGTTTCGCTGTTTTTATTTTCACATTTACTTTATTTTTCTTTTCTTTTTTTTTCGTATTTTTGTCGTTGTTGATTATTTCTACAAAAGCCACTAATGGATTTTGATATGCACAACACAGCAGCACCGGCACACACTCTCGCACACACGCATATTTCTATTAAGATGATGCGACTGGCCACTCCAAGCCATTCTCCAATCTTACACCGTGGAAAATGCATATGCAAATGTATGTTCATATTCAAAAAGTATAGAAAACTGTGCACTCTAAAGTCTTAAGTAAAATAAACAAGTTCTTATATTTTCAAATATTCTAAATACATTTTTTAAATATCTTTACGGTCTTCGTTTATTTCGAAGATCTGAATAATCTTTGGCAGTACTTTTCTGAGTACCAGGTGATTTTTCTCAGTGAATCCACTCCACTCCTCCGTGAGTTGTGGCTACTTTATTTGCCCGACTGGCGGCTACGTCCAGCGGCATGCCAGATAAAGTTCTTGCGCTTTTCGGTAAAAGTGCAATCGTTAGAATGTGAGTGGTGCGGAGTGGTGGTGCTGGCAGGGAACTTAGGGGATTGGGAATCGTGGATCGGGGATTGAGGATCGGTGATGGTCACCGATCGGCGGCGACGACCCGCTTAATTATCAAAGACATTTTTCTCAATGGGCTTGGCCGGACCGCTGATAGTGCCCACTATATGGCCAGGAGTGGCTCGTTGGATCGTTGGATCGATGGCTCGATGTTTTCATTTTTAAAGGCGAGGTCAAGCGAGCGAATTCGCGTTGGCCCGCCTGTCAGTCGGGTGATCTAATGTGCGGTCCAGGAAGTGCGGACAGTCGCAGATGTTTGCCAAAAACACGACAGCCTCTTGCCGCCTGCCTCCTGGCAAGCAAACAGCAAACAACTTAGGGCTCAGAGGCATTAAACTGACTGCGGCAGTGGCTGAAATAAACAAGAAGGGAGCGAGTGCAGCCAACACTAAACTAATGGCAGTGGCAGCCACGCCGGCGTAGCACGGTTCAATGAATTACTTCATTAGTGCAGGCGTGTTCCGTGTGGCATGCGTTGTATCTCACAGATACTCTCCGCCGCAAAGGCAGACAGTCAGCTTGGGCCGCTCAGCATTTGCCAACGTCTGCCAGTCAGCCAGTCAGCGTGCACTGGGAGAAATGCATCTGTATATCTCTAAATATATTCTAATAAATCCCATGATCTAGGGCAGATGTTTTAATTGCAATGGTAGAAGTTGGAGAGAAGTGCTATCAGATAATATAGAAGAACGTTGTCATCCAACCCCTTTGTGTTCCTCTAACTTTTCGCTCAGTGTGCTCGTTCTGGGCCCTGGCACCGTGGAGTGCCACTACTCACTACTCACTACTCACATGTGCCCATGCTGGCCTCGGATCGCGTCAACTGTGCGTGGAAATTAGCTGCTGCCGCTGCTGATGATGTGGCTCCTCGACTTTGGCCGGCTGGAGTAGGACTCCTGGAGGAGGACTTTCTGGGGCCTCTAGCCCAGCTGCCTTAATTGCGGAAGTTATGAGCATGGAATTTTAATTATTTCACTCGAGAACTTGGCTCCACCTACTGCAGTTCTCTGCTCTTTTCGTTTACAGTTAGCCCTAGGATGGTTTTTTTTTTGGGTATCTTGGCAAACATCCGCCAAACCTTTCCACTGTTTGCATTCTTCGGCTGACGACGAGAAAGTGTCAAGACGAGTGATTGCACTGCTCTACGCACTGGAGAATGCTGTGTGTCTTCGTGTTTGTTGTGTTCCCAATTTTCCCCATATTTAGTTCTAGACGTGACACTTTCGACTGCGCTTTCCACACACAGCAAGAGCTTTCCTCGAGATCCATCGTCCGAGTTGTTTGGCCTGTTCTGGTTCCTTTGTGTGTTTGCGGTGTTTGCTTATTTGTGGGACAGATACTGCCGCAGATACTGGTACAGATACAGATGCGTTGGAGTGGAGTGCAGTGGAGTGGAGTGGTGTCGCCTGGCATCTGAGTTACTTAAGAGGGGCTCAGTTCAATGGAGCTCAGTGCGCTCGTCCATTCGTCAATTCGTAAATTCGTCATTCGTTCAGTCAACTTCCTGGCTTGTTTTCAAATGCCACGGCCTGCCAATGCGGCGGGGCAAAGAAAACGTAAAAAGCAGAAAGCCCACGACGACTTGGCCAAGAGCAGCTGATGTGCTGATGTTGCAGCAGCCTTTCTGAGGTGGATGGAGACGTCGTTTAAGATTAAGACGACTTCTTTTTACAGCTGTGTGTGAGTTGTAGTTGCTGCTGCGGTGAGTGCGTGTTGTTGCTGCTGCTGCGAGGTGAGTGATGATGATGAATGTGTTACAACGAAGGTTAACGACTTTCAGCTTTATAAATACAGACTTACAGACTCACACAGCCTCGCACACAGCTGATAAAGCGGCCTGCTCTCTTCTATTGTGGCCAGAAATGCGAAATGCGAAATGGAAAATGGAAAATGGGAAATGCGAAGAACCCGTCTTGGATCGTGTGTGTGCCAGCTAATTAAGCCGCCAACAAGCTAATTATAAGTCGCGTCTGGCACTCTAATTGCAATTTAAATAAATGTGGCAGGCGGTCGGGCCACTTTGGCCAACCAGTTTGGCATTTGGCCAAAAAGGAGCGTTTTAAATTTCAATTTGTACAAGTCAGCGCGTTGTCAATGCACCAAGAACTCTCTCTGCTTCTCTGCCGCTCCGTTTCTCTTCTCTCTTAACAACTAAATTACACTTGTCCACATGTTAACAATCTGCGCGACTCACACACATTCCGGCCAAACCAGCAGCAATAATCCACCACAGTTAGTCACTTTGGCCCAGTCGGTCTGTCTGAGAGAGTCAAGATTGCAATGGGGTTAGCAGCGCAATCTGCTCAAATATAGATAGCTAGTTAGATGCCTGGCAAACAAACCCACAAACAAACAGACGGACAAACAAACGGACAAACAACTATTCCGCCAGCAACACAGCAACACAGCAACATGTGTAGCCATGTAGCAACATTGCAACAGCAACAGCCAAAAGCAACTGCAGCAGCAACAACAACCGGCTTTTGGGTATTCTAATTGCGCACAAGCTTAGCAGCTTTTAGTTACTTTGTAGACTTTTAGTTGCCAGCGATTTTAGCATAGATACATTCTCCACCTCGCAGATACAAAGATACACAGATACCCGGCCAGCTGGCCCACAGACTGTTAATTTATGCAACGGTCTATAGTCCGGATAGATACAATAAATTGCTTGCCAAGTGTGGCCGAATAAGTGTTCTATTGATTTCAGCAACACCTTGTCTTCAAAAGGCCAAACTGACTAACTGTTCTGTCAAAATGTTTCAGCCTGCCCACGTTGGTCTTTGGATCGTAGGATCGTTGGTTAGCCAAAGACAGCGATCAGTGCACCGAAAAAAGCGTAGATACATTTTAGAAACACATGACTTGAATTAAATGTATTCAAGGTTCCAATCGGTGTTTTTACCTATTTTAAAAATAATATTTTTATCGACATATTCAAGCACTGCATTATCGTTAGCAAGGTAAAAATAAACAACTTCGCCTTGAAAACATAGCAAATATTTCTCCCTGTATATGCATTGCATGTGGCATGAAATTCAGTTGAAATAATGACACACCCGTTCCGATTTGAAATCCCTGTGTGTGTGTGCCATATAGACATACAGATACAGTCGGAGCCACAGATACACATCTCTCCAGCCCATAGATTTTTTCACTCGAAAATGAAATGAAAATTACTGAACTGTAACCATATGTGGCTTCATGCTGCTTTATGTTTAGTACTCTATGTCAGAGTAGGGTTCGTTTGGCTATGCCAAGAACGTTGTCGGCCCCATTAAAATTCATTTAATTATGCTCATAAAAAATAAACCACAGACGAGCAATTAATTTTGCAAATAAGTGAGGCCAATTGTTTGCGCATTAAATGAATGTGCGGCCAATTTGGGTGGCTCTTGGGTTATCTTCTGATGTTTTTTCAAAAGGTCTATGCCATTTTTATGGCTAATTTAATGCCGCTAATCGTGTACTTTTTTCTCTGTTTAGACCGCCCACAAATAATTTGCCCATGTTGGTTGAAAAAGGTTAATTACAATTTATTGCCAGCGCTCTTGTCGTTACGCTCACTTGATCTCTTTTTACTATAGAGTCCCAGTCCCTGTCCCTGTCCTACGATCGCACAATTTTGATTGGGAACGGAACAAACGGCGGGCAACGTCAACAATTTAATTGCACATTTGCATTAGAGTGGAAAGTCTGACTCGTGGCCTGTCATCGGGGATTGCTACTGTTGCAGTTGTTGCATCTGATGTTGCTGCTGCAGTTGCTGCTGCAGTTGCTGCTGCAGTTACTACTGTCTTTCTGCTGCTCCTGGTGAGCGCTTTTCATTACAATTGCCCAGCACAGGCCACGTTTGATTTCTTAATTGTCGCTAAATGCGGGACTCGCCAAACATTGTCTTTTCAGCCAGACAAAATGTTGTTGCAGCAGCAGCAGCCGCAACAGCAGCAGCAGCTATTGTTTTAGCATTATCGTCGATCATTTTGTTTGCAATGAGTTTTTGTGGTTGCTGAGCACACGAAATGAATGTTTGGGTACACACAGCTGTAAAGGAATTGTCGAACGAACGGCGATCATGGTGGTAATTTCCAAACGGCAACCGTATGCTGGTTGCTGCTTGAAGTGGGGTTCACATTTTAATTGCTTCCATTTCAAATTCAATTTATTTTTATTTTTCTCCAAAGGAAATATATCCCGAAGTGTGCAGTGCTGGCAGTGCTGACAACTCACCCTTAAAGTTGCCTAGATACCTGCATAAAAATTCACTCAAATAGATCGTTGGCATTAGGGCTGCGTTCTCTTGTTTTCACATATACTGCATAATGCCATCGATAACAAAAGCCGCTTGTGAGTGTTTCTGAGCTGCGATTAACTGATAAATGTCTCGGTGACACGCCCACATCCGCCCCTTTTTAGAGACCCCAATTATGGGCTACAAGAAGCCAGACTTACGTAATCCCCTACGATTTTAAGCCGTAGTTCGCACCCACTCCCAGTGCCAAACTTTCACTACTTAAAACACTAAAATAACTTATATTTAGTTGCTTCAGATGCGCTTAATTTACATTTAAATATAATTTTCGAGTTGCCCCTTTCTTTACAATATTTCTCAGCGACAGTTTCTAATCGCTTTCGTTGACATCGAAAGGCAGTTTTCGATGGATTTTTTCCCTCCGATTTTTAATCGCTAAACTGTCTCATAAACCCCAAATTTTATTTGACAATCGCGTTTGGCATACGAAAGCAGCTGATAAACAGAAAAATCAAAACCGAAAACGAAAACGAAAAAATACAGAGTAGAAACGAATTTCTATTTGATAGAAAATGCGAGTGAGCGAGGTCACTCGCGTGGCAACTGCACACATTAGTGGAAATTATGACGATTTTCCCCAATACAATAACCCAATAACTCAAAGTTATGCTGACAGCTATGGAGCCGCGTATTATTAATTCAATTTGCTTTCGATTATCGCCGAAAATCCATTCGATCGTATAAAATCCAATCGCAGCCCAATTCGGTTAGCTGAATCGCTTTTTGAGATGTTAATGCGGTGAGCTAATCTCAGTGATTTAGGTGCCAGACTAGACTTAGGAGCAATAGACTTTTGTTTCTCTCATTATTTATGAGTGTAATTATAATAATTTTTATGCAAACTACGAAATACGTGTTTACATAAGCCGCCGCAGCTTTAATTAAATTTGAAGCAGGAAGTTGGTTCACTTTAGCTGCCCAAAAACATCACAAAATATGGGTATAAACATACATATGTACAAGTAAATAAAAGCTGGACCGGGATTTAAGCCCCTTTTTGGGCCAAATTGGCCGGCGGATGCAAAACGCCATAACTCATGTGGCGGCGAAAATAATTTGATATCAAAGAGCGCCTGTCTGGAGATCGCATAAATTATGAATGCAGTGAGAGGTGAGGTGTTAGAACCTTTTAGATCGTTGCTCATTCTTGTGTTTTTTCTTTGATTTTTTCTTGTGTAGAATTTATGGCTGTTTAAACAGACAGATAAAGTTGGTGTCATTAGTGATTTATGGTGGGGCTGCCTTTGATTGCGGTTCTGGCCAGAGTTCACCTTTCGACTTGACATTGAATGGAAAAAGCCAAGCGCCGCTGAAAGGCGGTTCCGTGTGAATTCTGTTTTCGTTGCAACTTTCAAAGTAAAAAGAGACGCGGCAAATTAAGTCAAGGTGGGCTGCATTACTGGGTTGCATTACTCATGAACTCAACGCGGAGTATTGAATTTCATTCGGCGAGTGCATAAATATTATCCGCAAATGTGGGTGAATGGAATGCCGGATAGGATTTCGGACGTCGGACGTCGGATGTCGGGTTTCTTTTCGAGGCAGTTGAATACGAATCGCTATCAGGAATACTCGAATACTCGTATACTCGTATGATTGCTCCCACTCTTTAGATAAGCAAACTTTCCATGGAAGCCATATGGAATTCCGCGTATGAATGAAAGTATTGGAAAACTTGCGGTCTTTATTTGGCGATAAGATAGCGCGCACAGAAAGAAAATATGATGATAGAACGTCAGCCAGATAAATCACTACCTTACTACTGCTCTTAGAAAAGTGGCTTGCAAAGTTATGAATTTAATGCAACATAACTGTTTTCAACTGTTTGTTCCGTTGAACAAGTAAAGCTTCTCAGAACTCAAATGCAGCAGTGGCAACTAATGGAGAGAAACACTTACGCTCCTGATAAGCTGGACATAAAAAGAAACCAATCGGCCAAAGCTGACCTCAATGAACTGGCTTTCAGCTGCCGATAATGTTACATGGAAAGCCGCGCTTTACTGTGAGTTAAGTTATAGTGTTAAGTGTATAGAGACCTCTGCAAGAGATTCTACTTGCAAATTCAATTATTTAAAAAATACAGTGTTCTTTAAGTGTATAATTTGCATTCTGTGTTTTTAATATCAGATTTAAAACAGTTTTATGGCAGCCGTAATACTAATTCCTAAGAGCCTCCAAGTTATGTAAAATATTCGTCTGTTTACTGCAGCAGATATGAACTATCATATAAATTAAAAAATTAATGGGGCTCTTGCTTTACTTGAATTACTTCAAAATCCCCTTGTTGCCTTTCATGCGTACGAATATTATAGCTTTGGAAGTTTTATTTGTTGTGTTCCCTGGCTGGCAACTCGTTAATGTTAACAACTACGAAAACAACACCAGCAGCTGAGGCAAAAAAAGCTAAAACAGGCGCTGGACTTGCCCAAAAAAAGAAATAACAGTCGAAAAATGGAAAAAATGGAAATAATTTATTTCTTTTTGGTGTGTGTTGTTGTAAGTTTTTTGCCCATTTCAAGATGCCGCTGGTGTTGCTGGTGTTGCTGCTGATGTTGTTGTGTAAACAAACTTAGAAGTTTCCAGCTGTGCGCGTTGATTGCCATACGACACGATGCGTTTTCAAATACAGCAAAACAGCAATACAGCAACAGCAGCAAAAACAGCAAAAATGAGTGAAAAGCAGCTCGGATTGCGCATACGCCGTGTGTGCAGTGTGCCGCTGTTGTATTGAACGAAAATAGCAAGTGCTGTAAACATTTTCGAGGTACGCAATCAAGGCATAGACGCGTACATAAAACACATTTATTTCGTTTATTTCGTATTTGTGTTGTTGTTTTCATTTCTGCTGTTTCATTACGAATTCCGTGCGCTTTTCCATGCTTTAAGGTGAATTTCATATTACGGCAAGTTGCTGTTATTGTGCCTAGTTTTTCATTAATTTCTCCATGGCTGCGCACGTCAATCATACGCACTGTTGTACGAACAATTCAAATGCTGAGTTGGCATTTATGGGCAGGTCAGTGAGGATGAATGAAAAGTGAAACTGATTTCCACTTCGACTTCGACTCCGAACTCGATTCCTTATTGTTAGCATTTTCTGGCTCTCTTTTATGGCTCTGAACCTTGAACCGCGCCAAGTGGCAATCATTCACACCAGACGACAAATGAGCCGAGATTGATAAGCCGCCATTTATTTGTAAAAAAATGTATAAATGTATATAAATACTCTGGAGGCTACATAGTCACGGTGTCGCTTATCTCGCTTCCTCTCGCACTTTAATTAGCCATTTTTATCGGCCCGCTCGGTGGCTGTCAATTTGGCTAAAAATAAATGATTACTGTCTCTAGTATATACAATAAGATATCATGCCGCTTCGCTTTGCCAATTAAAACACAAAAAAAAGGTGTCTCTCGTTTTTTCTTTGCTTTTTCGTAAATTATGACTAGCGATAATCACAGCGTTGTGTGTTTTATTATTATTATTTTTCAACTCATTTCCAGAACTTGGTTTGGTCTAGTAATTAGCTGAGCTGAGCCTGGGCTTTGGCTTGGGTTGTGGTCGTCGCATGCGTAGCTCAAATTTCAAAACTACATGCACTTTGCGCAGATACAAAGCCGGTTAGCTAGTTGGCCATCTAGTTGGCTCTGGAAGGCCAGAGTCGCAGTCCTCTGGGTGTGAAAAGATTTATGTGCTAGGCGAGAGCACACATCTCCGGTGGTTATCAATGCAGCAAAAGCCACAGCAGCCATTCACCCGGCCAATTCCAGTTTCCAGTTTCCCGACTTCAGACTACAGACTACAGACTTCAGATTTCATTGTGAGCGGCCTCTTATTTATGGTCTGCTCAGCTTTTTATAACTCTTCGATTTATATTGATTTGTAATGCACATAAAAAGCCAGCTGATTGTATATGCATGCAGTTGACCTTGTCTGCGGCCAGGACCGCATCGCTGAGATGTCGCTTAAATGCTCATAGTTACCAAATGCTGAAGGTCGTTGGCAAAACCCAACAAGTGTTGCATGTGCATGTGCATGTGCAACATGTCAACAATCAGCAGCTCGGCGACCAGGTGACATAACCACCTACAAGCCAGACTTCCAGACATTCAGACATCCATACAATCCCGACATCTGGGCCATATCGCATATCTTTCTTACCTGACTGCCTGTCCGAAATTCCGAAATTGAAACACTTGTGCTGGCAAATATTTTAGCCAGCTTTCGAGCTGGCAGAATTTGTTAGAAAAGCGCAACGCCAACCGACACTTGGGCAGTGGCGGCAGTGAAGCAGATAAAGGCGAAAACATGCTGGGAAAAAATAATATTATGTGCCACAAAAGAGCGCGGCGCACATGACAATGTGTAAATTTATGGCCGTCGTTGTTGTGCACTCGAATTGCATAAGTTCACCTGGGCTTTAATGCACAGCGGGCAAATAGCAAAATATTTGTATTTGCTTTATTAATTAAGCTGCGACTTAGCTGCAGCAATATTTGCTTATGCGATGAATATCTCCCATAATATTTGGCCACGCATTTGATGCCCGACCAGCAGTGTCAACAGAAATCGAATGGGCAAACAGAAAGAGATTCAAGGAAGTGCATTTTATTTGCAGCTGGAGTTTTTCGATGGCATGAAATTATATATGAATCCCAAATTCAAAACATGCAAGCAACGCAGCTGAGGTATAATCTTCAAACAGCAAAACTCGAAATGCTTATCTCTGCTTGGATATTTTTAAATAATCAGTAATAGGTTTTGCTACTTTCCTATCACACAATAACAAATAGCTATGATATGGTTATCGTAAACGATTTTAATGGCAGGTATTTACCGTCAAATTATTCACATTCCGGCAGTATCACAGTGGCAGATTAAGCCCAGAAGTAACCAGATCATCAGATTCGGTTTCTCGACCATCGCCATCGAACGAAATTCCAATTAAAATTCTACGGCAGTTGTGGGGGCGTATGTGTGTGTGGATCGAATTTGTTTGGCTAAGAAATGGGCCACAGTTAGTTAATAGTATTTGGGCCATGACTAGGCACTTTGCCGCATTTTCCGTGGAAAATCAAGGCGAAATCCCGCGTCGCTGATTAAAGGAGCTTTCACCGCATATGGGTCAGCATCGTCACCTTTCGCCAGCCGAAATCAGTAAATAGGGCATACAGTCGACTTAGATATATGTATACATATGTACAATACCAAAAGATCTATATGCTGATCTGCTACTAATGAACCTCGTGTGCTGGAGCAAAGTTAACTTTTTTTCAGGCGTAGGTGTTTGACCCTCAACCTCAGCCCAAACGATTTTGTTGCTGTTATTTATGTTAATTTCTGTGGCGGCTTTTCGAGATATTCTTCTGCAATTAGTCGGCCTTTGGTGGGCTTTTTTCTTCATCCGATTCTGCCTCTTCGCTTCGTTTCGCCTCGCTCAATCAATTTAAATACATTAATCAATTTCCATGGCTGGTTTGTTTTTTTTTTTCTTCCGAACATTTCTTTTTCGTGTTGGGTGCGCTGATCGCAGCGAAAAAAATAACAACAATTTAATTATAACAACAAACAGCTAGAGCGACAAACACATCGGGTATATCTGAAATTGATATCGTGACTTTGTGTAATTTGTAATTTACGATGAGATCACTTCCTCCAACAATGTATCAAGTCTGTCGAGCCATTCCCGAGCAGACATCGTTAGTCGCATTGTGTTATTTTTTGGTCCCCTGAGCTTCAAGTCGCAGCGCAAATGCACTGAGAACAATGGTCGTCACTTGCATTAGAATGCATTTAGAAATTGCAAATGGATCATAACTACATCCTGACTAAGTAAACCAATTCAATTCAAAATTGTATATAACTATTTTGTTATTTTAAGGCACTGCTACATTTTAGTGAATTTCCTACTTTTCCAAATGCTTTTTCTAGACAATTTTCCCAGTGCACACATACATCAACTCGACTGGCTGGCTCAGCTATTTTCTGCGAGGAGCAAAGACAAAAACAGGGGAGCAAATCCGAGTTTTCTGTGACAAGATAAAAGTCAGCTGCCCCTTTTGCCCCCCTTTTTGGCTTGTGCCCCACACTTTTGGACAGACCAAAGCGACGTCCTGCTCATCCAGAAAGGAAAGAAAACTGAAAGGGGGAAAATTTGCATTCGCAGGCCATTGGAAGAGGTAGCTTTGTTTTTGCGCATACATTAGAATTGGCATTCAACGCCGGATAAAATCTCAATGCGCAATTGTGGACGCAAACTAAGGGCAACCGGAAAATGCAAATCATTTGCAGCGTTTTTCGAATCGCACATTGAATTAGACAATCAAACAAATTATGTCAGCTGGAACAGCTTTTAATAGGGCTTATATCTGCCTGTCGATCTAATTATCCGCTTCCATTTTCGGAGCTTCTTTGGTGGTTTTTCTGATCTTTGCCGGGCAAGCAAACCTTGATCTAATGACCGACCCATTTCCGTTTCTCGGCCTCTGATTATATATTTTTTTTTGGCCACAAGTTTATTCTCCAAGTCCTTGACCTTAGAGCCGCCCATTATGGTTGGTCGTTTTCTGTAACCACCGGTTGTAAAATCTATATTATCTTACGATTTCCAGTGAGCGCCGCTTGAGGTCTTTGTATTTTAACGTCCGGTCTTTGAACTCATCAAACTTGGTACATTACAAAACGCTTGTCGTTGTCTCATAATTTTCTGGTTTTCAGTTGAGTATTTTCCCCCTCAATTTTTGTTCACTTTTATGTGTACTTTTTTGCGCTCAGCCAGGGCAGCAAAGCCGTTTAATTAGCAGCAGAACAGCAAAGCTGCAGAGCTACAAAGCCCACGCCCCAGTGGAGATTCTCGATCATGTCGCAATATCAACTGGCAGCCGAGTTGGGCAGTGAGCGAGAGATATGTCTTATTGCTGATTACCGGGGGACAGATTTCCAAGTGTCAGCAGCATATTTAATGCCTACACTCGGTGCAGTTTCGATGCAGTTTCGCTGCAGTTTCGATGGACCAGTGCAGTTGGAAGCTGGGAGTTGGGAGTCTCAAGTCTGGAGTCCCAAGTCTGGAGTCTCGAGTCTGGAGAGTGGACTTGCTTCTGATCCTGCTGCTCTGCCTACGTTGCGGGCTATTGATTTGTCACCCGATGGCCGTTCCCGTCTGGCAGTTGGGCGGCTGAAGGCGACTCCTTAAACCGTTCTGACAGCCGCCGCCGGAGCGTGTGGGCAACGCCCGACTGGTCAGTTGCCTGGACTGCGACTGACAGCCCAGAAAATGCCGCCATAATTCTGCAAAATGTCGCGCGTAGGTCGCTAATCAGATTTTCTCTTCAGATTCAAATTCAGATTCTGCAATGCCAGCAGATGCTCTGCGATTGCGCGAAGCTATGGACGCCGTGCTGATTTTAATTACCCATCGGAGATGGCAATTAAGTCCTGGGTGGCCCAGTCAATATGCACAGGGAAAAATAATGGTTTTGTAACAAATAAAATATGATCTGCGCTTATGCGAAAGTTATTACACAAGGAATGAGAACTCAATGAATAAGTGCATTATATTTAAGTGCTTAAAGAGTGTTGTTAATCTAGTTTCTAAAGATTTCTATGCACCAAGCATAATCTTTTATATATAGGTCACTCACTCCAGCACTCAAAGTTCCAAAACTGCCTAATTAATAACCCATATGTGATGATATACTTTTTTTCCACTGCAGCCAGAGTTCAACTGTCCGTTTTTGGGGGCATAAAAATTCGTCATAAAAATTCAATTGAACGAGAACGGAGTGAGAGGAGAGCCTCGGCTCAGACTCGCTTTTCATATGTGCCGCAGCGATTGTGCAGCGGTTGCATAATGCCCCACAGACAGTGAGGCACACACGCACGCACACACGAGAGGGTTAATTTCAGTTAAGGCAGCAGCAAAAGCAACAGCAAAGCAAGAGCAAAGTAAAAGCAACAGCGAAGCAAAGCAAAAGCAAGGAAAAAGCAAACAAACCCAAAGCGGCGATCCCACAGAATCGGTTGTGTGGTCCCAGAGTCAGACCGAAAAAACCGTGCCCATGGCGGACATTTGGCCAGGCGAAAAAAAAAAGCGCCGGGGAAAACAACAACTTGAAATTACCGCCGCCAATTTAATAGTCACACTTGTGGCACCCAGGCAGATTCAAAGCTGGAATTACGTGGAGGCTTCCCAGCAGCACATCGCCATCCAAATCGGCATCTGTATCTGTATCCGACTCTAAATCTATCTGCAACGCAGACTGCGGCACGCAATGCTCGCTTGGGCATTAAATGCTTCTTAGAAATGTAAAGATACAAAACGTTGTTTCTCTATTCGAGTCGTGGGCACGAGGGAAGGGTCGCCCAGAGCTGGCTGCTGTGGGGGTGAAGGATCATTGCATCCACTTCCACAGATGCTGCATCTAAGCATACAGCTGGGGTCACTAGCATAGATCCCACACATGTTGTATCAGTTGAGAAACACATATGTCTCTGAAATAATTACCAAAGCAACGCCATTAAAACCCTAAGATTTAATTTAAGAATAATAGATCTGACTTTACTGTTTAGTGTTAAAGCAATAACGTATTCACATCTTCTAAAGCCCCCATCTAATTTGCATAACTATTATTCCGACTCCAAGTGTTCGAATGTAGCCGCATGTAGATTGTTTAATTTCGCTTAGTGGCTGTAATAGTTCTTGAGAAAATGTGCAGCCTCATCGTAATGATGTTGGTAAATAATCGTAAACCAACAGAGAGCCGGCAAGGTCCCTCTAAAAGGTTTCGTAGCAGGCGTTAATGGGTTTTTGATTGTTTATAGCATGCTATTCAAGGTTGTTGCCGATCAAAGGGGGCTGCTTCAAAAGGTTAAGGGTTACGAATTGGGGGTCTACCATACAGCAATGGCATATGGCTAAGGCCAGGGATGAAGGCTATTAGCTGGGCCATTAGGCATAATACGGTAATAGGGCCGCCTTTACTTTCCACACGGCCTGTGTAATTGAGACTTTTTGTTTGGGCAATGCATTTCCCTAACAGATCCGCCGCCGACCAAATTATGTTTTCAGCAGCGATCGATCAAATGGGGAATCGAATCGAATCGAACCGACCGGCTGACAAACGCAAACACAGATGCAGGCCACCGTTATTAAAGCAGGGTATCGTGTGTCAACTGAGGCATTCGCACAGCCAGACAAAACGACAGACAAACGGACAGACAGACAAATCGAATACACATGGAGAAAAAAGGGGAAAGGGACGGATCTGTCAGAAAGATATACAGATCTACAGATAGACAGACAGACGGTTAGGCAAACAAACCAGCGCCATATGTGTGCCTCACATCGCTGATACATAACTCATGATCATACTCATACTCATACTGATACTCATACTGATACTCATACTCATACTCGTACGACTCGAAACTCAAACTCTAACTCAATCTGCAGCTGAGAGGCAAACGCTACAGAAAACTACCGTTTGATCGATCGTTTTGATTAGAAATGCAACACATTTCTATATGATCTGTCACACAGGCCGCAAAAGTCTGCTTTGGCATTTGCGGTCTCGGCGGCAGACAGCGAAATGTTTGTTAAAGTGAAATTAACGTCGCCAGCCAACTGCAGCCACCAATCAACAATGCCGGCTCAAAACCCAGGCTCAGCTGCACCACCACACCACACCACGCCATACCACGCACTGATGAACACTTGGAGAAAAACATGGTTAAATAATGGCATAGAACTCCAAATAGAATATAGATAGCTTACAGTTGAAATAGCACCATTGGAATATGGTTTGCGTATGATATCGCTAGGGTCATTAAATAACTAATGTTAGTTCTAAAAATAAATATGTAAAATAAACTGAAATCCTTGAAATTTTGTTAAATTAAGGAACAGTAGTAAGGAGAGTATTTAAACTAAGAATATCTCTCACCTCTTAGTAGAAACTTCAAGTTTAAAACTCTCATCTCTCAGTACAAACATCTTGGTTAGATTAAGTTTAAAACTCTTATCTCTCAGTACCAACTTCTTGGTTAGATCAAGCTTAAAACTGATAGAGAGACAGCAGTGTGTTCTGCTGCCTTCCAAACACATACTCAACATTTGCCAAGTATTTCTCGCAGTGTACAAGCCCATGCCACAGCGATCATCATTCCATCCCCAGCCAAGCCAAACCGCGTCTTTTTCTGTTTCTGTTTCTGTTTCAGTATCGGTGGCAGCAACAACAGCAGCAGCAGCAGCTTTTCCGTGGCATGCAGTTGTCGCCATCGCAGAGTCGTCGTCGCCTTGTCGCGCATTTTCCGCGTGGTTGTCGTGGCTCGTCCCCAGAAGAGGGAAAACACCAGCGGGCCAGGCTAAAGCCAGGGAAATACGGCTCGAACCCATTTCCAAATGCAAGCGTCCTCTATCTCTCACCCACTCGCACCCACCCGATCGCGCTGTCTCGCTCTCATGTGCGTTTTTGGTTACGGGCTTAATTTACAATTAATGAAATTCGATCGTTTTATTAACTGTACATTTTGCATGATTTATGCCCCCAACTCCACGGGCATTGGAACAGTTTTTGACAATTTTCCACTGCCTTTTCACGAATTTCACGTTTCCATGTCGCCCGCTGTCCATTAACCTTCATTAGGCTTAGGGGACCATTAACACCCCCATCCCAAGCTGCCATTGCTTTGCTGCCATTGCTTTTGACCATTTATGGTGCGATGACAATTTCTATCGCAGACGATTGCACAATTAAACTCTATTCACTTCTTTGTTTCGCTTAATGAACTGTGTGAAACTTTTACGATGTCTCAAATATTGTGCCCAGGCCAAAACAATTGTAGCACCACACCCCCAGGCACATGTTCGACTGCAAGTACACTGAGAAAAACAGAAGAAATTACAAAGATAATTTATATAGATGGACTTATACTGAGTTGTAGTTTGGTTCATATAACACTGAAATAAGAAATTCCTCTTGCTTAGATCAACTTATGATATTGCTCTCTTTTTAATAAAGTAATAAACATGATAAATGTATAAATAATTGTTAAATTATTTATCGTATCAGTGTAACAAAACAACAAAGCCACCACGCAACTTGTCTCGCTTTTCGTTTTGTTTGTTTTTTTTTTTGATTTTGCTGGCCAAGCTGCTTGCGCATTTTTGTGCAGCGCAAATTGTTATTGCACAATTTTCGGGTTTGGGGTTTGGGGTTTGGGGGAATTGAATTGAATGCAATGGCCACCAACTGGCAGACAGACAAGAAAAAATACGAAACACACACAAAATGCGCCTAATTGTCGCTCTTTCAGCTGTCGCACATAACACTTTGTTTTTGCTAATTTTCTGTCACCTGTAACGTTTTTTAAATGCATTTTTCCCCAGACAATAGAGCGCTGGCATGAATACGGGAAAAAATGCTAAAAAGATGGTTAAGAGGGCACGTGACTGATGATTTTTTTTATGGGAGAAACTGCGAATGAGAATAAGAATAAGAATAAGTATGAGTATAAGAATCAGAATTGGGTTCATCTTTGTCTTCTGTGTGACTCACTTGACACAGTTGCAGTTGCCAGTTGCCAGTTACCAGTTTGTTGCCCTTTGTTTTCGGCTACCGGGAATTATCATCCTCATCTCCATTTCCATCTGCGAAAGGCCGGGGATCTCTTCTTTCTTTCTGACACCGTGCAACCGTTAAAATTGCAGGCCTCGACATTGGCCATTATCAAACTAAGGCATCAATCTGCCAGAACCAGAGCCGCACAATTGCAAATTGCCAGGGCAATTACGACTCGAAACTCTTGGTCGGAGTCAAAATGGAGCAGTCGAGTGCGGAAACACGTTTTAGGCCGGGCTAGAAGATACAGATACAAATGCTGATACTATTCGAGTCAGGTCCAAACAGCATACCTACCAACTTGGCTGGCCAGCTGGGCGATTATGCAATTTACAAGATCTTGCCGCTGTGCCAGCTCAGTTGCATCTCCAGAACGCCATCGAGCGCACCTATACAATACAATATTATTTTTAATACCCAAATTTAAAACGAAATAATCGTAAATAACTGGGTTAATTTGTAACGCTTCCCTGCATGCGCAATGAACCATGCAGCCCGATTAGAAGAGCTCTATTCGGTTCGGCTCACCCAAAAAGCTGCCGGGAAATCGGAATATCTGAATGAAAATGAAATTCAATTAACGCTGTCATATCAAAGAAACGCAGATAAAACTGGATTGGTTTTTGAGTACAGTGGGCACTTCAGAACTTGGAGTTACGATGACATATAGGGCACTTAATGAAACAAATTTATGTCGTTCTTTCTAGAAAACCACCTCTCTAAAACAGCTAATGACTTCCTTGAAAATATCGATATACTGAGCGTATACTTTATACTTTTTTTAAAATGTATAATAATCTAGAAACTCAAAATTTCCAACACTAGGCAGCTTCGACTGTAGGTGCCTTGGAATGTTTTACTGGCATCTAGTCAGCGGCTGTCAAGTTCAAAGTTATAAATGTGCCAGGGATCGTGCGGAGTTTATTTAATTTCCATGATTTCGTTGTGTTTGCTGGCAGCATACGAAATCAGTTCACAAATCTTTTGTGGGGGCACCTTTTATTTTATTTTTGTATTTCTTTGTAGATTTCGGTTTCTTGTGTTCGGTTCTTGTATTTCCTGCGCTGCATTTGAAAGTCGCAATCGAAGAATAATTCTGTCACTGAGTGGCGCAGAGTGCCCGGGGATCAATTACCTTTCAAAACCAATTTGCATTTGAAATGCATAACGAAATCGTGTGCACACAATGCAATATTTTGGCAGTCACACGCTGGGCCAGCCAAGTTGGCAGTTGTTCATTGTTCACTCTTAGCCAGCTGATTGGCAGGCTTTCGAATTGCGAATCAAGCGGCATCAGATGGAAAAATGAAAATGGAAAATGGTAAATGGAATATGCAGGTGGTTCGCCGCTTCGGTGGCACCCACACACAGCCTTATCTCCCTTTGGCAGTTGCTCATTATTGCAACAGTTGCAGCTCGGTTTCGGCTTAAAACCTATATATACAATATATCCATATAGCTCGTTTTTATGGCCAAAGGTGTGTCAGTAGTTGCAACTGCCATTTGTTGTTCGATCAGTTCGATCAATAAGCTCTAGGCACGCAAGCACTCCACTCTGCCACTATTCCACTTGGGGTCTTGAGCTCGCGATCATCTCTTGGCAAAATATGGGTTAATTCGGTGCCCAGTTTTGTCATATTTTCTTATTTTCATTGCTGATGAACAATTTCGGTAACTCTTACTTTTGATTAGGCCATGAGTCTGCAGATTTGCGGGATTAATTCTTGAAAAGTAAATCTGGCGATGATTTGTCAACTATTCGAGTGGTTTGCTTTCTTTCGCAGCGCTCTTATTTTTTTGGGTTAGAAAAACACAACGATTTCAAGGGGGGGCGGCTTTCATTTTCAGATGCGCAATGTTGTGTAACATTTCCCCCACGAATCTCCCCATTTTCCATTGCATTCTGTCATGCAAGTAGCCACAACACACAACACACTCCGCAGTCAGCAGTCAGCAGTCGTAAATTATGACGGCCTGTCTATAATTAATCAAAGCACTAGGGCCGCCGTCTACCGGGGCAGTTAGTCTCAATTAACACACGCAAATTGGCCAGAGCTGACAGGGCTTGATCTTCCAGTCATTTGCCATGGGTAAATCTGTATATCTGTCGAAATATGCCAGGCATTTGAAAGTAAAAACAGCACACCGCGCCTACCGGAATTTGTTATACATTTAGTATAGAATGCGAGATGCATTGTTAGTGGCGAATGGTGAATAGAAGTGAATAGTGAGTAGTGAATAGTGAATAGTGAATAGTGGCTGGCTCTCGGCCTTTTGTGTCGCTCAACCAGTTTAGAAATTCTACTGGTTTCAGTTTGGGCTTTGAGTGACGACCATGGCGAAACCTGATGTGCCACATCGGGCGATTTGTATTCCAAATGACGTCTGGTTCCGTTCCGTTGGCCAGGAGGCTACGTACTACGTACTACGAGTGTATGTCAGCTGATTGAATTGCAAAAGGAAGGATGGTGAATGCGAAAATGCGAAAATGGAAAAATAGAAAAATACAAAAATGTTAAACAACGAATAAGAAGACGACTTGCTTGGGCCTATGTTGTCCGGAAAATTGTGCAAGCTGTTCTGCAAGTTATATGAGACATTTCGCAATCAACGTCACTCGTATTGGCCTTGTGCTTCCTGAACATATTGGTCAGCTCTTCGGCACGAAAAACGTGGAAAATACGGCATGTTGCTCAAGCTTAGTTGCTGTAGTATTGCTATTTTCGAATGTTTTACAGGCAAATGAAATCTGATTATTTGTTAGATTAAGTTGTATGCTTTTGTACTACAAATCGACCAATATCGCATATGTTTCCTGTGCATCCTCATCGCATCGCCCGCTAATTTATGCCGCATTGCATTATCGATTTGCTCAAAGTTTATGGCCTAGGCTCTTGAGTAGGGTTGTGTCAATTTATTTTTCGTGTCCAGCTGGGCAAACGAAACTGGCCTAGCAACCTTTAAACAGCGAACTACCTGCTTTCAGCTGCTTAGCTGCTCAGCTGTTTGCTTAACTTGGCTTAAATTTATGCATTTAGTCAAGGCATTTATCATGCGAAAGATACAGCGTGAAATTAGCATATAACGCACTGTGCGCCAATATTTTCATTTTTGTTGGCTTCAAAACAAAAGCCCAAATATCAAAACGATTGCCTTGATTAGTTGACAAATAAACTAACCTTTCTTTACTGGCTTTCTCTTTGCAGTGTGGGACATTCGCCAAGATATTTTGCATGAAAATTGCAGCAAAAAAAGGTATGTAACAAATTTCTTAATTAACTTAAAAGCTAAACTTTCCCAGAGCCGAGCAAATATGCCAATTAAGTCAATAAATATTTGCCAGCTGCTATTTACGTTTTGACACCGTGCAGCAATACAGATTTCCAAAAATGCTTTTACATCTTACAAATGGCAGACGAACAGGCTTTTTGGCTTTTGAGTCGCACAGAAATCATTTATGTTAATCAACACATGTTTTTTTCGGAGTCATTGGCTCTGGGGGAATTCTTTTTTTTTTTTTTTTTTTGCCTGACTTCAGTTTGCTGTAGCTCTGGCTTGGCTTTTTCTATATATATATATTATAAAAGGCCCAAAAACGCAAAGCAAAATAAATGTATACAGAAAACGTGTTTGTGAGTGTCGCACAAAAAGCAAAATTCAAATTCAAATTCAAATTGTGCCCCGTTGAAATTTGCGCTAATGTTGCCATTTGTGTTGCTGCTGCTGCTGGGCAAGTTTGAGGTTGCTCGTGTGCTGTTGCTGTTGCTGCTGCTGCTGCTGCTGCTGCTGATGTGATGTTGCTGGATGCCGAGTTATTTTTGGTATGGGGCATGCCGTCGCTATATGGCCGCCCCATGCCGAACAAGATTTCTGCGCCAGCGCAAAAACCCCAAAGTCAGATATTCAGCGTTTCTTGTTTCTAATTCCCATGCAAATATGTACTGCCATGTCATGTTGCTTCTGTTGCTCCCCAACTGTTTGCATTTCAATAAGCGTACACACGATTTCGGAATAACTCAGTTCTTGCGGAGCAATAAGAGATTCCCGTGAACTGGCCGTGACTCAAATCAAAGTCAAATATTTCCAAATCGAATTCCCATTAATACATCTAAAACGAGCTGTGCCAAAAAGGTGGTGAAAAAGACAAGAGCTCGTTGCTCTTTCTGATAACTAATACTTTGGAAATGGACATAAAAATAAACAAAGAGCGATAAGGAGTTCGTTTTGCCCAGGTAGAACAAAAGTCGCCAGTTTGTTAAGAGAAACGAAAGCAACTGCAGAAAAGACAGCTTTAGCCGCTAAGATATATTACGCATACGCAGAGTTAGTGAGTCACGAGGCCAGTCATTGAAAACCGTACTTAAAGCCATGCTGATTCAAATTGGTTTGTCATGGAGGCTTCGCTGAAATCCGTCAGAGAAAATCGCACTCTAAAATCAAATCACAAAGAGGCAATCAGTCGGAGGCACATTGCAAAATATATACTGTGACTGCTGGGATTTCCCCATTGCGCCAACTTTACGATTTAGGAAAGCACTACATATGAGTAAAAGTATAAACAATGAAGATATGTTTTCTAGTATGAAAAAGTTATAAATAGTGTGTAAAATTGATAACTTTTAAGTGACTACCTATAGCATTTCGCGCAGTGCACAATGATCAGCAATCAAGCTGGTTTTAACAGGCTGATTATGCGTAAATTGCCACTCAAAGAGCTTCTAAAGTGTCGGTTGTGCTGTTGTTCATCTACTCACCAGTTGACCATAAAGCCAATCCAAACAAGTGCCTAGATGGCCAGATCTGCTTTAATCTTCTGATTTGTTTGGGTTATGCTTATGCTGCATCTCAGAAATCTCACAGAGATCCCGATTCCGATGCCGATCCCCACAGCCCCAGATTCATTACCAATCCCGGCGGGGAATCCGAGTGGACGGCGTTAATTCGTGTGCGCTGCTTATGAGGTTGACATGCTGAACGAATCCAAGAGGGCCGGGCATTATTTTATGGGATCCCTTTTATCCGGGCAGCGCATAAACTCACACTTAAAATCAATAAACGTAGACTGGCCCGCCCAACGGCCAAATTGCATTCGACATGTGTAAGCGATAAAACTATAAAATAGCACAAACTTATGCCCACAATAAACATAAACAATTCCGGGCGAGAGATGAGCCCTAAAACCGATTTGCCAAATACAAAAAATGTAGAACCAAAACCGCAGATACCACAGATACCGCCTATTCCGCAGGCGAATTACCAAGCCAGGATTCAGTTGCTCTGGCCATAGAGTATAGAGTTGTTGCTACATGGGTAAACAAGTATTTTTATGGGGCTCCGGCCATGGGGCATAAAAGGATGCCCCACGGCTGTGGACCAGCACAGGATGATGGGACACGGCCATAAAGGCACTTAATTGCCATTTTATTACCGCAGCTATTAGGCCACAGTGGGAAAGGCTAGCCCAGACATTCGGACATTCAGCCAGTCCGTCAGTTGGTCATTCAGTCATTTAGTCATTTAGTCATTCGGTCTGCTGGACTTTCATTAGAAGCTCCGAGCAAGGAACTTCTGCCAGCGGACTCACTTCACTTTCGCGTCAGAAATTCGCCATCCGCAGTGAGGCATATTGCACCACATTTGCATCAACAACAACATCCGCTGAAATCACTGTTTCTTGTTGACTCCGTACACTGAGCGAATGTGAGCTAGTGACTAGGATAACAGGTAGCCTGAACAGTAAATATTCTAATATTTTTAAGAGGTAAACTGTTAAGTAATAGCACCAGGATTGCAGGCAATAAAATGTTATTTATTCTTTCAGTTGAACTATGTATCTTGCAGGTCACAAGTGCGTAGTTTTTTTTCAGTGCACGGCAGCCTTTGCTCTCCGTCTGCCACATGCAAAGTGGCTCCCTTCAGCGACTGCAGTGCCATCCGGCGATATCTTTAATGAAATCTGCATGTTGTGCGCTTTAACAAGCATTCTGCTTGTCTACTCATGTCGCCCTCCCCCGATATCTAAGTGTCTCCATCTCCATCTCCATAGCCGTGTGCCATTGCGATCCTTTTGTGCTACGAATGGTGCAGGCAATGGGATTGGGATTGAGAATGGGATTGAGAATGGGAATGGGAATCCAAGATGCCAGATCCCGGATCCCGGATACCAAGTAAAAGAACCCAACGAGCCTGTGGCTAGATCACCAACTTAGTTGTGGGCACGGGCAGATCTTGTTAGCGTAAATATTAACTTGTAAATATGATGATGCCCTCATGGAAATTGTACGAATTGCTGATAAATATCATTAGGTCGCAACTCTAGTCCCTACTTTTAAGGTGCATCTGTACGAGTATCTGTGTGTGTGTGTGTGTGTGTGTTGGGATTGCATTTCGCTTGGCAATTCTATTAAGATTCTTATCTAAAGTGCTTGTAGAACCTATTTGTTGTACGAGTATACAGCCAGTACTCACCGAGTGTACTCGTAATTGTTTAGCAAATCAGTGGAGAGTTGAAAGCTGAAAGCATTGGCAAGCCATGATTGTTGCTATTGTTCGGTTGTTCGGTTGATTACACAGTAGTAACTGACAATTTGCCATCGATTTCTGTTGGTTTTTCAAGCCGCTAAGCTGCCGGCTACGCCCTCATACTTATTAAATAATGTCGAAATTGCTGAGCAACTCGGAACTGCAGTCGCAAGGGAGGCATAGAAAAATGTAGATATTGTGCAGTTATTGAAAAGATAAATAAATAAATAGTTTTTTTTTTAAATTTAAGGCTATTATATGATCCCAAAACCATCAGAATTCCAAGCAGACGTTGCACGCTTTGTGCTCGTAAATATACTTTCTGTAGAATAGAACTTTATAAAAGGGCTGCACTGGGCCTGTGAAATTGAAGCGACTTTCCTCTAGGAAAGCGACCATTTAAACCCGCAACAAAGACGTGACAAATATTCCAAATGGGCTACTTTAAAGCGTGGGAGTTGCATTCACTCCAAGTTCATGGGAATGAATGCAATGGAAATCATTGGCGCCAGTCTCTACGCTTCCCTTCTACTCTACTTTGTTTGCTTTTGGTTTGCTTTGGTTGGGTTTGTGTTTTTAAGTTGCTCACTGGGGCCACCGAGATAAAGTCACTTAGCTACTCATATTTCAACGAAACGTGCACATCAACTTCCTATTCCCCCAGCATAATCCATATTCATATACAGCTTACACGAAAAGAAAAAAATGGTTGTAATTAAACAAATACGTTCTTACGTTTAAAAGCTTAAAAAACAATATTTTATTGCAGTATAAAATCCCTTAATAGTAAGAATTCGAATGTAAATAAATGAAGTACTTATGTTGATCATTGGTATTTGACATTGTTAAATTTAAATTCTAATTCACCATAGAGTTAAATTATGAACTCCTACATAAGCTTGCAAATGGTTCATTCGACTAATTAATGCTGGTATTTAGATTACTCATGATTTTCCTACACTGTAGTCCGCTGGCCCCCCAATCGAAATCTGGAGCCCTGTGGGGGGTGGTGGATCCAACGGGGGGATTGGGGTCGTAATTTCCAGCTCTCAACGCCGCCAGCGGGCCAGCAGAGCGACACAGTTGGACACTGTCTGCTCCAGTTTACCGAAAAATCGTAGACCGCAAGCGGTTTCATGCGGCGGCGCACGCTGCGTATGCGTATTATGTTCGATTTCTGGTTTGACTCGGGAGTTCAATAAACGATTAGATTCTAACTTGACGTCGATGTTGTGGCAGTTTTGGTTTCTACATATTTTTGTTTTTCTTTTTTTTTTGTATTCTCCTGGTTGTTTTGAAGTTTTGTTGTTGCTGCTTTCTTGGGGGCACATTGCGTGTGCGTCTGCCAAAGTTATCGCGGCTTTTTACACTAAGACGAAGGCTAATATGTCATTTGGTCATTGATACGCGGCAACGACGCTCGATCGCCGCGGGAATGAGATAGATAGTGGTGAGTGCTGAACGAGAGAGAGAGAGAGGGGGATGTGTAGAGACGGTGCCACCAAAGCAAAACGCTTACTGTCAGTGTGAGGCACGTATAATTAATTGCGCCTATCAATATCGCCTCTTGTGCTTTTTCTCTGGCTTTTTTTTTTTTGTTTTCTTTCGATTTTTCTGCGTGGCTGCACGCATATATGGCCAAAAGTCCGGGACTCCATCGGTGGCTCCTCAGTTGGCCCCCATATCCATTGGCCATTGGCCATTCGCCATTGGCAGCAGCTCATTGAGATAAGCCTGTCCGTTTATGCGATTTTCCGTTCGGATTTAGCATAAATCATTTGGCTGCGAAATGTTATGTCAGCGTCTCTTATGCGGCCAACACGAACGGGCAAACAATAAGGATTTCTTCTACAGCAATTAAACTATCAGATTAATTGTTCATACACTTTCAGAATAGAGACCTGGAAATGGGAATTCCTAATCAAAGTAGTAATAGCATGTTTAGGGAAAGCCTAGGAAACTTCTCCTCTGTTGAGAGAAACAAAAAATTAATTATCTTTATATACATATATGTATATATTTAAATAAATATTTATGCTCTGAAACGCTGCTTATCCATTGCGTTTCCTGGTAGTACGTATTAGTCACAGAACCATAAAGCGGGATGCAAATGAAAATCCCATGAGCACAGAGGTGATTGGTTTTACAGCCAATTCTGGAACGGAGTCAGAACGGATGTGGACAGTCTGAGGAGGGCCTTAAATGGTCCTCTTTTGAGTTTCTGTGTGGGTGAATGGGAACTAGGTTCCTCTGGGGCAAAAGCCGTAAAAAGCAAACAAATAGCAATTATGAAGACCCAAGATGACAACGCATCGTGGATCGGTTTTTGAGTCGTGAGTCATGAGTCATGCTGTGTTGGTAATAAAATACGCCAAATGGATTGCAACTGTGCGGCAGCGAAAGTGCTACGAGTATCTTTTATCTTTAGAATGAAGTCAGCTGAACAAAAGACTTCGGGGAAACACTTTTACACTTTTATACTTTTACTTCCATGAAGCTAAGCAGACCATGGTAAAACGTAGATTAAAGCGGGTATCTGAAGGGGCAAGTGCAATATTTAAACTTAACACAAAGCCTCCAGCTAATTTATGCCTCACTTTTGCCTTTCCCACTGCAACACGAGGGTTGTTGTTTTTGTTGTTGTTGGGCTACTGTCTGTTGCATGCAAATGCAAAATGATTGATGTTGCCACATTGGGCTTTTGTTGTTGCTGTTGCTGTTGTTGTTGTTTGCTGGCTGAGCAGCAGGCGCTGGGAAAACAACAACGAAAAATTCTCTTTGTGCAAAATGTTGGCATTTTGAAGTGCGAGTAATTGCAGCTGCAATAGTTTTTCATGTTGCTGCCGCTGCCTGTTGTTTCTGCCGGTAATGTTGCTGCTGCAGTTGCTGCACTCGTTGCAGTTGCAGTTCCTACTATTGCTGGTCAAGTTGCTCGGCATTTTGGCAATGTAATGTGGCAATGTAGCTAAGCAGCAAACTTCCTTTCACAAGACAGCCTCCAAAGAAAAATGGGTCTGCCTGGTCTGCTCTGATGGGCACTTGAATGTTTGAAAATTATAGACTGCTCTGCGCCGTCTACATTTCACAGATGTACAAAAACCAAAAAAAAAAAAAACCGAAAAAAGAAATAACAACCGCCTAAATGCCAAGCCAAAAGAATTACTGATGCTTCAAAGCGGCCGGAGATAAAATAAATCGAAACGGTTTCTTACTTTGTAACTGAAACATGCTCTCGAAATGTCAGACCAATTTCTGTGTCTATGAAACGATACATTGAACAAACTTTGCGCATTTGAAAAAAAGTAAAATCGATTTGATAATTTTAATTTTATTTTGGCCCAATTTTATTACAGGCATCGGTTTATTTTGTTAAGGCTTTTATAGACCCAACCTTGATATTCAAGAAATGCCGCCTTATAGTCATAAATCTCTCGCTTTATGCAAATCAAAAAAATAAAAATAATGCCCCGGCCCAAGGCCCTTCATTGCGAGCAAACCAAAGTAAAAAAAAAAACAAAAAAAAATATACGGCTAATTACGAGAGCCAGTTTTTTGTTTCCAAGACACCAACACACAATCCCGCTGTGGCACTTGGAGAGGCAAGGTAATTACAGGCCGAGCACATGCCACATTATTCTTTTGTGCAATGAGCACGACGTCGTTCCTGAACCCTGAACCCCTGAACCCCCTGTCGTTTGGGCCAACTCCGCGGACCTGGCCAAAACCCAGAGACGCCAACGCCAACGCCGACGACACTTGTGCGCACATTACACTGCGCATGCGCGGCATGTGTACACTGCGCCAAATACTTGGCGTCCCGCATTGTATACTCACTCGTATGCTGCAAAACTGCCGCCAGCAAAAGACAAGCAAGCTAAGCATAAAACGTCAGTCGGGCTCGCCGCAAACCGGTTGAGTTATGAAAAATTATGATTGTCACCGCTTGGGCTTGGAAGTCAGCTCGGGGCCAACAGCAAACGGCAAACAGCAAGCAACAACGGGCGGTAATAACAAAAATGTGTAACAATTTTCAGTTAACCCTTTAGAAGCATGGCGGACTTTTATGTAACTAGTTCGGTGCAATATTAAATTCTGTTTAAGGCAGATTATTTTTAATTCATTAAAACAGTTGAAAAACATTTAACAAATTGTGTTTCATGAAACTCTCTGATTTAAAAGTGTATATATATATTTTCTAACAAATGTTTTTAGATAGCTAAGAAATCAGTAGCTACACTATTTTTTAACTCAGAATTTTAGCACTCATATTTCGAGATCTACAAAGGCTTGAATGTTTATCAAGGGGTTAGGCCTGATCGACAGCTGTTATTGTGGCTTATTGTTGTTTTGCATTTACGCTAAAAGCCAACACCAAATAGACAACAATTACAATGGCAGCTAGATAAAAAAATAGCAGAGACCGACCAGATCGAGAGCTGGTTGGGGGTATCCATGTATAATTATTTGCCCACGTTTCGCATGTCTTGCCAGACTGACTGTCGTCGTTGTCAGCAGCACCACCGAACCACTGAACCACCAAGGCACCGCACCACAGAAAACAGCACCACCGTCATCATCATTTTAGCATCTAGGTGTGTGTGCACACAAATTGTTGGCATTTTTGCATTTGGCATGTTAGAGTCATAACTTGGTGGCGGCTGCTGGTTTTTCTTCGTCTTATTTTCGTTTTTTTTTTTAGTTATTTATTTGCTGGCTGGAAAATGTGGCCAACATGTGTTGCTAGCAACAGCTGTTGGCAACATGTTGCCAATGCCTCATTAGCCAATTTGTTGCCGCCAATTTAAATAATAATTGCTTGAATTTCATTTCCATTTTCAATGGGAGTTTCAACTCCCATTTGAATGTCGCATCTTTGAGGCAGTGCAGCCATTGGACTCTGGGCAATTGTGCGTGCAACATTTCAATTAAGCAGATTGCAACAAAGGGAGGAAAGCCAGCTTAGCACTCCCTTTTTTTGTTCCCAGACAGCTGCGTAAATTGTCATCCGCCGTCAGTGTCAGTTTTAATTAGTTTGTTTACAAGACTGGAAGCCGCAAGAAATGGAGTCTGCCCCCTTCCATTGCCCCAATCATATCAATTTGGTTTGTCAGTCCTTTAAATTGTTCTGTGAGCCATAAAAATACAAATTTGTACGCACTCAATGGGCAGCGGGCAGCGGTCAAAAATGCACTGGGTTAATTACCAGTCGCCAGTCTTCATTTCGCTGATTAGAGCGAACAAAGACGGCTAACTTATCAGTTGAAAGGAAGGAGAATAGTTCTTTGGGATTTACAAAACATATTTTAGTGCCTAGCATCGCTTTTAGCAAATCGCCCACGACTAAAACGCTCGAGTTCCACTTCCAATAGCAAACAATGCGCAAAAATATACAAACCTTCATAAAGTTTTATTGCCAGCAAATTGAATGCCGTTTTATGGCCAGAAAGACTCTTTTGTTGTTTCCCAGCTATTTGGCCATTCGTTTTTTTTTTCTATTTATCTTATTGTGTAGTATATCAGCAAACAATAAATGTTAATTAACAGCATTTATGTGCTACGGCCTATTGACACTCTTGTCATAAATTTCGTACAATTCGTACATTTAAAAGCCCAAGAATTTGGCCTGTGTTTGTATTACAATTTGCAATCAAGTGGTTTTTGCTGTACCTACAAAAAAGGCATATAATGCTTACTTAAACAAAGGGAAATTCCGAATTCCAAATTAATGCTTCGCAATTTATGAACCTGTTTTTAAGCATGATGTCAACGCCAAGGAATCGACATGAATTTGCATATTTTTTGGATATTTCTCAAGCGAGAGAACAAAGAACTCTCCTTTCTGGGGGCAAAGATACGTTAAATTATGTAATTTATTTAAATTTAAGTGGAACCGAATGTTCCTCCCCACTGAATGGTCCTTTGATTAAAACCAACACAGCAGCGCGATCCGTTCAATTTAAGCAGAATTATGGCGAAAATCTGCAAGTGGAGCTTACGAGTGCGATCCTCGGGCGATCAGTGCAAACAAACAGCCCACATTTCTCATTACAAATTGAGTCATTAAATTTATTTATACCCGCTGAAAGGCAGCCACATCTCAGCATCAGAAGCTCCAGTATTCGGCAATAAACCGCAGTAAAAATCAAGAAAAAAAATAAAAAAAAAGGAGAGAAAAAAGAACACTTCCGCGTTACTGCAACTGCAACTTCCATTCAATTTCTGAATTTCTGGGTCAAATTCTTCTTGCGCCGAAGAGCTGCATATGCATGTGGCAAATGTGCCATAGGATGGGGAGCGACGAGCTGCTCTCTTATAAGTATCATTTTTTATGGCTTTTCATTATGGCTGCATATATAATTCTTAATAAGAAAGTTCGAAGGAGCCAGCAGCATCGCAGTTCGAGAACATGAAGCACGCCAAAAGTGGAACAAGTTATAAAGTTGTACATTTTAATAGGCCATCGCAAAAATAAATATGAACTTCGCAGGGATATCGTTAACCACACATTTTGTGGGTCACCTCCGATGAACTCTTGATTTCACTCCTTTTCCGCGATGTACTCAAACAGAAAAAAATAAAAGCGAGCTAAGAGTAAGCCATAACCATTTGATTGGCGTGAAAAACAACTCTAGTATCCAGTATCCACTATGCAGTATCGGGCATCAGGAGCCTGGCATCTCTATGATTTAGTGTGCCGGGGCCACTTGACAATAATTTACGCAAATGGCATAATTCGCTTTATGGGCGCAACATGATGATGACGATAATGATGATCGTGCGGATCCTGCAATGACTGTAACTATGTAGTTAAAGAGGAGTGCTCGACGCGCTTTCAACGCCAACGCTGAAACTGAAATTGAAACGATCGCCAGACCGAGCTGCAAGTTCCCTTCTGCCACTTCCAAGTTGCAAGTTGCAAGTTGCAAGTCTCTCAGCCTGTAGACCGACCCCACCTAATGAGGCTTTTGTCTGTGGGCCGTTCTCCTTCTCGTTCTCCTTCCCGTTCGCCGGCTCCATATGAGTCCATGTTTCCATGACTCACTCTGATTTTCACTTGAATGGCCTGGGCGTGCGTTGGTTTTCCCTTGCAGTCCGGAGGTAGTATCTACTTGGATTACCATGCACACAATGAAAGGTCAATAAAATGCATTACAAATATGTAGAAATTAAAGTTTCCACATATAGTAGGGAAATACTATATATTGTATTGCATTCTTTTAATTGAATCACTCCTCTTCGCAAGTGAATGCAAGGGTATTCTAAACTTCGTCCATCAAGTCCGCAGTTTCTTTAGATTTGCTGCACTTTTGCGTGCTGCCTTTTGCCAATCGACTGTTGCATCTGCCAATGACAACAACTGCAACAAATGCTGCAGTTGCAACAGCAACTACAACAGCAACTACAAGGCGTTGCAGCTTGATAAGCGATGCTTATAAAAGAGCCGCTTACATGCACAAAAGCCATGCTCGCAGATTGCATTTGCAGCTGGTATGTACATACGTATACGTATACGTACGTATGTCCCCTCTCGAGAAGGAAGATAGCCCCGAAAACCCCTCAAACGCCTGCTTTCTTTTAATTGCAATTGCAGTCGCAGATATTTACAATTCCACGCACATTCACAATCAGAAGGAGCCGATGGATGGGCCCACAGAAGATTGCCAATATAGCCTCACGCCATATCAAAACGTCGAAATCTGAGCGGTGCTGCAGTGTGGCGCGGTGGTGCAGAGTGTTGCAGAGTGGTGCAGAGTGTTGCAGAGTGGGGCAGGATGGTGGTGGTGCCGCCGCCAACCACTTGGAATATCATCAGAGTGCACGCCTTAGAATTATTGGCGCTAGACATGCAAATAATCGACGGTCCTCACTCGGCGATCCATTCGATCCATTGGCCCGTGGCTGCGGCATTCTAACGAGTTTCGTAATCGTCTGGTCGGCATAAATCATAATAGCTTTATTTATGCCGCGACAGTTGTTACAATTCTATCAGCGCACTACGTTTTTGCCCAAAAAAAAAAAAAAACAAAAAATTTCGATCAAATGGAATAAACAAATTGCTTATTGGGAGCACTAAGGCGTCCCCAATTTCCAGTCATGCCAAATGTTTTTCCCATCCCATATTTATTGTAAATTGTTTCAGTTTCGGTTTTCCATTTTTCGTTTTATTCTTTTTTTCATTTTTGGGGCAACTGTGTCCAAACAATTGTGAGCTTCAATGGAGCCAGCAGCTGTGTTTGTTTTTTTTCTTCTTACCCCAAGCAATAGAGCCAAGAATGAGTTACGACCTCAGATGGTTAACCACATTGGCGGCTCATTAGGGACACAAAAGGGTTTACATGGTAACGAATTAACATTGAAAATATACATTTACCACACCTGAAGAAAGCTGAACTGTAATGATATTATTTTTACTTTTTCCTTATCACTCTCCTATGCTTACTTTTGTAGAAAATAATTATTGTAGAAGTATAGAACATCCTATACCTTACGACAAGTTTTTCCTACTTCAGACCTCATATACCTCACACATTTTCTAAAGTTATTTTTGATAATACTTATTAAAAACTCCCAACATATATATAACAAATTGTGCTATACTTTTAATGCTAGATTCTTAAAAATTTTCATTTGAGCATGTGATTTTGTCGAGTGCATCGAACACCTTGGGAGATTGAGATTTCCGAAATCTCATTAAAGAACCCAGCATTTGTCGCTGTCAAAAGGGGGAGCACGAAAATGTGTCGCGCATGTGGAAAAATCCCTTGTTTATATTTACGTTTGGCACCTCATTATGACGACCCAAAAGCCGCAGACAGACATCGAAATGTACAAAATGCCACAAAAAGCCACAAACAGACATTCAGACAGTCAGACAGATATCGGTGGCGACAAGCCCTCGGACCATTCGCCCAATAATTTAGAGAACAATTACGACTCTTCAAACGAATCGAGGCACTTGGGAAAATGCAGCTAGCGGTACTGCATTGTGGCGATCATTAGTAAACAAAATAAGTCGGGTGCATTCACCTGCGCACTCCTGCACTTCGAATGGCTGGGTACTCGATATTCCAAGATGCATCCGCGATGCAGTTGAGATACTCGGGATGTGGGTCAACTGGCAGATTAGCGGCTCATCGGGTTCAATCGATGGGATCACCGATCAGCAATCACCGGCCGCCTGATTGATTGGGCCCAATTATGGTGGGGTCTGTTATACGTACATACATGTATTAAATCCACTGGCGACTTTGATCCCCCGAGTAAACAAAACTGTAACGAGTTATGCACGCAAGTCAAATGCGAATTCAAATTCGAATTCAAATTCGAATCTGATTTTGATATTGATGGGAATTGAATGCGCGCGCGATATGTTATGTTTATTTTGTGGTAAACATCCGGACGTGCAACAAATTGTTGCATATTGTGCAGGAAGCATCGTGCAGCAAGCTGCTCCGCCATAGGGCGTACATATTTTTCAGTTTTTCGGGTGGGGTTTTTTTTCGGATTTTTTCTTGATTTTTTATTTGGTGAATAAGCAAAGCACTTTTCCCGTTTATTTATCAATGAAGTTGCCGGCAGTGCAGACGTCTTTCGATTTCATTTTCGTTTTCGATTCCGCATCTCGTGGCAGTTCGTCGGTGCAGCGTGCTTAATTCATTTTTTAGTGCATTTAATTATTATGTGTGCGACAGCAATATATACACAATTTATTGCAAGAGGTGTGGCCTGGACTTAAAATATTATTTCCATACGATTTGTTTTTGAAAAACCTCTACGTTTTGCCAGCGAAAAAATATATATTTAATTTATGTGTCTGTTGTTTCTTTGCAGGTAAATTATGCAAATATGTTGAACCGTTTTGCCTTTTGCGGTGCAGATCGCGTGCTTAGATACGTGCCCGCTGGTGTGAGTATGAATACATATAGTACTCCAATAGCCATCCAGCTGAACGTGCCAAAATGTTGACATTTATTGCGACTGAGCCACTCAAACGGGGTTGGGCTCCGCTTGCCTCATTACTGTTAGACCAACAAGATCAGTTCGGCGACAGGGCTTGAAAAATAATTGTTGGCTGCTTAATTGGGGGTTAGCGAAAATTACGAATTCGCTTAATGAGAGAACAAGATAAGCTCAAGGCTGCTCGCATTGCCAGTTTGTAAATACTTTTATATACTTTTTAGATAGGTTTTGATTTGGAGAACCACTGAACAAATATATTTTATATATTATATATTAACGACGCACTGGAACTGCCTGAAAATGTTGTTTTATCTGGAGTTTCCATCTTTTAAAAGCGTCTAAATCACCCTTTATACACGCAACATTGCGCATACGCACTGTGGCAGCCCGCACACTCAACTTGAACGTGCCACCACCTGCTGTTCGGCGTGGCCAAAAGCCCACTCTTTAAAATTCAGCCGGCATCGAAAGTCCTTGACACCTTTCTGTGCATTATTTTAATTACCAAATGCGAGGCGCGATAAGCAAATTCCAACGCCACAGCACTCGGGCAATTTGTCATCCTGTTTGGCTGCCGAGAGGAGTGCACTTGGGCATTTGGACATTTGGGTGAATGAATTTGCTTTGTTTTTGCTTAATATTTATGCTATTTATGCATGTGCGCGCATGCTTAATTACGGGCCCGCTAAAACCGTCACCATCGCTGAGCCCAGCGCATTTGTCAAATTGACAGCAGTTTGCCGCTCAGAGTTGCGCTCAAAGATTGCGCACTTTTTCGCTTAATCTTGGCCAAGACTTTGGTGTGGAGAAGGCAAGGAGTGCAGGGAACTTGGACGTTTTTGACGCGCACGCGCAAAGCTTTCTGACTCGCTGAGCGCTGCCTGAATAATGCCCGCTTGGCACGCACCTCAGAAAAATAAGCAGAAATAAAGCATATGTCTCTGAATAAAAAAAACCAAAGTGCCACAGCACATAACACACACACACACCTCGCTATAACGAGAAGCGATCATATTTCATGTGCCAATAAAGCAGCCAAGCCCCGTTTTTTACTGGCCGCTCATTGTTACGCTCTGGGCTAAATCGTAATGATATTTTCATTAGCTCGGCCTTTGCCAAAGAGACCCCCACCACAAACACGACCACGCATGGGCAACAATTGAATTTCTCGATTTGAAGTTCAATCGCACAACGGCTGCAGGTGGGGCACACATACAACATATGCTGGCACAACTAATCGCATTGAGTGGCTATCGGAAAACGTCAATAATGCCGCCAATTATTGCCGGGCAAACATTTGGCCAAGTCGAGTATTTGCACAAGGCGTCCTTGTCCTTGGCCCTGAAACTCTGCAACTCGAGCAAAACTCGAGCCGCGTTATCAAAACGCTGGCGGGCGCATTTAGAGTTTTAAAATTGAATAAAATCAAACAAGCTCAGACTGAATTAGATTGTTTCACTGCAAAAGTGGATGAGAGCATGATTTGTACATCATGAGTTACGAAAGCTTGTGGATTTAATAGTAGTGATACTAGTATGTACTTTCCATTAACTTTTCAAGGAATCTTAATTTCCTCTTACTCTATAAGAGAACCTACATTTCTTGTCCACCTCTTTCCCAGCTTGTTTGTTTAATTTTTTGACAAACTTATTATGCACTCAGCGGGATATACAAATGGGCAAGCAAGTTAATTTCAATAAAAAGCCTTCACTTCAATCCGCTCTGCGTTCGTGGCCTTTGGCATCGCCTGTCAGCAGAGTCTGTCAGTCAGCCAAGTTAGTGAGTGGGGTGGTGGGGTGGTGGGAGCAGGGGTCGAGCAGAAATGGGTTGCAGTGAGGGGGGGGATTGGGAGTGGGAGAAGCCGCCCAAAAAGAGGCAAGATGCAAACGCATTGGCCACGTTACCGTTGCCCATCGGCTGACTCATGACGCGACCACGTCCCGCTGTCATTTTAGCCATTTGCGTTGTCAGTCGTTAGCCATATACGCCATATACGCCACATACAAAAGGATTTGTCCGTCTGTCCGTCGTGGCCAAAGGCGCTTTGATTAATTGCCGACTTAGAGCGAATCAAAGGAGGAAATACGAGAAGAAAAAAAGGATGTCAGGCCATTCTCGTTAGGCGAAGACCGTCAAGCCGAAACTGAAAACTGAAAACGGAAAACTTAAAACTGAAACCGATGCCAAATCCAGAGAGCCAAAAGCTGACGTGTGGCGTTGGCGTGAATCACTTGAGCCAAAAGGTCAGGCCAACAAGGTTGAAGAAATGCAAACTGCAGAAATTAATTGCCAAGTTTGTCTGGTCTGGGAAATGCGGAAATTAATTGGGCGAACCGAACAAACGACAAACTTCGTGGCGCAACAAATTGGCAACAAATTCGCCTGGAAGCAGTGCGCACTAGCTGCGCTTTAGCTGGCCAATAATAAATGGCCAATTCGTAAGCCAAGAAAAAATCGTAGTACGTTGTAGTAGCCAAAAAACAAAGCGTTTAGCTCCTGCGCATTTTTGCGTGAAGAGAGCAGCCATTCCAAAGAGACAAAGCGGAGAAAGAGAGTCATTACCACGCACTGCAGTCTGCAGTCTTCAGTCTGCCGTCTGCAGTCTGCAGCCTGGCAATCGGGGGTCAAAAGGTTAATGGGCAACATTAATAGACATCGTACGAGGCAATCGAGCTGGCCGCTTGGCAATAGCAATGGCAATAGCTGAAGCTTCAACTTCAGCTTCAGTAGATGTGCACAAAGAAAAACCTTTATGTGCATTGATTAAAAAAATACCTTTGATAAAAGTACATACTTCAGCTCTGAGTATCTTTTAGCAACTATTCTTTACATGTGTGGGTTAGTTCCAACAGCTAATAATTGATAACCATCAAATAAATGTGTGTAAACTTAAACCAAGGATAACTAAAAATGCATATAAAATGATCCAACATTTTCCATCAGTGCATTGCTATCTTCGGTTGGAAAAGCCATCGGCATCAAACGCTAATGTCGCCTTGATTGCCTGGCCCTGGGCTGGAAAACTTTCCTCCGATCTGGGGGCATCAAAACGAATGCGTATTTAAATCCATCGAATATGTTATTTCACAGCAATCGGCGACGAAAAGCGAAACTTTCCCACTCCATGGACTCCGGCGAGTAATGCACTTATGAGAAGCCATGGCATGGACAATTGCGGCAATTTGTATGCACTCTGCCGATTGGCCGTGCATATGATTGACTTATTGATTGGCTGATTGATCGATTGCTCGAGTGCCAGCCAGATGGACAGATCGCCAGATCGCTGGTCCCTGCTAAAGTGACGAACTGACTGACACTAAGCCTCGACCAGACCTCAATTAGCTAAGCTGACAGTCGCCAGCGGGCAGTACTACATTTCTGTATATGTATATACTATATAGTCGCCAGTTCATAGAACTCGGGCTACCGTTATGCGGCACTACCTATATATAGCGCGATTTGGCCGAATGCTAATTATAAGTACGCCAAATCGAGAGTCTAGACTTCATAAATAAAACGCCAATCGAACCAACTACGTGCCACGCATGCGCATATCGATTTATTTATACTTATATACGAGTACATACTATACTCGTATATTGGCGAGGGGCGAGTTAATGCATTCGCAAATATTTACGATGTCAAATGCATTGAAATTGCAATGCAAATGTGCAAAAATGTTGTGTTTATTCGCCGGCGTTGAAGCCCATAAATCACGAGTTAAACATGCGAGAAAATCGCCCCAGAAGCCGAGATATGTTGCCTGTTTTGTATCGGTTTCAGTTATGGTTTTTGTATCGGAGTCTTTTGTTCAGTCTTTGTTTTGGATTACAAAAATACTTAGTAGGGCGACTTGGAGGCACGACAGCCTACCAACCTACCTACTTAACTTTTAATTTATGCGTAAGTGTGGACTTAGTAGCTTTTCAATATTAATTTCATACTCCAAAAGAGCACGGCATGTGCAGGTCCATAAATCACAATAACACACAAATAAAGCACGGTTTATATCCATACCGCATTCGGATTTATTACGCAGATGGGAAAAAAAGGGGCAGCAGCCAAAGTCATCGCTGTGGCATATTTTAATTTATGTTTCCGATGTCGTTCCTCGCTTTACGATCGCTTTTTATATATACTCGTTTATATGTGCCCCGGATTACTGCAGCAGGGCTATATTAGCTGGCGGATAAGGGAGCGCCCGGAAAGGAGGATCTAATCCAAATGGCACAACGAAAGCAACGAAAGTTTGGGTATCTCTTTGCCCAGATAAAGAGTATTTCTTGGCCCAGCTGCACCTGATCTTCAGGCCTTATGATTAACTGCGAGGCACAACCCACTGACTTTATGGCCCTAAAATATTTGACAAATAGTTGGTAGCCCAGCTGATGGCAGCTTCGCTTGTAAGTTGCATTAAATTGATGAAGTTTCTTCAGTCAGTCCCCGATAATTCGTTGTTTTCTTTGTATCATATCTTGATAATTTATTGTATTGGATTGGCTTTTCAAAAGGTATCTTTTCGTAAGGAGAAGCAGCAAATAAAAAATAAAAACTGGGCTGGTTCGGTGAGAGTAATTCAACTAGGAGCTTGACCCGTTTGGGGGCTTAATTGTACGACGTTGGCCGTCAACCACGCGGACAGCTCCTACGATTTGCAACAAATCCTATTAGAGCTGCCCGAAAAGTGGCCGCGGCCCGGGGCTTTGGCAAACACACACAAATTTAATAAATAAAATAAAATGGGAAATAATCATAAATACAAAGAGCGCGCAGCTGTGCCACAAGCCGCCACAAAAGCCGTCCGTAAGTGGCAAAGATCAAGCCGACTCGCGGTCCCAGGCTAAAATCAAAAAATAAAAGAAAAAAGTACATATATAAAAAGCTGAAAAAAACTTAGCAAAGAGCCTGGCTTTTTGGCGAGGGCGTGTGTAATTTGACATCTTCATGAAATAATTAAAATTATTTATTGTTAATTTATTTTCACTCTGCCGCAACAATAGATAAAGTGAAAGATAAGCGGCATGTGTGTGCATTAAACAATTGAAATTAATTTGTCAAACGTTTGACAGCCCCGACCACGCCCCCTTCCATCAAAGAGGCGACGCTTTTGCGGCAATGTGGTGAAAGGAATGGAATTCCGAGGCAAACTTTCACGGCGAAAAGCTTTTAGCCGGGGCCAGCGCTGAAGGTCAAGCCCGCTGGCCAATAAGGTAGCAGTTAGTCGAGTTCGCAACCGGCACAATTGCAAATGCCAATGCGGCGCACTCGCCGAAAGAAAATGTTCTAGGAACCACTTAGAAGTGCTTTAGGTAGAGTACATATTTTGAACTATTATATTAGAAACAATGATTGGGATTAGATACGAGATATGATGATTAATTTACTTAACTCACGGGGTATCTATTAAACATCATTAGGCTACTAAATATATATACAAAATGGGTCAGCTCTCGTTAGTTTATGAAGTCATGAAATAGTTTAGCAATGCACTTTAAAATCTGATTTAAATCACACTTACAGCACATTTAGTGATTATTTTTCCCGGTGTGCTTCCTGCCACAACAAATTAATCAGTGAGTGGCTGGGTGCACTTCGGTGGGCGGCAAACGGCAACTGGGGAACTCTGGGATCTTGTGAGATCAGCAAGATTTCGGCTACCTGCTGTTGAGCTGCCCTGCGGCCAAAAATCGCGAATGCAGCGAATGCAATTAAATGCAGTTTGCGGCTTGCAGGGTGCAGGTTGCAGGTTGCACTTTTCTGTTTTCAGTTTGCAGTTGGCTGGTCTGCACGGGCAGTTAATCATGCATCGACAGCCGGCTTTCTGCCGGCAAAACAGCAGCTCAACATTTTGGCGGTCACTTAGAAGTGGTGCCCGTGGAAAGTGTTGCGCAAAAAGCGGCTGGCAATTAAAACACGTTGTGGCTTTGCCTCTGCTTTTCGCTGGCGATGTGGATGTGGATGCGAATATGGATGTGGATATGGATGTGGATGTGGCTCCCGCTGCCATGACGCAGAGTCCACACCGTGATGTGCGCAGCGAATCGGCTTTCAACGGAGCTCCAGAGCTCCAATCCACAATCCACTCCATTCCGCGGCAGGAATGAGGAAACGTTTTGGTGAAAAGCCGAGACGCGTTGAGAAATGTGGTTAATTGATTTTTGTTTTTGTGTGTAATTAATTTATGGTTTCCTTTGCGATTCACTTGGAGAATCGTCGAGTTTATTGTTTATATGCAAGACAGGTGTGTCATGGAGTTACAGTTGTGCAAATTGAATATTAACAGAAATATTATACTAATACTTAGAAGGGTGATCCTTCATCCTGTTACCTTGCAACTTTGCAACGTTATTTTACTTATTAAAGGACTGCTCTTCACTATCTTGCAGAATCACCCTGCATGGCTATACGACAATGTCCAATGCTCGCGAGCTGGCATTGATCGAGAAATGGGCTGACATTGCAACGCCGGCGACGCCGAATCGGCCAACACTATCGCCAACATCGCCGCCAGCACTCCATCGATCCATCGTGAAGTTCTGCTGCTGTCCGCAGCGGAGGCGCTACAATCTGAAGCAGGCCAAGAGCCACGGGGGCAGCAACAAGTCGAATGTGAACACGCTGCATGCCAGAAATATATTCGTCGATAGCGATTTCAGCTATATTGATGATGTGCCGCGGCGACGCCAAGATTGCCACAGCGATTACGACGATTGCAACTCCGACTACGACTGTGGCGGCGATAAAGCAGATGATGAGGCCAATGATATCGCTGCTGCTTCAAGAAACGACGGAAATGTGGCGCTGATATTAATGAATCAACGAAATCTTTCCGAACAATGGCGGCAGGACAACAAAGGCAACAGCAACAGCAGCAGCAACAGCAACAAAGTAGCAACTAAAACTTGCGCTGTCACAAAGAGCCCGCAAAGTGGCAATGAGCAAGAGCAACACCAGCAGCAGCAACAGCAACAGCAGCAGCAGCGACAACCAACCCAAAGACTAAGCAATAGCTTGCAACAGCAGCAGCAGCAAGAGCAGCAGCAACAATTGCAACAGCAACAGCAACAGCAACATAGCAATAAGGAAAATACACTAAGCTACGACAACAACAACAAGCCGCACTGTAATTATTGTAAATTACCCGACACCGCCGATCCCCAAACGAATAGCAATAGCAATAGCAACTCGAAAATTGATTCACCGAAGTCGTCGCAGAATAAAATGACAATTACGACAGCGACGGACACAGAAACAGAAACAGCAACTACAACTGGCGAGTGTGGGCTGCCAGCAGCAACAACAGTCGCAGCAGCAACATCCGAAGAGTTTGTGGGTGCTGCCACAGAAGTGCTGTGCAGCGATAAAGCAACATTGACAGCGGCAACACCAGCAACAACACCTAAGCCCCGCATTGCAGCGCGTCCGACCACGCCCAGCCGCCTTAAGACTGTGATCAAAACGACAATGGTGAAGCGAAGTCCTAGCCATGACTCAACGGCAACAGCAGCACATGTGTTGCTGCCACACAGCTGCAACAACAGCAGCAACAGCAACAGCAGCAGCAACATCGGTGCCCATGACGAGCCCAGACGTTCGGTTAGGGAGCGCATCGCCGCCTTTGCGGCAGGAAATGGTAAGTTTCTGCAGTTCGCCCGCTTAATCAGCTTTGGCAACTAAGTCGCATTGTCGGCGGGGCGGAAATGTTGCACATACAGTGTACACACTGTGGGAAATATCGGCCTGGGCTAGGCTCACACTCATTAGGCTAGTTAATGGCCGCCTTATTATTGTTACTAATTGATAAAAGCCGGCAAACTGAGTACCCAACTGTGGGATTATGAAAAGTATTAAAAGAAGTCCATAACATATATGGAGCACATTAAGTTATGAGTGAAAACTATAAAGAGAATAGTAAGGGAAGTGCTCAGGTTTTAAACTTGTAATACAGCGTTAATATTTTACTTCCGTATACAGAACTACTTTTTGCATGAGAATTTTAAGGGGAGTCATTCCCTAAACGTGATTTTTTCAGTATCCCAAGTGCTTTAATCATCCCCTTAGGGCGGCCAAGTCACTGAAGGTCATCAGAACCGAAAGCCAGCTCAGATCCTCGTCATTTCCTGTTTTGAAATGCTCACGATATATATGTACATACGTGTTTGCCGATCCGGAGATAATACATAAATGCCAGAAAAGTGAATTACATTCCAGATAATGAATCTCAAGCATCTGAATCACTTTTGCACGGCCAATTACTTGCGAATTCAGTGAAATCAATTGAAAGCAATTAAATGCGGTACTAACATACTTGGTAAATAATTTAAGCACGAGTATTGACACGTAAGGGAAAAGCTTATAGAAACTTTGGGCGTGTGCATAACTTTTTTGTTATTACTTGTTACTTTTTCTTTATATTGTTCCGACTTCGAAAAAAAAGTGCATGAATTATGCATGACGTGGAGCCTTTGGGTTTCCGTTAACATGGCACACACCTTTGGCATTTAATATAAAGAGTCGAATCTATTACAAATCAATTAAATGCCGCAATGTTTAATAAAAAGCCACTTAAGGCGGCATTAAAAACTTCCCCGCAAACTGTCTGCCGCCCATAGTGGGCATTAATAATGTGAAAAATATTTATTATAAATGCGTCTGCATAGCTCTGGCAATCGACTGGGAAAGTTGTAAAAGTCGAACGATTGCCGTTTGGGTGCAGCTCGAAAACGCACTTGCAGGCGGCCAAAAAAAAACCAAAAAGAAACCCAGAAAACGCTGAAAGAAAAACACTCCCCGGTCAGCATTGTCACCAGCCGTAAAGTGCACTCCATTTGATTCCAGCCACGCCCCATAAACTGCAGTTTTGCACACACAAAAATAAGAAAATACACAATAAAAACTTGAAAAAAGGAGAAAAAAAGTGCATGGCAGCGACAAAAGGCGCAACAGGAAACACGTACACACGGCAATCGACGTCATGAGTGCGTATTATATCATTTTGATAGGCAAATGAGGCTTGAAAGCCGCCAGAGCCCGTCGTTTCCAAAGACCCAAGCCCCCAGGCTCCAAGGCTCCCAGCTCCCAGCTCCACGAGCCCTGCCCTTAGTTTGCTCGAAAAGTGGGATATCGAATATTTGAATACCCTTGGCTGGAGCTTAGAAGTTCAGGAAGTAATGAATACTGCACTTTACAGAACAAGGAAATGTGGAATAGTGTCACATGTTTTTGACAGAAAGAACTCGCTAGTATTGTATTGAAACGTATCTAGATAATGTGATGTTAGGATATACCCCATTTTCCCCTGTAAATATAGTGGATCTTCTTTTCCATTAAAGGGGAAAACTCACTGGAAAGGGTACGAACTGAGCCCAGAGAATTATCCCTACTCGGGCGGCGTCTTAGGGCGCCTCTGATCTGCGCTGATCGGCATGACGAAGACGTTGTCCCAACCCGACACACGTCAGTTCAGAGTTTTTCGCATCTGGATTCTGGATGTTGGACTGGGGTTTCTGGGTGCTGGACTGGCGATTCTGGGTGCTGAACTGGGCATTCTGAATGCTGGGCAGTGGATGGTGGACTGGCTTCTTGCTCATCGCCCGCTAATCGCGTGTCCAAGTGTCCGAGTGCTCGCTGGTGCATTTTTGCCGGGCTGACAGCTTCTGCTGAGCTCATTTCATTGCATTTTATTTATTTACTCACTCTTAGTCATTCTGCGCCACTCGGCCAGTCCAAATGAAATGCATTGAGGTAGGTCCCTCCGCCGGGGGAATACTCGTACATACGAGTATGTATAACAACTGCATAAAGTGCACAAGCTGCTGGCAAATATTGACCGTACGCGGACTTTCTATGAGTGTGCGCTTCACAAGCAAAATGGCTTGTACTTTTGCATTATTTTCAATTAGGCACACACAGTGACACCTCCGCAAACGTCTCTCCACCCCCTCAGTTTCAATCGACAATTAATCACGTTGAAGTGACCTCAGACAGCGAATCAATCAGCAGCCGCAAAATGAAAAATAAAATAAAAACCAACACACACACGCCCATCAGTGATCAGTGAATGGACTGGACGGTGGCCATTTAGCGGACACACCCGGCAAACAATTTTATTTCAAGTAAATAAGTAAATAAGCAAATAAGCTAAATGCGTACAAATGTTTTGTTTTCGAGCTCTTTGTTCGTGTTTGCAGAGCCACAAAATGCGAACGCGAACGAGTGCACAGGTACCGCAGTTCGCAGTTTCCCCAAAAGAGTAAGAATTTATGGCTAGTCATCAAATAGAACAATGCTTGCGAATTTTATTTCCGTCCGGTGTGTGTGTACATATCCTCTTTTTAAACTGCTAATTAGTAAGCCAAATTATAGCTAAAATTAAAAATAACCGTAGGTATGTGCAAACACAATGTCACAAGACTTGAATAGGTTTTCTTTTACTTAACTCGTTGGGATGCTCTCATCTCTATGGAGATTCTGAGCTGTATAAAATATAAAAAAATCCTATTTAAATAGGAGTAAAATCATTAATAGATAGAAATACGTCATAAAATATTTGTATACCTTATTATGTTAGTGTGTGCCCTTATGTGTCGCCCGAAGAAAAGGACTGCGAGTGCGAAGTGCAGTCGAAATGTGGGGAAGACCTCCCATGAACTCGCGACGCGTCACCCACACGGCGGCAAAGAGCCGTACTTATGGGCCGGGAGTACCGTTAGCGTTGCACAATTGAAATGCAGAAATAAAATACAAAAAATGCAGAAGAAGAAAAGTGCAGCCGAGTGTGGGCCTGGCTTTGGCTGAGCTGAGCTTTGGCTGAACTGGCGGCTTGCCAATCGGCCCAAAACGATCAATTGGCAGAGAGACCCCCATAAAATGTTGAATGTTGAATGTTGAATGTTGGCAACTGTCCCTGTCGTCCGCTGACTGACTCTCGTTTGCAGCCGCTGATTTACGAGCTCGCCACGGGCCGTTGTGTAACGCATGCGATTCAGAATTCTTAAATGCCAAGCTCCTTTCGACCAGCAGAAGTGGAGTCAGAGTCACTCCATTGCGGCCCCGGCCCAAAAGACCCCTGTTGCTGTTGGCTTGGCTTGGCTTTTGTAGTAGGAATTGCTGTACGACTGTCGCCAAGTCACAAGTCGCAAGTCGCGACGGTGGCGGCGACATTTTAATCAAAAAACTCAATCGAACGCACGCATGCGCAATAAAAACAAAAATCAAATCAAAGCCATAAAATCAACACAGCAACAACCACATGAGCTCTTTAACCGTTTCACTTGCCCCCAACCAGAAAAAAATAAAATAAACGAAAAAAAATAATAAAAAGAAATCAAATAAACGTATATATAAATAGATATAGACAAATGCCGGCCGGTTGGCGGGGTTCTTCCGTTTGACAAAAGTTCAAATAACCTAGGCCCCTATGCGAATTTATTAGCATTTCTGAGGGCGGGAGACTCTGCAAAGATGTGGTGCTTTTGATTATAGTAGCGAGTTTTATACTTCAGGGAAGGAATCCTAAAATACTCAGTTTACTACAGAAAGTCGGATGCCTTATGATCAGAAATTGTTACTTTGACATCTATTGCCTTGTGATCAGCAAAAGCTACTTTGACATTTAATAAATACATCGAAATTAGTCACGCTGCCCATATGAGGTGCGAGTATCAAGCTGATTGCGATGACCCATTTTCCAGCTCCACAGCGACATAAATTCAAAGGCCACATATTCCTTGGGCGTGACTCCCAGCTCCAAAATAGAACTCCACCGAAGATAAATAATGGGAAACAGTCGGGAAATGGCTGAGGTTGGTGCGGTGTGAGCCATAAATTCGTGCATGTAAATAATTGCCGGCAATTTTTTCGCGCCCGTAAGAAATTAATTAAAACATTCGCGCAGCAAACGCAAACACGTATGCCAAATAAAAAAAAGGAGTTAAGTCCACACACATGTGCGGGGCATGTTGCAAAATTTATGACAATTTAAATGGCACACATTTGGTGGACAATTCGCGGCGATTAGCGCAGAAATTTTCGCGAATTCGGCTTAAGCCACATGTGAATTGCTTGAATTGCTGGTTTCTCAGTGCTGATTTTCCTTTGCAGTTGGGAAACTGTCTGTTCGGGGTGCGCCGTCCATACAATGACAGCTTTATGTGCAGATATATTGCCGCGATTAGCCAAGCTTATAATCTTTTGTGTGTGCTTTACTTTTCACTTACAGAGCAACAGCAGCAGCAGCAGCAACAGCAGGCAGCGCGGCAACATGACAAAGTCAAGAAGTTAACGAAAATGCAGTGCAATAGTAATACAAATCAAAACAACATGACAGGAGAAGATGTGAAAAGTGCAATTAGCAACAGCAACAGCAGCAGCAGCAACCAACTGCAGCAACATCAAACGCTTATCAACGGCCAGCCAGCGACTTTGCCGGCAGCAACAGCAACAGCAGCAGCAACAGGAGGAGTTGCAGCAGCAACATCCGCGGCAGCAACATCTGGCCGCACGTCAGCAATCGCCGCTGACACGACGCGCTACAAATCGGGATTAAGTGATGTGGCGGCCAACGGAGACGTTGATGGTCGGCCGACTTCATCTGCCACCACATCTGCTGTGGCAACTGCCGCTCCGAGCGTTTTTAGCACCGGTTGTGCAACCATGCCGCGAACTCGCCAATACGGAAGCAATGTTGCCGCTGCACTTGCAACAGGAGCAACATCGGCAACATCAGCAACATTGGCAACATCGACCACAGCGGCAACGGGTGCAACAACGCCAGGCAGCCACACCATGACAGCTGATAAGAAATTCTTAAGCCAGGCGGCGCCCGTTCAGGGGCATCATCATCATAAGCTGCCATTTGCCGATAAGGCCGACTCCGAATTGTCCGCACTGGACAATCTGGACCTGGCTCACAGCCTGGATTTATTGGACGTCGATGGCGAGGATCCGTACGGCGCTTTGCAGGAGTATCTGGAGCGTGTCAAGGTGAGTGCCTCTTTATTGTTTTGTTGTTGGCTCTTTTGGGTCTGGGAAATGCAGAGCTGTTCCGTTCCCAAGTTGCGCAATTTTCCCCTTTAAATGGGGGGATACTTTTTGGGGACTGCCCCACTTGACGCAGTCTGCTGTGTGGTGTGGTTCGATTTGTGGCATTTTCACATGATAATAAGCGACCATTTCTGTCCCCATCAAGCAAACGCACACTTAAGTGCAGTGAGAGAAATATGTGTTAGGATATGATGGTATATTATTGAAATATGATGCAGGATGATTGGCAACTACCTAGCCATTAATGCCTTAGATTTTACTTTTATTATGGAAATATTTAAATTATTTTTTTGGAATCCATGGAATTTTTTGGCCAGTGTAATCACACAATTGCCTGAGAGTCAGCCTAGTGCCAGTCTTTCATTTAACGCCCCTCCCCCTGTCCCTGCCTGTCAACACGGCGTGATTTTGCAAATGATTATTTTGCGTGACAGAAAAATGTGTTAAGGCGATCTCACACACAGCCGTAATATGTAACGCATACGCCGTGTTGCACGCCCGACTTTCCGCTGCCGCTTTGCCTGTCGTTTGGCTTGTCGTCAGCGGTCGTGTACATAAAATTTTATGTTTCTGTACCGGAAAGCGCAATATTACACATACACATCAACGATGACGGCAACGTCAACGGCCGGGGCTTTGGTTTTCTTTTCTTTTCGTATTTTTTTTCTTTTATTTTATTTTTTCCTCGCCTTTTCCCTCGTGCCTTCTGTCGTCTTTTATAACTGTTTCGCGTGAATTTTCCTCATAGCTGCTAGATTTTGTTGTTATTACTATGTTTATTTGCCGCTCATGGCGGAAGCATAAACGCACGCACGCGCATTTTCCCCAGCGTTTCGTTTACGATTCGTTCTTGTGGTCAGTGGTCGGGAAGAAGTGTGCAAGTCGCACTATGAATTCGATTATATCGATTAGATTGTGAATTGCACTCTTAAAGCATTACATACCCGGAAACAATTTTTATCTAATTCCCACAAATGTGGTTTAGTAGAATGCCGTTTACATATCTTTCTTAAGATCCTTTTCTTTTATTGGCTTAACTTCTTCATCAACAGATGCCCTGATTTTATAGCGTTTTTAGTAGCGCGAAATTAAGGACAAGACTTTTCCTATAGTTTATGTGACACTTCCTCAGATAACTACGCTATAAGTGCATGTGAAATAAAATTTCACCAACGCATGTGCTAAGCTCCAGATAAAATAAATTTCGCGACTTAAGTGCCTTTTCGCCATTTGTGCCAGAATGGAGCACCCACAAATCGCGCAGCAAACGCCGGCGATTTAACTGCGTTTTTTACCGCGCCAAATCAGTGCAAGGCGTTTTTATCGCCGCTGATCAACCGGGATGGCTTTATGGCGGTAAATGCTGCACGCCATGTGCCATATGCCATATGCTGCCATATGCTGCATTTTATAATCAGTGTCATCACCTTAACACCCATCTAGTGCCCGGCCACGCCCCCCAGCGCCCCTTTCTCTGGAGCAGTCGAAACGATGTAAGCCGAAACCTAGTTTGGCTTAGTTTTTCTTGGCCTGGCGTGGGCTGTCGGCTTATGGCCTTACACTGCGGTTATTAACGCCTTTTTACACATTTTCCCCCTGTTCCACCTCCGAATACAACTAATTTTTTGGCTAAATTGAAATTATTAGCCGGCAACTGTGCCTAATGATGACAAAATGTGTCACAGCGCTGCCCACGCAGGCCAAAACCTTTCTTTTCGGGCCAAAAGCAATGGTGGGTTAGGGGAGGGGGGATTTTGGGGCAACGTCTCCTTTGTGCACATTTATTATGACAAATAGTGCAACGTTTTGGCTGGAAATTGCCGTTACACGCTAAGTCAGCTAAGACGCTTGTTGGCGTGGCCTTAGGCCTAATTTGAATACACTGCGTCAAAAGGAGGTACTAGAAGTTGAAACAAAATGTTTAGTTAACATCTTTTATCACTCTACCTTCTGTGAAACTAACATTGCAATTTGAATATTTAAATTTGTGATTTCTTTCTAAGCAAGTCTCCACCCATTTTTTGTTATGATTGGATCATAGTCCATTTTCGAAGTGTAGTTATGAAATGCGTTAGTGGAGGCGGTAATCACCGCCTGACCCATTTAAGACGCACCGAAACGAAACGAAGCGAATCCATGACAGGCGATGGCAACTCGTTTTTTTCGTCGCGCTTCCTGCATCAATTAGCACTGGCTTTTGCACAGATTTTCCATAATTTTACATGGACAAGCTGGCTGGCTGGATGGATGAATGGATGAATGGAAAAGCGAGCGACTGACTGACTGGATGGGGCTGAGTTTTCCCGTTTAAGCAGCCAGTAATTGGCGCTCGTCAGCATCGACTATGCGGCTAAGTAAGCTTAATGCATCAATCAAGCTTTCAGCATGACAACGTGTATAAATATTGCCTTTCTGCCATTCGAAAATCTGATAAATCTGGCGCACAGTTTGCGTGTGTTCTCAAATGATTTTAATTATAGATATTGACAAAGTGGCGATGGGAAATTAAGACGTAACCTGCTGCTGCTGCGCCCATGGATTGTTTTTTGGATTTAGTTTTCAGTTTTCAGTTCTTCGAGTTTTGTTTTGGAGCTGAGTTTGGGTTTGAGTTTGGGTTTGGCCAGGTCTGGCTGGTTCGATGAACCCACAAAAAGTATCTGCTTTAGCCAATTATGCGAATGCTGTTAATGAATGTGGGCGACGACTTGCCTTAGGTTCGGTTTATCTATATGGCTTTATGCAATGGCTCTGTCACTTGGCAAATGCGAATGCGACGCGACTGCGACTGCAAATGCGACGGCGCAGCTGCCTAGAGAAAGTTGTCTTTGCCCAATTTGCAAATGACGTTTTTTTGTCAACGTCAAACGGGCGAACGGGCCAAAACAAATGGCAATAAAAGGCAGCGCCTGCCTGCACGTTACTATTTTTGTCAACCGGGAGTTGATCTGGCAAAGCCAAAGAAAATCCCACGGGCCTCCTTCGATGATGCCAAATGGAGTCAGAAAATCATCAGTAAACTAAAAAAAAAAACAAAACAAAAAAGAAGAAAGACTGTGGGAGAAGCTGAAGCTTTAGCTGTAAAACTGAGAAGCTGATACTTTGAAATGAAAGCGAAGCGGCAAAAGACTTCTACCATTTCACCGGCAGCAATCATAATTGCAGACAGCAATTAAGCCGCTGTCACAGGCTGCCAGCTACTCATGCTGATCGCGTTACAATTGCAGTTGCAATGCCGCAGAGTTGCAATGCAGCAGAGTTGCAATGCTGCAGAGTTGCAATGTTGCAGCGTTGCATGTTGCCAGTTGTCAAGCTCGGCTCGCTGACAATGCGTTGATATTTTCCGACAAGCAAATCAGCAGCCACCAAGTCACAAAAAAAAAAAAAAAATAAGGAAAATAAACCAAAAGGCCGTGCCACAAAAATTGAGCCAATTTGCTGATGCCGAATCGAAGCTCACAACTGGGAATCGCATTTTGTGCGGTGAGTGCTCTTCTGAGCCCGGACTTTCTTTTCCTCTAGCCGCCACTAGCTTGCCACAAGTGACACAAAGTAGCCTGCTGCTCGATCTTCAGAGTTTTGAAAGCCAGTGGAATTTAATTTACAAAATCCAAATGCCTGGCCAAGGATTTGTTGCCACGATTGGCGCACTTGTATTACCGATGTACAATGATTAATTTAGCTACATATAAAAAACCTATTTATATCTACAAATTTGAAACAATCAAAACCTAACAGTGGTACGTAACCTTTTGCCAATAAGACTGAGTGTAGTACTCAAAGATTTTTGCTTTGAGTTATGTAAGAACGGTAAGCAGGGCTTCTGCGGGATTTCCTCCGAAGCTGTCACAGCTGTTTAGCACTAAGCTTACCCAACTCAAACCTCAAACTCTGCCTCGATTTCAGCCATTCTGGCTCTGAAAAAGCTGCACGTGAGCCAGCCACTTCAAGTGTCATTGCCCAGCCGAGAGTTGAACTCTTAGAAAATGTATAGTACACATATGCGGCTTTGCAGGCTTTGCTTGCATTCTTCTAACCAAACGTAGCTACACATATATATGCATACACACACTCCATATGAAGTGCCATTGAAATTATAATGATCTTCGGGGGATTTTGGACCGATCGCTCGGACGTCAGGCTACCAGAAAACAGAAAAAATAAAGAGGCCAAATCGAGATGAAGATGGAGGAGCACATGGGTATTATTTAACCAATTTGTTGTTGCCCGTTTTTGGATCTGGCTATGACCTTCAATGGTCATTTGTTCAAAAACAAAGCGAGCTGCTCTGCTGGCTTACCAAAAATACAAGAAAAAGAAAAAAAAAAAGCGAGAAAAAAGAAAAATATTTTGACGTTGATGTCGATGTGGTCAATGTCAATGTCAGAAATCGGTTGAAGTGGAAAATTTTAGCTCACAGTGGCTTACAAACGCAGTGCTACTCCCGTGCTTTTTGTTTAAGGTTCAGTGCTTGGCTAATAAGCTAAACTCGCGTGATTGATGTGCGTTTTGGGGATTACATGGCCCTTGTAGCTCTGACCTTTGCAGTCGCTCTTGCTCAGCAGCTGTTTTCGGTTTTCTTCTACCGGACTTACCGACTGCGGTTGTTCTACAATATCCATGTATCTGTGTATCTGTTTATCTGCCAGCATATCGCTGATGTGGCATCAACTCTGCGTGCCACGCCCGACTGTCTGCAGCTGGGTTTCAGAGTTTCAGGGTTTCAGGGTTTCGAGTCTAGACTCGATGCTGAGCACAATACTGATTGCATTTAGCGATAAATTAACCAATGAATACAATTAAAATAGGAATACTCGCACTGCAACCACTTTGCCAAGGGCAACGGGGCGAGACCTTCGTCGAGAACACGGCGAGAAAAAGCTGTGCATAGGATATACAAGACAATCGAACTGAGAAACTTATAAGAATGGATAAGCTATATCACATACCCCCACTTGATACGATTTTCTCTCAGTGCAGTTCTGAAAAGGCGTCCCCAAGGGCAACGCAGCCGATCAACCTTCAGTTCGCCACGATTCGATGCGATTTCTCTCAAAATCAATTGCATGCTGTACTTTATTGTGTGCCATATAGTTTTGTCCACATGAGTCGAGGAAAACGGTGCCCCAAGCCGAAAACTGAAAAGCCGAATAAAACCAATCCGAAAACGAAAACGCAACTCGCTCGTCGCATTTAAATGTTTAGCTTGTCCGTATCAGTGTCCGAATGTGGATTAGCCGGGTGCGATTGCGTTAATTGAGTCTCGTGGGCATCGTTACCACCGCCCGGGGCCGGGATGGATCTCCGGAGGCGCTCCTCAGCTGGCCAGGAGGATGGGTATGAGGTTTTCACCTGCTGATGCTGCTGCTGCTGCTGCTGCTGCTGGCGCATGTTCGGATTGCCAATGAAGCGGACATGTGGCAAGAGCAATTGCTGCGCCAGATCGGCTGACATTGATCTTGTCGAGTGCAATCTATTAGCGGGCAGTCGCCAAGAAGCCAACGAAGCCAATGAGGCAGCAGCATCCTCCACTGACAGTGATGGCCTGACTGATTGATCGTAACCATTAATTTTATGCGTTGACATTCTCAGCGGCCAGTAGTTGCTGCTGTCATCTGGCCATTTTCCACCACCACCATCCGACGCCACCACCCGCTCCCAGCCACCCAATTTCCCAGCGCTGGCTGTCAAGTGCCGCTTGCCGCGATTCGGAACGAATGGATCGTCGGCGTTGTAAAGATCCCGGAGCTGCAGCTTCTTGCCCCGTGTGGCAAAGAAGGGATCGTCCACTTGAAAGTGGTTGCGATGCTTTTTGCCGCGATGCGGATAGAACAGGTCGTCATACTTGAACAGATCCTTGACCTTGTCGCGCTTGCCGCGATTGGGCACAAAGGGTTCGTACCGGTTCATCAGGGCGTCCAGATCCGGCGATCCGCTGTGCTTGCGACCTCGAGGCGGTATGAATGGATCGTTCTCCTTGCTCATGTCTTCTGGTAAAACTCAATCGAATATCAAATTCGATCAATCAAAGGAGATTTGAAAATACACTCACCTCCAAGTTGATAGCCATCGAAGAACTTTTCCCTTCTGACCAGCACATACTGCGGCTCGTCCACAATAAGTGGGGGCTCCAGGTGACCGGATAGATTGAGTTTCTTCCAAATAAACATTCCCGGGTAGTAGTTCTCGGCTGCCCCATCGCTCAGATTGCCCAAAGGACCTTGAATGGGATACAGGAGCTGCATGGCCCAGTGCAGAAACTTCATGAGATCCTGTTCGCCAGTCAGAAGCATAAAGACCTCATTGTTGCTCTGCTCCTCGTCGTCCACATCGTCATTCTCCCCGGAATCCGATGAGGAGCTGGCCCCCGAGTCGGAATCCTGCATCGAAGTCAGCTGCATGTGGAGGCGGGACAGGGCCTCTTTGTTCCTGATGAGGAGGAATAATAAGGTCTTACGGTTTCTATAGTCTGATTAATGCCCCATCATTTGTTCGCTTTGAGGAACAGCACATTTTCACATTTTTCTCTTGGGTCTGAAGCGTGAAGCGTGGGTTGCGGCCATGGGTTTCAATTACCCTTGTTGGCCAGAGTTTCTCTTTTTCAAAAATTAACTGAAACTGACGACACCAAATTGATGAACTTCTTTTTTCCACTCACAACAATGGGACGCCTAAACTCTTCGCTTATCCGAGGCTGTCAGGCTGATCCAATTCAATCAAAAGTCAATTTGAGGCAATTCCACATAAATTACTGTGTAATATTACAAATTAGACGAACAGCAACAACACTCGAAAGTTATGCGGGCTCATGGTTAATTAATCAAACATTTAACAAATCAACAAAAGCCAAACATAACCGAACATAAGCGAACAGAAAGCAATAATGAGAGGATCCCAGCCCTGAGATGATTAATTCGAATTTAATAGCAGCGCCCAATAATTTTTCAACACAACATAATATTCCGCTTAAATTACAAGCCGCCGCAGCAAAGAGAAGAAAGAAATGTTTTATGTTAAAATAAAACAAAAGCTGGGCAAGAAAAATATTTCCCACTCGCCGAAATGAAAAGTGAAACTCGTAATGCTGTTTTCGTTTCGATTTCGTTTCGGGGCAATGAATTTGCTGACAGTTGTTATTTTATAAAATAAATCAACATACGTGGCGGCGCTCTCCTGGCGGCTCTGACTTGAAACAAAACTGCAACAGAGCAAAACTGCAATCGTCGGTACTGATTTTTTCACGCCCATTAATTGGTTTTGCGTGTTCCCAGTCGACAGCCAAATTGTCGACGATTTGTAGCCCCTCTCGTGGGTTAACCTTTTTTTTTGGCAGAGCCTGGCGCCCTGAAAAGGGTTAGCATTAACCCTCTTCTGGCCAAAGGTGTGGATTCAGAATTGATGTGTATCAATATTTCAAGGTGTGCAAACGAATTTTCTCTGCCAAAAAGTTGTTAGGGAAGATGGCCCTTTAAAAGCTAGTAATTAAATATTGAAACTGATATCTTTTTGATAGCTTTCGGCCTTAGTGGGTTAAGTCGGCTGCCAAATCGGTTTACATGTAAGGCGGAAACGAAGCGCTCAACTTTCTCGACTTTCCTTCTGTGCAGCCTTGAACCTGCTGGCCAATCTGGCCGCCACTTGGCCACTTGCCACTTTGCCACCCACATCCTGGACCCACATCTTACCTGGCCGCCAGCATGGTGCGATAGTATTCCTGCGGACACTTGCTGGATCCGCCGGACCGTCCCTGGCAACGCTGGCCCCAATACCGATGAGGGGGCGTGGTGCGATAGTTGTTGGGCTCCAGACCCAGACCCATACCCAATCCCATGCCCAGTTCCATTCCCATTGCAATTTCCTGCGGCGCTGATTGCCTGGCCCCTAAATCATCTGCGTTTCGATTAAAATCCTCAGAGTGCTGCGGTGCTGTTTGCTCCACATTGGCCAGGCTAAATTTTCCAGAATCCATGGGTCCATTGCCATCTCCATTGCCATTGCCATTGCCATTGCCATTGCCATTGCCGTTGTGCATCATATCGCGCAGTGCATCGGCGGGGCTGTCAAACAGGACGCGTGCATCCTTTTTCTGATGCTGCTGCTGCTGCTGCGACTGCTGCTGCTGTTGGTGGCTCAAGGCCGCCTTCGTGGCCGTGGCGATAAGCGATGGTGGCAAAGATAGGACCACATTGCCATGGCCATGGCCACCGCCGCAATAAATCGCCAGGCAGAGGCTGAGCCAGGCCAATGTGAGTCTCATGCTGTCTGCCGCCTTGCACGGAGGATCGAGGACCGACTTTGGTAACTCAGAAACTCCAACTCCAACTTGAACGCAAGTCGCTCGAAGTTGTGCCAATTTTTATTTCACTCCACTCCTGCCGCTCGTCGGCCACTTTGAAGAAGCCAGTTAGCCAGTTAGCCAGGCAAAAGGCGGCCAGTCCGCGGCATCCGCTGCGTTTTTGGCTCTTAGAAAAACGGAGAGACTGAAACTGAAAGTTGCTGGCCAGCGGTCCAGCTTTTTATAGCACGAGAACGAGATCCAAAGGCCAAAGGAGCGGCCCGCGGAGTTTTGGGAATACGCCTGCTGGTCGCGCTCGACAGACCCTTGGTCACATATGACAACACTCAGAGAAATGGGAACAGAATCTGAAATACAACACCCAAAATCAATCTAATATGCTCCATTACGAGCTCAAGAAGTTGAAGAAATAAGTATCATTATTATTCAGGAATAAAATTATTATTCAATGGCATACAATAATATGTTTAAATATAAAAAAATTGAAATATTTTTGTAGTATAATTGCAGTGCACGATGCCAATTGTTTGTCATATGCGCCGTAGCATGAAATTAATAAAAAGAAATTGCATTGCACGGCGACGAACTGGGAAATATGGCGACCCACTTGAGATGGCCCCAAGCCAGCTCTCATACGTCACAAGTTGAGTTTGCAATCAGCTGAAGTCAGTGGGCCACCAAGCCAGCAAACTCGATTGGATTGGTGTCCGGCTTTGTTTGTTGTTTGAATAACCTGTGAACCCAGAACCGCCTTCGCAAATTAGCCAGCCAACTTCTCACCAATGAGAATGCCAATGCAAAGCCCGAGTGGACCCGTCGATAAAATCTTAGAGTACGCGGCTTTCTTTCAAGACCCCAGAGGCAATAGACTACCTCTGAGGATTTATTGCCTGCTAATGTTCGATCGCATTTGTCTGGGACTTGCCCTTCTGGCAACAGGAGCCGCCACAAAAAAAAGGGAAAAATTGGAAAAAAGAACGGGGGGAAAACAAGGGCCTGCAAACAAAAAAAAAACACAATTGTTGAGTAATGAGCACTGCACGTTATTAATGTCACTGGGGAACCGGGAAGAGGTGGAAAGGGTTCTGTGGAAAGGGTTCCTTGGATACGAGGACCAGTTTGTTGGGTTCTGGATTCAGGGTCTGGGTCTGGGGCCACGATTTTTAATTAAGTAATTCGCTGACTTTGTTAGCCCTGTGGGCTCCATCTGTCTCTGATCTTCCCTGGCGACCATCCGGAGTTCTCTTCCAGTGTTGTTTTTCGTTTCCTCTTTTTTTTTTGGTACCTCTTTTCTTAGCCGTGTTTAATCTGGCTAACAAATTGCTTCATTTCAATTTATTTGCATTCGAGTCGTGTTTCGTTGGGAGTTCGTGGCTGCAGTTTTCTGTTCCGATGCGAGTGTGGAAAACCTTTTGCTGCCTCCGCGGTCGTGTTCTAATTTATTTGTCTTTGATTGTGCCCATGTCTCTCCGGGATGTCTCCTGCGGTCGTGTCCTGGCCTTTCTTTCTGTCTTCCTAGCCCTGTTTGCGGTCCAAATTAAGCAAACATACATCATAGTCGGGGGCCATTAGAAGATGCTCTTTGTGGCCGCGAATGTGGCGCTCTGGGCTCGATTAATAGACCATTGCCTTGATATATGTGCGCAATTAGAGCGCTAATCAAAACCTAATCTCCGCCACAGCGCGCAATTTATGGGTCTTCTATGCATGGACAGAAAATTAACAACGAAGGGGATTAATAGGTGGAGTAGGTAAAATACATATATAAAATATAATGTCTAATTGATTTGGCTATTGTTTGTTTACCAAATCAAATAAAGATATGCCCAAATATTAAATTTTTTAAATCATTTCATACCAGTGCCATTATTTCTCCAAGTGCACCTCACTAACAACTGCCATTCTAATTTCAGCGGGAAATCAACGAGGTCTTCGAGCTGCGCAAGGTCCAGCGTTTGGAGCAGCAGCTCCGTGAGCAACTGGAGGAGCGGCTATCGCAGGCAGGAGTCCAGCAGCTTGATGAATTGTCTCGTTCCACGGAATCAGATAGCGGCTTTGACAGCAGCAGCACCACAGCCACATCGGGCACACCAGCAGCAACAGCAAAAGCAACAGCAGCAGCAACAGGAGCAGTCACATCGGGAAAGCCAGTGACAACTAAACTAAGGGCACTGCCTCCACCACCCCTCAGTCCACACAGTCCCACCAAGACCACGTCGAACTCCATGCCCACTCCACCTGTCCAGGCGGACGATGTTAACATTTGGGCCTGCAAGTTCCTACGTGATCTGGACAGCCTGATGGCCGCCGGCGATAAGCTGCCCCCGCATCTGGCGGCCCTGGCCGAAGGATCCGGTTCCGGTTCGGCCGGCAGCTCGCCCACCTCCAGGACGGCGCCCATCCTCCTGTCCGCGGCTGCCTCGGCGGCCATCCAGAGTCGCCTCGGCAAGGGCTCATCGTCCATCATGGAACATCAACTGCAACAGCAGCAGCAGCAGCAGCAGAACGGACTCGTCTTGAAACCAGAGAAGCACGTGAGTACACAGTTCGAAAAACGAACTTCCTCTCAAAAGAAAACATCATTAAATAGGTTATTCTATCAAATTCAGGATGCTTTAATTTCATTTAAAGGACTTGAAAGATTTAAGGCTCTGCAGACATTTTCAAGGCACTGACATACTCTATCCCTGTTTTAGAACACATCTGACTGACTTTTAAATTGCAAATTAGCGTTTAAAATGCCAAAGAAGGTTAAGCCCCTGGTGTATGCACATGTTCTGCAGCTTACGCAGAGATTTCCTAATCTCAAATCTCTGAAATTTCCGTGTAATCTCTGGTTGCCTTAATTTCGACATGCTGGCGAGCAAACAGCGAAGCATATTTTTTATGAATGTGGGTTAGATAAAATGCGCTCAAGACAAAGGCATTTAATCTGAATCACAACAATGTTGTCAACACACACAGGCAGCAACACAAACTTTTGGGGGCCCACACACACGGTTCGCCCCCAAAAAGGGCCCCAACTTCCCCCAGAAATTCGGTGAGTGAGGAATGTTCTTTCAAGAACTGCCATATGTTCCATCCATCCAGCCATCGCCATCCATCCATTTGCCGGATGCGCAACTGAGGCGCGTGAAATTTATGGGCAACGGAGTAGCGGAGTCGGAGATGAGGATGAGCACCCAGATGGAAGTAGGGGCCACGGAATTGGTCCGTTGATAGACAGTCGTCACTCGGTGGCTGGCACTTGAACGAGTTAAACTTTGAACTGTTTGAATAAGATAGACGGGCATGTTTTATAGGAGTTGCATTTTTCGGTGGCTTCGCTGCGCCATAAAATGTACAATAAAATGCTCTAATTAGTGCAGTTCTTACTCAGCTTTAGATTGAAAGACAATTGGAGATTGATTGCCGCGCATAGAGTCGTAAAATCTTCTCTAATTGGAATCGAAAGGCCGCGGAGGAAAAGGGCAAAGTTTATGTAGATGCTGGAAGTTCAACTCTTTGATAACCCAAAAGGAGCTGTTGCTCTTAGAATGCACTAAAAATATAATAAAATGCAAACATTGATAAGAACAGAACTGAAATAGTTTTATCAAAATGTTACTCTTATGCAATTGAATATTTATAAAGTACGAATTCAGCTATGAAATCTTGTAATTAAACTAACACAATATTTTCCGAAGTGCTTTGGTTTTTGTCTGTGGAAAAGTGGCTGCAATCTTTGGCCAACTCGCTGACCCACTTCGACCAGTCGAGGCCCATAAACCATAAGCCCCGAAACAGACCAACCAACTTGTTAGCTGTCTCTGGCTTATCAAGCCGAATATATCTAATTAAAACATTTATAATCCAAAACGGCGCATAAACGGCACTGAGCTTGCGGTCTCCTCCACGGTTGCATATGCATACGCTTAGCACACATCGCGGTCCCTCGATTTTCGAGGGGGAAAAACCTCAAAAAGGCAGCAGCCGACTTGCTGCAAGAAGACAAATATTAATTTTCAAAACGCGTGCCATGGCTTGCCGTTGGAAAAACACGACATCAACACCGAACAACGAAAACGAAAACCTAAAACCAAAAACCCACAAAAACCGAGGTGCTGATATGCGGATGGGGTAAAAGGGCTCCACCATTGTTGCTGGCGTTTCTGTTGACAACTCCAAATATGTGCTACCAATCGATACTGGGAGCGCAAAGTCTGCTGGCCCATTTCCTTTCCACGCGTTCTAGTTGCAAAATGAAAGGAAAGCGGAAATCATTTTGCCTGGATCCCTATGCTTGCCAAGTACAGCTAAGGCCATGCAAATAGGTCATGGGCACACTAAACTAAGTCTAAAGGGTTTTTTCCGACTTAAATATCTTTAAATATCTTGAATATCTGCAAAGTAGCTGTCGAATTTTTGGATACTGTCACGTGACAGTGAAGAAAACACTCCCTTCACTGGAGCTGTCATATTTCGCCCTAATCGCTCAGGTAAAAGTGCCAATTAAAAGCGCTTAAGCCCCACTGCACTAATTAAGCCAAAGAATGTGGTCGACTTCCAGTTGCCAGCTGAGCAATACACTCATTCGGTCAATCAGTCAGTGCGACAGTGGAACTGAGGGCCATGATTTATGAGCTACCAACGGCAGCATAAATCAAAGCCAGCAAAATCGGCCTTTTGTATCGAGGGCACAAGTGCGTGCCCTGTTTGCCAAAAATCTGCTGGACAAACTGTCAATGAAAGTAAAGCAGAATCTCATTTTTTGTCAGTTTTCCAGCTTTTCGTTTCGTTTGCTTGGGTTTGGTTTGGTTTCAGTTTTAGTTTGGTTTCGCTCGAAAGGCGCAGGAGTGGAGTGAACTGGGTCAGCATGCCGCCCTGCAGCAAGATCAGCAAAGTGGGATTGGATGCCAGAGACTCCGGCAGAACACTCCACTTCACTTTTTGCCTGGGCTGTCAACACGGCAGCAGACCGAGCGGAACCCAAAACGCCCCAATTTAGTTGCCTGCAATGTTTATGGGGATCGGGGCACACAGGCCCCAGTGTGTTTCTCTCCCTGCGAAAGTGAATCTTGTGCAGCATGTAACATGCGTGTGGCAGGGGCGCATCATCTGCGGCCAACGCAATGCGCTTAATGATGATGAACCATGCAGATGCGGCAGCAGATGTGGAGATGCACAAGATGCTGTCCAGCACTGAGCAAAAAAGTTTGAAGTATTAAATGTGCAAATCAGAGGGGTTCTTTCTATACCAATGTCTTGAAAGGAGTCGGTTATTTTATAAAACCAACTAACTACAAACTGACTCTTGACCACTTAACTGACTTTTCTCTCAGTGCACGACGTGCAAGGCTGACCAGACAAAAGGCCGCGACACACAAAAAGCTTTTCGCGCAGCTCAACGAGCCCCAGACACTTTGACTTAAGTAGAACTTGCAAATCACTGCAAGGCAAACAAACACGATGGTCGACAGAAATCAGGAGGAGCTCGAGGAGCTTGGGTATTGGACAGGGAAAGGGGATAGTGAGCAGTGATCAGCGATCAGGGAACAATGTCCGGAGGAGGACGATGGGCTGGGCAGGCGTTTAAGTGTTTTGATTTGATAATTATTATCAGTGCGCATGCGTGACCGCGGGCCAGTCACTCATTTACGTGGCATGTCCATGTCCAATCGATTTGCGATAGTCTGGCCGAGCATGATCAGTACTGAAGAGCGCTTCACTACTTATGTTATATACATACGTTGTCCACTCGAAGAAGCGGCCTTTCTGGGTCACATATCATCAAAAGTGGGGCGCTGAGGCGTTACCCACTGCATTTGTCATTCAGTTTTCACAGTCATCGATATCGAAAGCAGTAAACAAATGCTATACGTATTTTGTAGATTTCGTGCGCCCCGTTTTTATGATCAATTAGGAGCATTTATACAGTTTCTCCCTCCCGGAAATTCTTGATAACCCCAGCGGCGACCTAGAGGAAAAACAAAATTTTTATGTGTCATTTTGTGTTCATTTTATTGCATTTTTCATTAACTAACCGAAGAAAACATTTCATTTGTTTTCCATTCCATTTCCATTTCCAAATCGCTATTCGGCAGTGTTGTGAGAAATGTTCACAATTTTATGACATTTAAATAAGTCTTTGTCAGCGTTTCGGATATCGGATTCTACTGCCGCTCATAAAACTGATTTGAATTTTCCCCAGCCATAAAATGCTTCAATTTCAATCACAAGAAAACCAACGAGACGTAGAATCATCGGAAATTGCTTACATATGTAAAGCAGATTGGGGGAACATTTGAGAACTTTTCATCTTTATTTTGGGTGCCTTGATAAAATCGCTAAATTAATCGAGTGTGCGCGGCAAAATAGATGATCTTCGGCTTGATAACTAGCCGTAAAATGGTAAAACTTTTTTTATTTTCCGATCGGAGTCGGCGCCCGGCTGCCTTTAAATGGCCACATGTTCGGTGCCCGGCCATGCCCATAAACGCCAAATGATCTGGACGCCCAATTAATGCGTCGCCGGCGAGAGTTGGCGGCTCATTAACACGCAGTTCACTCAGATGCTCAGATGGCATCGCCATCGCCTTTGCCATCGTCTTTATTAATAATTCATAGACGCTGCCGTAGCAGGCTCTCCAGACTGCTCCATAATGCATTACAAATTTGCCATCGAAACGGCAACAGATGTGTGGCTCACAATCCCAAAGGACGCCCCTGACTGACTGCATCCGCATCCTGTGACCATTTCTGTGATCTAGACGGGCGTCGTCTGGTCCGCAGCTGGCCATTACACTCGATTGGGGCGATCTGTGCAGCTGGCGATCTTAAATATATTTTGGGCCTTCAGATCAGCACAGATTCAGCACCAATTCAGCACACATATTGCCAAAGATAATTTGCCTTGCATAACTTCTACAAAGAGATTGTTTCAATCCAATAATTTGTATATTTATACTGCTCTGTATAATACTCCACTCGTAACCTGTTACTATGGGAAGTTAATGCTTAAGTGCTTAAATACTTAAACAATAAATTAAAGCACTTGTGGCCGCAATGTTAACTGGAAATGCCTAAACGCTGGGCATTATATTCATGTTTTTATAAAAGCCCAGCCATTTCATATTGATTGCTTTCGGGAACGGGAACTCGACTGGCAACTTCAATCAGGCTGTGATACACTTTTTTGTGCCTGCAATTTCGCTGGCCAGCGATTCGCCCAAGGCCCCCAAGGAATTACGCTAACAGAATCAGCGGCAGCAGCAACAGCAGGAACAGCAGCAACATGCAACAGCAGCAGCAGCAGCAACAGCAGCAACAGCAGCAACATGCAACGCAGCAACCTGCTGCAGCAGCAACGCAGTGTTCCCGGTTTTTGAGGCCGAGGCTCGGGGCATAAATACACATTTTTCTCTGCCGATAAATCATTTAAATCAATTTCCGCCTGTTGCCGCCGCAGTCAGGATTTTTTCCCCACCAAATGAGAAAACCAAATTGTCAAACGCTTGCCAAAGGCTTGTAAATCGAGTTGACATAAGGCACTTATCCCCCATAAGAGCAATAAAATATGACCGTGAATATACGAGTAGCGAGTAGTAGTAGACATGCAGCTGGGCCAAAAGTTCTTAGAACGGCGAATCGGCTGTTATCACACGCGGCTTATAAATCATAAGCCGAAACAATAGGGGAAATGTCTGTGCTAAGTCGGCTTCATTGAGATGCCTTTCCGCGGAAATAAAAACACACAAAAAAAAAAGAGAGAGAAGAAACAAACTAACTTGTCTTGGCCAAAGATTTGCATAAAATACGTAAATTCCTGCGCTTCTTGCGCGTTCCACTTGACAATGTCTAAAAATTCCGCTGATGTTTCCTTTTTCGCATTGTCCCTGGCTTTTGGCTTGGCTTTTCGAGCTGTGGCTCTTGGGCTCCCCAACAAGGTAGCCCCCCAGTTTGCATTGGATTGGATTCGAATCGGAGGCTGGGTCCACCACGCTCATTATGCATTCAAGGTCCTTGTCCGTGGAGGTTGAGGTTGAGGTTGAGGCTGCGGCCCTCGAAACTGTCAGCGGCACTCAGTGTCGACTTTTCTTTATTAAACCTGACTGACTATATTTTAATAAGTTAACTTGTTCTTCTTCCTGCTGCACTTGCCGAAAGTCGTGCCATCTTTGCTTGAAACTCGAGCCTGGTTTTTTGGCCTTTTCAGAACTATTAAGTTCATCTCAATAAATTAGAGTAAGGTATATGTTACAATAGTTTGTTATAGTTATACATTTGTTATACATTTTTATATATTTTTAAACCCATTTTCTAAGTGTATTCCTTGCCTCTTCCAGGCCACCATTCCATTGCAATCGTTTTACCTTGATTGCGGACGCAACGAGGCATCGCCGGCAACCAAATCGAATGTTGCCTATATGCGCACCCTGTCGGCGCCGAATGGTGGATTCGCCAGCGGCGAAGGAGGAGCAGCAGCAGGAGGAAGAGGAGCAGGAGCAGCCGGAGGATCTGGAGGTGCAGCAATCCCCCCGCAGAGCCAGCGCAAGAGTCTGGCCTGTCCGCCACTTAATGGCCAAGCGGACACCATAACTTCGACACCGGCAACTCATAAGCTGACAAATTTCCAAAGCGCATTGAAAATCGAGGAGATGGCGGCGGCCAAGGGAACGGCGATGGCAACAGGTGAATCGCAATTGGCGACCACCATCGAGGATTTGAAATCTAGGCGACAGCGACAATTGAGCGGCGGCGACATGGACACAATGCTGGCCTCCCAGCCGATGTCGATGCCAAAACGGGTGGGCATTAATCATGCGGCGCTGACGAGCAGCAGAAATGCCATAACCCCGCCGCCGGCGTCCGCCTCAATCTCATCCGCCTCCCAATCAGCCGGCACCGTTCACTCGGGCAAAGGCTCCTCCGCCGTTGCCTCCTCCGGCACCACACCCGGCTACCTGGTGGATGTGACCAAAAAAGGATCCACATCGACCATTTGGACCTCGGAGGAGTCCATTCTGCGCAGCGTTGGCGCCGTCGATGAAGACAATAAGTGAGTGCCAGCATTGAGACATTACGCTCGGAAAAATTGTGCGGTGTGCTTGGAAAGTGACTTTCATATTATTATATTCGCTGGTTTTCGTTTTCACATAAGAAAGTCTTAATTGTAAGGGTTAATACCCAAAGTCACACTTTTGCTTTTCTAATAGTTAAGCTCAAAAGCAAGCACTGCAATTTGTTCCGAGTGTAATGTATACGCCTTTGAATTGATTTGTCACTGTCTTAATATCACACCATCACATTGCAGCTCCACTTCGTCTTCCTCGGCCTGCGAAGAGGCCACGGGTGTCCTGAGTTCCGGCAAATCGGGCATCTCACTGGACTCCTCTGGACTGGACAACGATAACAATGAGAGCGGCATTGGCACAGCCACGCCGCCAAAGGATATGTCTCACTACTGGAAGAGCCACCACTTGCAGCAGCACCACCACCACCACCATCATCACCATCATCACAGAAAGTGCACCGGAAGTGCCCAGGACAACGAGTCGGTCAGCCTGTTTGAGGCGCTGCGCAAGATGAAGTTCCAGAAGAGCGGCTCGGTGGCCTCCTCCGACGATCCCGATGTCCTCGAGGTCCTTAGCCAATGTGGCAGTGGCGGCGAGGCCAATGAGTCGCAGGATGACTTGTTGGACGAGGAAAAGGATAAGATGAGCAAGTCCCAGGAGTACGACGAGATGTGGGAATGCGACTGCACGGATGGAGATGCCAGTAGTGCGAGTGGTGGCGGCGGTGTCACCGCCACCCCAGTGGTTCTGCGACGCAAGTACACGGCACCACCGCCGATTCTCGTGCCCAGAACCCAAAGGAGTCACTCCCTGGACCACTACCATTCACCGCAACTGCTTGTGCATCCGCGAAAAGTCCTGCCCATCCATCACCATGCCATCAAGAACAAGGAGCGTGGCCAACTGTCGCTGGTCCTGCGACAGGAGCCATTCCAGTCACTCCTAAGTCCTTCGGCAACTGCAGCAAATCAGCTGCACCACTTCGTGGAGCTGCCATCGCCCAGCAGTGCCTCGCTGCACAGCGGATTGGGTGATTCTGGTGGCATCCAGGAGCTGTGCACCAAGTCCAACTCGGCGCCGATGCTGCTCAAGGAGCGCGAAATGAGCCGGCGATTCGATAACTTTGACGCCCAGCATTTGGTGAGTGTCTCGAATGGAAAACGCTCAGAACTCGAGGGCAGATCGATTGCATTTTGAAATAGGATTTAACTAGTTCCTTATGTTTATCTTGGCTGTTAAAAAATAATGTTTGTTTTTCCATTAGGACTACATTTGTAACTTAATCCAGTCATCCTTGCCTTCAAAGAGCTTTATTTGCTTAAATACATTTTGTAGTCTTTTGCTTAGCTATGCTTGTAAACTTGTATTCAGATCATTCTTAAAACATCAGAGTTCCACTTAACTTCTTATTCGGTTCAAGGCAACTTGTTCAATTTGTCTTGCTTTATTCCTGGTAAGCAAAGGGCTTCCCAATCCGCTTATAGATCCTCCTGCAGCACTTATCTACCCGCCCTCGCATCAACTTGATTACCAGACATTAATGGACATTCTCTATATCCCGATCCCTCTTTTTTTCCCACAGACGCTGCGCTATTCTCGTTCGCAGAGTGATCGCTATTTAGCAGGTGAGTGAGTAGTGAGTAGTGAATAGTGAATGGTGGTATGTGAAACGAGGAGCCCCCAACGAGTTCTCTTTGGCCACAAAACCAGCCGGGCTAAATGAGTTATTTAAATGGCCTGGACCGAGCCGGGACATCAAGGTTGAGTGGCTGAATGGCTAAATGGCTGATTTGATGCGCCGGTGGTCCTGCCAGCCAATTAGCGATCTGTTATTAAGCCTGAGTGGTTTATAATAACAGTCTGTCCGTGGTGGGGCTTGATTCATAATTTCTATAATTATTTGTGAGCCTGATCTATATGTGATGGGCTGCCACGAGAAGGAGCATATCATACGGTTTTGTTTGCGGCAGCAAATCAATTTCCAACTTTTGCTTTCATTTCGAGCCAACAATTGAAGGGCGGCCGTCATTTAAATTACATTCATGTTCGCTGCCCGGCAAACGTGAATATCAAGAGCACCAGCAAACGGCTCTTTTTGCGAATTTCCAACACTTCCGTCAACACTTCACTACAAATGGCACACCATCCCAAACCCAATCCCCAACCGAAAATGGCTGTCAATCTGTCCATTCCGCACACCATATTGTCCAAACATCCAATGGCGGACAAGCACTGAGAGAAAGTGGGGCAGAAATCGAAAACAAAATCTAGGTACAATATTTTTAGTTATTTTCTAAATAGATTCAAAGCTTTTGGAACTTAAAAATGGAGCTTAGTTCTTAGTTTTTGCGAGCTATATATATTTCTTTTTAATGGAGTAAGATATGTGTGAAAGTGCAATGATTGGGGATCTGAAAACCATTTGGTATGGATTTTCCCCATGTGCACAAAGACATATCTATCCACACATATTGCCTCTTGACCAGAGCTCGACGGTTGATGATGATGATGATGATGACGATGGTGTGATGGCACTTTGTGTGCTAAAAATGGCGTATAAATGAACGGGAGAACAAAAATTGAATCACAAACTGGACGACGAAGTGTCCTCCAGTGGCTGTTGGAGCTCTCATTCAATTTCGCTTTTTTGCAGCCTGACTGCCCCCAACGAATTATGCACATACAAAGCAGTTCGGAGCAATCTTGGCCAATGACGTCAGTGTGCTGAAGGCGGGGGAAAATTGTGATAGAGTGGCGGAGAGGGGTGAGAGGAGGGGAGAGCGGGGGATGGTCATTTTATGACCATTATCTGAGTGTTTGCCTGCCATTTCCGAGCGCACTGACGTCATTACAATGACGTTTTTTCGTCCAGAACGTGCCCTCCGAAAAGGTCGCGGCCTTCAGTCGGCTATATCATATGTACTTACGCGTATTTATATTGCCAATTTTATGTGTGCCACTGCATTGCTCATACGCTCCGTTGTCGTTGTCCATAATGACAGGCTTTAAGGAGAGTCTCCTCCTCGCAGCTTATTGTTATTTCTCAACGGAAGCTGGCTTCCCAAGTTGTTTGCTTTATTGAAGAGATTAACACGCTGGCAATACATCAAGATTAATAAATGTTATTGCACAAGTACAAATTACCCGCATTTATATTGTATTCCATATATAAATCTGCTCATCGTCGGAGCAAATATATGCGTACCTATGGAATACACGAGCATGTGTCCATGTCGTGTTCCGTGTTCCGCACCAAGTCACGCCCAAAAAAAACATGAAAATACAGAAACACAACAGTGGGAGTAGATTAATGAGAAATAATGTACACGAGTGACTTGCCATGATTTCTGCTCGTAATTTTCCCGTTTACCCAAGTAGTCTGGTGCAACAGCAAAAAATGGGCTTGTTTGCCAGTGCAAGTTTTAAAAAGCAAACGTGATCCTTAAACAAACGTATTGCAGCTGTGTGAAAACAATGGGCTTACACTTCTACGATTAGAATTGTTCTGAATAACCAAGAGTCAATGGTGATATCAAACAAATGCGCGGCTGTATCATCAAACCTTCTCCAGACACAATAATGCAATAATACCATTTACTCAACTCTCCATAAATCATAGAACCAAGCAAAAGCTTAACCTTGAAACACACTCAAGCGCACTCATAAGCAGTGAAAAAAAGCAAAAAAAAAACTGTGCCAAACCAACTGTGCACAAAGCACACACAGCCACGCCCACACCGCACCCCGCCCACACTACTTTCAGTGGAGCAACAGGTGCGGTTGTCGGTGTCTTGAAACTTTCACATGCCAACGTATAAATTTTAATGAATGCCTCATAAAACAAAAACAGGGAAAACGAAGAAAAATAAGTAAAACAACTATATAACATAAGCTGACATTGCCCTGCCGCGCAGAGAGTCCTTTTGGCTAACATGGAAATGAAATAAGCATCATCAACATGACAGTTATTCATTTATTTATTTATTTGTTCGCCCTGTGGCCCTGGCCAACTAACCACAGAAAATAATAATAAGCGATTGTGGCGCCGATAACTCTATGTTAGATGGGTGCTCAGGAAGTAGCCCTTTCCACCGCCCATTTTCGGCAAACAATACCTTTGGGCCCTTGAAGAAGCACGAGAAGAATGGCGGCTGAAATGCCAGCAGCAGCAACAGAACAGAACAGAACATCCACGTTGCTCATACGCCCCGTTGTTCATACGCCCCGTGCGCCCGTCTGTTTCGTTCGCTGGCTCGCTTTCGTTTCCGTTGCTTCGGGCGGACGATGGGAAATCGTGCGGTCGGCTCGCCATTTTCTGATGGGAAAACGAGCCCCGTTGCAAATTCATTAGTGCTCTTACAGGCGCCGTGCACGGTTGTCGTTTCTCGTGGCCGTACCGAGTGGAAAACTCGGTTGGAGCGCGTCGACGCCACCGACTTAAAGGCAAACACCAAACACCAAAACATAAATATTGAATCAAAATAAATAGCATTGAGAAGGGCAAAGGAAAATGATCAGATTCTCGTGTGCGTTGTGTGCTTGAAATATGGAGTGCATTTTAGTGTAATTTTGTACCAAAACAATAACAGAAATTCGCCCAAGTCGTCGGGTGTTAGTTAATTATTATTTTCGGTCGGAGTAATCACTATTGTGAGTGCTTTTTCAAGACGGCGCTGCCGAAACTGGCCAATATGCAACGTCGCATGTCCATCACCATACGCGAGTACAAGTTCTTCAGGAGCTTCTCGCAGAAGTTCGAGAACTGGCCAAAACGCAAGGCCGAGGCGTTATGGCGGAAAATGCGCGAACGCAAGATTGCAGGTGAGCACAAATTGGCACTGGCACTGGCAATTGGAGTAGCTATGACCCAAATTGAATTATTATGCCTTAAAACGTTTCTTACTTTGATCTCACAATCAATGTTTCTTGATTCATAAAAAACTAGATTTCCGGTTGGATTAAATCAGTTCAATTAAATATATGTTTTAATTATCTCCATACCTCGTTGAATAGATAGTTGCAGTCTTAACAGAGGTTTTCTCCATTTAGTCACCGTTTTTTGCAGTGTGGCCCCGCTTCAAGGGCGAATTTGTTTTGCCCGCTTGAACGTTATTAAACACTTTGTTTACAATTATGGAAATATGCGAGTCTGGATCATTGTGTTTTTAGTGGCAGCAATGGGCGCGCGCCACTCGCATCGCCAGCAATTGGCTGTTTATGGTTTTTCGGCACCCCACAAGTGGGGATCCGATGCGATCCGATCCTCCCACTCCTTCGAGCACCCAGAATCCCCACATTGCGGGGATTGTGGCCGTTTATTTTTGGTAATGGGAATGCGGGGCACGGCTATTTTCAGTGCACAGCTTGTACTTATCAGTCGACGCCTCGCATTTAAATCGAATTCGAATTATTCGCATCGCCAGTTTTGGGATTATGTGTATCAATATGGTGGGAGATATGGCAACAAGTGCTACGCCTTCCACTCTGTCACTAGCATTCCGTCACTCAGTCAATCATTCGGTCATGCACTCAGTCAGTCAGTCAGTCAGTCAGTCAGTCAGTGTCCCCGCTATATGCCTATGATATATCCATGTACATTCCGCCACTGACCATCGGTCGTCATCATCATCATCATCAGAATCATCATCATCCACCGGTTTCGCCGTTTTCTTTACACTCTAGTGAAATTGCGCGCCAGTCAAGCAAAGCCATTCATTTAAATAAAGAAAATTGTTTGCGTGTAGTAATAAATGGTAAAAAATTATTATACAATTAATATGTATGTACGTGAACACGTAAAAAATGCGGGAAATTGTTTTAATTATAACTCGTACCTGCCTCCACGGTTCGTGCCTCCAAAAAACAGAATTTATGAATATGATGCTTAAAATTCATATACAATTTGAAATGGCCAGTTGAAGAAGCATTTTTATGGCTGATACAATTTCCTTGTTCTTTAATTCGGCGATTCCCTGGGGAAAACTCATAACGAACCACCTGTAAGCCTGTAAGCCACCAGCATTTTCCGCTGTTCGATTTCAATTTCATTTCCATTTTCTTTTGTTTTTTTGCCATTTTTGGGTTATAACAACGTATAAACTTTCCATTCTTGTTCGTTCGTCGCTTTGTTTTGTTTTCTTTTCTTTCGCCTGCGAATTGTTATTTTTTCTTGCGAATGCGAAATTCGTTTATTTTCATTGTGTGCAAACGGCGCGCGGCAGGAAGCATGCCGCATATAATACGCTGACATTAAAAACACATTAAAAGCTCAATGATCTGTTATATTTGGCCAGCGAATTCCCCAAGGGGCTCCCAGCTACTTGGCCCCTAATTACATTGATGGCCCAAAACGGTTGCTCCCGGCCAATTGAGCAACTCCACCCATCGGTTGCCGACTTCACAGCAAATTAAACTTACTAGTAGCTGCTGCTCCTGCCACTTGTTGCACACATTCGCAGGCCAAAAAGGGAGTTGGCTAGAAGAAGGGACCGTGGCACACACTTGTGGCCCAGAAATGTTATAAATAGCGTTATCCTTTTAGCAGGCAACTGCTGGCAGCAGGCTTTTGAGTGCCCAGTGAAGAGGAAAGGAGTGTGCACATGTCTATTTATGTTCGCCTGTTACGGCTTACATGCCCCAAAAGACTCTATTTTGAAAACAGAGCTGAGAACTGAAAACTGAAAGCGGAATATTACAAGTTCACAGGCACGGACTGCTATTTCTGGGTTGCAATTTATAATTAATAATCCACCTTAGCCAGCATTCTCTTTGATGGCTGACCCACAAGGTGACTGAAATGACTAAAATTTATGTTTCTCCTGACATTTGAATGCAATGCCAGACAATAAAACATCCGCGCCGCCTGTTTTGCCAGTGGCCAGTTGGCAAGTTGGCCATTAATTAATGGCACGACACCTACGACAATTATTTATCTAATGGGAAGTGGGAACGCAGTCGGCTCATTTGGTTCTACCATCGGCAATAGAATTGCATTGTTTTTAGCTCCTGGGGCGATGTAATTTACGGTTTATATGGCAGCATAATTGGCATATGAAATCGCTTAGCGGCAAATTAATGAAATTGCTGAATAATGTTTCGGCCAGCCTGCGGCAATTGAATTAGCTATCAATTAGTGTCAGCCGAAATCGATTTACAATTTATGTGCGACTATGTACATGGGTAGAATAACATGTTTTCCGCACTAAGGTCGATGCTTTTACAGCATTTGTTTTGGTCCACTTTATTATACATAATTACATTAGGCCAGCTTAAAGTTTTAGCTGTGCGTAACAAAAGGCCTCGGCGTTATGGAAACGCATGCCACAGAGAGCAAATCCTTTGCATAACCAAGTTGGTCGGTAAACGCTGTCTGTTGTCTGTTGTCTGTCATCCGCATACAATGTCATCTCCCTCAGCTTGAATGCATTTTTCTGGAGCACACACACACACACTCGTATTCGTATTCAGGAGTGGAAATGCGTGTCAGTGACACGCACCCACACAGTGAGAGGAATTTTCCATGCGAAGGATAGAGTCTGTGGCATTTGTGCTAGGAACTTTGCTTTCATTGACACTTTCCCTCGCTCTTCTCTTCTATCCTCATCTCTTCTCCCACAGAAAACAGAATCAGAACGCTTGACTTTTACTCCTTGTGGTTCTTGCGGGCGGCTCTTGAAATCAATGCAAATTTTAATTGAAAATTTAAACAAATTTAGTAGACAACAAGCTGAAACTACAGCAAGCAATGGAGCTTCAATTAATCCCGTGTTCAGGCAAAGACGATATTATGTATGCAGAATGGTGAGACAACGGAGAACAAGTTCAAAGTTAAGCTCAGTGGAAAGCCATTTCAACATGGAGAATTAAATTGATTAAACTTTCAAGTCCATATTATCACTGTTCAAAAGTTCACTTTGCTGAGACAAAAATTATGTTTTTATTATTAGCCGTTTTCGGAATATAAAACCAAACGCTAATTATTTCTGGTATAGAAATTCGTTAGTTGGCCTATGAAATTCAATATCAGGTAGAAAATTGTCAACGATTTCAAAGAGCAAAGTTCACAGTACGCAATAAGCCAGAAAAGAATGTGTTTTTTTTTTGTTTCAAACACCAACGCTGGAAGGCAGTCTGCCTGGCATTTTATACATTTTCGAATTAGCCCTAAGGTCAGGACGCTACATCGTGGAACTGCTGTGATCAGCATCGTCTCATGTTCCAAACGCCCCCAAACACCCACCACACTCACACAAACACACAGCACACACACACACATACGTTGTCCGGGTCCATCAGAATAATTATTATCCTGAGCTCAGGTGAGGTTCATGAATTTACGCGTCGCCTGTTTGGAAATGTTTAAAGGCGTCGCAGGCTTTGGTAAAAGAGGAGGGGGTCAAGTGAGGAAAATGCTGTCCAAAGGACAATAAGGACAACAACTGGGCGGCACTGTGTGTGTGTGTGTGTGCGTGTGTGGGTAAACATGTTCAAATATTGAACCTGACGCAATAAGCTGTGAGTGAACCTTTTACACACACACACACCTCCACATTGTTTTACTCGCTTTAAATGGCTTTTAGATGAGTTTGCGACTGCGACGGCAACGCGGCGTATGCGTAATTTATACCACGCTCGAGTGGCATTTACAGAGCTATAATACTGCCAACGCAAAAGTTGGCAATTGCGGGATAATTAATGCAGGATAGTAATTATGTCTACTGACTGCATAATTGCAAAGACGAGTGGGAAAACAGCAGTCACAGAGTTGATTACATTTTGCTGCTTAAAACAACATCTTTGCTATTTAAGTTGACTTCTGTACTAGAAACTTTGCAATCAAGTGAAGAGTAATGTTTTCAAATTATTTAAATACCAATGGTAGTACTTTTCTTTTAAAAAAGTCTATTTGATGGTACTTTTCTTTTAAAAAAGTCTATTTGATGGCACACAAGTCGAAGCAATCGTCCTAATCATAGACAAGTAACCGCATATGTGGCGCCATTACCACCCACAATTTGCATACATAATAAAATGCCATTCCGAGTGGCCAGTAATTCCTTGGGTCAGCTCCACCAGCCCGTCGCTCCAGCGGAAGCATGGAGCATGGAGCATGGGGATGGGCATGGACATGGACATGGAGGACCTGGCCGGGTGCCAAGATCCGCTGGAAGCGGGTCATGCGTCCGGCCAGCGGCAGCTGTCAGAATGCCAGCAGCATAAATCGATGTCCAAGGGGTTGCTCTCGTTTATAAATAACTGCAAAGACAGTGGGAAATGGAAGGAAACCTGGACAGGTGGCCCCATATTCGCTCCATTGGCCCATTTGACGTTGCCGTTGCCTTTGCCGTTTTGCCGTTGGTATCGGCATCCTCGTGCAAGTTAATCGCTTGCAAAACTCAATAATAATTCACTCAGCAACCAGCAACCAACCCCCCCTGTTTTCGATGTCGACATATAGTAGGTTCCATATTTTCCTGCTGCCAGTAAGCAGCCGGAAACTGTTTCATGTTGTCGCTCAGCCTGATTAAAAATCAATAGCTCTGTCGCTCTCAGATCCTGTTACTCAAATTGAACCAAGCTTAAATAACAAAAATAAATAATGCCTTAGCAAAAGCAAAAGCAATGGCAATAGCTAAGCCAGATTAGCATTTAAAATAGCTGAGGCCAAGTGCCTTTGGCTGCCTTTGTTTCACTGGGATTCGATTTGAATTCATTGTGCTGGCAGAGAGACTCATAAAAAAGTATGACTTACATTTGTTATTTGCGGTTCAATGCGTTCTTTGTCTTCTGTCCTCAAATTAGCCCAGCATAAATAAGCAATTTTATCCCTCTGAGTTGACTAAATCCATTTTCATCTCCCGAGCTCGCATTCCTCTGAAGCTTTTACTTTCGCAGCGCTTTGGCTCAAGGTAAAGTCGCAATCGATGCAACAATTTAAGAGCATGACCAACCACAGTCACATCATTTTAAAGCGTCAACTCCATTTGGTCGGCTTACCACGTAATCCATCAAGTGACCCTGAAAAGCCCGTGGACAATGGCCAGACTTTGGTGACGGCTTCTTGATGGAACAGCCCGCTTCTTAATTGGTTTTGCTGGCCGCTCGGATTGAATTTGGTGGGGCAAAAAGGATTCGCTCGGCAACTTAATTACAATTAATTTAATTCGCTGCCTGCGTCGCGTATACGCAATATGAAAACTCATATTCATCCTGCATTTTCCCTTCTCACTCTCTCTCTTTCTCTCTTGCAGAAATCGAAGCTGTGGAGGCTTGCAAATGGCTGCGAGCTGCAGGTTTTCCGCAATACGCGCAGATGTACGAAGGTAAGTGCGAACCACAGCCCCAAACTCCCCCCATTACGCACTTCCGTTTTGCGCTGCACTGTGAGAAATCATTTGATTAGAACGAGAATCGAGGGACAGGTCACTGAAAATTATTCCCTCACAGTTCCTCAATATTCTTATTCGACGACTTGCTGCCTTACTCTATGCTGCCTAGTTTCAAGAGTTTAATGAGTTTTTTCGCTGCACTTTGCTAGTTCCTATTTCCCGCGGTGCATGTCGTGTCAGCATGCTTTTGCCCCTGGGGGAGTGGCAGGCTGGTGGTCGGTAATTGATGGTCTCGTCATCGGCGGTGACGCAGCAGCAGAAACAGCAGAAACGGCAACCAAGGCACTTGACCAACATGCCATTTAGTCTTGTGTGTTTAACGCTCTCCAAGTGGCAGTTTATTAATTGTATTACACGAACTTTCACTTTCGCCACTGCCCAGTGCCAAGTAGGAGAAAAACAAAACAAATAAAAAAATGCGACCAAAGACGACAAAACATTTATGACGTGGCAACATTCGAGAACAGTTTAAGTGCCGCCTCACGACGTCTAAAGATTTCAACACCAAACACCAAGCCAGACAAAGAGCTGCGCTGAACATGATAGTGAAAATTGATATCCCAAACACGCGGCACAAACCGCGACAACAATTAGGCTGAATGGAACCCGATGGATCCCCCATCCAATCCAATCCGATCCAATCCGATCCGATCCAATTCTATCCAAGTCCTTTCAAGCGAAAACGAAAGCCCAGCAACGCCTACCTACGAGATCGGGGCAATCTTGAGAATTCAACCCAAAGCAGGGCACAAACAAAATACACAAGAGACCGGCAAAAAACTCGTGAAGCAGCCAAACTGAGATAAAATATAATAAAAGGCTAAAGGACACGCAGGCCCAAAGAATTTATGGGGACCACCTTCGTAAAAAAAAAGCCCAGCACAGAACCGAAAATTAAAATGGTTTCGGTTTTTGTTCGTTTTGCTTTTTTCATATTTCTTTTTCGATTTCGTTAAGAAAAGGGCTTTGGCCTTTGAAGAGGGCCACTCGACAACCACAACCACAACCACAACCGCCAGCCAAAATGTTAGTATAAGTTCAGTGACCCCGCGCAAGCTGCATATTTATTTGATTTCCTTAATCGCAAGCGAAGGCGACCCTTCTTCTCCGGCGCATTTGTCGCAACGCATTTAACGCCCGGAGGCCTCGCAGATTGATGAGCCCGCTAAGATCTGCACAACAAACCCGAAAAGTACATTCTTAAGTCCAAAAAGTTCGCCGACTTCATTTGAATTATGACCAAAAAGTCAGAAAACGCCAGAAGAACTCGAAAACGCGCCGGGCAAAAAGTGAATCTGAAATGGAGAGCCTGCAATTTGGGCATGTCCGCAGGCGCCCTGTCGCCGACCTTGAAATATGCGAATTGTATTGCATAAATTCAAGACCAGCACTCAGAGAAACCAGACACAATTTTACTTTTTGAACTTATTATTTACATATTATACTAAAGTACATTGCCACTTAATATCGTTTTCTAGAACTGAATGAAGGAACAGAATCTTCCTATGATCCTTGCCTTATTTAGCGTATACTTTTTGTTGAGTGATGGAAGCCACAAAGTACGTTCCCCCAACTTATGGAATAATTTGTGCGCACATTTAAACTGGAGCCCAACCCAAGACCCAAGCTTCAATTCCAATCCCAAACCCAAACCCAATCCCAAGCCCATCTGCATGACCATCTTCTCCTGACCGGGGACAACATGATAAATGCGTATTTTAATGAGTTTCGTGTAAACAAGGCAGCGGCGCATGCGCAGATTGCTGCTCAAATTTCCTTTGCATTTGGTGAATTCCTTTGCCGTTTGGGCTCTGCAAATTAAAATGCCGTAGGTGTGTAAGTCGCTCGCTGCTCTGTCATTGGATTTTTGCTTCGGGTATGCGGACTTGTGCTGCTGAAAGGAGGTGTTCCAGCTGTAAGCGACTGTTAATTTGCCCAGGAACCCAGGATCGCGTATTTTTTTGTGTATATCGCCAGCCTTTGTTTGCGTTTTGCTCATTTCTTGCACTCACATTACTCACCGAAAGTGGCAGACTTAATTCGAGGGTGTGACCTGCGCCAGGCCAGGATCATATGGGAGTGCTTAAGAGGGCAATAAGAGCTCATGGGGCATGGCAATCGATTTTTTTGTCCAAAGGAACCTAACCGGTTTTCCTGGGAGCCAAATGCCAAGACACGGAACTTGAGGAGTGGTAAAAGTAAATCACTGGTGATCCCATAAAGTATCACATATTTACAATCCAGTTTCCAGTTTTATTGACATTTTTTGTAGGTAATATCAATGCTGCAGTTTGTTTTCCTGTCTTCATTAATATTTTCCCTGTAAAGTCTCTAGGGAACAATCAGCCAAAGTCTAAACAATAATTATTTCGTGGAGACCCCATAAAGATCTATATTCGAATGAAATCTGCATCCTAATTTAGATTCCAGGCTAATTGCTTCTATATTTTCCCAAAAACAGCCATAAATTGTTCCTAATTACATTCGAATTTCACTGCAATCTGCGTCATTGGCTGAGAAAAAAGATTAATCATATAATTGGCCCAATAAACGATTTCCCCTTTTACACACTCTCGTGTAAACTGTGAAAAGCCCCAAAATGCGGCAGAAAGTTACACCGACTTCCCAAATAATTCCAAAATAATTCCCAAATAATTCTGACGTCAGCCGATTGTACTACTCGTAACTCCCAATGGGTTATCGAACACTTGGTGGCACTGGCACACTTCCCCGATTTGTTTACACCATAGGGGCTTTGGCTTTCAATTAGAAACTAAACACACAGACATCACTTGACTTGACTGTTTAAAGAGAAGCATCCGAAATGGTCTTATAAATACCCAGCAGGGCCAAGAGTACGGAAAGAATGGCGCTGGAGGAGCGTAAACAAAACTATAAAAAGCTTCCTTCATGAAAGGAGAGAAAGAAACGAGTTGGGGCGTTACTTTCGAGCCGAAAGTTCAACAAACCGTGAATGGCTTTTCTAGAAGAACAAAATATTGTTGTAATGCTAACAATATTTGTGCAAACAATGCTGCTTTTCCAGGCATCCAGTGCATCCTACGGATGCCGAGCTGCGTTATCTGCAGCTGCAGATGCAAATGTATCTGTATCTTTCAGTATTGCAATGTTGCAGTATCTTTGCTTTATTCGTATCCGTGTGACGCGTCGCGACATGTGTAAACGTCTGGGTATAATCTTTTCTTTATAATTTTTTTCTTGTTTTTTCTTTTTTTTTTGTTGCGAACGAGGCGGCGGTCGCCTTGGAACTTGATTTCCTACGTGCGAATTGGCCACGCAAATATGTGGAAAAGCGCTGTGAAAATTCAGCTGCCCGATGTGGCAGACTACTATATATCGCATATACCGAAGCAACACGACGCGTACCCGTTTACTGATCGCTGGCGCCATAGGCGTTCGACTTTTCAGGTTTCTCAATTAGAATTTCACGCGTCGTCGAGACGTGCGGTCGCAAAACCATTACACTTCCCTTCATCTAGCCAAGAGAAGTCCTTTTTACGAAAATTCAATTGCCTTTGCAGATCATCAGTTCCCGATCGATCTGAACAATGTAGCCAAAGATCACACCAATCTCGAGAACGATCAGTTGCAGTCCCTCTACCGCCGGCTCTGCGTCCTCAATCGTTGTGCCACCATGCGGCTGGACCAATCGCACAAACCGCAAACACCACAGGTAAGCTAGTAGTACGGATCTATGTAGAAGACGCAAGGATCTTCTAGGAAAACCATGAAATTGGTCCTTCATTTGCCAATTAATCTGTTTAGAAGAAGAGTTATAAATAATAACCTTTACCTCTTAATTACTTAACTCCACTTAGCAAAAGGAGGAATCGGATGACGAGAACTTCGCCTTGAGCGAGCACTGGACATTCCAACCGCACATTCGCCGCTGGTCGCGGATTGGGGAGATGGGCCTGGAACTGCCGCCGCCGGGACTCCTGAGCCTGAACGTGGAGAAGACGGAGAGTTCGTCGAAGGAGTCCAGTCCGGATCGCTTCGAAGAGGATGGTGCCGGCATCACACTGGTGATACCGGGTTGCAGTAAGGCCGGTGGCATTGCCAACGATGGCTCTTCGTTGGGCGAAGGATCCGATAGCGGTCGCTTGAGAAGAAGCGGCAGCGAAAGGATCAAGGATCAGGCCAAGGCATTGTTGAGACGAGTGGAGTCCATTAAGTCGCGACGTCGCAAGCGACAGAATCGCGAAAATGTGGTCATCAGTGGACCGACAGTACTGGACCTCTCGCAGTTTGGCCAGAGGAGCAGTTTGCGCAAACCGGATGCCGTTTATTCCACCCCGCCCTCACCATCGGCCCTGAGCCCCATGCACACATTCCCCAAGGCGCCGTTCTTCGGCAACGACCTCAAAGTGCCCAGTCACAGTGACAATTTCCTCAGTCCCAATCGCTCCAGTCCCAAGCGGACGCCCACAACGCCGCGTTCGATGAGGACCAGTCCGTTGCACTTCTTCTCCAGTCCCATGTCGCAGCTAAAGGAGGGCAAGTCCGATGACTCCTCGTCGTACTACAGCGACAGTCAGGAGTCGTCGACGGGGGGCAAACTATCCCTGCGAAAGCCCTCCAAGGCACGAAGATTCCTGCAGCGCACGGGTAAAGTCGATGATATAGGCACCCATTCCGATTCGGAGTGTCATCAGGGACGTAAGCTGCTCATAAAGGATGCCAACTCCAATACCACAGAGGTTAAGGTGAAGAAGCTGACTCGCGGCGGTTCGCTGAACTTGGGCAAGGATCCCAAGAAACGTGACGGCTTCCGTTCGTCATCCTTCCGATCCCGCAGCACCTCACGCAAGGAGGCCAAGAACGATGAGGATCCGGCTGGCGGGACCACAAACGGTGGCTCCAAGCGACAGCCCGTGGTGCGTTGGCATAGTTTCCAGATGGAGGAGCGCCCCAACATGATATTCCGCAAGTGTTTCTCCAAGAAGATCGAGCCGCTGCAGGAAGATGCCGGAGGAATGCCATTCGCCGCCATGTCGGCGGGTCAGCTGCAGATAATCCGTAAGCTGGCACTGGTCACGCTAACCGGACACATGGAGCGATACTGTCCATCTCATCGCTCGGGCTGGAACTGGGAACTGCCCAAGTTCATCAAGAAGATCAAGATGCCGGACTACAAGGACAAGAAAGTGTTTGGAGTGCCGCTGCTAATGATCCTTCAGCGAAGTGGACAAACACTTCCCATGGCCGTGCGTGCCGCATTCCGCTGGCTCCAGTTGAACGCCCTCGATCAGGTGGGAATTTTCCGGAAAAGCGGCGGAAAGTCGCGCATTATGAAGCTGCGCGAGCAAATCGAAGTCACCGATTCCACGGCCGAGTGCATGGATGTCTTTGATCTGCAACAGGCCTACGATGTGGCCGATATGCTGAAACAGTATTTCCGCGAGTTGCCCGAATCTCTGCTGACCACCAAGATGTCCGAGACCTTCGTGGCCATCTTTCAACGTACGTAGAGCAATGTGTTTAATTTCTAAAAATGTTTTCTAATCATTCGATTTTCAAATCCTTAGATCTCCCGGCTGAAGTGCGACTGGATGCAGTGCAATGTGCCGTGCTCCTGCTGCCCGATGAGAACCGGGAAATCCTGTACGTGCTGCTCGAGTTCCTGACCATTGTGGCGGCCAACTCGCAGCAGAACCAGATGACCAGCAACAATCTGGGCGTGTGTCTGGCCCAATCCATTTTCCACTCCTCCATTTCGACGGGCTCCGCCTCCGTATCCGCCTCGCCACGTCGCAAGGGCAAGGGATCTGGAATGCCGGACATGAAGGAGCTGGCGGAGGCGAAGGCCTCCCACGAGTGCCTGTCCTTCATGATCGAGCACTACAAGCAGATCTACACGGCGGCCAAGGAGAAGCTGAGCAAGTGCAACTTCAGCTACATGGAGGAGTCGAAGCCACTGCCCTTGGAGGCGCTGGGCGAGGGAATGCAGTTCCACAACTGGCGGGGATACCTGTACGAGTGCACCAGTGCCACCATCAAGGAGGGTCGCGAAAAGTAGGTTCCCTTATATAAGTTATAGGTTTCTATTTACTTTATTAACTTGTTATTGCAATCCAATATTCAGAACCCGCGGCTGGTTTAGCATCAATTCCCTGAACGACAGCAGCGTGGACATTGCCTACAAAAAGGTGGGCGATGGCCATCCGCTTCGACTGTGGCGCTGCTCCACGGAGATCGAGGGACCGCCAAAGGAGGTCCTTGAGTTTGTGATCAAACAGCGAGCCTCCTGGGACACCAATTTGCTGCAATGTCAGACGGTCAAGAAGCTGGACGAACGCACGGAGATCTACCAGTATGCTCTCGATGGCCAACTGACCACGGACTTTTGTGTGTTGCGGTAGGTTTCAAAATGAACTTAATACACTGAAATATTGAAATATTTATTTATATCATTGCTTTACATCGCAGTTCCTGGCAAACAGACTTGCCGCGCGGTGCCTGCGTCATTGTGGAGACCTCGATCGACCATGCCAAGGCGAAGCCTCTTTTCGGGGCGGTGAGGGGCGTGGTCCTTGCCTCACGATATCTCATAGAGCCCTGTGGCAGCGGCAGATCGCGGGTTATGCATTTGGCTAGAGTGGATGTCAAGTGAGTGTAACGATTTGATTAAACTATAGAGTAACTATAACCAAACAATTGCATACTTTCAGGGGCAAGACACCGGAATGGTACAATAAGAACTATGGACACATATGCTCGCACTACTTGTCGCGCATTCGCCTGGCCTTTAAGCACGTGGCCGATGGACCCGAAAGCAAGGTCTAAAAGATACATAAACTATAAAAAAGGATAAAAGGATATAACCATCTATGCGATGGTTGTTCGCCGTATTCGTTGTCTGTCGCAAAACTGACGCATTTATACGTAATTATATGATAGCTGGAGGATGCAGTTGAAGTCCCCACTTCGAACAACCCAACGATTATGCAAAAATATCCAACTAAACCCACGGACCACAAACATGAGCTTGCGTTTTATCCCGAAAAAAGGGGATGAAACGAGATCAGAGAATATATTCTTGTAAATACACTTAGTAGGTTTCTTCATATAGTTTTCGATTTAGACGTAACTGTTTAGTTTACTGTATTATATTTATACTTATACGTGGTCCTAACTTATGCGCATACGTTTACTGTACGACAATAGCAATCTAACATCCAAAATACTCAACACACGTAAATATCACAAAGTATATACATATATATTTAACGATTTCTCTTGCTAAAGTTTACATCTACGTTTACGGCACTCCAAATCTTTAATGTTAATTAGTTTGTAGTCTTGGCAATATGTTAAAACGTATATTCGGGAAAACAGAAAGCAGAAAACAGAAAACAAAAAGCAGCAAAAGCAACCTTAAAATGTGTAAAGCAAATTCAACTAGTCAAATTTTATAAATTTAAGCTAAAGTACTAACCTTAAATACACTCATCAACAACCACTTTGACACTCAATAGTTTTGTCAGCAGATATCGATTGATTTGGCTTCAGATGTTGATTGATTGACGACACTGAGATGTACGATTGTTTCCATTATGCGGTGTGAAATCAAAATGATTATCACCATCATTAGTTTATGGATGTGCCCTAAGATCCCCGATCAATATATATAAATATATATATATACTATACTACATAATATAGTTTTATATGTGTCTATAAATACGTTACCACATAAATCTATAATCGAGTGTACGAGTTACCAATGAATGCAGGTGATGACATGGAGAATGCAGATCAGAAACACTGAAACACAGAAACAAACTAACCAATGTGAAGTGTAGTGGAGGGAGCAGTAACTCAAATATTCGATGCATAAAGGAAATCGCAATAAAAGTGCATATTATGGAAATGCGAAACATATAAACCAAATATTATGTATATTTACTTGTGGGAGTATTTATTATTACGTGGGTAAACTTTTTATACTTAACAAGATTCGGAGAAACATTTCAGATTTTTGAAATATTACTGAACTTCTGTTGTTTTTCTCAAACGGTTATGCACAAAGTCTTGTAGCGCCCCTGTCGGCCTTTTTTGGAAGCAGCACTTTAACCGATTCAGTTGTTATAGATGGCGCCAAGTCTGATTTGGGTGGCGATGCCTGCATAGGTGGCGCCACTAAGCCTGAAAGGCAACAGTACGTATGAGTAATAAACTTGAAACATACTCTTTTTTGGGGTATAAACCGAATGACAGTTATAAAGGGAAACGTTAAAAGTTCATTAATGCAGGAAGTAAAGGATTCCAACCAGTTTAATTACATGTGGCTTTCTCACGCAACTGAACATAGTTTTCTAAGTCTGCGCTCTATGGCAAACCACACTTGGCTAAAGAGCTCAATTAGAAAAACCTGTTCCAATCGAGTCCATTAGCCGCGCGTATCATAATACCAACTTATTGGCCGTTTTAAAACATCGGAGCCTTGTTGCTCTCTAATTGACTGCCGCCGAAGCGAGGCGTCGACTAATAAATTGACAGCACACGAATCGCAGGCCGGGCAATGAAAGCCCACCTCTCTCGCTGGTTTACACATGTCGGGCACAAACTGTCGCTAATTGTGCCCCGACAGCCCCAAAAACTGACCCCGAAAAAAGCTTTGCGAAAGGAAGGCGCTTGCACACACTCACATTCGCTTTGCATTTTGCCCCCCGCACAAGCGGCAGACATTAAAAGTCCATTAAAAAATTATGTTCGCCATGGCGTGCTCGACTCCTGTTGGGGCGTTTGGTTGTGTGCGAAGGGAGTCCAGACTTGGGCGAAGGCAATTTGTGCACTCGAAACGAAAGGCGATTTGGAATTGCTAAATAATACTCAACAGAACTTACACACATCTAGTTTATCTAGTTATGAATATATCTACTTGCATCTACTAGTATCTTCAGATACAACTACCACATCATTTGGGGTTTAAACATGTTACTTAAATGTTTAAAAATATATAAATCTTATTTATGTATTATTTGACTTTTAAATTTATACACCCAATATTCAAAGCTGTTGTGTGGTATCTAAGTATCTAACTACCTGCACATTTCGCTCAGTGCTAAGCTGGCGACCTTAATGGCCCAGTTGAGACTATACTTAGAGTGCAAGAAACTACTGCTGCTGGGGGAAGTCAGGCAAGGCATAATTGTAATTGCAAATTGCATGTTGCAATGTTGCCCACATGCAGTGACATCGATTGCAGCAGCAGCAGCAACAGCGACGGCAGCGACGGTGGCGGTGGCAATGCAAATGTCCAACGTATTGATTGCATTAATTAATTAATTTGTGACTTAATTTCATGGGCTTGCGGCAATCAGCGCGCCGTGCACGCACCGCTGCCAAAATGTATTAATATTGCAGCCAGAAAGAGTCAGGCGACTGATGCGCCCGCCGCACACTTGTGTGTGTGTGTGTGCGTGTGTGTGCGTGTGTTTGCCTTGTTATTAATTGAAATTTAATGGCACAAAATATTTTTATTTATTTATTCGACTGCAATTGCATTTATGCGCACTTCCGTCGAATGCGTCCCACACACGCATTTTGCAGCAACATCGACAACAACAACCGCCGACAGCGGCTGGCATTTAACATCAAAAGCCCTGCCCAGACCAGACGCACCACCCGCCCCGCCCCCAGCCGATGCGCCACGCCCCCTGCCCCCTGCCCCCGGGCTATATGGCCAACGAGCTTGTAATTGATTTCACTTAAAAATTAAATAATGCATGCGGTTTTTACTGTAAAATGGATTTTCCAAATGCCGCCGCCGTTTCTTTCTGCATTTGCCGTGCCTTCTATCCTTCCCTATCGCTCCTTTGGCCGCGGCGCGTGTTAAATTAAATATGAAAATAAATATCAACATAATTGAAATGGCAACGAAGGCAGCAGGAGCTGAAAAAAAACCAAAATAAAAAAAAACGTATAAAATCGTTGAAACAGCAAAGGCAGCCAACGCGACAGACACTGTGCAGCTGGGCGACGTAATTGATGAAATTATTTAAGAATTATTTCACAAATGCGGCGTGACAATTATGCGGGACTATAGCCCAGATCATGAACTGAATGCACAGAGAGAAACGGGATGGCAGTGTGAACCAATTACACAAAAATGCTAACGAAATATTAAATACAAATGTCTTCGATTGTATTTCATTCAAAATGCAATTTGTAAAACAAATATTTCCAAAGCCAAAGGATTGCTAAAATAAAAATCTGCTTTAGATATACTTTTTTTCTACTGGCTTAAAGCCAATCCAAGCATAAGTTTGTTGCTCAAAATACATGCTCGTTTTTCTGCCAGTGCACGAGGCCTATAAAACGGGCAAATAATAAAGCAGAAATTGTATTTAAACGCAGCCTGTAATTAATTATCTGCATTGGCCGCCTCTTCGCACGGAGGAGTTCTGTGTTGATCGCATGCCAAACAGTGCCCGCAATAAATTAATGAACCGAAAAACAATTATCATAAATAGCAGCGGCAGGCTGCGTATTCGCGACACTTTTGCCATGAACTGATTTGCAATTCCATGTTGCTGCGAATTCTTTGTGAAATATTTAACATATTGCAATTACAATTTGCGATAAATAAATACAATTCGACATTCTACCAATTGATTTTTAGCACAAAACCGAGTTCACCGAGCCTTATCACCGCCATATAATTGCTTGCAATTTCCGCTTAATTTTGGCATTTAAAAAAATATATTCCGCTGACACTCGAAACAGCGCGAAGTTCCCGAGAATTGCAAAGTGCTTTTATGGGCACTTGCACCCAGCAAATGTATTTTGTCTTAATTAATTAAAAATTATATTTGCATTCATTTGCGCCTTTATGCTTCACATGCAATTGCCAGCGCAAAAACAAATACAAAATTCCTATCGTTTTCCACGAACATTTCTTGCAACAGAGACAAATACTGAAAAATTCAAATAAATAAAAAAAAAAAAAAAACAGAAGTTAAAGAAAAGGCAACAGAAGCAGCGGCAATTAAAACGCGAAATGGCAAGCTACTTGATGTACTGACGCGTTTGATTCCCAGACCTGCTCAGCAAATGTTTGTTGTTTCGCTGGCTAATTCGCCCTAAAAGTGTTTGTGGCCCGAGTCTCGAGTCTCGGGTGTCCGCATATGGCTGCCACTGCGATTCCCATTCTGATCCCCATCCCCATTCCCATTCCCATTCCCAGTCCCTCTCGAATGGCAAATGCTGAGAACTGCCGGCTAATCAGCGGCACGTCAAACGCCTACGCAAGAATGCGCCGCGGAAAACAGCTAAACGCGAATTGCGAATCGAGAATCGCGAAACTGGATACGGCAGTCTGGAGAGATGGAGATCTGGATGGAGATGAAGATGCAGTGCAGTGGAATGGAGAACGAGTGGTCGGAGGAGGCGGCCAAAGACGATGACAGGGCAGGCAATCCAGGCCACCAGTGGAGGCAATCGACAATTGTCTTGGGCGACTGCGAGCTTCAAGGGGCAAAAAGTTGGCGTTGCGACAAATTTCTACACCCTGTAATGGTGGAGTTACCGGGCGTATCAGTCGTTAATTTAATACCAAACTTTTGATTTTTTCAATTCATATTTACTTGTGCAAAGTATTTCAGGAATAAGTCAGTTCCATAATATTTCTTAGATTCTTAGATTAAATTATGTTGTATAATATCTATATTACTTTATAGTTAGTATGTAGGTTGTATCAAATTTGTATCTTGATTATAAGAAATATATCAGGTGATCAATAGTTTTCATTGCTCTCATAAAATTATTGGATATACCAATGCTTAGTACAGAGTAACCACTATTAGTCCCTCCTACTTGCAGTCTAGTTACTCGATCTTACTTTCGTTCCATTCCTAGCGCCTTTGCCGCCGCGGCATCTTCGCCACCTCCCTGGCCTTCGTTTTGTTTGTCGTTGCCCGTTTTGCGTGCGCACTTTTAATTGCAATTGAATTTTAATTACTGCGTTGTCAGCAAAGAATGTTGCAGCCAGTCGTTTAAGTGCCGACAGCCAGTGCGAAAGGAGACAATGAGGCGGGAGCAACCGAAGTAGCAACAGAAGTAGCAACAGGAGTTGCAGCAACAGCAGCAACATGAGCTAAAAAAGCTGGATGGAGGATGAGGACGTGGCCAGCTGCTCCTGATGGTCCAGCTTCCCTTATTCCCGGCTCTTTGACTGTAAAATACGGCTTTGTCGTCGAGAGGCAGCAATTAAATGAACGACAGCCGACGGCAGTTGACAGTTGAGTTTTAAAAGTCGCGTTTGCGTTTGCCTTCGCCTAAGTCGTTGCCATTGCCGTCGCCGTTGCCGTTGCCTTTCATTAATCAGCAGCAATATAAATGTGATGATCCGATAACGTTTATCGACTGCTGATGACTCTATTTACTGCCCCCCAGCCGCGGGCGGAGATAACCTAATGAGAAGCCCCACCCACATCGCCCATGCCCATCCGCAATTAGGAATGTCTGGCCTTTTGATTGAGTCTTGTGAATCGCGACTGATGGCCTCTTGTCTGGCACTCGGATAATTTAGCCAAGATTCATGCTGCTTCATGCTGCCTGGGTTTTCAAACGCCCTATAATAAGTTTAGGACTTATCAGCGGGTTAATGGGCAGTTAAAGGTAGGAACTAACCTGTGCTCTTTGATTGCGATAGGTTTTGTTTACATTGTAGACACATTAAAACTAATGGAAACGCTAATCAATTAGTTATTGAATAAGTAAGAAACATTAACTAAAACGGCAGCTTTTCTTATGGGTCTACATTCGCCACCCTTTTTACTTCCCAGTCAGGTGTTTAGAAATGGAACCACTTACTTACTTATAAGAAGCCCAAAAACGAAAAAACTGACTGCGGGTGACATTTTCCACCGGGACGAGCAACTCCACCAATCAACGGCGAAAATAACAAAATGTCAAACAGAACGCATGCAACAATTTATTTAAATACCTCGAGCTCATCAAATTTAAGTTAACACACCCCAAGCATCAAGCCTTACGACAGACGACGGGGCCACAGCGAAATGAAAATGAAAATTCAATTTTCCACCTAAACGCAGACACCGCATCAATTTTGAAAATGCTTTTGCCCGGCAATGAAAACGATTTGTTGTGTTTGACGAAGAGCCCGCTAGCGAGTGGTGGCCAAAGGGGCCAGCAAAGGGGAACTCCGTGGGGAAAGTGGAGTGGCGGGTGGAGTGGAGTGTAGTGGCAAAGAAACCCAAGTGGAGCCCAGACAGTGGCACCACTCAAACGGCAGCCAAGAAGTCAACGCAGAACGACGTCGTCGATGCGGATTCGGATACGGATTCGAGTTCGGATGTCGATGCTGAGGAGATGCAGGCGGTTCGAAAATGCAGCACAGTACAAAGGGAACAAGGGCAAAGGGGCGGTTGGGGGTAAGCGCCAACACTGAAACAAAATTCGAAGCTAATGTCAATGCAAGTTATGCGATTCCGAGTCCTTACCTCTAACAGATTCCTTGAGTTTTATCAACTTTTAATTGAAAACACTTTGAGCATATAAACATGTTCTTTTGCTTAAAAGGTTCATCGCATGCAATGAAAGAAAAGTTGTATCTTCAATATCAAATTACAATTTTGTGTGCGTTATCACAAAGCTTTTGAATATTTCTTGAATTTCACCTTTCCTGGCTTATGCATTTTGGTAGCGTGTAGCCATTTTCCCTCGCCTTTTGGGCCTCTCCTTAACAACGATCCCTGTGTTATTGATGGGGATGCCGAGTGGCTCCCCACTCCTCGAACTGCAGACAATTAAAAGTGCTTTGCGGTGTGGTGTGCGTGCGGCAATTGCCTGGCCGCCCACACAGATACACAGATACACACATACACACGTGCATTCACAGCGGTATCTTGTATCTTTTCGATAATCACTGCGTGTTGATTTATGCAACTGCTTGGAGTGTTTTGATCGATCATTACCATTCCAGCCGCCTTCAAACCCTTGGCAGACTCCCCCCCTGAAATAAGAGGACTGTATTAAAAACATTTAATTAGCTTTTATTGACCATTAAGATGCCAATCGTGGCTGGAACAGTAGCGGGCACAGCATGAAATACACCCACCATCGCTTTCTACAGCACTTATTTATACACTTTTAGCTTTATTACTTTTCCACAAAAACATTTTATGACGGCCAGCAGCATCGAAATATTTATGATATTTACAACAAAAGAGCGAAATGTTGGGCGAACGAGAAATTCTTGTCGAAAATCGAAATAAAAACATACAAATTAATTAAAGTCAATAAAGTGAATTAAATGTGGCCAGGGTCGGACCCCTTTTAATGGGCCAACAACTCCACTGCGCCCTACGCACCTCCATTCGCTCTTTCATTCATTCCAACTTCCAAGTTTCAAGTTGTTTATGGCCAAGAGACGGGTGTGCTGCTCCTCTTATGACTGATCATCATCATCGCCTTCATCATAGTTGGCTGGCATGCACTTCGCTGCCAATTTAATGGCGTTTTTACAACTTGAAAGATTCGTGCCCGACACGCCGTTTTGAGCGATGATGGTTTTCTTTTTGGGGGCACCCATTCCTCCGCTAAACGCACACCAAATGCAGCGCAGCGAATGTCATTAGAACATAAAACTGATATTAATTGCATGCGAGAGTGCAGTCCAGGGAACGGAAAACGAAATTGGGATTGGGATTCGGTTGGGGACGACGATGGGAATGGGAATGGGAATGTGAATGGTCTGTGGCAGTGGCACATGGCATGCAATAGAAACGTCAGCGCTATGATGATGGAATACTGCGAGGTGGCGGCATGGAGATTGTCCGGGTGTTTGAAGACCCACAGCGATCTCTTTATCCACTTACGGGGAGTAAAAAATAGACTGATTGTGTTCCGGGAATCAACACATGAAAACGTGATTATTTTCTTTTTAACTGAGGGAGTAATGCAGAATCAAGGAGCTAGAAAACTAATTGAGTTATTGTTTATAAACAATTTGGTTATTAAACGTTGTTCAACTGGGGAAATCGTTTGAAAACAAACTTGTGCAGCGTAGGCGTTTCTCCTTGCTTAGTCTTAGCTAGTTTATTTAGTTCCCTAAATCTCAGCGTTTATACGGACATACGGACGGACACAGACGAACGGACATGGGTAGATCAACGTGGCCTCGATCCTTATGTGTATTTACTATATCAACTATATCTACTGTATAGGAACGAAACCACTGTTTTTACCAGTAAAATACTTTTCAACAAATCGTAGATGTTAATATAAACCCAAATGTTGAGTTTGTCATATAGCTAACGATATTGTTCCCATTGTGTTTTGATAAAAACATAGGCAACTAATTTATTTCAAAGAAAAGTAAACACATTTCTATACCTCAAAACGTTTTTTCCCAGTGATAATGATGCAGTTGGCACATGGAAATCCATGACTGTGCCCGAAAGCGCCAGAGCGATCCACTTACGTCTGAGCATTTTGTGTGGTGCTCTTTGATGGAGACGGCTGCCACAGCGATCGCAGAGCGCTGATAAATAATAAAAATTAAAAATAAATTAACACCTAGTAAAGATGCAGTGGACTGAAGACTGGGGAACTCGGAGGCAGCGGGACTGAGAACTGAGGACTGGCACTGGTTTCCCTGGCACTTTGTCCCTGCTCTGTCATTACTTGGGACCTGGTTTCGAATGTTGCCCGTCCGCAGACAGCTTAAAAATAGCGCAAAAGTAATTAAAAACGAAAATATAAAAGAGCAGGAGACAAATGCACGCACATCCACTGCCACATCCACATCCACATGCATATCCACCGACTGTCCCCTCTTGGAAAAATGGATATAAAAATAAAAATAAAAATTATGCTCGACCGTATTGAATTTAACAAGCGCAACGTCGATGCAGGCGGAGATCAAAGAGGACTGGGGCTCCATGGGATAATTTGCCCGAAAGTGTTGTCCTGCCTGGCCGATAATGATGATGCTAATGCAGTTGACATTTTATGTGGCTATAGAATGCCGGGCATGGCCGATAATTAAATGCAATAATAATTCAATTTAATTAGCTGGCAGCTGGTTGCTGAAGCTGCCTGATTCTGGCTGCACGTCGCGTCGTCCAAATAGCCCAAGGGGAGTGTTAAAATATTGATGGATTGATTAGCATAATATTTGTTTCATGATTCCATATTGTTTGGGGATTTGGTTTACGGCACCAGCATCGCCTAATTAAAACACCTTAAAGGGGCTCATTAGTTATCCAACATCTGTCAAGGGTGTTGATTATGTACTGAGAAGTTGTCTGGAAATGCAAACTGACGGATTCATGTGGATGTGGATGTCAACTGAGAGCCCAGGATTTATTTAAGTTTCTGTACATATACCACCATTTCACATATGATCGCAATTTTTAAGTAGCCGACTAGTATAAGTTATTAATTGAAATCTACATAATTTACTGAATTACTAAGCTAATTGGTAAGGACATTTAAATTGGGACTTGTGAGTTTTCAAACCATTAACCCGACACCATTTGCATCGAGCGAGGTCACAGACAAACACTCGTTTATTGGCTGACAAATCGGATTTAGTGTGAGCTTTAAATAAGCCGCACAAACAGGCACTAGATATATGGCGATATATCCTTGCCCAGGAGCTTTCATGGACACAATGTTCGTGTTGGAGATATTTCATTGAATCAATTATCGCTGGACATGGCATAATAATTACTGTCTGCTGCACACAGAAGCGCACACTAGCAGACACAATCCACCACCCATTTCAATCCAGTCCAGTCCAACCCTACTCAACCGCTCAACCACCCATCCACCCAACCACCACCCACTCGCCCACACATCGGCAAGGTCGCCCGAAGCGACGGAGCAGCAGGGACATGTTCATTTCTTCATTGATAACTGGAAGGGAAGCTCATCCTGGCCTCGTTACTTAACCAACTGTAACAGTCCAACTGAGAGACAGAGAGCAAAGAGCCTGGGAGAAAGAGACGGGGACAGGTAGTCAGAGGAGGAAGGCACGAACTGACGCAAACAGAAGGCGAAGGATGCAAGGCGCACTGGGAGAAATTTCATGACAATTCTTAGAAGTTTCATTAAATGATATGCATTTATAGTCAGTTCCCCTTTAATGATATCTTTTTATAGTAGGTTCCATTAAATGATATCTATTCATAGTAAGTTCTATTAAATGATATGTATTCATAGTAAATTCTATTAAATGAAATCTATTCAAAGTAAGTTCCACTAAATGATATCTATTTACTAAGTAAGATTCCGTAAAACGATCTTCAATACTAAAAGCATAACCACTAACTTTATTATTTGTAATATTACACATGAACATATAAATAAACGTATTCATACTTGCTTTCAAATTTATTGTACTTCCACCTAAAAAAGTTAATTAAAAGTAACTTTCCGATTTCTTCCTATCCCCGATTTGTCTCTGTGCGGCAGTAAAACAAAAATTTGCCCGTATTAAGGCAAAATAATGAAGTGAAAATGGCAACAATGTGATTACACACAGTCATAGACCCAAAGCCATAATAAATCGTTCCACAAGCGAGAGGTCAGATCAAAAGAGAGAGAGAGAGAGGGAGGAGCGCTGTGAGAGCGAGTGGGAGCATCTGCGCGTGCGCTGCTCAAAATGTTGCAGATACATTCTGGGCACATGCTGGTCATAATGGCTAACTTGTTGGATGCAGCTGCTCCACTCCACTACACTCTACTCCACTCCAGTCCGTACCATTCCACTTCACTTACACTTCCACTTCATAATTTCCTTGGGCGGGTAAAAGTTTTCGCTCTCGCAGCGATTTGTCTGGCAAACAATTTCCGAAATGCGATTGCTTAAACGCAATACGAAAAGTTATTAATTGAGCTGGCCGTAATGAGCTCATTTACAGATTGTAATGTGCTCCCATTACAGGCACACGAACAGCTGTCGATTTCGATTCCTCGATTCCTCGATTCGGAATCCGGAGCACTTGATGGCAGGCATTACGTCGAGTTAAATGGCTTGTAATGACGACGACGATGGGGCGTCGCTGTGTGTGTGTGTATGTGTGTGTGTGTGTGTGTGGAGGGGGTTGTGAGTTGGTGAGTTGGGGAGGGCGGGGAGTTAAATAGGGCTAAATGTGTCCAATCACTCGGGGGCTATTGGGGTCTGAACCCGATTTGGAACAAGGCGAGCAAATGTCAGACAGCGATTTCCCATTTGTCACTGGCCGCTCGATATGGATATGACTACATCTAATGGATACACACAATTCTATCTAATCGCCCCCCAATTCAGGAGGCTGTTAAGCAGGCGAAAAGCTTTCGACCAAACGGGATGCGAAATATGGCAAGTTTACACTTTGCTACCGCTTTTAAACTCTTTTGGCTTCTAACCATAGTTTGCTCCCCTCATAACCTCTTTCTATTTTACTATTTGTCCACCTAAATAAGTAGCCTTAAATTCGAACAAAAATACCTTGTTGTCAAGCTTACACTTCTCATGATCACAGTAACATGATATTTTTAAATCAGTTCCACAATAAACTCAGACACTACAACTACCCAACGACACAACTGATACTACAGAAAAAAAAAAACATCGTATTGAAAGGCAGAAACCCACAAAACTGCCGTATTTATTGTTAACTTTGTTTGGTTACTTTTTTTTTGTCGTTTTGTGACTGTTCTCTGCAATGGACACACTACTCGAACACGAAGCCGCGGATCTCTACGATGAGCAGCAAATCGATCGAATCGGCGACGCGGTGACCGGAGATGCAGGCGATGACTCTGATGACACATTGGAGGATGGACAGCAGCTCCTGGGAGTCAATCGTCAGATGGACATACTCCTGGACGCTCCGCAAGAGCCACCGATGGCTGTGTTTCCGGCGAGAGGAGGCCCAAACGGAGGACCGCCACGTCTGCGCAAGAAACGGAGTTTCTACACTATGGTCAAGCCAACTCCGCCGTGCCAAAGTCGGGAGCCGGAAATGTGCCGCCTGATGGCCAGTGTCACGCGGGCAATGCGCCAAGTTCGCGAGGATCAGCGAGGCGAGTACTTTGCTAATTACCTGGTCGAGAACATGACCAGTCAGAACTACCCGAACGGTGTGGGTCTGCCACAGCATTGGGGTGAGTTCTGATTCGCCATGCTTCCCCGCCATTCATCCATTGATCATATGAGAAGGACCTCTCTTGAACCTCGGAAGATCGAGCCAGCTCGTTGGGATCCCATCTTACACGATGTACACTTACATATGTCTGCCAACACTTGATATGCATCCTTACACCACCATTATCTTTCCTCCCAGACCACTTCCACACTGAGATAAAAAACAAAAAAAAGGTTACTTTACTTACTTGGGGATTAAAACTGTTTGCGGTTCAATCTTTATTCAATAAACAACACGGTTTATTAAACTTATATTTTCATATTTGGTTTTCCAGTTACTGTTTTCCAAATTCATGCCCCACAATTGTCAACAATTAACAAGACTTATAAGCCACAAAAAAAAAGTTTACAGTTAATAAAAGCGCTTTCTGTGAATAAAATGGTATATTGGCTAATCGATTACTCTATTGAACGAAAAGCTTTATTCGCTTTTAAATATTTTCAAATCGCTTAATAAATCCACCTTTTGCAGAACTTCACTTACAGGTATCAGATTAATAAAGCATTTATTGTTCAAATGGAGACTCCCTCTTGCATCAAAGTTTTTGATTTGTTTGCCGGCAGAAGCAGAGGCAGAGGCCAATTGCCCGAAGGCTACCGAAAAATTCATGAAATTGACAATTAATAAACTTCAAATTGGAAGCCCCACATACGTATGTACATCCCCTCTCCCCTTACACTCGTCGTTGTTGTGGCAAAAACAAAAGGCTTTATAGGGCCCCAACAACAATTTCGCACACACATATGGACTTCGGCCACTGACAATGGCCACAATGAACAGATGAACAGTGGGAGCCAGGGAATCCAGGGAACCCAGAGACAAAGGCCGTATGCGGACAATTGCCCAAAGTGTAGCAAATAAATACAAAATGCAAAAGATAATTGCAATCAAAGCCACAAAATGTAGCCAAAAGGCTTATAAATTGTGGGTGGCGGCGGTGGAGGGGGGGTTGTGCTGCAATGCCGCAGGGATGAGGAAGGGGAATATACAGAAGGTAAACGCATTTAATTTCCTAAATGTGCTTCACATGCCACAGCACAAAGTTGCACACACTCGCATTCATATACAAATAGGCTGCAGTCAGTTGCAGTAGCAGTTGCTGTTGCAGTTGCAATTGCACTGGCCACATCATCACCCCTCTCCACCCCCCTTACAGCAAGACCCCAACCACAACAAGAACAACAGCAACAAGAGCTGCAGCAGCAGCAGCAGCAAAAAGAAGAAGCAGTTGAGGCGACGGCAATTTACGGCCATTATTGCAACAGACAGCCTGCTTTATTATGTGCCACGCCCGCAACATAAGCACTGAGAACAATATTCTGTCACTTTTCATTACAATTTAGTCCTTCAAAATAGACCATAAAAATATATACCTTTAAATATTTCCATACTACCATTACTACAATAATATTTACTATAAAAACAATATGACTTTTAATAATGTTTAGTTTTGAGTGTTGCTCTACGAAAATGTTGCAATAAATCCTTGACTATTAAATACCTAGTTTATTTAATTTAAAATGAAGGGATTATTTCCAATTTTATTATCATTTAGTTGTACTTTAGCTACTAACTATAAATATTTTAAAATCGTGGGCTAATGTGATTTACTGTGATATTGCTAGTTTGCCTTGCTAAAAGCCATTTAAATTGAACTAAATAATCTCCAACAATAACCGCATAATTAAATTGTCCCAGTGCAAGGACACCACCCCTTTTGCACCCCTTTTGCGACGCCCATGACAGGAAGGGGCAACTCCTGCCATAACTTTTTGCGGCTGCTTTTAGGCTGAGCTTTTGCATTTGCTTTTTGGTCGCTCTGTGATTGCGTTGCAAATGGCCACATGCAACAATGTTGCTGCTGTTGTTGTTGTTGTTGGTGCCCCCGCAATGGCGCGCCTTCTAATTGAATTGCATTGAATTGAATTGATTTTCGGTTAGCTTTGTTCGCCTAATTGTTGCATTTACATGGGCGGGATGTCCATTTGAAAGCAATATACGCAGAAATCAAATTAAACAAAAGTCGCGTCACAAAAGGAGTTATCATAAGTGGGAGGCACAACGTTTAAAGCGCAAATTATGACATGTTGCAAGGGTGGATTCATTAAGCAAATGCTGCAACAATCTGACAATCGTGTGGCATGGCGTTTTGCGTTCGAATTCCATTGTTTGACAGACGATGCGAAACTCTTTCCATCCAAACACATTCTGCCCATTCTGCACATCAATGCTAAATGGACCCGAGTTATTGGGGTTGTTGCCTCGGTTTCCTGCCCATCCTGGTTTTCCTGGCTTTCCTACCTTTCCTGCCTTTCCTGGATATTCCACCCGCCGGCAGTTGAAGGCACGAAATGTGATTGATGCTCATCCGCTATCGCCGAGCTCCATTGTTATGCCACGTCTTTGATCTATGGCCACCCTCCATCACCTGGGCATTGTTGAGTAATTGATTTTGCCTCACATATCTACATATCTCCATTCCAGCCAACCACCCAACATCATGCCAAGTATCTGCAAGTTAATTTGGGTTCATCCACACGCCGGCATGAATTCAATGTCGCGACAACTTCTTGCAATTTCTCCTTAATTATACACACACTTAAGTTCGCATTAATTATTGTCACTGAGTTCAGTTCCCGGGAAATGTCCCCCCGAAAAAAACTCAAATGGTCGGGATTTCGCCCGCTCAGCAAAGTTACATACAAACAATTACATCGTCGCGGCGGGCCAAAAAACTTTAACAATTATGCTTTAACTGGCTTTAGATACTCTCTCTATTCAAGGAGAATATTAGAAATTCATTGAAATTATTTTATAAATTTACTAGTTAGCAGTAGAAGTATGATTCGGTTTAATTATGAGCAATAGTTTTGCGTAATGGCATTCTTGTATTTGCTTTTAGTTTCTATCGAGCTTTAAAATGCTTTAAAATACATTTGTTAAATTCCATATTTTGACTCAATTAATTATTCTTGACTGTGTAGCTGGTAATTACTTCAGATGTTATTGTTTTGAAGTAATGCCCATGTAGTGCTGTCTAGAGTATTTAAACATCACTATCGAGTTAAGCGCTTTACATATTTTGTTTTTGTTCTGTTGTATTTGCGTGGAAACGTGTGCAGAAAGTTTTCCACTTACAAACAATTCACAAGTAAAATACCTTGACTTTTGCTGCCGCTTCTGATTCTGCTGTCCATGGAAAATGATGGGGGTTTGGCTGCGGAGGAAACTGATGTCTGTGACTGCCATTACCAAGGCTCTTATGCCACTCTGATGCCCCTGCTTCCTCCACTGCCCCTGCGGCATATGGCACTCGCACACAACTACATCTACACTGAGCCCGTGTAGCAAATTGTTGGAAAATAAAGTAAGTACACCAGCAACATAAACAGCAGCAGCAGCAGCAGCAGCAGCAACATCCGCCCGAACGAATGGCAAACTGAGCATCAGTTGGAGGCACTTTTCGACGTAAGTAGCGTGGGTGGGCTGCAGTCTGGCTGGATTCCTTGTTCCTCATCACAAGTCCCCCTTCCCCCAATGGCCCCCTTGTTAGGACCCCCCTTGCCCCGCTCTTGGGACGCCCAAGTGGCAATCCAAGTCGGCTGTCTAAATACGAGCAAGCGATTTGTGTGTCTAGTTGCTAGTTGGCAACAACGACTTTGTGCCGCAGCCATGGCAATAGCTGCCTCGCCAATTGAGTTTATGCCAAATAATAATATTCACCTGCAGCTTTCCGCTGGGATATCCGCCATAAGTAGGTATTCCTCGGGTGCATCTTAAAAATGCAACTAATGAAATTACTCGAGTCGGCAGTCTTCAGTCTCTAGTCTCCAGTTTCAGTGTAATAACCTAATTCCATGGTACTATATTATTCATTTCACTGCACCCAGCCGACAGGAATTTGATGGAATTTCCTGTAACAGGCAGCTCGCAGCAGACAGACAGACGGACACAGAAGCCACTTCCCTCGAACAGACAGAGACTCACAGACAACGCACACACATACAGTGAATACCCTGGATGTAGGAAGGGCAAAGTCTGGCGAAGGGACGGACACATAAGCAGGCTTATGATCAGCTCCTCGTAAGCGAACTTCTATTGACCGTTGTTCCTAGTCTTCTGTTGCTTTTGCCGGTTAAGCAAACAGACCAAACGCCACCGCAGACAATCAGAAAGGCATTCGGCCAAGAGAATGACGAACACCAGCTAGTAAACTTGGCCTAAACACCGGGACAAACAGATACAGTACGCACTCCAACCAGCTTTTCAGCTATTTAGTTTTTCACAAATATTATTAATCAAATCCCAAATTATCTGACATCTACTTAGTTTTCAAAGATAAATGAATATAATAAGGATGCTTAGCATGGAAGGTAAATAATGTTTGATTCAATACAACAGCTTCATTTATGATGCCATTCAAAATTCAGAAGTTCATATACAACATCTTCTGCCCAGGGCGCCATTTGTTTGCATACTCGAACTGGAGCTAAAAGCCAGCACAATATGGCTGGAAAACTGAGTGTCCCAAAGACAATTCTCTGGGTGATTCATTTGGCATTTTGCGAACTTAATTGATGGCAATTTGTGATTCGTCCGCCGCACTCCGTCTGCACAATAACGAGACAGCGGACCATTAACACATTTTAATCTGCCGCCGGGCGAATGGCTTTTGTGCGGTTGGTGGGGGTCTCTGTGTATCTGAATCTGAATCTGAATGTGAATATGAATCCGAGTTGTAGACCGAGACCGAAACTGAATCGGAATCGGAAGCTCCTCCGGCAACGAAAGCCGGCGCTCAGTCGCTCTTAATCATCAGCATAAGCAATAATGGGAAACAATTGCCATCTGCCGACTGGCAGACCTCAGTTGCTTTTGCTTTTGCTCTGCTGTTGCTTTTGCGTTTGCTGTTGCTTATTCAGTTGCAGTTGCTGTTGCTGTTGCTGTTGCTGCCACTGAAATTGCTGAGCTGAGGCACAAACTTTTATTGCATTGCCATGTCAACAGTCGTAGCAGCAACAGCAGCAACAGCAATTGTTATCCCTGTGTACGAGTGTGTGGCACCATTGCACTTAAAATGCGAATCCGAATCTGAAACCGACTGCGAATGCGAATTGTGACGCAAAATGAAGCTACTTGTGCGCCACTGGCAGCAGATACAGATGCAAACTGCGGTGCCACTGCTGCTGCTGCGACTGCTGTAGCAGCATGCCACATTCAATTAGTGCAACAACATATCCTGCCAGCAGTTGATGCTGCTCTCTTGCACGGCAGTCCGTAGTGCAGACCAGAGTCAGTGCTACACTTAATTTTATTCATTTGACAGTGCCACAGTCTGCGTCTGCTGCATGGGGCACATTCGAATCGCTGCCACACGTTCGCCAGCAATTAAGGTCATTGAAGGCAGCAGCAAAGGCTGGAACAGCAACTGCAACGGGCCAACAACAGAGGAAATACTTTTTAATTATGACATTTTATTGAGTGAACATTTATGCAAATATGACAAGACCTTTATTTTGTCGCCATTCCGGGTTTGAGGCGCTTTTAATGAGCGGGTTAACAGGGTTGAACGGGCCCATTGTTGAAGCGATTTTGCATTCAAATTGGGAAAATACGGACGAAGTTTGCCAACTAAGGGTTAACGCAGTCAGGACTTGAATGAGCAATTTGCCCAAGTTCAGTTGACCCTTGCAGGTTATTTTAGCTCTACGGTAGATAAAACTAAAACAGCTCTTAGTAAATCGTTATTAAGCTAGATTTTATTGCACAATTGTATATTCATTAGATTTATTATTTTGAGCTATTTACATTAAGGTATTACTTAGGCCACACAGCATATTATCTACGGACCAAAGTGTCATAATTAGATTATTTACTGTACCTGAAAACTCAGCACTGCCATCAGCTCCAATTATGTCTAATAGGAATTCAAGCCATCATCCTGCAATCAAATTTACGCCCTTTCCCCCCGAGTGGAATTTAATTTGGCAAATACATTTAGCCATCGCCCGAGCCTTCATGCATTTTTCACACATTTTAAATGTCGCAAAGCGCATAAAAATTCCATAAATACGCTAATGAAACACATGGTCGAGGACACACGCCGCTGTCTGGTGGAAAAAAGGGAAAAATATAAAAAGAAAATATGAAAAAGGAAGAGCCTGGCAGCAAAAGCGAGCAAAAGAGTTAAAACGGAACAGGCCACCCAGGCAACCAAAGAAGGGGTAAATTTTCCCACACCCTCCCTCCTCTCACCCCGTCGTCGTCACGGCAAATGCATTTCCATTTCATTTCCATTTATTTCAATTTCTTTCGCCATTGGTTTTTTCATTTTTGCTTCCCTCTGCTAACGTACATATACATTTATGGGCAAACACAAAATCGGATACAATTTTTGCTGGGCACCTGTGACTTTTGAATGCATTTACAGTAACCAGAATAGCAGTGTAACGATAAATGTATCTGTATCTTCATTGAAATCTGAATTCGAATCTCAATCCGTATCTGTATCTGAATCTACATTTGCATCTTTGAGCCTGAGCCTGGGCCTGTCTGTTATATTTGGCTTTTATGCAACCATTTAGCAAACACATCATAAAAATTCAATTCAATTCTGTGTTTACGTCGACTCCAGATGATATTGCTTTTTAATTGCGGACACGAGCGGAAATTGCTTTCACAAACAGCCAAACACATTCGCATCGGAGGCAACAGCACCAGCACCAGCACCAGCATATTTGCAGCCAAATGGATACAAATGGGGGCCAGGATCGGAATGGGGCCCATTGACATTTCGGTTTTGGGGCTGGGCTGTGGGGAAAGCCGAGGAAAACTAGCTGCGGAAGTGCGTTGATTGCAGGCCTTCTGGGATGAGGAAAACTCCTCGTGCCATTTGCCTGACCTCAAAAACTTTGACCTTTTTCGCTGCAGTTTATTCTTGGGTTTTGTTTCGTTTTTAATTGCACCACATGCGCCATGCAATATATAATTGGAATCAAGTCCAGCGCACCGACACCCACTTGGACACTCAAAAAAATATGGAGCATACAAGAATGAGTTTTTGATTAACCACAACTATGCCAATTGGGTATTTAAATTTGTTAAGTGCTTTTAAAATAGTTTTTTCATTATCTCGCTCCCATTCCAATTTATTTATTAAAACAAGAATCTTATTTTTATACCAAAATATATTTACTGTTTTTATGGTAACCCAATAACATTTTCTTAAAGTGCACACGAGCGAGCAGCGCGCTCTCATTTAATATGAAAGTCACAGAATGTGAGCTAATTGAAAACACTTGCAATATTTATGAGCCGAGCAACATGTTGCCAAGCCACTTGACTTGTCAGAGAAGGAAAGAAATAGAGGTGGTGAAAGAGAGAGAAAGAGGCATTGAGCTAGCCACATGTTGCCAAGCTAATAAAACAACAAAATGATTTTATTATAATGGATTTATAACGCAGGCCAAGAGCAAACAGGCTATTAGACAGAGATACACGACTTCATCGTATTCCCGTGGCGGGCGAAAGAGAAAGAGAGACAGGTAGGGAGAAAAGGATGGGGATATAGCAAAAGAGAGAGATGCACTTTTGAATTGAGACGCGAATGCGGCAGTCCATTAAGCGCAATGTTGTTGTCATCGTTTAATGCTTTTGTTGCCTATTTGCCTTATGCGACTTGACAGCTCCACTATCTTTTCTCTCAGTGCACAGGGAAAAAAAGGTGCCCTGCAGCAAAGACATTAGAATAACAAGATGCGTAACGGCCATACATTGGTTTTGCACTATGCAGCCACTTTTTTGGTGACGGCCGAAATTGCTCTCTTTTCGCTCGCCAAAAATTGAGAGCGTAAAAATCTAAAAATAGAATTGACTTGCTTGTGTGAGTAAAAACAATAAAGGAGATAGTGTGTATGTGTGCGTGCTTGTGCTAGAAGACGATTTTCGGGCCGAAATCAATTTTGATCTAAGAAACAAATTTGATTAATGTTTTGGTCAATTTCGATTCGTAACTATTATGGTTTGAAAGACTTTTTTTTAATATTCGTTTGATAAAAGCGCCGCTCGAATTAGCTACCGTTTACATATTTATATTTATATTGATAATTAATAATATGTAATATATTATAATCGGTACCCAGGGAACACCACGGGGAGGCCATTACAATTGTAATGGGGTCTTATATTTATATGACCTTCGAGTCGACTTGAAATGTTTAAATGTTTAACATTAAAACATTTCCATGTTCCCCAACTAAGCTAGTTTTCTAACTATTGCTTTTTATTATATATCGCCTCTTTTTTTAATTATATAATTTAATTTTTAAAGTCGTCAATAATTTGAATGTTTATATTTTTTTCACTTATGAGATAAAATGCTGAGTTTAGCTTGACTTTTTTGTCTATTAGCAATAACAGTCCACTTGCAATGCTTAAAAAGCAAAACTTTTATAAGTTTTTTTAAAAGATCTATTTTATGCTCATAACATTCATTTTCTACATGAAACCATAATGAGAAATCACTACTCTCATTTGTGCACTTAATGCATTGGTCTACAATAAATTTTTGTATACACATTTGTTTTTTATTATTTTTAAAAATATTTTCAAAAACTTTAATGTGTATTTTACAAATATTAAAAAATAGATCAGATGGTGCCTTTAGTTTTCCAAAGTCCGATTCTGTCGAGTAGTTTTTCTCATGTATAAAAAGCTCTGATGGAGCTGTTAAATGCTCGGTTTCTTTTAAAATTACCGATCTGCATTTATCGCAACTGGATCCCTTTGCAATATATCCAACAAAATATCTACTCGAAGTTAATTCAATGGGTATATCATTGCACAAAAAATTATCTATATTTTGGTCAAAGTACCTCTCATTGCCTTCTACAATTTCAGAAAATGATACAGAGTATTCTTGCTGCTGTATTTCTTTTTTTTCAATGCAAGGCTGATATATAATCGAATCGAACTCTATTGGCAACATTACATCATCATCTGATTCGCAATTAGAGTTTTGGGAAAATTTAAAAATGTGTAGGGATATAAGCTTGGCAATTATTACATTAAATTCATTAACTGAAGGATTTCTGCAGTTACCACCTTTTGCTCGAACGCACGCAAATATATTTTCAAGGGGATCCTGGTTAACTCTACTTGTTAAAAAGAAAAAGTGGTCCGTGTGGTCCTTAAATATATCTTTGACGAGTCCAAATATAGCTTCAGTAGTTTGGATCAAGCCATCAAGACAATATATATTATTACCGTGATATTTTACGCTCCTTAGGTATTCCTGCATTTCCTTCAGTTTATGCCAAACAGTATTGTTTACTTGAAGTGCGCATTTCATGGGGTTTTTGTCAGTTAATACTCTGCTATTCAGGCAATCAAAGTAATCATTAACTTTTTGGACAAATGCAGCAGTAGAAGCTGCAACTTCGGGACTATTTCGATTAAATTGCTTGTTTTGGTTACAAGCTTTAATTGCCGCTGCAACTGTGTGACTAAGTGTCTGAGTTGCCAAACATACCCGCATTAGCTCAAATCTAGTTGGATTAACGTGACTCCTTGTTAATTTAGTCATTCTCGTTACTGATCCCTGATCTAATTCATAAACCTCTCGGATGACATCAAAGTCAACTCGTCCGTCAGGGGTTTCAAAATTAGCTTTCTAATAGATTTGAAAAGATGCGGAATGTCATAAAACATATAATATTTCTTACTATTTAAGGTAAAGTAAGGTTTCTCATTGGTGACTTCAAGTAATGAGGTACATTTTCTGTTGTTACCTCCTTGATCATAAACAACACCCCTTACTTTGAACCCAATATTTTCAGCAATATTAATGTTTTTATAAATAAGCTTTTTTAAGCAATCGCCTTTTATATTTGTTTCCGGCACGAAATAGTTCAATATAAATTTCCATTTCTGTAAAATACCCCGAATCACAAATACGCAAATGTGGCTTCCCATTTTATTAGAGCGATCAATTAAATGCTCTAGTCCATCTATTATATCAACTGATACATTATATGTTAAGTTTTTTTTTATTGCTACTTCATCACAAGTTAATATGCATTCTTTATCCGATTCATTCATTTCCTTAATGGTTTCTCTAAGGGCTGAGTACAAACATTCGTTGTCTCCCGGCTGTAATTTTTTAATGCTGTTCCACTTTTGTAATGATGATGGACTGGGAAAATTTAATTTTAAAGAGTCCCTTAAAAACGTATATGTGGAAGTCGACCTGTAATATATGCTCTGAGCAAACAATTTTTCGGAATCATTCCATCTTGTATTTGTGCCTTTTTTTTCTTTCAGAAGCATTTTTACCAATATTTTCTCATTTCCCGTTAAATTGATTTTATCAATTTGAGAAAGTAGGTTTTTTTCGGACTTAGATTCCAACCTTATTATCTTTCGTTTTAAATTTGAGTTTTCTTTCCTCAGCATTTTAATTCGAATTTGTCTTTCATCAGACATTTTCTTATAAGAAATATATTTTTTTTGAAACACTTTTAATGTTTTAGTGTTTTTATGACACTGACGACATATTTCAACAGGGGACTGCGAGCGATATCTTTTTTGCGCAGGCGACCTTACAGCATTAAAATTAATTTCATCATTATTATTATATGTCATTAGGTTTCGATCTGGAATTGTTCCTTTCCTCAGATATCTTACCCCAATATCATCTGGGGAGAAATGATCGTGGCATAAAAACAGTGATGAAGTGCTTGCCACAAAATCCTCCGTAAATTGGCACTTTTCCGCCCATTTCATTAAAATTGTTGGATCCTTTTCAGGAAAACTAAACAATTTAAGGGTGGGGAAATCGCGCCTAGATTTTTGGCAGTGTGGTAAACTGCACTTGTTCCCACTTATGTTTTTCCTTTTCTTTTCGGCCATAGCCAGGCAATTCCAATTGGCCAATCAAATATTTGTATATTAAAAATAATAAATTTTAGCTCTAACCTTTTTCAAAAAGCAGCAGTAGCAGCAGCACGTAGTATTAGCGCGTAAAATTACGAAATTAAGTTTAATTCAGTTAACTGAAATTTTCTCTTATTTATCACTACCAATCGCAATTTATAATTCGCACATATATTTCCGTACTTTAGCAATGCAACCAAACCACTTTAATTGATTGTAAACACAATTTTAAAGCGAAATTTAAAAAAATCGAGGAGCTCTACGTATAGTCAGCTTTAAGCAAACGTATTAAGAGAAAAAGAAAACGTATTAAAAGGAAAAACAAAAAAATTGGCGCGCTTTTCTTCCCACCCATAATTGCGCGCTTTTTTAAAAACATCAAAACAAAATAAAAAAAAATAATTTATCTGAATCTTATTTTCATTTTAAATATTGAAAATTGGTAATTTTTATACTAGTAATTTGACTAAATAACTATAATAAATAATAAAAACATATACAAAGTAAATTTTAAAAACTACTGTAATTTAAAACAAAGAATTTAAAAAAAAAAAAAAGAAATTACATATAAAATATAAATATTTCATAAAAATAATTCATAAAGTAAAATATTATTTATAAAATAAATAAAAATATGGAATCTGTTTATTGCAAAATTGATTTCTTGAAGCACGAAGTGCGGACATAAGCACCGAAGAATCATTGTCTTCTTATATTTTTCACAAGTCGCACGCTGAATACTCTAATGACAATTATTCTAATATAAAGTCATCTTTTAAAATTATTATGCATTTTTTTGTACATAGATTGTGCTATTATTATTTCTGTGTTAAATTTGAATAATTGTTATGTTAAGGCAATGCAAGACTAGAGTTTTTAAGTGGTGTCAATTTATAAAAAATAATATAGATTTAAAGTCTAAGAACTTCTAAGATGAAGGGCATATTTTGTCATTTTTACAATGCATGTGCATACGTGTGCACCAATACAGTGGTCAGCTGTCGCTGTATGCGTACAAGAGAGCTGGTGGCTCTAGAGCTCTCCGCTCTCTGGCTTTTGAATAAAATTTCGAGAGAGCGAAAAGCCACTTGAAAAGCCACCACGAAAAAATCGTGTGCAAAAAAATCGTATGGCGTTACGCATCTTGTTATTCTAATGTCTTTGCCTGCAGCACTTACTTAAATCGTTTTCCAAAGTACAAGTTTGCAAGCAATCTCTGCTCCAGTTTTAGTTTTAATTTAGAAGTTTTACAAGTTTGCTCTAACATTATTTCAAAAATTCTAATGGTGTGGTTCGAAATATTTCCAGTGTACATCCGAGTGAGTTGAATGAGAGCAATTTCAGCTTGCGTGTGCGCATTTGCAGCGATGTTGCTGCCGTGTCCGCAGCATAAACGGGCCCCCACAGCGTCTCCTTAAGTGGAGATATTTATAATAAGTTTATTTGCTTGTGCTCTTTGTTTTTCTCTAGCCAAAGCAATGCAGCAGCAGCAGCAAGAACAACAACAAGAAAAGCGGCAGCAACGGCAGCAAAAGCATGCAACATGCAACATGTTGCTGCCGTGGCGTCAATGTTGCCCAGCTTGTTTGCCGCTGTTGGGCATTCACATTCACAATCACATTCGCAGTTGTAAATTGACGTTTTGCGTTAACGACCGAAGCGCCTTGGTCGTCGGTTTCGGCTTAAGTCCCATCCGCAACATCGCGTGTGTTTCGTGAACTTTTCGCTCGAAGTAAGGCAAGTTTTGTGTGCTAGCATCATCACCATCATCGGCATCATCACCATCGGAATCGGGCAGCAGCATCCTATCCCGCACCCCATGCAACGCACAATTTGTTTTGCATGCAGCCTGAACATGACTTCATCGGTGCAGAGAAAGAACATTAAACCACTTTACACACTTAATGGATTATTTTAAATATGGAAAGCATAAACCTACAATCGCAGTAGTTATACGCACTTCTTTAAGTACACATTTAAGAACGAGTCTTAGTTATTACTTAAGCACTTGATTACAAGACATGCGTCAGTAATTTGGTAAGTCCGAATTGAGTTTGACTAAAGTTCTTGAATAATTATTTCGAAGAAAAATCTCTACATACGTACATTGTTACAGCCAAATTTTGAGATTAATCAAAAATCGATTAAATAACATAGAATTTCTATTTCCTGACATCCATAGTTCTTAAGAAATCCATAAGCCATAATCCCTCCATGCCAAAAATTCCATATAAAATAATAGCAAGTAACTTGGTTTAGAGTTCACATTTTTATTAACATGAATCACCAGTTCCCGGGAATAGCACCACCAAATTTAATCAGGGCAAGCATTTCATTCGTCCAAATTTAATTGTCATTATTTCAATTGAAATGTGTAGAACAAGATTACTTAACAGTTTTCAGCTATACTGTGAGTTATCAGGAAATAAAACCAATCCACAAATAAAACAATTAAGCACACTTCAATCGTTTTATTTGACGATGTCATGGAGTAATTGCTTAATCTATAATAGCGACAATATGACCTAACTTTCTCCCTGTGTAGTCGTGTTTATTTGAAGTGACTTCCACGACTCCCCGATTTTTTGCTCGTCGTGCTTCTATTCAAGTGTATCTAAATTGCTTCATCTTCGTCTTGTGCAGCAGCAGCAACATCAGCATCAGCATCTTGTTGATGTTATTTCTCGTTTCATATTTTCGCAGTTATTTTTAGTTCGCCGCCGCTGCCCTTTTCAATCCCTTTTCAGCGAATACCCAATTCAATTCAATTTGCAGCCCGTAGAATTTAAATGAGCAATCAGGGCACTCATAGCCCGTCCATTGTTATTGTGGCTTCACTTCCCTAATGATGCTGGACTCAGCCTGAGCCTGAGCTTAAACTGTTGCTCTTGAGATCTGGGATGTGAGGGGAGTTCATGTTCATGGGCTTGGCATTTTCGGATTGTGGCAACTTTTTGCTTTTTGTTGTTTTCGACAGTGTTTCACTGTTTGACTGTTTGACCACAATTGAAGCCGCATTAATCATTTGCGAATATATATGTATATATGGAGCGCTCGCGATAACCTAAAAATAAATATGGCAATCATGAGTAATTGGCCTTATCAATAGCATAACATCGCCCATTAATAATCGCACCCTTATAGCTAATTGAGCTGTCGCCCCTCTTATAGCTTATAATTATTATTAATAAAATCGTAAAGCAAAAAAAAAAAAACACAAACTGAAAAAAAGAAAAAGGCACGCACACAATCTCACACTGCTGACTAACAACACAAATTGAATTACGACATTCCTGTAAAGACAATGAATGGCTTTTGTGTGTGCGGTGACCCAAAGCGACGTTCTCAGGAAATGAAATTATACACCAATTATTGCCAACAACAGCAAAAGCTTTTAAAGAAATTGGAAAGAGTGGAGTAGCGAAGACGGAATGGAACGAAACGTAGCGATACGAAACGAAGCGATTCGAAATGTGAGCGGTGAATATGGCAACGAAATCTCAATAATTAATCAAATAATAAATCTTGGTGAGCAATTAAGAGGAGAAAGACAAAGCCAGCCAACCGAAAGGCCGAAAGCAATAAAAACCATTGAAAAGCCGTTGGCTCAGCATTAATTAGCGCTAAACGCCGTCGCAACAACAGCGGTAACGACAGCCGCAACATCCACGAACGGCGGCAACATGAACTCCCCGAGCAACAGCAGCATCAGCATCCGCCGACTTATTAAAGTATGTATGTACATATAACTCAATTATAGAGAATTAAAAACAAACTCAAAGGCAGCCAACGTCGGCAATTCGCAAAGCAGAAAGCGCTGCACTTGGAAAAATGTACTTAAAGTGTCAATATCATTCTGTACCAATTATGCAAAACTCAATCTCTAAAGCTACATTTAAATAACTCTTAGATTCTGTGTAGCTAGATTTTTTGCAAGTGCATGGGGACGCCGTGCGGCAGCAGCAATCAAAGCAATAAAACACATTCAGCATTTAATAAAGACACCCCAGCAACATGTTGCAAGGGGGCCAGCAACAGCAACGGCAACATCGTGAATTTGAATTTATGAGCTTCGCACACACATACATTTCATCGCTCGCAACGAGATACAATTAAGCCGTAATGCATATGAAAATTCGTGTTTTATTGCCGTGCGTTATGTTCACGTGCGCGGCAACTGTTTGTATCTGTATCTGTATGCGTATCTGTTAATGTATCTGTATCTATATCCATAGCTGTATCTCTCTCGCTCTCGTTGTCTCTCTTTCTCTCCCTTTCTCCCTCTCTCTTTCTTCCTCTCGCTGTGAGCGCAGCGTAATTGTAATTATAGTAATATGTTTTATGATGGGCCCTCGTTTAGCACCAACCCCCGCAAAGCGTTTGGCCAAAATGTATCTAGATACATAATTGCCACATTCAGTCGTCGTTAAATAGTTGCACGGCGCAGTTCACACAAGCGGCAAAAGCAGCGCCGCAGCAGCAGCAGCAGCAGCAGCAGCGGCAACAGCAACAGCATAGCAGCAGCAACACGCCAGCAACATTCGTGCTTTATAGCACTCGCACTCAGAAGTCGTTCAGAATTGCTGCCGTCGTTGTCCCGGTCGGTGTTTCGGTATCGGTATCGGATTGTTGACTAACTCTCTGTTTATTTGCCATCCGTTCTGGCCGTGTTTTCGAGCGCTTTCTCAGCGTGGAAGCGAAGCCGAAACGCTAACTTGCCGGTAAATCGTTTGACCGACCGCGGGGTCCAACAAAAAGAGTCAAATTCAATTTACGCGCCACGTAATTATAATTAGGCATGAGGCCATACAAGGAATGCTACGGCTAGAACTGAACAATCGACCCCCTCAGAGAGTGTACTATTTTAATTAAGTGTGTGCTACAGCAACAGCAACAGCAAAAGCAAAAGCAACAGCAATGGCAGCCCAGCTATAACAACCATAACATAACAACGGCGAAAAGAAGTCACGCATGTGTATCTTTGTATCTTCGTATCTTTGTGTCCGAGCTGTTCTCGTGTGCGAACGTGTGTATTTGTGCCGCTTTTGTGTCCATTAGTCACACATGAAACTAATTAGCATTTCGTCTGTTTGTTATTGTCGCGTTTGCTGGTCAAAAGAATTAGCGCGGCAAGAGCAACGTCAAGCGCCATTAAGCGATATCTTTAAATATGTGTATATGTATGTATACGTATGTATGTATGTGTATGTGCGTATTTATATATCGCCCTGGGATGGGACTGTTTTCTTTTATGATTTTCGCTTGGCATTTACCATTAATTTGTTTATTTTCCCACCGCATTCCCACCGACGGCAATCGGCAATCGGCCATCGGCCATCAACAATTTGCAATTGGCAATCAGCAATCAGCGATCGAGTTTATATGGTCAGCACAAAAAAATATTATCAAAGAGGACAGCAATTTAAGCGGCAGTAGCAGCCATCTTCGCTAATTGCTGGCTGCTGTATCTGCAAGATACTTTGCCACTCTCACACCTCCAGCCTTGCTGTTTGCCAGCATTTTGTATCTGTTCTTTTTTGTCTTTTTTTGTCTTTTTTTTGTGTTTTTTGTTTTTCCCCCTATTATTGCTGGTGGTTCGCACGCTCGGCAGGCAATTTGTCAACGCGAACGCCGCTGACAGGTTACGCAGCCGCACTGTTGCCAATTGATTTTCAATTCAATTTATGTGGCACAGCTATCTAGACACTGGGACTACTGGTATATACATATATGTATATTCGCTCATAAATAAATTATGAAGCGTGTGCAAAAAAGGAAATTTCCATTTTCACAAAAATATTTCAATTACTCAATTAAATTCAGTTGGCAAAAAGGTGTTATAAATAAAGCAAACGCTCAATCGTAATTGAAGTCCACTTAATGGTCGACCGTGTGTTCGTTTCCCATTAATTACGCTGCCCAGCCATAAATGCTGTCGTTTGCCGTTGCCATTGCTGCTTTAATAATAAATAATATAAATAAGTAAAAGTAAATAAATAACTATATAATGGATATAAAGCGCTTTAGCTGCCATTTAAGTGCCGAAAAGCTCAAGTTATTATGGTCGGAACGGTCAAAATGCTTATAAAAATGTTTAAACAAAACAAAACAGTTAAACACGAGAAACCCAGTTAAGTGCCAAGAAAAGCAGTGAATATTGAGTCTACAAAAAATATGACCCCATTATGCCTCACCCAAATTTCACAAACTAATTTGTCGCTGCCGTCGGTGTTTGTGCGCCATTATATTGGCACTATATTTCCTGTATTTTAATCAGATTTCTAGACATTTGCATACACAAGGTATTGCGACAAATGCTGAAGCAACTTAGTAAGCAGATTTAAAAATATCCCAAGCAGATTTTGCTCGTTACAATTAAAACATTTGTTAAGCGCAGTTGACACATTAAAATATTCGCCACATTTTAATATTTTAACGAGGCAAATGGCCAAATTGAAAATGAACACAGATGACAAATGAAGCAAAAACAGGGTCGCGATTCGGCTTGCACATTGTTTCACAATAAATAAATGAATGCAAATAAATTTAATTAAATTACAAAGGCATTATAGCTGCATATAATATGAGTGCAAACAGCATGGAGGAGACAATGGGCTGCCAATTATGAAACCAGAACGCATTTCAAAATAATTAAAAATTAAATAAATGAACGACGTGCGGGCAATAACAAATTGTGCAGCTAAACTCAAAAACAGCCAGCGAAAATACATTAAAATTAATTCGCAGTCGCCGAGCCAAAACAATAATCAATAATTGTCAATTGGCAGGCTAATGAATTAATTACATTTTCATCACCGATCCACCCCCGCCCCCCTTGGAATGTTCCTTTTTCTTTCATTAGTCAGTTTTTTTGTGTCGTTTATTTTGTAAATTTTTTCATTTTTGTTTTTGAAATGACACCGCCATTGGCAGTTGCGTTTTTGTTATTTTTTTGCTTGGCCCGTAGTCGCGGCAAAGGCAATTTAATTAGGGAAAGTGGATTAATTTGCAACTCGTTAGACTAATTAAGGATTATAATCAGCAGCGAAACCAACGAGCCGTGTAAAAACGTCAGCGAGTAAAAAGTGAGCTGGAAAAGGATAACAAAAAAGTGAAAACAAAAGGAAACCAAAACCAAAAGGAAATAAAACTGAATAAAAATAAAACTAAATAAAGGGCCACCACCTACATACATACATACATGAGGTGACCTTTGCCACCCAAAACTATAAATAGTCTAACCATAAAAAGCGTTTACCCAACAACACGGCGAAGAAGAGAGTGAAATCGTTTAATTGGATTTTCACCCACCTTGACTCATTCGGATACAATCAACAACCGCCCGAGTGGCCCCCTCACAGGTGAGCTAAGTTGAAATCGGGAAATAATCTATAATTTGAGTACGTTTCCTTAAGCAAATGAGTCCACGACCATTTCTCGGAATTACCTTTCGGAATTTCATCACCTGGGGTCAAGGACAAAGATTGAAAGCGGCAGATAACCTTTTTACAGGCAGTCGTTTCTAATCAGTGTTCTACAATGCCTACACATGTTACACAATATTTTAGAGTGGGAAAACCCATATATATACCATCAACATCAATAAATAGCTATAGTGGGAACATAGAATTAGTCGCAGTTACAAATGCACTTCTATATTCCTTTGTAGGTTTAATTATGTGGGAAGTACACGCCTCAATAGCAAATTAATTGGCCAATCAATTACGATAAATGACCTACAATCTTATCTTATCAACTAGGTAATGCCCATATAAAAATAAACCCCCAACTGAAATACATAAAATATATATTTTTTCTGTAATTTAACCGCACTAAGCGCACGTTTTTTTTTCTGTCAATCAGCTCTACATTTATGTGATATCACCATGGCATGTCTAAGAATAATGGGGGTCTGCTTATCAAATGTGTCATTCAATAAAAAGTAACATTTTACATCAGTTCGGAATTAGTTTGCTATATCTTAAGCCCTCTATAAATATTTCAATAGTTGTTTGATTTACCTTAGTTTTCGCAACCATTTTATCATTGCAAAGAGAAAGTCAAACACTCGATTCAAAATTGATAGACCATCGAAACACGATAAATTACTGAAAGCCTTATCTTATCAACCCGTTTAGCTCGGTATAAATCAACGATTTCGAATTAGTTAAATTTCTCTGTAATCACGTTGTTGACATATAATTAATTTCAATTTCATGATGATGCCGCTGCCGTTTGCCGTTTTCGCCAGCTCTTGTAAATGCTGTTGATTTTGGTGTTTCCTGTGCATTGATGACGACGGTAAAATGTGCTGAAAATTCGCATTCGTATTTATTTTGTTCCATTCTGCTCCGAACCCCTGTCGATGAGCATAGGGGCTGCCTCAGCACTCTGCCATTTATAACCAGTTTACCAGTTCGCCAGTTTGCCAGTTGCCAGTTTAGTAATCGCAATCGGGGAAACATTGCCCTGTCAATTGCCGCAACTATAAGCGAATGTAAACAAATGATTGCGCACACACAATAATGCCAAAGAAACTGAATTATCAATGACTGTGCATTTATTCGCAAGTAAACAAGCGAATATCCAGGCTTTTCGGCAAGAGATTGCTAATCAATAGAAGTGTTGGGGTTATAAAATTTGAAATAATTCCATTACATTTAGTTGTTTTGAATCCATAATTGACTACTTCCGAATTTCAAGCAGCACTCGATCTTCGAGAGCCGCACTTGTCATTTGCATTTGGCCCATTTACAGTGGAAACCATATTAACTGCCTGTGGTTTTGTGTTAATTACCATGCCTGGAGATAACAAAAACTAATATGACTGCGAAATGTCGAGCTTTCTCTTTCGCTCGGGTTCTGGATGTCTATCTATCTATCTATCTATCTATCTACCATCTGCTATCTATGTATCTGAATCTGATATCTTTTGGGATGGGCTTCGGATTCAGCGAATTCTACCAGTCATCGTTGGCATTTAATTGAGTCATGTCATGAGTATTAGGCATAATTAAAAGGCAATTTCATTCAGTGCGGCAGCATTATGTGTGTGCCTAGCGCTATGATATCTAATATCTGTGGCACAACAGGTTCGCATTTCGCACTGCACAACGAAATTAATTAAATTGTTACTCAAACCGTTTTCTGATTGACTGACAGACGACGGCCTGACACTTGACGCGATGAATGAATGGATTGCCATGGCATGAAATAGCCTGGAACTGGAACTGCAACTGGTCAGTCTGGATCTATGTACATATACTCGTTATGTGTATTCATATACATACGTACATATGTATCTGCAAACTATGCGACTGCACAAACAGAACACACAGGCTCAGCCATTTGGCATTTGAATGGGCCCAGCGACGAGATTACGCAAAAATGCAAATGCATATGCAAAGAATTACGAGTATATTCGGAAACAGAAAGCATTTGTGGCTCTCATTACAACAATCACACTCGGAGTGGCTGCATTTTTCACGCTAATAGCAAGTGTAAACAAATAATGAAAATAATGAAACTAATGCAATTGCCATACTGAAAACAGAATGCATAAACAAATGGGCCCATAGCCCATTAATCGCCCCTCCACATTTCTGATACGCTTAATCACCGATTCCTCGATATATGGCAAATGTTATTACTCAATTAAAAAATGTATTCTGTTACTGAAATTTTCAAGTGATAAATTCCTAAAAATAACAGGATATATTTTTCATTATTTATAAATAATATAATATAATTTAATGAATTATTTAATAGACTGACAAAAGTAATATCAAACTAAATTCGTTATATTCATTTTCCAATATTTTTTCCATTTCTGTTATGCTTTATTATCAATGCCTGCTAGAAATAGTATAAAATGGTATACAGATTCTGATTAAAAATAAAAATATATAAGAATTGTTATATTCTGTATTCAAATTGTTACCGATCAATTTCAATCTGCCAATCAAGACCCTCATTTGCCAGCCAGCTCAGTTGATTATTAATTAAGAGCCGTGCTTTCTTCGCCGCCAGATGAAAGAGCCGGCGAGCGGCTGGAGCTCAAAGAGCCAGTTTGGGATCCATTCCCCAATCCCATCGAGCTGGAGTTACAACTTAACAAGTACCCAGCAGACAGCTCAGGCAAATAAGCCAGCAGCCCGGCAAATAAGCAGTCCGCTTCGCGATGTCAGGCGGCGATTACAGCTGATGAGTCACGCAATTAAACGGGGCCCATTAATGTGAAATGGGGGGCACTTGTAGGGAGGCAACTGCTGGGGGGCAAAGGGGGCGGCTGTTTTATTTCAAAGCTCCAACATCTCGCAGACCCGCAAAAGTGCGACAAAAGTCAAGCCATTAGGAACGTTCCTAATCAGCGATTCCGAGAAATCGACTCAATCAAGTCCAAGTGACGCAGTTCGTCGTCATTCACTTAAGCGGCCACTTGAAAAAAATATAACTAATTAGCCAGTGGCTGTAACTGTGGCTGTGGTGCCGGTGCAGCTTGCAATTCAATCAATATCAATTGGCAAATTTGCATTCGCATTTTGCATTCAAGTCTCCATTTAAGTGCCTTCGCAGAAGGGGGCAATCGTGTTTGGCAGCTACTTACATACTTATGTATGTACATATATGTATCTAATTAATAATTATGACCATTATAAGCCAGCTGGCTGCTTTTTGGCTTTATCTGCAGACATACAGTACCGCAACCAGTTCAGACGGCTTCCGCACTTTGCCGGCGCACAAAAAATGTATCTTTTAATTGAAAACTCTTTTGGTCGGCGGCAAAAAAAAAAATGCATATGCAGATGTGTGTAAATGCCTCATATGCTCAATTGCTTTCGAAAAGTCCAGACACATGCCTTTATATATATAAATAAATTTGCACAGCATATACGTACGTATATATGACTTTGTTGTCGAGCCGAACTGGCCGACATCAAATCAAATTGAATGAGCGCGGTCCATTACTCTCCCAGTGATTTTGCCAAATGACTTCATTTCATATCAATTAAGTTTATTGTGCCGGTGTCTGCTGTCTGCTGTGTCTCTCTGTGGCCCATAAAAAAAGCGCATGCCGCCTTTACACACACACACACACACACACACACCGAAACGGGCTGAAATGCGTACGGATACTCCGATACTCAGATACTTGGATACTCGGATACATTGCCCTGCCCTGGAAACCGAACGAACCTGATTCATGCGCTTAATTGCTTTGGAGCGTGTGCCGCCTGCCGTCGCACACAAAAAGGTATGGAATCGAATTGTGCACACAAATACACAAATGGGAGCAGCAAAACTTATGAGTTTGCCATTGTATCTGTATCTTTGACTGTATCCCCGTATCCCTGTGTGTTTGCCCGGTGTAGCTGTAGTATCTGTAGCCGCGCGCTGGCTTCCAATAAAAATGACAACAACAATATTCGACAGTAGGTAGGAGCAAAAGAAACGCTCATAAAATATGCCCAGCGAAACTGGGCACGCCAATCTACTATCTGTAGAGCAGCAACCCTACAGATGGGATAACGAAAGGGAAATTGAATAAAAACAAGAAAAAATACTCGGGCACACACAACGGGCATTAAATGAAATTCAAATGGAAAGATCAACATCGGATAGCAGACCGGGTTGCATGCCACACAATCTACGGATTAATATCCACGGCAACGTCTCCTTTTCTTACCTTTAACACACCACGGCCTGAAAACGGGGTACTCTTCAGAATTCCCACAGTCAACAGATTTTCGAATTATATTGTTGAAAACCCTTTCCAACTTATCATAACATTGAAACAATAAGCTGGCAAATGCATCCCATTATACCCATTAACCTTATTAACTTTTTTGAATATTTAATTTCATCTTATCAATTCCAAGTTACTGCCATGAAATTCTACTATATACATATATAATATTTATAGTATACACAGTCACAGTCTATGAGATAATGAATGATTGTAACCTAATCGAAGCAACTAATTATCATTACAATTGGCTTTGATCATTACAATTTGTAAGCAAAATGTAATAATAAAGGGGAAAATCAATATATTTCATTTGCAACTCGCTTGGGCAAAAACTTTTGAAAATGAAGCTCAGCAGTTTAAATAGTCTGATCTTCCCACGAGATAACGACTAACGATACTGAGTTGAACAGCTAACCTGGGTTAATTAACATATAATATCATACGATGTCGATACTGCCATTTTCTGCTTATCTGCGACCGAATTTCAACCCGGCCCGCATTTCTCGTTTGTGTGCTCATTATAGCCCTAATTTCGGTGACCCACAAATGCAATTAAGTTGCTATAAAAATAGACATTTTATATGATTTCCTTCCATCAAGCAGTCACTCAGTCAGTCATTTAGTCCGTCAGTTAGTCAGTCCGTCAGTCAGTCATTTCGTCGGCTAGTCGGCAATCAATCTTAGATATTGTCGTTCTGTGGGACTGATGTTGATAAGAAACGACAACGCAATTAGATAGCCCGCTCCAAAGATAAGGCATTACGAATATGAGGCACGAGCGGCAGAGAAACACTTATTTTATGGATCGCAAGCCGTCCCAGAGTCAAACTCATAAAAAGACAGCCGCTGCTTCACTTCCAGAGAAACTTCATTTATGGTTGCGCCCAATTAGCTGGGCAAATAAGCGATAGCACATCAAACTTCAAACAAATGCGAAAACCATTAGCTTTTTGAATATGCCCGCCAAAGCGATGCTTTCCAGCACTTTTTTCGCCAACTTCACAGCACTTTTTGGGCTGACAAACAGCTGATCATTCAGCAATTTAGTTTGCGGCACGTTGTCGGTGGTGTTACTTTTGTTTGGGCGAAATAAACAAAAATAAATACGGGAAAAGTACAAACACTACGTTATCTTTTGTGTAGCCATAGCAACCGGTGTGTTTGTCGTCTGAGTAACGTTTAAACATTCTCGTTTTGCAGCCTAGAAATCTGTGAAAAACAACTAAACGAGCATCACACGCGCAGCTCCAGAAACCGGCGAAAAAAGTATCTTTGGAATTCTGAAGCAAAGTTTGGATGCGAATCCAGTGCAAACAAATATCTTTACTACGAAAAACACAAATCCGCAACTGCAATCCTTAAAAAATATATGAAACTGAATTTAATTTTTGAAAACCACTAATTAAGAGCTGAGTGCAACTAAGAAAAGGGGTTTTCTATAGAAAAAGGAACACGGAGCAAGCAAGATACATTTTCAAATTAAGAAGATATACGATAGCAGCTCAAATTAATTCAAAACCAACTCAAAACCCAAGAAATCTTAGAGTACCTATGCAAGTAACCCTGAATGAATTGAACATTGCTCTTCAACCAAAATTGTACTTATATCTATTTCCGCTCAAATCGAAACATATCGAATGAATCATTCATTGAAGTCGCTTAAATCGAAACAAATCGAATGAATCATTCGTTGAAGCCCGTCTTATTCAAGGAATTATCTGCTGAAAGTTATTAAAAATAATAAAAAAGTCATTGCTAAAGGAAGATTAAATATAATCCCAGAATGGGCTTCAATATCGATACCCAGAAGATCTGCTCGGAACTGGAGAGCTCCGATCGACGCCTGAAGACCACAATTCTAGAAGAACTACGCGATAAGTGCGCAAATGGAGCAAAAACCGCGAGCGCCGACGAAATAGCCCAGGTTTTCGATCAACTGTATCTGCATCTGTTGAAATGCTACGAGGATAAATTCGAAAGCGTTCGCGATCGTGCCGTTCAAGCGGTAAGTGCCTTCTTGGCCAGGCTGCCGCCCACGGATTTCCACCTGATGAATGTGGTGTCCACTTTGGCGGAGCGAATGGGAAAGGCCGAGACCGTGGAGCCCAGCGAGGAGATCCGTCTGCTCTACATTAAGCAACTGAATCTGATGGTTTGCCTGTACGCAAAGATGGGTAGTGTGGGCGTCTTCAGGGAGTGCTATCCCCTGGTGGCGAAGATCCTGATCAAGTCCATCAAGGATGACTATCCGGTGGTTCAGCGCGAAGGATGCTGCACCGTGGTGAATCTCGCTCGCGTGGCTGATACCCAGGAGTTTCGTCCCTTTACGGAGTCTTTGTTGGTACCTCTTTACTCAATGCTGAATCACAAGCATGCGCAGGCCAGGATCTCGGCCATTGAAGCCATCGGCAGGCTGAGTCTGCACATGGACGCCAGTGGCGATGCAATGAGGCGGCTCTTCAATGAGGTATCGCCCCTTCTCATGGACACCATGCCTTTGGTTCGTCGTGAAGTCGGCCAGATGGGCATTCTAATGCTAATGGAGCTGCTGGATCGCTATTCCTTCTTTGAGAGAATTCTGCCCCTGGTTCTTTGTTGCCTCAAGGACGAATCGCCGGAGGTCCTGAATCACATATATCCGCAATGGCTCAAGTGTGGCGTACAGTATTTCAATGAAAACGAAGCCGAGTTGTCGCAACAGGAAATAAGCGATCTGCCGGCTGAGAATTATCCGGAAGATATCAAACGTCCTACCATAGGATGTCGTGGTTTGGTGCAACGATCCTTGAGACTGTTGCAACTGATTACCCGGGAAACAAGCGACTGGAAGGACAACGTTCGCCTTCACGCCCTGAAGCTTCTCTATCAGTTTGTCTTGCACGCCGAGGCTGCCATGACGGCCAAGTTCTTCGAGATCTATGGGGATTTGGCCCATGCCTGCATTGATTCCGTGGCCGAAGTCAATGCGGAAGCCGCCAAGGTGGCCGATTTGATGGGTCGCCTGTTATCCTACGATGCCTGGATAGATCATGGCTTTGATGGCCTAGAACGAAATGCCCGGGAGTCCTATATGAGATGTTTCTACCACATGTTCACCGCCTCGCTGGGCGGCACCTATGAGCAGCTGATGCGATTGGCCAACCTCCTTCGCAGCACCGATTACTCGCATACTCTGAAGCCAGGCTTCCAGCACTACATACTGAAACTATTGGACACCATTGTGGATAAATCGCAGAAGATCAATGCGGGGCAGAACGAGCTGGAAGATCTCTACGAGTCGGTCTATGTAACTGGCATTAAAGTAATGGCACTTTCCAATTCCCTCGAAAGTAGCAGCAACGAAGATGTCAATTTCGGCCAAATGCTGATCGAAAAGCTTGTGACACTTCTCAACTCTTCGCTTGCAAAAACTCACGAACGTTGGTTTCACTTGGCCTTGAAGGATGTGGAGAATCTGGATGCGGCTTTGGAGGATAATGCTGAGCCAGTAATGCTGTTGGATGGATTGATTAATATGTGCCACATTCGAGCTACCTATGTGCACGATCTTATCGAGAAGGTTAAGATCGTCTTTGCACATTGCTGCGATAGTGCTCAAGTGAAAATCTTTAGCAGTCTCTCGTTAGCAACACTATTTTGGTCGAAGACGATGAACATAGAACGTGAGCGCAGCACCCAGATGTTAAGTGAATTTGTGTCGCAGATTGTGGAACCCTATCTGACCTGGAAAGCTGGTTCCAATGCCGAGGCCATGAGATCCCTGGCCATGGCCACACTATGTGCTTTGGCTCAGGGAGCCGAGTCTGAATCTGTGGAAGTGCTACCCTCGCTGGCCAAACACATGCCCAGCCTGCTCGAGGATCGCAATGTCACCACACGGCATTATGCGATCAAGGCGGTTGTGTATTTTAGGGAAATGTCTGTGGAAGAATTGAAACCATTGGCCTATGCCACCATGCAGCGCATGGATGATCCTTCGGCTGGCATTCGCATCCTGGCTGCTTTGGCTGTGGGTAAACTGAAGCCCAAGTTCAGTGAGACGGATACTGAAATCGAATATGAAAAGGAGGTGTGGGATGCCATAGTAAAACGTGCCATGGATCTGCTTTTGCTCTATCACGAGAGTCCCGAGAAGGAAATGAAGGCAGCTGTGGAAGTTACCCTACAGGTCTTGGCCCGATCTCATCCAGAAGCCTGGGAGGAACGCTATCAGCGGGCTTTGCCCATGGCTCAGAAAAAGGATCAGCTCCACGAACTCTACAACAGGCTAACCATCAATGAAGCTCCAGATCCTGGCAATACACTTACATCCGAAGATTAGGTTACACTCTACATATTATTTAAAAATTTATTAAGCATTTAGTTTTAGTTTGCCGCATTGCAAATTTAACTTGCAACTTCTAAAGCATGTACTTAAGCTTTCATTCCAGCAATTGATTTAATTGACCCATATACATATATCCACTTCTAAGTACCAAGAACTATTGTAAACAAAAGCTTCAAACTATAAAGTAAAATCTGTGCAAGCGAAAATTTCACAAATCTCTTGTTTATTTTGCCATGGCCAAAAATAATCCGTTTGATGATGAATTGGGTTGCAAATACGGGGAAGCAAATCATGAGGCAAAAAGCATTCAAAAGCTGCAATTAATATACAGCACGGCATTGGGTTAATACTTGGTAAATATACGAGTTTAAAAATAGCCGGAAATGGGAACAGAATTCATATTGATGGAAAAAAGCAATTAATAACAGATTGGAATATGTGGCAAATTGTTTCATGTTTGGCCATAATATTGAAAATTCCTTCGGGTACAGCAAATAGTCAATTAGCATTTACATTTTCCCGACCTCTCAATCAACCACCGATATTAGTAACAATTAAAGGCTAAGCACACATGAAGTTGCGGTTCACTTCAACGGGTGGGTTTTGTAACATCAAATTGCAATTTTAATTGGGCCCACTGTGTGTGTGTTAATAATCCGCAGGATTAACGAATCCTGCGCCGTGTTGCATAACTACTGGCGCATTCATTGCGGCAACTGAAGGATTTTTCAATCATCAGCAGGTCGACCCAATTCCCTGGCAACGGAACGCAAAAACTAATTTGCTTCGCCATGTAGCCGAAAAGTTTGCACACTATATTAAAACAATTTGTCAAATTAGGCAAAATGTACAACTTTCTAATTAAAACACCCACATGCGCGCACACCAGCTCCCGAATCCTTCGTTTTCGGGGATGAGGGCACACAAGCACAGTGGCCACTCAAATGTGCGAAGCTACCGAGTTTCAAAATGATGTCTCTTTACAGAAATTAAAAAAAGAGTGACGAATATAAACTAGATTTAATAAAACATGAGCATGAAGAGGCTGGCCAAATTATGAAATAATTGAACAAAAGGTTTCCGCTCGCAGGGGATCCACTGTAGATACATTCGCATATCGATAAAGTTGAGATGGCGCCATTTGGAGTGAATGTCTCCATCTCTTTCTGTGCACTTAATTGCTGGCAAATGAGCGTCAGGAGCTTTTTTGCCTGTTTACTGATGGAAATGGGGAATGATATAAAACACACATACGTATGTATGTATAGTGCACATGTAACTGTATGTGCAAACACAAGCAAAATGACTAACTGCAAGTAAATGCAAATGTAAATATCCTTGGCTGATTTGCACACTTAATTAATTTTATTTCACATTTTGGCCGCGGCTAATTATTACATACTTTGGCAATTAGCGACTCACTTCATCGCCAGCCTTGATCTTTATGGCAGGATATATTAAATTAAACTAAATGCCAGGGTCAAAACGAGTTTGGCGGGGCGCTGTTGGCCAGCACTCCGCATTGTTATGGCCAAGCACATTTAACTAATTATGCCGAACTCCGGGCATCAAAGACAGTCGACTGTGGATTTCGCAAACGAGGCGGACGCGCAGGGGGCGGTGGCCACCCACAGACGTCAGTTGTCAGTTTAATTAATCCCTTTCAGTGGCAGACAGAGCCCGAGCTGCAACTGCACTGAGAGAAAAGGACATGGCCCATTTCATACAGAGAAATCATAGCCAAGTGCCTTATGCCTGCCATCATAATCGAAGGTATCTGATGTAGAAGCTGTATAGTTAACATTATGATTAAGTTTTGAAACCACAGGAATTATCTAATGTTTGAGCACATTTTCTCGCCGTGTATCGCGGATGGCACACGGCAAATAAACAGTTATAAATAGCAGCCACGAGCAGAGAGGCGAACCTGGCCAAGGACCACCGACAACTTCATCCTCATCCTCATCGCCGCCGCTTGTGGCGCACAAATTAAATGCTACATTCAATGCCATTTCGAAATCATTTCGAGTGGCCGCCCGGCCAACTGGCTTTTTTCACTGGGTTTTGGATGGGTGGCTATCTGCTGGGTTATCTGGTGGGTTGTTTTGGGTGGCTGGATCGTCTGAAGGACGCACAAAAGTTGCCAGCGCTCGACTTCTGCCGCAATTGAATTTCACTGGGGCACAGAATAAAAAAAAAATAACAAGTTAAGCCGCATGCCTTCTGCCCACCTACTCATCCACCGCTCTCCACTTTCTGTGAGCTTGCAATTTGAAAATTACTTTCATTACGTTTAAAAGTTCATTAAAATTTCACATCCCCGAACCGTCCATTTTCTTTTTCCCCATTTTCCATTTTTCCATTCGGCAGTTGTCAGTTGTCGTATATATTTACACACTCGACTGGCCCAGAAAAAAGCGAGTGAGTTTTATAAATAAATATCTACCGAATGGCTGACCTATTTGGCCGGAAAATACATAGATGGCCATGATACTTTGACCTCATCGACGATTTCGTTAATTGAGATACTTTTCGTCTCTGGTTGCAGCCTGCATTATGCAAGCAAATTAAACGAGTTTACGTAACAATTAATCCACTGCCATGGCAACTGGCATCGAGTAGTATTGTCCTGGTGAATGGTAAAGGCCAAATGTGATGCAGTGAGAAAAATAGTTACTGCTTAATTGTTGCCACTGGCAAGGAAGGCAAATAGGAAGAAGATATTCTAACTAATTTTCTTGTATACAATGATAGTTGGTTTTACTATCCCTAAACTGCACAGCGGTTTGAAAGGAGCCCTTTTACTTTCAGAACCTTGAACTAGCATACACTAACTTAGCAAGCAAGAGAAATTGTTCTCAGTGCAGACCCCCAATAAAACCTTCGCGAACAAATGGGCAGCGATGAGCGATGAACGATAATTAAATACCGCCTCATGCTCGAGTTACCATCCTTATCCTAATGCTTATCGTCATCCTTATCCTTATCCTGCCGAAACTTTGAGTGGCGCTCTTAGCAATTAGGGTGCTGCCCCTGGCTACTACTAATAAAAATGGGCGGGGTCACTGGGGGCGGAGGTGGTGGCAGAGGCGGGTTTGGTGGCAGCCTTGTCATCAAGTTGGAACATGGTGGAAGTTCTTTTCGTGCTTCATTTGCTCGCAGCCTCGCTCGTTTCCACTTAAATGCTTAATTATAATTGAGTTTTATGTACGGCGCGGAGAAAAACTGTCTCTGCTGAGCAAAAGCAAAAGCAAAAGGAGAGCCAAAGCCAAAAACAGAAGCAGAAGCAGAGGCAAAAGCAGGAGCAGAAGCATTAGCAGCAGTGCCTTCCTGCCAGCGTACTTGAAATTAAATACAAATAATCTTTTGACTCCTTGCTGGCCCCCATTGGCTGCTCCCCCTGAGCGAATGGGGTCCTCTGATCCGCTCCCATTTAGCGTTGTTTTAATTACGTCTTAATGCCAACGCTTAAATGGGCGAACTGGAGCGCCTTTCTGTTCCGAACGGACGATGGAGGGTTCAATGCCTTCCGAGCTGTGCGTATCAATTCAGCGTTAATTGCTCGCCAGTTTTATTCTCGTCCCCCAGTTTTATTCCTCGTCGAATCCCCGCCTGCATTTTCTTCGATCCGGCGAACAAAATCGGATCAACTGGAGTGGTGCGAAAGCCATTTCGGCAAAGGTTTTTATTGATTTTTGTGCCAAGCAAGCAGTTGCCGCAACACTGGCACCAAAGGGTTAATTGCGTGCAACAAAGCTTGCCAAATGACACAGGTTCTAAAGCAATCATTTATTTAAAACTAGCTAAGAAAAGCTATCGCACAACGAAATGGTATTGAAAACATTCAAATTAAATAAACATTAAATAACTTTACCACTAAAAAAAAACTCTTTAACAACTATTTATGGTCTTCAATCACTATAAATATATGAAAGCACGCCATGTCCTAATAATAAAATAAATAAATTTCGGGCTGAGGAGTAAACTTTTTAAATGGCGCCCTAAACCACTGTGTTCTTTTGTGCTTAATTATGGGAATCTTGCCAGACAATGAACGAAAGTCTGAGTTGGCTTTGCAACGGGTGGATGGGTATTGGTGGTGGACATGGAGATGGGAATGGGGATGCAGAATTGCACCATCATCGGAAAATGCTCATCAAGGAGCGGAGCAGAGCTGGCAGCCAGACGAGCACCATCAAGTGCCATCGGGCCACTCACTCGAGAGCTACGACTTCGACTTGGCCATGTATCATTATTATCATCATCGTAATACCGGCGAGTGTTTATTTTTGGTAGCCGGACGATCTGGGCGCACAGTAGGCAGCGCCAGCAGTTTTTGTTAATGTTCGCATTAATGTTGTCTTACTGCGCCGGCTCTCATTTACTGCGAAATGCCGAGAAACGGGAGGGTGGTGGTTAAAGGGAGGGGGAGTGAGGTGGGTGAGGAGTCCGCGAGTGATGGCAACGTTGCTGGCATTAATTAAGCATGTTTGACTGTGAATGTCAACAGCAGAAATTGCCGTTCTGTGCATGTGTTTGTCCCTCTTGGTGCACACTGGGAAAAATTGGGGATGCAAGCTAAAGGGAAACAAATTGGGGCGTTGATATAACAAATTATCATCTTATTATAGAACTTCTTGATATTCGCTTCAAGTAGTAACATTTTACAGATATATATTTTGAAGATTTTAAAAGAAATTACCAATATTATGGCGTAGTGTCTTCTACCTTTCGACTGTTACTTTTGCAGATTTAGCGACGAATATAAGTGCAGCACTCCCTTATTTCGCGCAGTGTAATTGAGCGAGTGCGTTGACAGGCGGACGAGTGACGGGCTTTTGCACGGAGCGTGACAACTGCGCCCGCCCACCGCCACCCCGCCCCCTTTCCCCCCTTTCACTATCGGCTTTCTCCAGTGTCGCTTGCGCTACGTAATTAAGTGACGCAAGTCAATTTATTTTGCAATTAATCATTAATTTATGCGTACGGAAGTATAATTGACTCATATTTCAACCGGCTGGGCCGAGATCGCTTCGCTCGCAGAGCGATGCCAAATATTGGGTGACAGGAGAGTCATCATATTTCGATTACCTTTTACTCAAAAAAAAAGGAGCTCAACCTTTGCTTTTTATTCTACTTAATTCCCACGATTTTCCTGCCTCATTAGGCGAAAATCAATGATTTGCGCATTGAGCCAACTGAGTGACGTCGTTGCTTATTGACCCTTTGCTCAAAGGGTTCCATCTCAACGCGATCTTAAAGACCTACGATTAGAAATTAGGAATTAGACAACCTACATTATCTGCCCTGCACAAATCACAGTTTATTCACAGTTTGCATTTTAAGCGCTTCGGTTCGAAACAGTGAAATAAACAAAATAATCAAGCATCCTTAAATGGGATTTTAAAGGATCTAATAAAAGATCATCTATACATGAGACTTTTGAGATGGGATAGTGCCCAAATGGAATGCTTTAAATATGCTCAAATATATTCATTGCGACCTTCGAGTGAGTCAACTGTTCTATATTGGTAAGTTTTCATTTTCCACTCGATTTTCACGTCAATTCCAATTAGGAGATGTGACACAAATGTGTGTAGAATATTTCCTGTTCAACTGAAATGATGTGAAAAGTTTTCACATTCGATCAAGTTGTTTGTTGAAAGTTTTTGCATACTTCATGTGCCAGTTAGTTGATTGATTGACAAACTGATGGATGTACTCAATGTTGCTGGCCAACTGCAATGAAACAGCAATATAAATAATCGATGGCACATGGGCAATAATGCATTAATTTAAAACATTCGCTTGACAATTAAGTGTAGCAAACCAGCAATGCAATCCAATCCAATCCAATCCAATCGAATGCAAACCGAGGGAATCCAATGAGCGCCAACTCAGTCGACATGTGGTCCAATTGGATGGCAATTAGTCGAGTGCGGTGACCTTTGACCCAGTTCGCCTTATGGCCAACCAATCAACCAATGAGGCACTGGGCCTACATACTTCTGACGAATGCAAAAGAGAATTATAATAATGGCAATAATGAGAAGTAGTCGCCATCCCATTTAAAAGGTCATCAATCATAGGCAGTTAGTTAATTGCGGCAAGTTCTCTTTCTCTTTCCCCTGCCCTTTTGCATTTCTTTCTTCGTTTTTGTGTACAAAGGAGCGGCTGTCTAATGGTCGGTACAAAAAAAGAAAAACTGAAAAAACTAAAAAAAAAACAAAAACGTTTAGCGAATAAAATGCCGCAGCAAATTAAAAAAATAAAGCTTGAGCACGCCAACTTTGCTGACCCAAAGTTCAAGTGAAATAAGCCATGACAAGCGCATTTCGTCCTCGTCGCTCCCAAAAGGCAAAAAAAAAAGGAAAGCAAAAAAACCCCAAGGACCCTTGGCGAAAAAGCTTTAAAGGCAAATTGCCTCAAAGTTTTGACTTATTCTTGGAGCACTTCCAGCCCCAAAAATCGATGTGAAAATAAAAATAGGAGGCGGGTGTAGTTGGACAGGGAAAAAAAAAACAAAAATCCCAGCGAGGGCGAATTATGACAGGAAACATTTCAAACGGAAATGAGCCTGCCGGCACTTCCGGCTCAGCGGCAGTTCTATATGGCCAAAATGCAAACATAATTAGCTGACATTTTCACTCATTTTGTGTCGTTTCAATTGCGCCCATCCGCACTAATGAACAACTCCCCCAACACCCAAACACCCAACACCCGAACACCCAGTCTGGCATTCTATCCAACCATCCACTCAACAGTTGTCCACATCTAGCTGTCACTCAGCGGAGTCTTCACTGTCGCAAACCTTTTCTGAGTTACCCCTAAAAGGGCGTCATGGGAACAACCCTCGCAGACGCATCTAGCAAAAATAACTTGAAAATTGCGCAGCATTTATAATCTGTCTGTGATTTATATAACGATTTCCGTTCAAACTACGAGAGCGTGCACTGGAAAAGAAAAGGACTGCGTCTTAAATTTCATTCGTTTATAAAAAAGTGCATTTACAAGCCTTAGTAAATAAAATACAAATTAATGATATATTTTAAAAGAAGACAAATGTTTTTGGTAGGCTGGAACTACTGGAAAACCTTCAAAACCCCACTGGTTTGGGGCTTTTCTCTCAGTGCCTGGCCTGTGTGTGTATTGGGGATCTGGGCCACCCTTCGCTAGCTGCTGAATGCTGGATGCTAGATGCTTTATATGCTGACTTGACAATAATGGCGCAAACACACATCTCAGCCCGCTGAGAACGTGCCAGTGGCAGTGGCAGTGGCAGGAATGGCAGGGAACTTAACTTGGCCCGGTCGTGAGCTGGTCGTGGCAGCACAATGACTTGAATTCAATATAATAAATAAAATATAATGCTGTCAATAAAAATAAATAAATATAACATCAACAACAGCAGCCAGTGGCAGCAACAGCAACAGAAACAGAAACGAAAACGAAAAGTTTAAGACCTCGCCGGGGGAATTGTAGATTGAAGAGCTTAAATGCTGCGCTCGAAATAGCCACGTAATGTTTGTGTGCTCTGCAGATTTGGCTCCGAATGGCTGCCATTTACCTTCGGTTCTTGTGGGCGTGGCTGGGGCAGGAAGGATACTCGCATGTGCTGGAATTTCGCCCGCAACTGTAACTGTAATGTTAAATGACGAGGGACCGAGATTCAACTTGAGTTGGGTGTGTGTGACCATTATCCTGCGCCATTTAGCGGTGTTTATTTTATTAGCCCTTCTCTAAGTGGCTTACATTGGAGTAGTAGGTGAAAATTCGTTGGTTTCACAATTTCAGTATTACAGAAAAATGGGGGAGAAAGCCAGAAAACAATTACTTAGGAAAACTGAATAAAATAATAATACCAGACTAGCACTTACACTTAATTTAGTAAACCAAAACAAAAAACAAACTGCCATGCAACTCTCAGTTATGAAATCGTTTCGAATGAAATAATATAATAAATTCAACAGGCAGTTTACTGATCCAATTGGTTGACACAGTCATAACTAGTTATTTTCACCCATGTGGGAAAACACACACAGTTCTGTGAATGAGCCAATCTACAAGCAAACCAAAAACACTTGAATAAAACATTCCCCAAAATGCAACTCTCGCTGCAATTGCTCGGATCGAAAGCGGCCACCCCCCAAAGAAAAGTTCACAATTGCCACTTTTCACATACCCACTTTTCCAGCGCACACTCACACACACACACACACAGGAGCACTTTTCCCGGACAATCGTTTTTCAGCATTTTATGATTTATTTATGCAGCCATATTGGCTTCCCTTCGCCAAACTCTTGTCTATGCTATGAAGTTACTCCGTAACCAAGTTGGCTGTGCAAACGGAGTTGGCTAAATCCCACACAATAGCCGGGCAATAATAATCGTTTGACTGCTTCTACGTATATATACGAGTATATTGAAAATATTAATGGTATGGAATATAATCAAACACTGATTTTAGTATTCCAACCGTTGGCTTCGTTCGAGTTGTCAAGTTTTAAGCGACTTTAACGTTCGACTTTGATTCAATTGTTGGTTGGTCTGTCTCTCGGCCAAAGTGCTAACCCAATTTGTAGATTTGGAGTGAAAAAGTAAAAGTTTATTTCATTTTAATTTGTGCTCGTCGTGTGTGTGCGTGTTCTATTAACTTATTGTTGTTTTGCCCTTGCTAGGAAAAAGTTTTCCCAAACAAAAATTAAAGGAAAAAAGAAAAAAGAAAAGCGAAAAACGAAAAACGAACTAACACTAGTGAAGGACTGTGCGCGCATGTGAGTATAAATTCACACACGAGGCAAATGCCAGGGAAATTAAAACAATTAAAGCACACGAGCAATTTTCCAAGGAACATCGCGAGCCGGTCTCTGCGGCAACGGTTAATGTAAATTCATTTAAAATTGCTTAGTCCTTGGGGGTGGCATTTTCCTTAAACCAAACCCACCAACCCGCCCACCAGGTGAAGTGCCGATAGTGAACTGTTTGCCTTCACATCACATCACAGTCTGTGTGCTCATGTGTCTGTGTGTCGCGGCAATTTAATTAGCGAGCGCATAACTTTATGAAATATTCAGAGACTTTCCTTTCCCAACGAAATATGCCAACCGCCTGGCGCCTGCCATTTTGTACGTGTGTGTGTGTGCCAGTGTGTGTGTGTGTGTGTGTGTGTGTGCCCGCTTTCGCCTGGGCAATTATGGGCCGCCCAGGACATTCATTAGAGTACCTCATAAAAATCAATTAGCGGCATGTTACAGGTCACCACAGAAATCCCCGGGGTCAAACTGGCTTGCAGCGTTGATTGCAGCTGCCGAGTTGGCTTTGTAGTCCATCGAGCTTAAAGACAATATTCAAATATTTTCAATAATTTAGATCCTATATTCGATATGCGATGGCTCAGATCCGAGTTCTCATGCGGTTGTTTGCTGCAAAGTCGAGCTATAAGAACCAGCAATTTATAAGGCTTTCAATTCAGCAAATGATGACGCACAAGCCAAACTTTGTGGGTGGTTGGGGGGCGGTGGCTCGGATGGGGGGGTAAATATGAATGACGAATTACACACTTTAGCTGCCAGGTTGACAGCACCCACTCACTCACACCCACTCACTCACACACACACACACACACACGCAGAAAAACAGTACAGGATAACACATTAAATTATGCTGACATGGCGCAACGGACAGAGGGTGGGCGTAAAAGTGGGTGGCATGGGCGTGAAGATACGGAAAAAGGGGGCGGACAAAGTCAGCCACACAGTTAACGTCAAAACTAACACACGGCCCAGAGACGAAGAAAAGCCAGCCAAAAGCTGAAAAGCAAAGTCGACGACGAACGTGAAACAAGGACGAAACGAAAAGGAAAGACAACAATGACACTTGCGATGAAAAAGTAAAAATTTATAAATTTATATATAGGAAGTACAAGTACATAGGAAATGTACTAATAGGCCTTAACTAATAGGTTAATTTATTTACTAATAGGCCTCAACTAATAGGTTAATTTTTTTTATAGGTTTGATAAAATACAATTAATTTAAGCTTTTGTATTTTGTATCTAAAATATATATTCTGATATATATATTGAGGCAATTAATATTTCACTACATATAAAAGTTTCATAAAGTTTTAAATTATCGTATATTTTATATAAAGAGTAGAGAACACGCCTTTTTTCTTTGAGTGGAGTACAAAACGAATGGCGGCGACCAAGGGTCTCTGGCGAAAGATGCCGTGGGCAAATGAAGCGGACCCTGATGATGATGATGATTCGAGAGTGGCTTGTTAAAATTCCAGCAAAACGGCAGACAAAAAGTCAGCCACCCTCGCACCCGAAGGTCCTGTGACCCTCCTGTGGAATGTGTGCTGCGTTGTTGTCAATGCAATAAAATGAAAATGAAATAAAATAGACAAAATGCTGGCAAGCCAGCGAAGGACAGGAGTCGGCTTGGCCAGCACCAAAAATCCATCTCCGCAGCCTCGAGGCCAAATATGGTTGGCAAAAAGTTGCCGAAACGGGCGAAAATGTAGACTTTCCAGATATAATGCTCATATGGCACACAAAACAAACATGAGCGAATTCTCAAATAAGAGGTTCAGTTTTGGACGATTTTAGGCAATCAAACGGGCTTAAGTAAGAGTTATCTAGTTTGCTTAAATACTTTAACCATTATTTTGTGCAAATACGTAAAATACCCATTTAAATGAAACAAAAAGTTGAGAGCTAAACCATCTTCTTTACCATCTGTAACATTCCATCCAATATAATTTCTGTCGCACATTCCCATCCACAAAACCACCATCCACCATTCGCCATTCGCCATCCACCGCTCCTGACGTGCCACATGTGCCACATGTGGCAGGGCGAGTCCGGCTAACAAAACTTAAATGCCATTAGCCTTCGTCCTGGCACTCGACACTTGGGTCCTGCTCCTGCCATTGAGGGGCATCAGAGGGAGGGGAGTGGGGGGAGGAGGCTCTGGCAGAAGCGTGCCAGGTAACTAATACACACACTCGCTGGCAACTAAGCTACTGAACGTGCCGCAGGGTGGGGCACTCTTTTTTTTCGGAAGCCACACAGAAAAAATTCATTTTAGGAAATAACGAGATTAAATTAGAGAGCAAGTCGTAATTGGAATTGTCTCTAGGGAGCTCAAAAAAAAATACAAATTGGTTTCCTGGATACAAAAAACCATTTTAAAGGACGTTGTTGGGAAATAAAACGATAATAAAATTCTAGTTTAAAATATCGAGTGTAACTATCTGATATTAAGGTTAAACACAGACCAATTCCTTTAGTTATTTGTTAATTAACAAGTTCCTTAGTAATTTCGCCCGGTGTAGTGACAGCTCCTCCTTTTCTCTCTATTTTTGCGTTCGGGACTGGAAGGCAAGGCAATTGAAATAACTTCTTCCGCTTGCCTGCGCTGCTTCCGCTGCTTGAATATGTCCCCCAAATCAGCCGGCAACACATTCCAGCTGCCTCGTCCTTCCCTTCCCGCTCTCGCTCTAGCCTTCTTCCTGCCTCGCTCCCACTCCATGCTATCCACTCCACCCCACGCCTCCCATTGCCGCCCATCATCATCGCTGTGAATTGGCTTTGCTCTTGTTGCTCTTTGCCATTTATTTTATTTTCGACTTAAGTGATTTTGCCATTCGCCTTGGCAACATGTTGCTAGCCACATTTATGAGCTCGCTCTCTCTCTCTCTCTCACTCTCTCTCGCGTGTTGCGATAGAAATTTGTCAAGTTGCAGTCGTGTGGGTGTATCTGTGTGAGTGCGAGTGGCAAATATCTTCGTGTCTCCTTTTGTTGTTGCTGCTGCTGCTGCCGAGCGGCAATAAAAAACATTTAAGCACGCATCATTTTATTGAGCGCGCTGCTCGAATCTGACATTTCGACTGCGACGCCGACTGCGGAAAGGGGGTGGTAGTTGGGTGGCCGTCTGCTCAGTTTTTCCGCGTGTGTGTGTGTGTGCTTGTGTATGTGGAAGTGTTGGGGTGAGTGTGCACTTTGTATTAATTTAAATTGCTTTTGGGAATGCCAGCCATGAGTTGTTACAACGCATAACGATGCATTCAAAATGCCAACAAATTAACTGCAAATTGTTTACTCGAAATTTAGCAAAGTGGATATACATTTCGTACAGCTGCAAATATTTGATTTGAAATTATTTTCACACAGAATTTAAGGCTCTAAGGTTTTGTGATTTTCTGAATTCTTGTAATATTAAGTTGTTATAATTAATATTGATTATATAGTTATTAAATAGTTTTCTTCTATCATATGAACTTAAATACAATTTCATTTGTTATACATACAATTTGAAACCATTGAGGTTAAAGAACTCTCGACGCTCCTCGTAGAATTTACTGCTGAAATTTAAAAAATAATAATAATATCCCATGTACATTTCACACGCTTTTGACTTCACGAATTAAGTTAAATTGTGTCACACTCAAATGTTGTGCCATAAATTTTCAGCAAGCACTTGCAAACACAAACGCACGCTCACAGTGACAAATGTACAAGGCTGTGCGACACCGCCCAACGCCTACCACCCACCACCCACCGCCCATTTGCCACCCCCTGGTGGCATACAGCACTTGAAAGCGTATGTGCCGCCTAGTTGGATCCTTCCTCCAGCTCTATCTCCCTCTATCCCTGTCGCTCTCACTCTGCGCCCCTCTCTTTCGCAATGATTGTGCAACATTTTGTTATGCAAATCACAACGCAGTGCGCCAGGAAATAGGCTACGCCTGACCCACCCAACTGGGGCTGAGGCTCCAACCCACTTCCACCCACTTCAACCCGCTTCAACTCAACTCAACCCAAGTCGGCCGAAGCCAAAGCCGAAGCCAAGGCTTGCCGGAGGGTTAAATAAGTTGAACTGCACTGCAAGCGAAAATGCTGCTCCATTTCGACCATTTAAATTAGGTCTTAAAAGTATGAGTATAAAATTCTATTGTGTACATACATACCTGGCTAACTTTGTGATTCATAAGTTAGTAATCTTATCTAAATGCCAAACAATCAAGATAAGCCTAAATATATTACAAACCAGCTAAGCCATGACAGCATTTTAATTCATAGTCACTTATTTCGCTATTTCGTCACAATTTAGCATTTTTATGGATCTAAGAAGTAGGTGATAGATATCAGATTTCCTATACAATTCTAATAGGTACTGAAAGCCACGCTTATAAACCTTTTCAAGAAAAGCAAATTTCACAAATAACAATTAGTATTATTTTCTTGCCGTGTACATTGCGGCACAGGCAGCAAGTGGCAACGGACTGACGCTGTATTTTATTGCATTACTTTCGGGTCTCTGCAGGGGGGGTGCGAGCTGCAAGGTGGGCGGGGGGGTTGTTCGGTGAAAGTAAGTGGAGGTCCGTTGCAAACGAAGCCTTTTGGCCTTCACGTCGAGGGCGGGCACAAATTACATTACCAGGCGCCAGTTGGCAGGCAGACCGTTAACAAGTTGACGACAAATGTGCAGCTGTTCGGGCTAATCTAAGTTTGCTCTCTCTCACTTTATCTCCATTTTTCAGTACCAACTTGTTTAACATATTTTTTCATTTCCCTCATTTGCAGGCAACGTGGCTCAAATGATGCCCGAAACTGAACGCGACGCACATTTGGAGGCAGCTGAAATGGCCAGCGGGGCCCTGGGTCACAATTACGCTAACATTGTGAAGGATCAGCAACAGCAGCAGCAATTGCATCTCCTGCAGCAGCAACATCATCAAAATCAACTTCAACATCAGCAGCAGCAGCAGCAACAACAACACCAGCAATCCAACACCGATCTGTACAAGATGGCCTGCAATGGCTACAACTACAGCAGTCCGCTGACCATACCGCCCACCTCGATGACCAGCCACATGGTCAGTCCCATCAGCAGCAGCAAGGAGAAGCTGGTGAATATGTTGCGCGTGCGTGACAACAACAACATGGCCAGCACGATCTCCGACAGTCCACCCACCACGTTTCTGCAAAAGCAACTGGAGGCGGTTGTGGCGCCCCGCCCAAGTTCAGTGCATCCCCAGCAGCTGCAGCAGCCGCAACAGCAGCAGCAGCAGCAGCAACGGCGTTCGGTCAGCACACCTGCAATTACAACCACACCTGGTCCGCCCACCAATTGGCATGCCCATGTCTACGATCGCCTACCGCCACACCCGACGCCCCACTCCATCGCCGATATCCTGGGCATGTCCCTGGTGAAAAAGGATCGGCCCGAGGGCGCCTTTGATGCCCAGGGACCGGCCAAGTCGCCGAACAGCATACTGAAACCGTATCAGGATCAGCAGCCCATCCGCAGCTCCTCCATTTCGATGAGCGATGCCAGCGAGGAAGACAGTGCCGCTGTTGCAGGGGCCACATCTGTGGCAGCAGCAGCAGCAGTAGCAGCAACTGTTGCAACTCCGCTCGATCAGCCGCTAAATCTGTGTGTGGCCAAAAAGTCCCGCGACAGCAACAACTCACCCATGCCGGCCACCAAACAGAGCCAAATCCTCGGCAAGTCTGCTACCAAGAAGGGTATGTATTGGGCACAACTGGTCCACAGAGAAAAAATATTACTGTATATTACTATATATACTATTACTAAGTGTAACTTAGTGAAGAGATGCTAAAAGTCTGAACTACTAATCTTAAAACCTTTGCCAGTCAGTGAATAATGAGATCAGTAATGCCTAAAGAAGTAGATCTTCTGAAAGCTTCTTCCCAAGCTCAAAATCTATAATCAATTTAGTAGCTAGTGTTTTTGAAAGTGTTTCTATTTTCGAAGTGATCCCGTTCCCATCCCTCGCGTATTGGCGCCCAGCATAGGTAGGATGTGTGTGCCGTGTGGCAACGCTCGACGAGCCTGCCAATTGAGCGGAGCGTGGAGCTCTCAACACGCTTCAGCGAAGCGTGCGGCGGGCAACACGGCGTATGCGTGTTCTGCCAACTTAAATGATGCCCATCGGCATCTTCGTCTTCTTCTTGGCCCGCTCATCGTCTTGGGCCCTTTTTTCGGCTGGGCTAATGGCCTGGTCATTAGAATTTGCCACACTCCAGTTAACTCGGCTCGTCTGTCAGCTACTCAATTTTCCAAGAATTTTATATGCCATTTACAGTTCGATTATGGCTTCAAGACGTACTGAATCTACAACTTTGGACAACGAAATGTCGGAGCTAAAAAACAGTTAATTATTTATGAACATTTTAAAGCTCTAATTGGTTATTTAAAACACATAAGTCATTGTTTTATTTTACATAAACGAGAGCGAATCATTAACGAAATGTGCCATAAAATGTTCAGTAAATACATTGTTTGCATATATATTCCGGCCGTTCTTTTGCGATAATTAATAAACTATTCAAATTGTAAATGGTCAACAAAATGTGCAAAATTTAATTAGATGCACTTTTGGCTCATTGCTTTGTTATTTTTATTTCATATTTGAATCGGAAATGGTTGCCAATTTAAATATGCATTTGCATTGGGTGCATTAAAATGATTTAATTCGAAAGAGGCCAGCGCATTGGCACGAAAATATACGAAAATGTACGAAAATGCAATTAGCAATTGCGGCAGCCACAATGAAACAAATACAAAATGGCAATCGGTGGGCAAAAACAACAAAAACAACCAAATGTTGAGAACTCAATTTGAATAATTTTGCTGCCGCCATTCGCTTGGCGCGTTAATTGCTCAATGTTGTGTGTGTGTGTTCCGTTTTTATTGTTATTAAAATCACGTACCAGACTTGGCGAAAACAACAGCCAAACCAGCAATCCAGCAAACAAGCAAACCGATTGAATGACGAACTTCCAGACAAGCGATTGTTTGACATAGTCATCGGTTAATTTTCGCTTAATTACTTGTTTGCAGCTGCCATAAATGGAAGTGCCGTCAAATCGAGCGGGGCAATAAGTGGAGTTTTGGGTTCCGAGATGAAGCTTTTTTGCTCACTTGGCATAACGACATTTAAATGCCCGCCGTCGACGACTGGGCCTAATGGAAATGACATGGAAATTGGCAATTGGCGTTAAGAGCCATGCTGGTGCTGGCAAATATAAGCAAACATTTGTGCAAAGTTTTCTTTTCGTTTCATTTTTTTGTTTTTCACATTTGTTTTTGTTCTGGTTTTATTGTTGTTGCTCTAATTGCACAAGTTGCGGGCTTTTAACGCTTGGCCAGCTTGTTGTTTTTCCGCTTTTGTTTTGCCATTTAGTTTTATTGATTTCGCGCCAATGGGGCGCCCTTTACACTCCACTGCCATCGTCTCTCATTTCCTTCGGGAAACCCACCACCACCACCCCCACCCCGCGGGTTGTTCGATAGTGAAAATTGCCAATTGCCAATTACCAATTGCCAATGGCGACAGCGAAAATACGGCGACAATGGCACTGATGCCACCACCGCACCCACACCGCCCCGCCTAATTAATCACAGTGTCATGCATATGAGGCCGCCGGGGCCCACGCGGCGTATTAGCAATGCGACAAACGACAATGCGACAACAACGACAACAACGACAGAAGCAGCAAACCAAACACCCATCATGTACACCATATACACAGCTCGGCGATATCGAGCGTTTTGCATTTAACTGTCAATTAGATTTCAATTATGCATTGGTAATTGAAGTTGTCCAGGCAACGTTTCGTTCGCCTCATGCCAGACACGTTTTGGCCCCGTCAAGTCCAAAAGCCGCGGCCAAAAGCATATGGCATTTATGGCACAGTTAACACTTGTTTTCGCCCGATATTGCCAGGCGGCCATTGGTCAACGAAAGTGGCCCATTAATGCCCTTGATATCTTGTGGAGATATTAAATGGAAGTGCAGCTGAGTGAAGACCAAATTCTTGGTTTATTCATAGGTGATTCTACAACATCTTCTGTTAACATGTCATGCGATATTTTAAGATTCAAAAAATTATAGGAGTTGTTGAATGGAAAATATATTTCCTAGAAAGTTTTCCCTACATTCAATGCTTCTTCTTACCTGTCCCATAAGAATAGTAACCCACCTAATCCAAGAGTAAAAACTCGAATGGCAAACAAATGCATACTGAAAAGTGCAGAAACAAGAAAGGGGAAGGCATACGTATGGTAGAGGAATCGAACAATGCAAAACAAAAGGCAGTTGGCCCAGTCAATAGCTGTTACATTTGACGGGCTAATTGCAAAAGCGGTTATGAAATGACAGCCAAGAGACCCCATTGAGGTTAAACAGCTGCGATTCGATATAAAAGCCAGGCAAACATGGCCAAGACAAATGTGCATACTCATATCTGGCTAACCGTTTTTCTTGTTTTCTTATTGTTGTTTATCTTTTTGTTCTTCTCCATCCATTTTTGCAGAAAGCTCTGGCAAGCCGGCGGCCAAGAAAAAGAAGCTATCGCCGACGGCAGCGGCAACAGTGGCTCTACCACCGGATATCAGTCCCACGGGCAGCAGCGATAGTTTGATGCGGGACAAGTTGATGGCCACCAACAGCAGCAGCTCGCCGGGCAGCAATCTGAATCCGCAGCTGCAGAGCAATGCGAACAGCACCTTGGAGACCACCGAGGATGACTCCGATTCCGGTTCGACGGATGCCCGGCGCAAGAAGAAGGCACGCACCACCTTCACCGGCAGGCAGATCTTCGAGCTGGAGAAGATGTTCGAGAACAAGAAGTATCTCAGCGCCAGCGAGCGCACCGAGATGGCCAAGCTGCTGATGGTCACCGAGACGCAGGTAGGAATACATTCCAGTACTATACAAAATAAAATAAATATATACGTGTTCTATAGTATATGGAAATTTAATATCCACATCGTTCAGAATGATTTATTTAACATCAAGATCATATCTGCGACATTCTGGGAAGATATAATAAGAATTTCTGCCTTTTTTCCCCCAAATATCCATTTAAATAATAATCTTTACTGATTAGTTCTTAAAAAGCACCAACATTTTTAGCTCCTGAAATTCCAGAAACGTATAGGAAGCCAAAATTTTAATTGGAAGTTTTATGCAAAATGATTAAAAAAAATATTTCATATTGATTTTCCCCACACTGACTATCAGTGCAAATTGCAGCCAGCGTACATAATGTTTTTGTGGGATTATTCGAATTATTTAGTGTCACAATATTTTGCTGGTCAATGCTAGCTCAAAAAGCACAATCGCAATTGTGGCCATTTAACTAAATTAAACACTTTTAAAACCCACTCAATAATCCCAGCCTAATGCACATATTTACCATAAATGTTTTGTTGTCTGCTTCTGTGCGTATGCTTATAATATTTAATTTGCCTAATTTGCACGAGGAAATGAACAGGCAAAAATAAAAAATATAATAAAATGATATTATTTTTGATATACAGTAGTCTGCAGTGACTTTAGGTTACTAAAATATTATAAAATAAAAAATAATACAAATATTTATAACTTAATAAGTGCAACTTGAAATAGGATTACAATTTTGTGTTTTTTAATTTTTTTTTTTATTGATTATGTAATAATTTTTAACATTTTTTCATTCACTGCGTTTGGACTTTGGAACTTTGACGCACACTGTAGCAGTGAAAAATAATAACGTGCCAAATTAAAAGCATAATTTGATCATCATTTTGGCAAAAATAAGCATTTTTTGATTCCGTTGGCCGCATTAGTTTAATCCGCAATTTATTTACGCAACTCGAATCAACCCGGGAGCCATGAAATATATCGTAATTTAATTGAAGAGCATAACAAGAGGAAGCAAGGTGTGATGCTGCTTAATGCCTCAGTAATTATTATGCCAAATTGTATTTCGTTGCACTTGCATTTGCACTTGCAGCAGCTGCCCGAACATGTGATTTTGTGCAGAATGGAGAATGGAGGGCTTTTATTTTCGAGGGGCGACGGCGAGGAGCAGGACAAGTTTACAATTCGCATGGCAGCCAGAAATGCCTTTAAGCACAAGCAAACTCACACTCAAGTGCACACAAGCACACACACACACACACACACACGAAGTTTGCCTGATTGTGAAATAAATTGAGATTTATTGACTAATTAGAATAAATTAACTTTGCAGCAAGGACATGCCCAGGGCCCAACTGCTGTCAGCCAATTAAGAGCAACAACAAAATTTATGAACAAACACACCCACATGTTTGCCATCTGTGTGCGTGGCTCTTTAAGAGGCGCTAAATTAATCAAAACTTTAATATCATTCCTGAGCCCTTTGCGGTTTCTGTCCCAAACAGGATATTTTTGGCCAACCACTCAACCACTCGTTTGTTATCTGCATTTGCAGTTGACAGTGCGGAGTTTAAATACCGAAAGTTCAACCTCCGCTACTTAATGAAAATGTTTCGTCTTGATTTATAAATCGCTATAATTAAGCACTTGGGGCTTACCTTGGGAAAGGTATTTATGCAAACATATATTTACATATATTTATGCCATTATATTCCTCAAGTATATCCCATGTCCTCGTCAATCCCTACAAAGCTGTCAAAACTTGGGCCTGTCAATGCAAACCCGATTTGCATTAATAATCTCACATTACGCATACGCCGTGTGGGAGCTCAAATGCCATAAGACTAATTGGCTGCCATGGCAAAGACCCAGTCAGATAAACACACTCACAAGGCGCAGGGAAAATGAGGATGGTATAGATGTAGATGTAGATGGAAGCCAAGCCAATTGGCCATGGCAACAACAAGGATATGGCAGAGGAGTCGCAGTGAAATGCTTGCTTAATTAAATTACATTCTCCATCAAGTCAATTAATTACAAGTTGATATACACATATAAACACTAAGAATTCTGCAACGTGTGCGTGTGTACACTGCACAAAATCCTATTCGATGACTAGTTTCAAAATATCAGCTTTAAATTACCCTATTTATTGCCAATTTGGTATATATTTTCGGTTAGTGCCTTGTGTTTGATGTCCAACTGTCCGTGTGAGCCAAAATGTTATGCATGTCGACATGTTCAAGTGTTTTATCTACGTTATTAATATTATAAGCTCGGTCCAGTCATTTATCATCCTGGCAAAGGACACGTCTGCGTGTGTGTGTGTGTGTGTGTGTGCGTGAGAAACCGACGTCAATTCAAGTGCAATGCACAGATTTCCACGCTCACACAACTGCGCTCAGAATGTTGTGTTTATATATAAAACACTGTCAGGGCACATAAACATGTATGTGTTAATCACAGCAATAATATCAGCAAATTAACTGCAGGACATGGCTGTCCTGTGTGTGTGTCCTGCGTGTGTGTGCATACATGCTAGGTATACCGTGTTTGTGTGTTGTATTTGTGTATGTGGGTATCCTGCTGTGGCCGGACATTAAGCCTTTTGGCCATTTGCATTGGCACTTGCCAATTTTCCCATCGACCCACCACCACTCACACTGGATCAAGTTTGCAGCGAGAGATTTGCGTTAATTGGAATCAAATTACCAACTCCTCCCGTAATTGCCAACCAGTTCGATTGCAGTTTAAAACTTATAATTACACGATGGTTAATCGGATCAAGGTTTTTCCGCTTTCACTCGCAACTTATTTACCAAGTCATTGTTGAGCAGAGCGTTTACTTAAGTACTTAGTACTTGGAATGCACGATATTGGTACTTGAATTACCTGCCATATTCGTTATTGTAAGATATTTCAAAGAAATAACCAATAAACAGAATATGCTTAACAGACATACATATAACCCCTCAAATATAATCACAAATGAACAAATGAAAAGCCAGAGACAAAGTGAGAGTCATAAAATTGGCTTTAAATAGACCTCCACATCAACCATAATGTGGTTCTCAAATGGCTTGCCCTCTGGACTGTTGGAGATATGCATGTGTATGTGTATGTGGATGTGGATGAGATGAGTTGAGGTGGCTGCCATTGGCACCACCACAGTGGTGCATCTCTCTTCGCGTTGTGTGCCTCATCCAGGGAGCACTCGTGTCTGCATCGTCTGTCATCAACAAACTGTAAAATAGCCTTAAGCCAGATAAAAATCAATTAATTACGCGTAGATGCGGCTGTCCCAACTGCAACCGCTGCACCACCACCACCAGCACCACCAGCACCACCCCCTTTCGCCTCTTCACCCCTGCGGCATACACGCACACAGCGACACACTCACGCACACGGATGCAAACTGACAACATTGTAATTGTGTTGCGATTACCAAACGAACGTCACGCGCCAAACTCAGCAAATTACATTTGCATATTAGTGCCAGCGGCGGGGTAAAGGGGCAAGGGCAAGGGGAAGAGGGATGGGTGAAACGTGGAGCCTTGGGGTGGTGCAGTGGGTGGTGCGGTGGGTGGTTCTGGGAGGTGGTGCACCATTATGCCGCAGTCATTGCATAGGGGCGTGTGCTGGCAACTGTTCGCCTGCGGTCTGCACTGCAACTGTCTCGACAATTTGCATTAGGCATTTCATTTTAAATGTTTGCCATCGCTCGCTCATAAACCCGAATGTAATTGCCACTCAGGTGCGACCTAAATGTTGATTTGCTCTTCAGCAAACTCGTTTTTTTGGATTGATTCTGATTGCGGCGCAATCGAGCCAGAGATTAATGACATGGGATGGTATATTAGGCCAGTCAAACGGGTTAACAGCTCAAGTGTTGCTAAAAAATGCCAGCCAAATATTTATGTCGTTGTATTATAGATTAAACAAGTAAATTATTTATTTTTCAAACATACTCCCAATATGTTTTGATTAAACTGCAAGTCCATAACACGCTCCAGTTGGCTACTGTGCAGCTTTGACCTCTGATTTGGGCCAACTATCTGCATGTGCCCATTTGTTTGCGTTTATTTGGTCAATTGCATGGTCGGTGGATGGCCCTAGCGATTGTGGGCCAGAAAACAAGTAGCAGCAGTAGCAGTGGCAGCAGTTTCACTGGCAGTTGGCCAAATGACAAATGCGATAATTAAATTAAACTGCTGCCACAAGCAGCACAAACAAATCAAATGGCAATTCATCTTTGAGGGCACCACATAATGGTGACCCAACTATGTAGAGCAATGTGTTTTTGGAGTTTCGAGTTCCCAGAGTATCGGGCTTATTTACATTCGCATTCTGTTTGTGGCACTGCAAAAAGGGTACAAAAAATGAGGCTGCGTTAAATTAAATTGCACGTGTGTGCGATGTAAACAAGGACATTGCATTGCTGGAGGTTATATGTACATATATCCACTGGTCCTTTATTATTGTTAATAGTGCCATTGATATCAATCAGTTGCAGCAGGCAAAGGAATTCTGAATGCATTTCACAGATAATTCTGTCATTTGCAAATTATGCAACATACAAATGGTTGGCAATCAAATAAATTAAAAACAACTTGGGAAAAACAGTTTCTTAAAAGGCTGGTCGTTTTTAATAAAGTGGCATTTTATTGCTTTAAGTGGATATGGAAAACCATTTATTTTCTTGGCATCTGGTCATTGGAAGTAGAAGAAAATGGATTTGACATTTGGCCAACCTACTTAATTCGAGTTTTAATCCAATTAAAGATCAAATCGTTCGTTACAAATCCATGAAGGCGCCCTCGACACTCTGGCAAGTGTGTAATGAATGCCTTTGGCTAATTAATTAACTAATTAAAGCTAATTTACATTTTATTAGTCGGCAATTATTTAATCAATTCATGAATAATTTAATGCACACAAGCGCACTCTCCGCAAAATGTACAAACAAATATTACGCATACGCCACGTAGGCTTTCAACGATTTAAATGAAAACGAAATCATTTTAAGCAATGCAAACAGCATGGCTTATTTTTTTTGTGTACTAATTAATAAATAAATATTTCGCAAATTGATATATTTATTATTATGTTTGCTCTCGACCCTCACATTTAATTATGGCCCAAAGTGGCTAACATAAACTAGCACACTGGTCACCACAAAGTGTCAAAAGTGTGTGTGGGTGTGTGTGTGCGTGAGTGCATAATTCAAAACAATAAATGCAATTTGCTGTTATTAGTATTATTCGGCACCGCAACTTAATTAAATTGTTACGCATACGCCCCAGATGCAGATGGCACCGCAAAAAAGGGTTTTGTGCCCGTTGGGATTTCATCAGCAACATTTAAGGGGTATTTTTTGGGCTATAGTTCGAAAATCGTGTGCATTAGGTAATTAATAGTATTTTAACATAGTAAAACTATTTTTATATTAGTCAGATGTATTTATACCAGTCATATATATATTTGATAATAATACTTATACTAGCCTAAACAAACTTTCTATGAACTAACTTTCGAAAAGCCGTTTCAATTTCTTGAAATACACCCTTAACATTTATTTTTTGACCAGAACTTTAACCAAACTGGTTGGAACAAATTTGCATAGACACTCGACTTAATGGCGGACCACTTGAGTTTTTTCTGGCCCGCTGAAGTCTAAAAGGCCGACAGCATCTGCCTCGATTGGCGACGAGCAAAACTGTTTGAAAATAAACAGAAGCTGAAAACTGAAAACAGAAAACAGAGGGCGTGGCTCCGTCGGCAGATCGTTCAGATAGCTCGTCCCGTCTCTGTCGATCGTTCGGGGAAATCGACTATAGCTATATAGCTATCGCCGTCGGATGTACGATCGCCGGAGTGTAGACAACGATCGCTTTCGTCGGCATTTTGTGGGCGTTGCTGAATCTCAATTTTTGCCATGGCTATTTTTTACATGTTATTCTTGCCAAACGGCTGCCAGAACTAAGCACTTGGCAATTAGCAAGTCAACCGAAGTTGACAGCTCTTTCTTTTGATAAAATATGAACAATTAACTTTGAGCGGCCAGTAAGTAATTAATGAGCACTTTGTGCTCAGCAAGAGCTGGCCAAAAAAAAATTTTAACGAAAACACAATCCACCAAACTTGAGTGGGCGGTCAAAGCTAACCGACAAAAAAAAAAAACAAAATAGAAGCATAGCAACAAACCGGAGGCAAAAACATTTTAGACAATCCAACACAATAAGCCAATTAAAAGTCAAGAGGGCGAAGTTGGCCCAAACTTCGGTCAAAGCTGGAGGAAAAACTAAAGGCAAAATAAAAACAAAAACAATTTAGTATACCTGTTTTTCGTCCCACTAATAAGCATAATTTATGCTGCTTTATGCCACTTTGGACTGCCAAGCTGACATAAAATTCTAAAACCGCCAAGCAAATCAAATAAAAACTAAAAATACGAATTAAAATGAAACGAAAATACACAAAAAATACGAAAGCAACGCGATACGAAAAATCATCAACCAAATTGCTTCTCTGGCTTTTTGCTTTATTTTCCGCTGCATTTTGTTGATTTATGTTCGGGTTTTCTATGCACACACTTTGGCTTTCAATTTGTGGCAGAGGAGATTTTATTTTAGACGAATTTGCCTGATATGCTAGTACTAGTACGTAATTACAAAATTACATTTTGATCCCCCGAAGGTCTAGACAATTTCAGCAATTTCAGCAATGCCAATTTGCATCGCTAAATTTTTTAATTTCACACATCGCTTCCAAATGTGTCTTCATCCTTTTGCTTGGGGTCAGTAATCCTAACTGAGGAAATTTCACATATTTAAGTTGAATTATTGCGCATCTGCTAATTGCGTTTATGTTCTATCCGGATTCACCGGCAGTTGCATTGCGAATTTAGATTTATGGCATTCCATGCCAAATAACCATCATCTTTTGATTGCATTTAGCATGTGTAATAATGATGAGGCATAAATTCCAACTGCAGCTCCTTTGAAACATTAAATGCACTCGCTTCCCAAAACTCGGAGAACAATGCGGATGCGGATGCGGATGCGAATGTGAGAAGGGGTGTGTTGGGGTTTTGACTTCATTGGATATCCGGTGATAATGGCATTGTTGCGTTGTTATTGCCACCACACATGTAGACTGGCTTCAGTTTGCATTTGTGCCTTAATTAATAAGCAACGAATTTAAAGCAAATGCGCCTATATTGAAATCCTACGACAGCTTCCTTACAAGAGGAGATGCTCACAAACCTGTTAGCCAATCACTGTGATTAAATCTGAGAGTTTCATTCAACAGTAAACTAGTTTAAACTTTTTAGCATAAGGATACGTAGTTACTTTTGTAGGAAAATATAAATCGAATAGTGAAACTCATAGTTCAGAATAAAGTTATAATTGCATAATATTCAATTAGAATATTGAACAGATTTTTAGTCCCACTAATATATGTATGTATCTAGTATTAGTTCGCTAAATCTTCAAAATCACAGCGACTAGCGCCAAAATTTAGTGACTGCCAGCACAGCGGAAAATTGAAGCCCCACCGAAATTTGCTGCTAACATTTCGGAATGCCTCGAATTTCCAGGGGGCGGAAATAGGTGGGCGTATTTGTGTATTTGTGTGGGCGAACATAATCCGAAATGACAGGCAATGCAGTGATTATGTTATTAATTAGTAATGGCAATGCATTGCGCATATTTGCACGGGGCAGAGTGTTTCGTTACGCAGCTAGAATCGTCGGTGGGGAAAATCCGAAGGTGCTTTGCAATATTTGCCAGTTATACTCGGCTTGTTTACATTTGATTTAGGGTTCTGTGGGTGCATAATTACAGATTAAGTTCAACAGAACGTTTCAGAATGTTTGAGTTATGGCTTTTCTTTCCTGTTTTTCCCATCACCTACGGCCATATTCCGCATTCCGCGCCCACAGGGGCAATTATCATAATTTTTTCAACACCACAAAACCAACAAGCAAACAAACAAATAGCATAATACATACATATGCTAAATTACACATTAAAACATTATTTGTAAAAAGGGAGCTCGAAAAATTGTTGAGTTTTTCTTGGCACGCCCGAGAATTATGTGCAGCAGCCACCATCACTACTTAGTTGCTTTTTGGCCCCCCTTGGCCCCCCTTTTGGCCCCTTCTCTGCCAATGCGGCTACCAAAAACACTTGGCCATCCTAATTTGGCCGCTCATTGTTGGGCCAGACATAATTTCCTTCGTTTATTTTCAAAAAGTGCGCGGCGAATGTGAAAATTAATTATACTAAGCACACGCATAGACGGGAAAAGCGAAAATGAGCGTGAGTGTTGAGTGGTGAGTGGGGGGGAAGGGGAAGTGGAAAGCGGAGGGGCTTGAATGGCAGGGAGGTTAACAGCATGGGTTATGGGCCAAAGAAAATTGCGGATCCCGACCAGACTGACTAGCCGACTATTTGGGGATTGGTGCGACTCTCTGATCTTCTGGCGTTGATTGAAATACATGTGTTGGACCAACAAAATAGCTGAGACGCATCTGTCATAAACCTATTTAAGTGGCAAATACCCCTGCACTGCCAGAAATAATGCGACCCAAGTGAATGAACAACTTTGTAGCTAATATTTATTGTTTGAGTTATTCATGAATTAAACAGAGTAGATTTATATTTAGTGGGAATTTAAAAATTTAATGCGAATTCCAGCGTGATTGCTCCTATAACAAATATAGTAAATCACAAAGCACGCGAGAAAATGAAGATGAAAATTCCTGGGAAATTTTTGATTGATTTCGTGTTTTTCCAAGTGACTCTAGTTTGCCTTTTGGGCTATTTATGAGCTCTGTTTCTGTCATTTTTGCCACACACGTTCACACAGACACTCTTAAATGTCAATAAATCATAGGAGCGGGTCGAAAGAAATGCGAGGGGCCTGTGAATCGCTTGACAAGATTTTCAGTATTTATAGAATGATTTCCACATCTCGCCTTAATGAGGTTTAGTGCCCAGATCAAAACACAACAAACAAGGCAGTTTATTGACGATGCGCAATCGATTCGAGCCAAAAGCGGGGAAAATTTAAGGGGGCACATAAATTATTAATGAAGATTTATGCAATATTTACCAAATCGCATCGCGCCCCAAACATTAATAATCCAAAAACATCGAAAACCCCGAAAACCCCGAAATCAATTAGATCATCGCACACACGGCGGCGAACACTTGAGCACATGAAAATCGAAATTAATCAACAATTAAATACGACGATGATGAGATGGCCCGCATTCGAAAAGGCCATTAAAACAAAGCCATTTAGGTGAAAGGAAGGAATCCACTTTGGCTCTGGCCATTAAGAGTGCGGCTAAGGTAAACACGGGAAATGCTTTATTGCTTATGAACGCACATATGAATGTATGAATGTCTGAATGTCTGAATGTATCTAATGAACTATTTCGGGGTGGCACGCGGGATGAGTAATGCCCAATACGAGGAAATAGTGAGGAAAACTCACTCATAATCCATCTTCATCCGTAAAATAAACAATTTAGCACGGGCATCAATCCATCGGCGGGTACATAGCCATTCAAATTGCCATTTTATAGTGTGCGAGTACGAGTATATTCGAAAATATTTGGCAATCAATTAATTGATTTTCGATACGAAAGTGTACGCGATTTGTTTGTGCGCAACGTGTGTACTTGGGCCATTTCCTCTTTAAAATTTTTTATACTTTTCGAAATGGGTAATTTCGTGGCGTTTTCATGTTAATTTCATAATTTTTTTCCGCCACTCCGGCGAAATGAGCATGTCATATGGACTATGGACGAGGCATCTATCTTTAACGCTTGTATCTCTATCCGAATGGAAGTGTGTGTATCTGCAGACATGCCGCTGAAATACTAATTATGTGCGCGATTTAAATAGATTTTTCATTTATTTAGCTGGCCCATCATTTCTGGATGAAATGGAAATGGAAATGAAAATGAAAACGAAAATGAGAGGCAAATGTTTTATGTTGCGCCATTGCCCTCGGCGGAAAACCAAGGAGGGAAAATTGGGAAAAACGGCAACCGAAGGGGGTTTCGATTTTTGCCTTTTTGACGTGCGCCTGTCATTTCATCATTGCGCTCGTTTGGAGTCTCGGGAAAAATGAGCACCGACTGACTGACTTACGGGGCGGAAGTGTTGCGAGTATATTCGAATAATTTCGTATGGCAGGAGGATACACAGCTCTCGAGTTATTTGTTATGCGCCCACTAATAAGGCCAAATGGGGCATAAACATTCGTAATTATGCGACTGTGAACTGGCTTTGGGGTCAGCCGTTTTGGGGTCGCATTTTCGAGGGCCATTTCATGTATTAACCTGGTAACAGCTTTTAAATTATATCGCCATAACAGTAATTGTAATTCCTATTTCCGTTTCATTTAAGCGGAACTTGTAATTGATACAATATAATTATTACAGTTAGAAAAACAAACGGCATTGCCAACGTACCAAAACCCGGTAACTAACAATAGTGTCTGTTTTTGCTTACCTTCCAGGTGAAGATCTGGTTCCAAAACCGCCGCACCAAGTGGAAGAAGCAGGACAACGTCACGAATAACGAGGCGGCGGAGCACAAATCCTCGAATGCGAAGCCAGGAGTAGCAGCCACAACAACAACAACAGCTCCAAGTGGAGAGCAGAGCGAAAAGAGATCCGCCAATGCGACTTCACCCACTGTTGGCAATGCCGCCCCCGTTGCGGAGAGCAAGAAATCTCCAAAGTCTCCGAATCGCGGCAGTAACAATAACAACAACAATACGTTAAATAACAATGTTAGCAACAGCGAGGGAAAAGTGCCCGCCAAACAGAGTACCACCAAGATTAAAAAGCAATTGAATGCGCTGCTGGAAAAGACGGTTAAAACGGCCAATCAGGCACATCGAAGTGCAGAGCTGGAAACGAGCGATCAAAAACCCGCAGTTGAAAAAAGGCCAAATAATAGCAATGAAAATCAACTGCTACACCAGCGTTTGCATCAGCATGCCATACCTTTAACTGTAGAACCAGCCGCTCCACTCGAACAAACCGAAAAATTGGACATAAAACGAGAGGAGTCTCCGCAGCACCGGGAATTGCAGTTAAGTCTCCAAAGGGCGGCAATTCAAAATGGCCAGCTAACGGAAATGGATTTTGAAAGCAAATTGGCCGCCAGTAAAATATCCATTGCCTTGGCCATGGCCAACAAACAAATGCAGCCGGAGAAGATGGTCAAAACCGAAAGTTCCTCATCGGAGGGCGAAGGCGAGGGAGACGGCGAGGAAGAGGAGGAGGAGGACGTGTCCTCCAGCGAACATGGCGACTCTACAGAAGCCCACGATTCCCAGGATCAGGATGTCGCCATGCGGGAGATTTAAACAGAAATAAAAAACACAGTCAAATTAACTTGTGCCAAAAAGTCGAATATTGCTCATCCACAAAGAGGATAAACCATCCCAATAAACAAAAGAAAGAAAAAAAAGGAAAACTAAACAGCAAGAAAACCCCCATAGTTGTAATACTTAATTGTAATTTAATTGTCGCGTAATCCGTTCACCTTTAGGCTTGTATTTTATTTATTTAATATACTTAAACGCTAAGGCTAGGCTTTTGTAAATGTCGCATTTAAATGTCCGCGTAAACTATGGCAAATTGTAATCTGAACTTTTGAGAATTTCATGTGATAATGTATACGAGGCGATTACAAAATTGATTTTACTACTTGAACTATAAACTATAATGTATGTAGGCCTATAAGCTCTGCTACCCTGTAAATTGCAATTGAATGAAACATATTTATTGAGTGTTTGTACAAAAAAGGAATTAAGGCAACAGATAAAAAGATAAAGCCCGGAAAATGGTTTAAGCTCTGGTTAAATTTATCGGAACTTCACAATTTATCTACGATTTATTTAAGAACAAATTGAAACAAGATTGCGTTATCGTTATTCAGGTCATCAAAAAATAAGCGAAGCATGTTTCCTAAATTCGTTTTTATATATTTTAATGTTAACGAAACCTGAATGGCAGTTTAGTTTATTTTAAATTATTAAACCCTAAACTATTCCGCTGAATTTAACAGGATTGAACGCACCGCCGTTACACATTTTAAATTCAACAAATTAAACGATAACAAAATAAACAGAATAAAATTGATCAATCACAGTCGACGCATTTTTGCGGGTGGGCAGCTGACAGTTGGCTCTGGAACATTCACCACGCCCTCTGCGGTGATAAGGAACTCGGCGAAATCATTGGGGGTCTCTGGCGAGTAAAGGATCTCCAGCTTGCGCACCGTTATCAGTTGATCTCCCATGCGGTGTTGCTTGGGCACCCGGGAAACACGCAGTCTAGTGCGTCCCAGGTGTGCCCACTGTAGTCCCAAGCAGGGAATCTCATCCTGACCGTCCCTGGAAGTCACCTGATTCACACAGACCACGGCGCAGTTGTACTTATCCGCGTAGCTAAGAAGAGCGTCTGCCAGCCGACGCATGTGTCGTGCTCGTTCCAAGTAATCGGTATACAGCCGAAATATGGCGGCCACAGAATCAATAATAATCAGGCCAATGCCATGTTGCTGCATCAGTCGCGGGATGCGGTTTATAACGCACGCCAGGAGGGTTTCCTTCGGGTTACAAAGTTTAATATCAGAAAAGCATATGGCTAGGAATTAATGAAGATGAGAGACCAACCGCCTCAACATGATTTTCCACAAAGATGTTTCCCAGAAAGTTGAGCTGCATTTGCGGATGCCTCCTCTCACAGGCTTTGCTCATCTGCAACAATCTCCGCGCCGGAAAGGCACTCTCCGTGCATATGTAGGCCACGCCCTTGTCCAAGCCTCCCAGCTCACGGGGTAGCTGGACGCATAAGCACAGCTGAAGGAGCAACTGGGTCTTGCCCACGCCGGCTGCTCCACAGAGTTCCGTAATTCCACGAGCGACCACTCCGCCGCCCGTGCAGCGATCCAAAGCGGAACATCCGAACGACACCCGGGACCATCTGACATTCACAAGCGGCTTGAAGAGGGAATCAGCTATAATAAGAAATAGTAAACTGTTTGCATTCACACACAGCTTGACTCACCTGACTGGGGCATCTCTGCCAGCCACTTGGCCGCCGCATCCTTGAGCACCCTTACATCATCCGGAGTGCATTTCCGCACGATTGTGTGCAGCGATTGCTGACGGGTGTCCAGGAATCGCACCTTCGGGGTGGTCAGCACCTCCTCCGGCGCCAGAACATTAACTGGAGTACACGTAGTTAGTTGGCACTTGAGAATAAGTTTTAGAAACTCCAAAACTCTTACCCTGCTCCGCGATTTCCCTGATATGCTTAGGCAACTGATCCAAAAAGTTTGTCATCGCGATGCGATGGCATGTTCTCGATGGGATTGCGTGATATAATGGTCCCGCAAACACGAAAGGTGTCTCAACACCTCCGGAATTGGAAGTATTCCGGGGGATTATTGATCAAACAGCCGAGCTGCCGACGACTTGCGAGCGAATTGAAAGTGTAAATAAAAGCCGGTTGAAATCAGCTGTTGGCGCCAATATCAGCTGGCCACTACAGTGGCCATCCAATAAAGTAAACGATCAGTTATTGTTAAACAAACAAGATTTACTAGAAAATTTTCTTTTAACTTGTTTAGCATATTATTGATAATTACGCAAAAATAATGATATTTACTTCCCAGGGAAATTTAGAACTGTGAAGATTTCCTTAAACACAAATGCAATAGATATCCAGTAAACACCAGTAAGATTTATCACAAACACCAAACACTTGAGAGTATTTACATAATAGTTTTGTTTCAATCATTTAATTTCGAACATTCTGTTTTTTGCACAATGCATCAGAGGAAAACACAAGAACGATAGTCAGTGATCGATAGATGGTGGCTCCTTTATCGATGATCCTCCTCCTCCTCATCTTCCTTTTAGGCGAACTTCGTGTGTAAATGTTGTGGTTTTTCTGTGTTTAAGCTAAGGGAACTACGGATGTTGCATCCTGAAGGATCCTAGTGCTTGGGAGTGGGTTTCGACAACTCGGCCAAAGCACGGGCCTCAGCCTCCGCGCTGCGCTTCTTCTCCTCGGCGAGCTTCGCATCCCGGACGGCCTTCTGCTGTGCCTCGATCTCGCGAACCTTCTCCTCCTTCTTGGACAGGCGGCTCTGGTGGGCGGCGCCATAGGCAATGCCCACCAGGAGCAGGGACCATCTGCCGAACTTGATCAGCGGGGAAACGCGAACGGGAGCCTGCGACATGGTTTCTTCTTCAAGTTATGTAATTGTCCGACCGTGAACTGCAAGAAAAGGGTGTCATTTAGTAATGCTACTTTTAACGACTGCGTTCCCTGCACGCCCTCCACTTTACAGATTCCTTGAGTTGCGAATTTTATGCAATTTTCGGTGTTAAATAAGCAAAATTACCAAATTGGTGGAGCGATTGCAACGGCAGCGCAGTATAACCTTAAAACAGCTGTCAAAACTGACAGGCGGCTATCGATAGTTGTATCGGTAGGGTAGCGTCGTTGCCAGAAGGTTTGAAAAAGTATGAAGATTTTATACAAATATATTAAATATTTTAAATAAGCTTATATTGAAGTCTATCTGGTGTTTTCTGATACTAAAAATATTGACGTATTACTGCCGCCTACCCGAACATGTATCTTGTATGCTTGTCCCTAATAATGTTAAAATAAAATGCTGGCAAAAAACAAACTTAAATTAACTTAAAATTACTACAAACCCGTCTGATATAAAATATAACCATTTCACATGGATTATGGTTAATAAATATCATTAGTAATACAAAATGCAAAAAAAAAAGATTCAAATTTTGTGTTATCAAAGTTGCGCAACGTTTTTCAGCACTGTTGGATGGCCAAAAGTTAAACGTTCACACTGAGGGCAAAGGAAAAAAGTATTGTTTTCTGGAAAACATGGCTAATTGCAGATAAAACGCGACTTGCAAATTCGGCACATCTGTTTTCAGAGCCACCAATAAGGCGGCAATTAGACAAAATCGCAGGACACATGAAAATTGACGCGTGTTAAATGCTAACAAGAAAATTCCAACACAGACCTTGAGTGGCTAACACACACACACGCGCAGACCCTCCACACCTGCGTCACACATACACACCACACACCATACACACAGTGATAAAGCGGAGCGAGAGGGATAGTAGATCGAACCGTTCCCTGCTTTTTTGTTGTTTCTGCTGAAGCAGGAAGTCGATTTTAGGGGATCCTTTTACTGAATCTTGCAGCTGGCATTATGGTGAATGTACCCCCGCTGCTCTGCAGCACCCCCCCGCCCATCGATTTTGGGGAGGAAGACGACGATTCCGGTTTACAAGCCACAATCCATTTGGACGAGGGTGACGAATACTCAAATTTTGGCTTAGTCAGCAGCTCGAAGGGTAAGCTTAGATATTTATCGAATCTCAAACTGATACTCACGTAATATCTGAATTTTTAGAACCACCTCCACCACCAGATCCTGTGGAGGAATTTCGAGAAAAGCCACCGGATTTGCTGGAAAATAAACAAACCGCCGAGGCATTCAATTACCAGGTGAAACAGACGATGGATTACGATGTTTTCGAGGAAACAGCACCGCCGACGCCGCCTCCGTTGAGCCTGGAACTGGATGATGAGGAGGAGGAGGAGGAGCAGGTGCCCTCCCTTAAGCTGGACAGTCTAAGTCTCTATTCCACGGAAAGCGTTTCCGCCGCCTCCACGCTCTCACCGGTTGCGGAGCCAAGTGTAGCTGCTGTGCCGGCCATGCAAACAACCAAAGTCAACAACCTGGTCCTCAGCCACCAAGTCACGCTGGAGGATGTGTCCGATGACAGCGACGAGGAGTGCTCGCCAAAGAAGCCCAAAGAACTATTTATACGCGAGGGAGCTGTCGATTTCTTTGCCATAGAGGTACTGGCCACACCAACACAACCAAATGGAGAAGCCTTCTTCGAGGAGAACGTGGATCCAGGGAAAGAAGAAAACGTAGAGAATACCCCCCAACAAGAAGAAAGCTTTAGAAGTTTGGAAGCCAGTGCGGAAAGTTCAAGTAACTTAGAAAAGCCTTTGAATAATCAAAGCTCAGGCTTATCCACTACCCAAAATCCGGAGGAATCCCCTTACGAATGGGGTGAACCAGCAAATAGTGATACATTTCCATTTACAAACTTTGAAGCGACGCCAAAAGACGTAGTACACAAAGAAATTGTTCCCGAAATCGAAAAGGCAGACGACGATGATGATGACTTTGGTGACTTTGCGGATTTCTCAGCGGCAGAACCACAGCTAGAAATCAAGGAATATTCAACGTCAGCTTTATCTAGCTCTGCCTTTGAGGCACCTTCCTTAGCAATCGATTCCCCAACGGATTCAAAACTTTCAGAGGTTAAGACGGCTGCTCCCACAGAAGAATCCTCTAATTTAGCTCCTACGGAACCGGACGATGGCTTCGATGATTTTCAGGAGTTTGCCACGCCCGCAAACGGAAACGGAAACCATGGTCAAAGCGAAGATGATGATGATTTCGGGGACTTTGCGGAGCCCGTAGTGGCTGCTGTTTCCGTACCTCCGCCGCCGCCGCCAGCTGCTGTGCACCTGAGCATAGATGAAAGGGTTAAGCCAGTCCTTGAGATGATGTTTCCGCAGTCAAAGGAGCTGGACAGCAAGAATGTGGACAATCGGAGACCTTTGGCGCAGTGTCAGCGATTCAACTTTGGTGCCATAGAGCATGCCCAAGCTCTCGATTACCAATGGAGCAGTTCGGAAATGAGGCATGCCCTCGTTCGATCGCTGGGCATCGATTCAAGGAATATAGTACGTTATACTATCCATATTCGTTTAGGCTTTAAAATATTAAAGATTTGCAAACTTGCAGCTCTTCGGCGACAAGTGGAACGCATCGATGCCACGTTTTGCTGCCAACCTGAGCTTTGATCCACTGAAGCCGCTGAAACCTCAATCGACCGGCGCCGCAAGCGGCATGGAGCCCATTTCCAATAGCACCAGCTACCAGGGTGAGTGTCATCAGAGTCTCTGCGCGATTGCTCCACTTAGTTGCCGCAAATTAACCGCTACACAAGTTTCGTAAATCGAGAAATTGCCACCCTATCGCCTAACGCTCGCTTTACTTTCAAACGCTTTTCGTTGCCTATTTCCCGATCCTATTGACACACGCTTCCCGGATTGGCCTGCCGTTCAATTGGCTGCTCCTTTCTATATTGTATATTCTTATTGGTTTTCGTTTTGCCTTGTTTTCCTTGTGACCACATTACTTCTAACTATCTCAACAAACAATCAAAAAAGTTTATCCTTACGATAAATTGTATTTAGAATCACATGTACAGACATTACAATTGGAACAACTAGACCAACTAACGGTGGTGGCTAATGCTGATAAAATAAATCTTGTTACCTCTAACTCCCACACCAATAACAACAACGATGATAATGGTGATAACGTCGATCATGGTGCTGCCCCCGTCGATCAACTGGATTGTATGCCACCTGTAATGGATTTGATGACCCATAACGATCACAATTTGACAATCGATTTGCACCACTCTCCACCACTCACACATTTTGCCACCATCTGCAACAACAACAATAACGTTAACAACAATCTTAACAATCCAAACAACAATCATGCAACAAATACTGCAACAATGACAATAACAATTAACACAAACCTCACTGCTCACGACGCCTTGCTGGATTTTAGTAAGTTTCGTTGGCTCTGTGCGTGTGTTGTAGTTGATTCTCCACTCTTTTTGGTTCGTTCAGTTCCGATTCTCTATATACTTCTCAGCTCTATCTCTCTATCTACCCGTACCGTCCTCTCGATCCACAGCTCCCCAGTTCCCCAGTTCTTGTTACTTTGGCACAACGCATCCAATCTCAGCCAGCTCAGTTCCAGCACAAGTAGTTGAAGCCCACCCAAGAGTTCCCCTCATTTTCACATTTTACTTAGCTAGATGCAGTTCATAATAATACCTAAATATTGTCTCTAAAGTAGACAATATATCATATGCTGTGTTGCTAGCTCTGGTGAATGAAATGCTTTTAAGAAATGCCACTTTTACTAGCTAAATATTTATTAAACAAAATTTAACAAAATTGCCTAAAAGATGATATAAAAATTCAACAGTATATTAATGATCTATTAAAATAGAGAGATTAATTAGTTATCTGCAACATAGCAGATGATTGTAGCCTAAGAACCAATTGATTTTCTTTGTACTTTTCAAAGTTTTCCATATGACAGCCGAGTAATTGTGTTCTCTTCTTCGCACAGGATTGGAAAATGCCACCGCAACAACGGCGAGCCAAACTCAAACGCGGACTGGCCCGCCTCATGGGGAAGGGTCCTCCGGCACCGGTTCCGGCAGCAATTCCGACGGCGAAGAGCGACATAGTCATAGCTACCAGCCAACTGCAGTGCCCAGTCCCGAATCGAACCATATTGAATCCACAGCAGCGGCATCAGCAGCAGCTGTTGCTGCAGCAGCAGCGACGATACCGACTGCTCTACCAGCAGACAGCCCTGCCCACAAACTCAACGGCGGTGAGCAGCTGCATCAGCAGCGGTCGGAGCCGGAGCAGTTTGATTTGAGGAGCACTCCACCGGGCGTAGCGGCAGCTCAGGAGGAGATCGTGGGCAGTTCGATGGCCAGCTATTCGGTGCCGCTAAAGGAGACCCACATCTACACACCCTCCAAATCGGATACGGCGGTGGCCAAGACCACCACACTAGCACCTATTGATTTCGACTACGAGATGGCTGCGACGGGCATTATCATCGATGAGACGGTGGTCAAGAAGGAGTATCGCGATGTGGAGTACAAACCACCATTTGGTCTGGATTCGCCCAGCAAACTGAGTGGCAATGGTGCTGCCAGCAGCTTTCAGTTGCCACCACAGACGACGGAAGACGACGACTTCAGTGATTTTCAATCTATGCCGGCGCCCAGGTCACGACTCGATACACCCACTTTTGGCGAACAGATGATCCTCAGTCCGGCTATTCTGCTGCCTCAAGCCATTCCGTTGGCAAAGAAGCCAGCTGCCACTATTGAATGGGGCGACAATGCCCTGGCCAGCATAAATGCCGAGGAAATGGCCAGGATAGAGGAGTTGTTCTCCTCGCAGGCCAAACCGCTCACCATAAGCGCTTCAGTGGCCAAGAAACCAGCGCCTTCCACGCCAGCTCCTTCGCAACCTCAAGAAGACGATGAGTGGTCGGATTTTGTCTCTGTTCCAGTCACCCAACAGCAACCGCATCATCAGCAAAACGCAATCGCTAACAACAATAATATCGTCAACAGCAACACTAGGAAACCAGCTGCTCCCAAAGAAGATGATTGGTCGGATTTTGTGAGCAGTACTACGCCAGCTCGACCGGCTCCCCCCCAATTCAATTCCGGTGCCTGGCAGAGCGCTAACTTCTACAACAATCCCCTGAGTTTGTACCAGGCACAGCAGCATCAGCAGCAGCAGCAAACCCACAGCAATCTTGTGCCCAAAGGCAGCAGCGGCAGCAGCAGCAGCAGCAATAACAACAATGTGCCAGCCATTCCACAGCAAATACACATCATGCACGACTTTTCGACTGCGCCCGTTCCTGGAGGACTGGGTGTGGGTGCCACCTACCAGCAGCAACATCAGCGGCAGCAGTTCCAAATCGGCAACGCCAAGGTGGCCCCACGCATCTCCCTCATTCCCGATCTCAGCTTCGTCGCACCGGCCTTGCCCACCAATGCTGGTGCCTTCATGGGTGCGCTTCCGAAACCGAGTTTCGCTACCAAGAAATGACACAAGAAGCTGAGGGTGGGCGTTGGGCGGCTCCAGCAGCAGCAGCAGCGTCCGCATGTGGGCGCTCCACGTCCACTGGGCGGCGGGGAGGCCACCATCCTCACATAGGCAAACAGGACAAAGGACGTGTCCCTCGCGGGGAGCCAGTCAGTATTATGAATCCGTCTGATATTCACCATAATCCGAACCGTCACACATGCAGTTTGAGACAAGCTGTGTTCCATGTTGTTGTCGTTGTTGTTAACGTTGTCGTTGGCGTAATTATTGTTGTTGTTGTTGTGCATGCATGTTGTAGTCTTAGGCGTAAATCAGGACTTGGAGCGAAACAAAAAGTAAACATTCTGTGCAATAGTTGGATTTTAAATTTATGTTGTACTTCATTTTGACGAAAAAAAAATCATAGTTTTCAAAAGAAATTTTTTGTAGAGCGAAAAAAGTTGTATGCTTGGGAAATTCTTCATTTTTATAGAATATGACGGCAGATCCTTGTTCCTACATTTTATTAATTTGGAAAACATTCAATATATTTTTAAAATTCGAAAAAAATGTGTATATCGGTACCGCATTGATTAGGTCTAATAACTCTTGAAGAATTGTAAAGAAAAAGCCCAGTGAAATTAGACACTTTTTGGGATATATCTGAAATTCTGTGAGAATTTAAGGTTTAAGCTTATGCAGCTGTTTGCATGCAATATCTGTATGCGGTCATATCAAATAACTACATAAGATTTATCCTAGATGACCAAAACAACAGATACAATAAAACAAAACAGATTTCAGAAATATCCCCAATGAATTAAAAATCCGCCCTAGTTTAAAAAATTTAAAATTATTAGTTCCACGATGATTTTAGCTTTAGAGAACCCAATCGAAGTCAGTAGCCTAACTGAGGAATATCATTAGTTAATCTGCAGCAAAGCCTAGAAATGCATTCCACTTGCGAACTTCCCCTATTGTATGACCTAAGCATTAAAAATACTCCAAAGCGAATGCGGGCCACCACATTGATGAAAACCCAACCCGCCTGATGCGAACTTTTTCTATATTGTGTACTTAACAAGCTGGAGGAGCGGCGAACTAACCAAGCAAACATAGTTAACGTTGTATATGTAATAGGATTTGTTAGTTGATAGAAGAACTCCCGTGCATTCCAAGTGTGTAAATGAGTGTGACTGGTTGCCATGATGATCTCCAGGAAATCGCTGGAAAACGAAACCCGATCCGCTCCAATTTTTGATTATTGTTTTGTTCGTGTTAATGTGTTTTCATTTATTTATTTTACTTTATGTTACGCACTTTAAGTTGAATGTGTCTGTGTGTGTGTGTGTGTGTTGCGTGTGTGTCTGAAAATTATAAACAATTATCAACTAAAACTAAGTGTTTGATGTAATCATATGTTTTTAGACTTAAGTGTAAATTACAAATAGATTTTCATTTGTTTTGTTTTATTTTGCTAAGTCAATGAAAAAAAGGTTAAAACAAGAACATGATTATAGATGGTTGCTGCTTGGTTTAAATAAATGAATTACCTATGTACTAGAACGTATTAAACTATATTTACCATATTGTATAATTAAAAGATATGCGCAGATTAAAATAAACCTATTTGAAAAACAAAATCCTTCAATATATTGGAGCATTCATTAAAATACAGAAATCTGGGTAAAATATGGGACAACACAAATTTGAACTCAGTCGATTAACTAACGATGCCGGATTTTATTTGGGGCAGGGGGGCGAGGTGTTTTATCAATTTAATATTTTGTGTATGTGTAGTACCGATGAGTGTGTGATTGAAACCTGCGTGTAAGTAGAGAGATTATCAGTAAGTCGAAGCACTAGGTGTCCAGCAGTCCACTACTCTCCTGGAGAAGCCTCGTTGAGTTAATGAGTGTGGCAATGGTTTAAATGAACGATTCAGAGTTTTTGGGGCAGGTGCGAGGGAGTGTATAGCTCTATGGCAGTAAATAGTACGTAATAGTTAGAAATTACACATGTATCTAATATAAATATCTATATAAATAGTGTACGATCGATTTTGTCAATGTGAATGCGTTGGTTCAATAACATCATCATCTGTCATCTCTCACTTCTAAATGTTCAACAGTTTTTCATTTTCGTTCAATTATCTTAAGATGCCTTAATGCTTAAGCGCGTTGTTTTTATTATCATTATTGTTATTATTATCTCTCCTTAAATTTTAGCCTTGCTCTAACATAATGAAACGCTAACAAATCCAAAAAGATGCTCATGAGTGTGTGGGGGGCACGGGTGGATCGATCGATCTTTCGATAAAGAGTCTTTGGGGTTGAATCGTAATCGTACAATTTAAAGGCATTTTGCTTTAGGGATCATGGGTCTAATATCAATTTACAATCTGTATAGTCTAGGTCTTTTTGATAAATTTTGTTCTTAATATATAATTTCGGTTATTTCACTGACCCAAGAGAAATATTAACTTCATTTGTAACTTATTTTGGTAATGCCAAAGACTGAAATTGACATTAGACATTAGACCTATTTCTGAGGCAAACTTGTTAGAATTTACATTGATTACTCTTCGTCCCTGGCTGGAACCACCCTTGAGTGTGGGTTGTGTGGGTATCGGGTATCGCTATCCGTTATGATATTTTGAACTAACAGTTTATATACTTTTCCTCAAATAAGATCTAAGCTCGGGGATGGCCAGAACCGGTGTCAAATATCTCTGTCCATTCTGATTTAGGTTGCCGGAATTCGTAATAATTGAATTGGTCTTACCAAAAATATAAGTGGTTGCAATATTGCTATGGTTTTCGTAATAAAATTTGTAAATTTATAAAATTCCGGCAACCTATCACATGGAAAGAGGTCTGAAAACAATTTTGCAGTGGTTCAAGGCAAGGCAATCTACGTATAAAAGCTAAGAAAGAGTTCCTCGAGCCAAAAACCAGTTTAGCCCAGGTCTTATTTTAACGATTCTCTGCCCTGAACATGTTAAATAGTCTTCGTTTTAAGGCTGTACCGCATCCCCTTTCGCGAGCTCCTGGAGAGCTCTTCCTCAGAAGGCCAACCAGGGATGGTGCAATAGTGACTCCTTGGATCGGTCCCCGTAGTCGTAGGTCAGCTCCTCGCCCGGCTCGATGTCGTCCTTGGCCAGGAGTACGAGGTGAGGCCGCTGTTTGATAAGTACTACTTTGGTCATTAGGTTACCAGCCCGCGAGTGATTGATAAGGCGCCCCAGCTTGCCGGTATCCACGGTTGCATCGATGCAGTACTGCTGGGTCTTGTGCTTGAAGTAGTACATATAGCACCCAGCATTCTCGTCCAGCGCATAGCGTTTCTCCCGCTCCGCGGCTTCGCTTATAGAGATGAGATCTCCCACATACTCGACCACAAACTCGTTACGTTTGAAGGGCCGATCGGCGACCACTCCTCTTCCCTTGCCCATGAAGTGGCGTACTTGGAGACCCTCGCAACGCTCTTCCAGCACTGCTTGCTCCAAGCCCCGCATCCATTCCTCCTTGACGGCCGTCTTAGTCTTGCGCACACTCCTTCGCACAGGGAAGAAGTCGGTCATCTCACGGTTGCCGTTGGTGGCAGCCAAAGGCAGTGGCGGTTGTCCCTTCGTTGGCCCCTTGCTTTTGGTCTTTGATTTCACTGGCGCAGGCTTGAGCATGGCTTTCATGCCTGCTTTATTGCTGTTCGCTGTGGCTGGTGCTTTGTTCTGGTTTTCGCGCTCCTCGGCAGCCTTGAGCAGAGCTCGAACGTCGTCCTCGTCCTCCTCTTCATCATCGTCGTCGTCTAGCACCACGACGATGTCATCCTGCTGCTGCTGATGCTGTTGTGGCGGTGGTTTCTGTAGCTGTGGCTGTTGCTGGTAAGGCGCTTGTGGCTTTGGCTGGTTCAGTCTTCGGCGCGACTTGCAGGCGGCCACCGCTGCTGTAGTGGCCGGCAGTTTTCGAGGGGATTTGCGTGGCGACAACGGGTCCGTAGATCCGACCTTGCAAATACCTCCAGTTACCTTCAAAGCCGTTTTGATTGGCGAGGGGCAGAGTATGCGATGCGGTGTGGCTGGTTTTCTGCGTCGTGGTTGCCCCGCTGGCGATTCTGTATTGGCGGTGAGTCCACAGGCCACGCCGCTGTCGCAGGAACTACTGTCATGTTGATCCAAATCGAAGTGCGGCGCGTCCAGCGGCTCCTTTTGTCCATTCAGGCTTACTATTTGATTGAAGCGCCCATTAAGACAGGCGTTTAGCACCGACGGAGGTGATGAGAATACGGCTCCGGCCAGTTCAAAACTCCGATTGATCTTTATGCTGGATGCTTTAGTGGGCGTGCGATCAATGTCCAGGGTCAGTACCGGTTCCTGCAGGAAGATGTTGTCGGTGCTGCTGCTGTGCGTGGAACTATGGCTGTCCCTCAGCGCAGAACGATGTGTCTGGAAGTCGGCCAGAGAGCCCAGTCCTTCGTGCGGCTCTGCGACCTTTTTGATGTGTGGAATTTCTGGGATCTGTTGAATCTCCTGCATGGCCACCATGTCATGTTGATAGCAGGGCGAATTTGAGGAGGCTCTGGAACTGCCATCGAATAATAGCTCCTCCACCACCTGCTGCAGTTCCTCATCCATAAGTTTTTGTTCTGCCTTGGCATCTACTTCGTCGGCAAAGGGAAGGTTTTCATTTATCTGCTGGTCTGCCAGCTTTAGCACCTCGTCATCAAGTTTAATGTGTCCATTTAGCTCCTCGTCGTCTAGTTTCAGCTCCTGATCTCCTAGATCCAGCTGCTCTCCTGTGTGTATTGTCTTTTGGAAATCCTTAGCGGCAGCATTGGCTTTGAAAAAGTTCTCAATGGTGCGAGTTTGTGAGCGTGTGGCCAAGGGAACGCCTAAAAAACAAAGGGGTATTTTAGCCACCACAGTTAACCTAAAAAATGCGAGAGGCGCACTCACCTATTGTGCGACCCGCTTTGTTGTCTTTGTTGTGTGCCATCATTGTGGCTTCCGGCAGTTGGCCATTTTGAGTGACCTTCATCAAACGGCAGTCTTTCCGCTTGGGGCTGGCAAAATACTGATCCTCCAGCAGATTTCCCGCCACATTTAGTGGCAGTGCTTGGTCAACAGGAATTCCCGATCCCGAGGAGGCTCCACCAGAGGAAGAGGATGTGGTCTCCTTGGCGGGCCGTTGTCGTCTTCGCACCATTATCATTTAAAATGGGTTTGGGGCGCGTGATCGCTGGGTGGGCGGTAGTTACTTGGCTTTTGATTTGGCGTTGGCGCGTTTTTATGGACACGCGTTTTTACCTCTCACACGCACACGCGGAAAAACCAAACTGCAATTACCTGAGGGCCACCGAAAAACAAACAACAAAATAAACTCAGAACTCATAAAACAATTGCACATTACATGTGTGTTTTTTTTTTCCTCCTCTTCCTTCTTCCTCTCCTACTCTCGCTCTCTGCCTTGCACTTTTCTCCTCTTCTCGCCCCTCTTGCGTACAGTTTTCGCCACTGAAAAAACGTCGTCGTTATTGTTGTTGTGCGAAGCGAGCGAAAGAGGAAGAAGACCAAAAGAAGGAAAAAGAAAGAGGGAAAATAATGTGATTTCCCGCAAATGCACCTCGTTCGGAAAACTGTCGTCATACGCAGCAGCGCATTTTCAATCGGATGCGATCGACTTTATGCATGGCAGCATTTCGATGGCGGGGGAAATTAATTGTTGCACTTTTCCGCAAACTTTTTTTGTTCTTTCTTTTTGCGTCGGTTAGTGTTACCAGATTGCGCATCTGCTTTCACCCCTAGTATACGCAGCCTCATTTAAGTTATACCAAATTCGGTATATTTTTTTAGCATGTCTTCAGTCAGTGCTGGAAAACACTCAATTATAAAAGATTTGAAATAGAAAATTTTGTTGGCAAGGCTTATAATAAATTAATTGTAAATCAAGAAATTTATAGAGCACTATTTCTGAAATACTTGTGTAGAATTTATTAAATATTATAAAATACATTTTTGCTAATTTTCATCTTAAGGTACGAATGGAACCTGCAACTTTTCAACTTAAACTCAAATGAGTCAACCTTCTGTTATAAAACTAATTTTAAATTATTTAAAATGTAATGAAATAAATAAATATTAAAAAAAGGTTAGGAAGGATTTAATAATAATTAAATATAATTTTCGTAATTTTTAATTTTTCTTTTATCTATCTAATCAAAATACTGATTTCGGAAATTAAAAGAGGTAGTTTAGTAATTCATAAAAATCCTCTGATTTATTAATCATTTAAAACAATTTTTTTTACATTTTTGTAGCATTTTTTGCTAGTTTAACAATAGGTTTCACATCAAGTGGCCACCTCGAACGGATCGTGGCTAATGTTTTCCAAACACATTGGGCTCCGCCGAAGCTCCTCCAGCGGCACTCAGCTCCTCGAGAAGTTCATTCGACTGGCGATGTCTGTTCGGTACATTGGCACTGGAGTACAAAGCATTCTCGTTGTTTATGCTGCCAAGTCTGGGATGGGCGCTGCTCTCGGGATCCGGATCCACTCGGTTGGCATTGAAGTCCGATCCTGGGACACAGTTTCTGGCAATCAGGGAACGCTGCAGCTGCGACAGGCAACTGGGGGAGGATTTTCAAAAATATTACTTTATTGTTTTCATCCTTTACAAATATTTATTTAATAGCTTTTTTTAAAGAAATTAGTAATGATGCCTTATTTATTAGATTTAAATATTAAGCTTTTCTTAAATTTTGTTGTTTGATGGGGAATGTAGGGTTCTCTTAATTTTTTTTTAAATAAATGGGGTTTTTATAGTTGGTTTTGTGTTGATTTGAAAAGCGTATTATGTGACAGTTTTGAGTTACTCTTTCGACCAAACTTACCGCTCCAGTCGGCGTTCGCCGCTCCAATCCTGCAGATCGTAGAGATCCGAGAGTCCCAGCTCGCTGCTACGGTGGAGGTGACCGGTGGTCAGGAGGGGTGATGCGGCGTTGAAGGACCTCTTGCCATTGGTCCATCCCCGGGAGTATTGGAAGGTCTGGCCCATGCACATGGACAGCGTGAAGAGGAAGAGTGGCAGCAGCAGGAGGCGCAACATGTTTCCGCAGAAGTTAGTCCTGTTCACAGGACACTCGACTAGTTGCTTTCGCGTTCGAACCACAATTGCGTCTGAAGTATTGATGCTCCTCGCCGGGCTTTTATATCGATGGATGCCACAGGATGCGCGGTTAGTCTGCCGTCAGAATCCTTGCTTCAATGCCCTCCAGAAACACACACTTACCCAGATTAACCGGGGATTATTAGCACCCAATTGTTTCAAGTTAGCTGTTAGCGCCCACATGTGACCACGCCCCCAGCACCCACCACCGCCCCTTCTCGGGACAGCTGGCTGCTCAAACTGAATGCATTTGCTGATTGGAAAACTACCACTTTTCCCGGGCAAAATCAGAAAGTGGGTGGCACAAGCCAAAGGCTTAAAATAAAATGCTTGAGCCGAAAAAGTAATTTTCTCGCCCGGCCGAAGGGAGTAAAGTGAGCAAATTGGAGTTGGATCACCTCAGGCAAATGGATTTGCAGATGGACTGGCCAAAAATAGCGTTTTCCAAGGCAAAGATAAAGTGTGTAATTAAGTTATATTTTAATATGCTTAATATCTTCGGCAAATGCAAGCTAAAGTATACACAATGTTAGACTCGTTGGGAATATGAAACACAAAATATACAAATTGTCTATAAATATACAAAAATATACAATTTATATTATAAATATCAAAAATATATATAACATTCACTGGCATCAAGTACGTTACAGACTAGTTATTTCGCTATCAGGCACATTTGCCCGATTGGCGCCATTTGCTCCATTTGCTCCATTTGCTCCATTTGCTCCATTTTGCTCCATTTCCACGACACTCTTTTCCTCGTTGGCTTTTCGTCGTCGCAAAAGGAAATAGCACACACTGTTATTAAACAAAATAATTACTATTATGGCATAATAAAATGATGATATAAGTACGTACACGAAGACCAGGACATTGGGAATATAGAAGATTTCGCCAAAGAGCCAAATGGCACCTGGGAATGAATCCACCGTGCTCTTGTAGATCTCACTGAAGATGGGCGGGAAGATGAACTGGGCCACTGGCTCACTGATGCCAAAGATCGAGTACATCTTGCCTGCGAAGGAGTGATGCATTTAAATAAACTCGAAGTCACTTTAATATAGTATTGCTAGTGATAGAAATCACCAAAATTGTTATAGTTTAGTAAACTTACTCAGCTCATCGCCAGCTACAATGCTCGAACCGATGGTCTTGATGGCAATCACTCGCAGACTGACGAACATGTCCACCACTCCGGCCACGTAGAATGAGGAGGTGCTGCTGGAAAAGGCCTGCAGGAATCCCAAATCTATAACACTGCCATCCAAATGCAAATGCAATTTAGCTACTTACGAAAAGAACGCGCGAGCAGACGATGGACAGAGCGGAGAGCATGCCGATCATGGAGTCGGAAACCTTGAGGAGCTTGCTCAAAATGGCGGTGCCAATGAAGGTGCCCACCAGTGCAGCACCGCTGGACAGAGTGAGGTAGATGCTGAAGTCGTTGCCGTTCCAGGCGAGCTTCTTCAGCGTGAATCGATACCAGTAGTCGTTCTCCCCGGAAGTTGGGCCCACGGTGAGGAAGTAGGCGCACAGCAGCAGGATCAGCAGCATCCTGAAAATGTAGAAACACTTGTATTTGTTATCCATGCGAAGTGGTTACCCGTCCGGTTGCTCACCTGCCGTTGTTGGGTCGCTTGACCAGCGGGAAGCGGATGCAGTCCAGCACCAGGCTGGGATCGAAGAGCTCCTTCAAGAGGGAGCGTTTCGGGGGCACCGCCTCCACCTTGGGCTCCATGTGGGGCGTCAGCTGGAAGTTGACGTTCTTGTTGCCCTGCAGCTCCTCCAAGTTGGTGGTCTCGTAGGCCATATTATCCGCACCCTGCTGTTTGGGCGGCAGGGTGGTGGGCAGTGGTGGTGGCTCATTCGCAGTGGTGCTGGTAGTGGGCGTGGGCGTGGACTTCACCTCCTTTATGAAGAAAATGATGTAGAATATTGCAATCAGCTGGAAGACAATGGCTGAGGCAAAGGACCCTGTCGGGAAAGAATACATTTTCATTAATATCACTTTACTATCACTTTTCAGGCAGTTTCTACTTCTACTCACATGTGTAGCCCAAAGTTGTGAAGAGAAGTCCACTAATCGGCTGTCCTATGAAGGGAACTCCGGTGACGAACATGGCAAAGATGCCGAAGCGGAACACACGATCCTCCTCCGGCGTGGCTATGGTAATGTAGCTATAGATCGCCATCAGGCAAAAGGTCAGTCCTCCAAAGAGAGCTGGAACTATGGCCTCGCAGTAGGCACCAAACTCCATGGGCAGCGATTCGAAGAAAATCGATGAGATAATCTGACCTAAGAAGCAAAGATTTTCAATTAATATGATGCTTTGGTATTTGGTTATATTATGTACTAATACTACTTACATGTGAAGGATAATGCCTCTCCGATAATTGGCATTATCATGCAGGGCTTTCGTTTGTTGTACCGATCTGCCCATCCGCCAGCAAAAAGCAGCACAATCAGGGGGAAAATGGCAGCTGCGAAAAAAATGGTTAAATATTATTTTGTTTAGTAATGCTAATTTAGCTTGGCATGCAGAACTGGTACTGGCGTTCAACGAAAATAACTCGTTCTTGAAAATAAGCTGTTTAGTAACATTTGTGCTTATCAATTTAATTCTCTGTCTTAACTATTATTTCCTATATGATAAGTTTAATATATATATGATGTTGATATGATAGATAGATACATAGATAGATAGATAGATAGATAGATAGATAGAAAGATAGATAGATAGATAGATAGATAGATAGATAGATAGATAGATAGATAGATAGATAGATAGATAGATAGATAGATAGATAGATAGATAGATAGATAGATAGATAGATAGATAGATAGATAGATAGATAGATAGATAGATAGATTTTCACTGCCAAATTACAAGATTTGCTAACCAAATGTTTGACATATGAATTTACTATAATAATTTATTGTATAAAAATAAACAAGATTTTCTTTCAATATCAGCTTTAAAATAATATTGTTTTTATCTAAAATTCCGAAATCGTCTCGAGTATTGAGATTCGTTGAGGATGATTTAGGTGGTTGCCATTATGGGATCATATTTTATTGAAACTTGTTATCTCCGTGAATTTGAAGCAGTATAAATCAATAAACGCCTTTGATACGTATACTAAGCTTTTTCGCCATTGAGTCTATGACACGACATTCTGATCACCTAAAGCCTCAATTATCGATCTCTGATGCAATGCATCTTAATGAACCTCTGGCGTTTGTTAAAGTTATTAAACAAGAAGATGTTCTCTGCCACAGAGAACCGGAATTCCGCGCAGCTCTATGCAAATGACATTTTCGGATGGCGTTTATTCTAAATTTGGAATGTAAGGTATTATCTATGGCGCGAACGAAATGCCATTGACAATGGCAGTGAACCCACGAAAGTCACTCGAGTAACACATCGATGTAAGGAACAGGTTTCTTTCCAAGCGCTTACGATTACGATTACGAGGTATCCACTAGGCTAAGGCCTTTGGAAGCGGCTCTAAATTAATCACCTAGCGATTTGATGGGGGAACTTTTGTTAGCACCATCAGAAGACAGAAGGCGAAAGAGAACTCATGAGCGAATCAATTAAAGAAGGTAATTAGATGTTCGGATAACCGCTAATTTCCGACGACATCCATCAAAAGACACGGATTCCTTAAACGAAATGTGCACTCGAAGAAATTGTGTTCCCTAAACCATAATTATTATTATGTTTTATTATGATTTTACGAAGGTTCTCTAGAAAGTTCCCCAATCTGATGTACATAGTAAAGCACATAGTTCACAAAACACTTGATAACATTATTTTTCTCGGTGTACCTAAACCATGCGAGGGGCAGAAGAGATTTAAAATGCAGAGGAGTCGAGATGTGAAAAGAATTCGAGTTTAATTTAAGCACAAACCTGAAATATAAGCAATGCTAATGCCAAACCCCAAATCAAAACCCAAACCAATACGGCGTATACTTAATGAACGACTCGTGTTATGTGTATGATATATGTTCGACTTCTCTCACCCATGGGAGCTCGCTTCCCAGAGACATCGGCCGCTAGGATTTGCGCCTCCAGTTCCGCCTTGCACACCGTGTAGTTGAATCCACTGGCTCCGATCACCAGGCCGGCGAGATCCGGAGTGGCGCCCTGAGTGGTGTTCTCGAAATCGAAGTCATCGCACTCGATGCCCAGCTCCGATTTGTCCAGCATCGTGTCGCAGACCACCTTGTTGTAGCCCAGATTCACGCGACACGCCTTGTCCAGTGGGAAGTTCTGCATGGCCACCGCATTGAACACGGAGGCCATGAAGTAGAAAAAGAAGAAGGGCTCGATGACCAGATAGTGGCGATAGCGCCACAGTTTCTGGAAATAGTTGAGCTTCGGCTCCGCAGCTGCAGCCGCATCCGCTGCTCCGTTGCCATTTCCAGTCGGATCCGCCGACGACCTTGGCTTTGCCATTTTATAGCACTAACTTGCTGAATTCCTCGATTCCACAAAACTCTTATTTCAATACGATTCGGCTGGGTCGGCTGCTTGCTCTAGCACATCTCAGCGATTTGATCAACACGTCGCGCCAAGTTCTAAGCTCAGACTAAACTAAGCGACGATTCCGGGGATCGGGCCAAGCCAGGTCTACTGAAATGGGCAGTCGCTTGATACGCACAAGAAACTTGTTCAATCATTTCTTCGCTGCTTTCGGCTCTTTTTTTTATGTAGTTTGTTTGTTGTCAGCTTCGATTAGAGCAGAACAATGATAAATATGAAGAATTGTCACCAGGCCGCGATCTGTGGAATTCGCACATGTCTCGGCAAGGTTCGTTTCGCGCTCACTTACATTTACAGATCGAAAGTTATAGTACATAACGACTGAACATATATGTTGTAGAAATTTCAATACAAGCGGACTTTCTTGATTAACTGCATAACTATAAAATCAGGTTTCAAAGTTTATGTTGCCTAAATATGCGGCTTAACCTGCTTAACATTGAGCTTTATTTTTCATAAATCACTACTAATTTTTGCAACAAAAAGGTTGGTTTTGTTCTCAACTGAATATATGCATGTGCAAAACTTATACGCTTTCTTGGAAACTAATATTTATTAAAGTTTGGCTAGCAAAGGATGATGCAACAGTTTCGGCGCAATGCATTTATATATTTATTTAAAGCCTGAGCTATGGAAATAGTGGTGGCTTACATTTGTACAAATCAAATATAGGTCCCTCAAATTCATGGGAAGCACATTGATTTCTTTACACTGTGGCTTTTATATCATCAGGCGGAAATCGAGAATGGAGCTGCACGTGGGATGTTTTTGCGGCATAGCCATGGGGGAATTATGAACTTGCGATTGCAAAGTGCCATTACATTGGTTCGTTTACTTAGGACTACGATTACGAGGCGATGGGTCATCTGTTTCTACTCCGTCCATCGGTGGGTGCAGTTCTGGTTGGTGCACACGTAGTACAGTCGCATCTCCTCTTCGGCGCGACGGGTTTGCGCCTGGAAGAAGACCGCCTCCCTGTGGGAGCATTTGGGGCAGGCGTGATCTTCCGTTCGCGGCAGCGTGGGATCGGAGATCACGTCGGGCACAATGTGGGTCAGCTCATCGATTTCGTGCATAATCTTGTTGACGTAGATGCAGTTGGAGTCCGCCTCCTGCTTGTAATCGCAGTTCCGGCAGGCGTAGAGCAGGATTTTGTTCTCCTTGTCCTCCTTGGGGTACAGCATGTTGTTGCACTCCTGGCAGAACCGAATGCCCACGAATCCCGGCCCCTCCGTGTGTGCGGCGTCAAAGGCAGTCGTCATGGTGGCTAATAGCTTTTATTTTTTGCTAGTTAATTGCAGCTTATGAGTAAATCCGGCTTTTATTTACCTTTTTATTCTTGCAGTTGGCGAAAGTGTGACCGTGGCAAGGCGGCTTTAATATACCAAGAGACTCCGCAAGATATACCGTATCAACATACTAACCTTTAACCCATTTGAGCTTCTTTATTATTTTGTTGAATTTTTTTATATGAAGTTTTTTGTTTTGGACTCCAGAATACTGGGCTCAAATGAAACGATAATTTGTATCTTTTACTTTGGTAAATTACGGTTAGCATACAATTTCGAACCTAATAATTAGTTTACGATCACTTGCTGAGGTGGTCGTTTTACTCAAGTAAGCAAATATCTGTTTAAATAGGATCCTCAGAATTAAAAACAGATACAAATTTTAATTTACAAGACGGGTATTGGTTATTTATTTTTAATTTATTATAGTTATTACAAATGTACAAGCCAGAGGAACTTCTTACACCATTCAAGGCGGTATGTTTAGATTATATTTGTAAAGTATTTATATTTAGCTAAGTATTCGTGTAGTGGTATTTTCCAACCTTCAGCCGACGGTCACACTGCATTTTCATACACAAACGCTTGTCGTGTTGGAATTTAAAGCATAAAATTAGGTAAATTGTGATTTATTATCGGCGCTGCGGCCAAAATCCTGTAAGGAACACCTCGCGTTTTGTAAGGATATGTTTGTGAAACGAATAAGTTAGCCAGTGACTTGATAATTTAACTTTCTTTATCGCCGATGGCAGCAACTTTCTTTCGTTGCGGAGCAGAAAAGTGCACTTATAATCAGCAAAAAAAAACTAATTAAAACCGAGGAGGATCGTCCTTTGCCGGCACAAAATCACATTTAATATTTGAAAAGTATGCTACGAATTTCCGAGTGTATTAGAATTATTTGCTACCCCTTTGAAACACAATTTTATTTAAGAAGAAAACTTGTTGCGTTTTCTGTGCGTCAGGCGCTGGTAGTGTTGTCTCGCTCACACCAAGGCCGATCGATCATAAAGATCGAACTCAGCGACGCCATTTTTTCTTAGCTGCTTTTGGGCGTGTGTTGGTGACGCTGGCAAAATGTGATGTTCAATAAATCACGTGCCTAAAAGTAGACTAAGGCGGGCAGCAGTGATCCTGATCCTGAATTATCACTCCAATCCGATCTCAATTGCAGGCTGGTATAACCAACATGAGTGCCTCCAAGGAGGGCAAGGACAAGAAGGGCAAGCTGTTGGGTGTGGAGAACATTTCGCCGCCCAAGGATAAGCGTCCGAGCACCAGGATGAAGCTTTTAAATGACGTGGGAGCTGGTGAGGATGCCGAGCCAACCACCACCACATCACGAACGCCCTCCAACAAGCAGGAAAAGCGTGGCATTGTCGCTGGATCGCGCATCAAAATACTCAATGAAGAAATACTGGGCACTCCAAAAGCTGAGAAACGGGGCGCCAGCAAGAGCACAGCTCCGACTGCCTCCACTGTAAAGATTCTAAATGAAAAGAAGACCCCCAGTGCCACCGTGACAGCCGTGGAAACGGCCAAGATCAAGACGTCTCCCAGTAAAAGAAAGAAAATGGAACACTATGTACTTCAGGCTGTGAAATCAGAAAATACCAAGGCGGACACCACGGTTACCGTAGTCACCGAGGAAGATGAGACCATTGATTTTATTCTAGCAGATGATGAGGAAGTGGTGCCGGGCAGAATTGAGAACAACAACGGCCAGGAGATCGTTGTCACCGAGGATGACGAGGATATAGGCGAGGATGGGGATGAGGACGGTGAAGATTCATCGGGAAAGGGCAACTCTAGCCAGACGAAAATCAAGGAGATCGTGGAGCACGTGTGCGGCAAGTGCTACAAGACCTTCCGTCGGGTTCAGAGTCTAAAAAAGCATCTGGAGTTCTGTCGCTATGACAGCGGTTATCATCTGCGCAAGGCCGACATGCTAAAGAACCTGGAGAAGATCGAGAAGGATGCCGTAGTGATGGAGAAAAAGGACATCTGCTTCTGCTGCAGCGAAAGTTACGACACCTTCCATGTAAGTCATAAAAATTGATACGTAGAGAAGTCAGCTTAACTTACGCATACCACAATGTTCTTTTCAGCTGGGTCACATTAACTGTCCCGACTGCCCCAAGTCGTTCAAGACACAGACCAGTTACGAACGCCACATATTCATCACTCACTCCGAGTTCAGCGATTTTCCTTGCTCCATTTGCAACGCCAACTTGCGCAGCGAGGCTTTGTTGGCGCTCCACGAGGAACAGCACAAGTCACGCGGCAAGCCGTATGCATGCAAGATCTGCGGCAAGGACTTCACCCGCTCCTACCACTTGAAGCGCCACCAGAAGTACTCATCGTGCTCATCGAACGAGACCGATACGATGAGCTGCAAGGTGTGCGATCGCGTCTTTTATAGGCTGGACAATCTGCGATCGCATTTGAAGCAGCATTTGGGCACACAGGTGGTGAAGAAGCCGGAGTACATGTGCCACACGTGCAAGAATTGTTTCTACAGCCTGTCCACGCTAAAGTAGGTTTTCCACTTGATTTTAAAATACATGAAGTAATGATTGGCATAATTCCACAGCATCCACATACGCACTCATACGGGTGAGAAACCATTCGACTGCGATCTTTGCGACAAGAAGTTCTCTGCATTGGTGGCCCTTAAGAAGCATCGACGCTATCACACTGGCGAAAAACCGTACAGTTGCACTGTGGTTAGTCTTAGAACTTTCATTACCCTAAAATTTACATATTGTAGCGGTCTCCTTTTTCCTTTTAGTGCAACCAAGCATTTGCCGTGAAGGAAGTGCTCAATCGGCACATGAAGCGTCACACTGGAGAGCGTCCGCACAAGTGCGATGAATGCGGCAAGAGTTTTATCCAGGCCACTCAGCTGCGCACCCATTCCAAAACCCATATTCGTCCCTTTGCCTGCGATCAGTGCGATGAAAAATTCAAAACAGAGAAACAGTAAGCTGTCAAAAATGCCTTCTTTTATTTCGCAAAGCCTTGCTTACTTATCGCAATATTATTCTGCAGACTTGAGCGCCATGTCAAGACCCATTCTCGCACAAAACGCCCCGTCTTCTCCTGCGCCGAATGCAAGCGTAATTTCCGCACCCCAGCATTGCTCAAGGAGCACATGGACGAGGGAAAGCACAGCCGTAAGTCGGAATTGACTAGCAATAATCTAGGCTTTAATCCTACTGTTACCCTCTATAGCACAACAACAACGGGCATCAAAGCGCTCGTCCACCAAACTTATGGAACGCACGGATTGCGCCATTTGCGATAAGAACTTTGACAGCAGCGATACCCTGCGACGGCACATACGCACCGTGCACGAATGCGATCCGGATGACATTTTCGGTGTTGAGCCGCAGACATCAAAGCGTGCAAAGAAGGTCATCGAATCGGAGGAGGTTGTACCAGTGGCGTTGAACTCTTCGGCGGGCTCGTTAATTTCCAGCCAAACGGATGGCAATGGCGTTGTGGTGCGTGAATTCCTGGTGGATGAAGCCGATGGCGAGGCCCAGACCATTACCCTAGAAAACGAAACATACACAATTCTGCCCTTGGACGGGGCCATCGAGGGAGAGCAGCTGACGGATGAGGCTGCCGTTAAACCTGAGACCAAAAAGGAGGAGACGCAGGTCTCGCCGGTGGTCAAGAAGGAGCAGCGTAAATCCCTGGCCGCCAGTCTGGCCGCTGCTATCGCCGATAATCTGGAAGAAGCGTCGAGCGAGGATGACTTCAGTGGAGAAATCCTAACGGAGGAGGACATAAAGCTCAAAGAAAACGTGGGTAAACTTATTGACATGCTAGTGGATCCCCCGATCTTGAAGAAATACGGCTGGCCCAATGCCCCCGAGGAGACGGTGCTCTGCAAAGTGATCGAGAACTGTGGCCACGACCTGACCAAAGGTGGCGAAAACTACGCTGAGCTCGACTACGGTAGCCGCATGCGAGAGTATTGCAAACTGCTCTTTACCGTGGTCATTCACAACGATTCCATCAAGTCGCTGCTCAATAATTTCCCCATTGACGATGTCATCGAGTATGTACTGGGAGATGAGGACCAGGAGGAAGGGGGTTTGGGCAAAGACAATGATGACAACGAGTCAAATTCCGATTATGAAGATGATGATGCGGAGTCGGACACAGGCGCATCTAAAAAAAAGGAAATTAGAGAGAAGCGTGACAAAAAGGAAGTTTCGGCCAATTCCGAGAAGAAGGAGATCATAGCGAAGGCTGTGGATAAGGATAACTCAGAGGAGACTAAAAAGGAAGTGGTCACAGAAAATAAGAAAAAATCGATCCCATTGGAAGCCGAAAAAGAGAAGGTTTGATTTTTCTGCCTTCGATGCATGCGTACTATTACCGCACAAAAACAGAATTCTAGGAATCTAGAAGTTAGGAGCGGTTTATGATCGCTGATGATTTTTACAAAACTTGTATTCTTAAGATCGTTGGTTTCGGTTCAAGCACCAAGTGACCTTAGAAGAAAAACTTACCGTCTGTTGTTGAGTTGTTCGTTTAAATATTCAGACCTACTTACGCATTAACAAATGACCCAAAAACAAACAAAACCAACATATTGCATATCAAAGATATTTTGATATTATTATATAAATTTTATATATTTTTTGATTGAATGATGTTACCAAGCAATATATGCATTGCTATTTTTATAGAACTCTTATTAAATATTAAATCTAAAAACTCATTATATGCGTGAGAACTCTCTTTCATGCTTAACAAGCTGTTATTAATATTTAATGCTTACTGTTCCATCATCATCTTCTGAATACGGGCGTTGTTTTGCAAGATCTTGTGGCGAGTCTCGTCGATGAGCTCCCGGTACTCTGCAATGCTGGCTTGGATTTGCTGCAGCTGATGCTTCAGGGGCTCCGTGGCAGAGGCAGTGAGACTCTGCTCCCTTTTCAGTTCCGTGGAGGCCTGGTTGTAGGTGTCGCGCCACATCGTCAGCTCCAGCTGCATTGCATCAAAGTCCTCGGGTATGCAGTCCAGTAGTTTTCCCAGCGGCCCAATTGACTTTGTGAGCTTTTGGACTACGTCGCAGACGTCGTTCACCTGGCGGGCAGATGTTTGACGACCTGCCTGTGCTTGTGGTGCTTCCACTTCGGCGCTTTGATTAACCAGCTCCTTTTGCGTTTCCAAGATCTGCTGCACCAATCGTCCCTGGGCATCGAGCTGTCCCTCCAATGCTGCTTCCTCGCCGCCACCTTCGACGATGTCATGGGAGGCAGAGTCTTCTATGATCACCAGGTTCTCTCCGTCATCGTCCAAGTCGCCAAAGGTTTCGAGCTTCACATTTATGCCAGACATTTTGATCTGATCGTTGGGCTGCAGAACGATCTCCACATTGCGACGCCGCGGAGCTCCGGGACGTGCGGAGGCGGGTCGAGCGGATGGAGGTCTAAGTGAGGTTCTGGGCCGTTGATTCGCTTCCTTGGAGTTCTCCCTTGAGAGCGGAACCTCCCGCTTCACTTCGCTGCTGTTGGTCTCCGGTGGAGAACTATTTTCTGACGGCTGCACTGGGTTCACTGGCTGCGATGGGTTCTCGTTGGGAGCAGGATTAGGCTCCGGTTGCCTATGACTGCCACTAGAACGACGACTCTTGCTGGAGGATTTGCGACTCTCAGGCTCGGCTGGTGGAGCCGATGGAGATTCCTGGACAGGTGCCACCACTGCCTCCTTCTCTTGTAATGGCGTAACCTACTTGGGTATGTGGATTACAAATGGATTTGTATTTCATGCCAAAGTAACTCACCGTTTCCGACTCCGGCTTAGTTGGAGCACTTTCGGTAGCAGGAGGCTTGGAGGAGGGTGCTCCTTCCACTGGCGACATAGACAGACTGGGATGATCGCTCTCGATTGAAGGCTGCAGCTTGGCTTTCGTCTTTGGCTTGACAGGCGAAGGACTCTTTTGCTTGGAGTTTTGCCGACTTAGCTTGGTGTCCTCCTTGGGCGCCTTGGACTTCTTCTGGGATGCCTTATCCTTCTCGCTGGGGGGAGTGGATCGGGACGCCTGTTCGTTGGCCTTGCGCAGTTTCTGCTCTTGAGGCGATATGCGCTTCTCCTTGCGTCGCTTTGGATCCTCGTCCTTGCCGGCGGGTGAGGGATTCTTGCTGGGATTCTTAGTTTCCTTCGGTGGCTTGGCAAGCGTCAGTGGAGTTTTGCAGTGGGAAATCACCACCTGGTCCACAATGCTGTCCCACTCCTTCTCCCACTTCCTTTCCGCCAAACTGGCCATGGCCTGGAGCAGCTCATTGGTGAGCTCCGGTTCCTGGCCAGCAACTATTTTTGAAGTGCGCACCTTGAGATCCAGTTTAGTTGTTAGTTCTGGCAAAGCAAACACCTTGTATTTCACTCGGAAAACCAAAACCTTGTAAACCAAACTCACTAATTGCATCGATCATCTTTTGCAGGAATCGCATCTTATCCTCCCGACTGGTTATGTTCTCGAACATCTGCTCCTCCGGCGTATACAGTCCATCGAACTTGCCAGTTTGCTTGATAAACTGTCCACAAAAAAAGGGCTCAACTTTTGTTTTCTGGGGAGGTAATGTTCCACCACTTACGTTACTGAAAACATCCATTAGAAATCGGAATGGCGGCTTCTTCAGCAGCTTCTCCGTGAGAGGTGGCTTCTTGACGTACTTGCCCAAAACCTTTTGGGTCTCCAAGATGATGGCGTCCAGATCTTTCTCCGACATGTTTGCTCAGCTTTCTCAATTGAAATGTGGTTAACTATCCAGGCGGTTTCATTGTTTGGCCCGGCTGCGTTGTCCTGGCAACCAAACAGGTGAATATCCCTGACCATTCCGCTTCCATGGGAAAAACAGAAGCAGAGCCATTCGTAGGCTCATAAGTACATAGAGACAAGGACAGCGTTGGTTCCAACACAACTTTCACTTTATTTTAAAAAACATTCTCACGTACAACATGACTTGGCTCGATATGAGTGCAGTTCGATATTGAGGTTTCTGGGATATACATATATGTATTATAAATTGGTGTATAGATTGTTTTGTGGTGGATGCTTGTTTAACAATTGAGGTTACGGTTTTTTTTTTTTTAATAGAACGTTTGTGGTTTAATACTTGGGAAAGCTAAAAAATAAATTAAAATTACACGTCAACAGTTGGCCAATTTCGTGTTTTAGCGATCAGAGCAGTCCAGTGGATTGTTGTGTTTTTTTGGCGACTATATACAATTAACATTAATAATTCTCATAACTAAATTATACACAGTGTGATTAAAGCTACAGTCATACAAAAAGTAAACATAATGGGGGCAGGAGGGCGGACAGGAGGACAGAAGGCTTCCGGATCTGTACGACGCGGTGTTCAGATCGAATCTTGCAAGCAAAGTGGCGGCAATTATACAGGGCTGACACAAGATCAAAATAAGGGGGACAGATCGGCCTTGTCATCGTACTACAGGTTTACATAGCGCAGCGCTTAGTACATAGTTTAGGTATATAGTTTAGTTTAGGTTTTAGCTCAGTTACTCAATTACATTAGATAATGTTTAATCGTATAGGTAAGGTATCGCGCATACGTGTCGATAGATATCATTATTTTTATATTACATTTAGAGTGCGGCATTTCCGTGTGATGCAACATGCTGACCTAAGTCGTCTCCCCAATGCGCGGCAATTAAAAACGAATTGTAAAATTAACTCTCTGCGTAATTAGGCTAGATTGCGTCCCGCCGACGGATGCTACAACTCAAAGAAGTCGTCCTGCTGCTTCTCCAGCCGCTTAAGCGAATTCTGGACTCGTCGCGTCTGCGTCGTGTTCAGCAGGTGCGCCGTGTCCGAGGAGTTCCCGCTGCCCGTCGAACTGTGGCGCTGGTACTGCGACGGACGGTCGTTGTTGTTGGTCTTGTAGGAGTTGTTCAGCGGATGGCGGCGCTGCGGGAAAACGTCGGCGGTGGCACTGATGCAGATGTCCGCTTCACTTTGACTGCTGACCAGGCTGAAAAGTGGAAAAGAAAGCATAAGTTGATGCAATCTAAAAAGAACGTCACTTCATGAACAATCAGTTTCAGTTTCTATTGGTTCTGTCAGTTGATCAAATTATGATTAATTGATCTTGATAAAAATGTTTTAAATACCAGTATCGACAGCCGAATGATTTGAAATGTTGATTGATTGGGTCTCGTTTAAGTGGTGGAACTACTTACTCCTTGGAGCGCTCCACATATTTGCGCGACTCGGAAATGGTGTTGTCTATCTTGTTGAGGAAGTCGTTCATGCATTTCCTGTTCTCCTCCTCGGGCGTCATGGCGGCCACCGAGTCCAGGCTCTTGCTCTGCTTGCCGCTGCAACCACCGTGGCCGTGCATCATCGATGGATCCTCGTCGCCGGCCTGCACCACCAGCAGCTCCCCGGCAATGGAGTACGGCCGTTGTGGGGGCTGTTGCTGCTGCTGTTGGTTGCCGCCGGAACGCGATCCTCCAGAGATGGGACCGGTGCCACTTGTGTTGCAGCTGCTGCTGCTCCCACTGCTGCTGCTGCTGCTGCTGCTGCTACTGTTGCTGCTGCTGATGTCGTTGCTCTTCATGAAGCTCTTGTTGCTCTGGCTCAGATTGTTGGCATTGTTGTGCGCCTCCCGCTGTCCATTGGCATCCGGAGTGCCCGGTGGCGTGGCCAGCACGGCATCGAAGGCGGCTATCGAATCGCCAGGCACCTGGGGATAGTACGGGGAGTTCTTCTCCACTGGCACCAGGAGAAACTGACGCAGGAACAGGCTGTCCGAGGCGAAGAGCCGGTTGGCCCGCCGTATTTGCTCCGTCTGAAATGCAATACACGGGTTTTATTTATAAGCTGACGGAGCTCATCAATTACGGGCAATTGAAGCGCTGACACATGATTGATGGATGAGATTGATCGACGGATGGATGAGCAGGCCAAGACGCATATAGACTCATATGTATATGGCCAATCGGGTCAAGTGGCATGCAACGATTTTTTCTGCCTTGGCTTACAGCACAGCGACGTCTCGGATCTGTCGAGTCAATAAACTTAATCTGGCTTTAGGCAAATATTAGACCAGTGCTAACTGAACAGTCGAGCTCTCGTTGTGGACATAAATCATATGCAGCAATCTGTCAAGTCGCAAGAGGGTGTCTAAATAGGGGGCTGCAGCATTTTCCACAGGTCCACTGTGATAACGTGATACTGTGATACTGATAAAGATCCAGACTAACTGCTAGATACTTGTATCTCGACTGACTGGACTGTCCCTTCCCACATGTAGCTATCTTATATTTGTCCAAGTCACTAGACGACTTATCACATCCCCCGCAACTTTGGAAAGGTGTGGGTACGCTCGTAAATTCCAAGAAGTCACCAAGTGGCATGTGGTTGGGGCAGATGGAAGTTACCCGGGCAACATGGCCATTATTGAATCGATACATTCAAATCCCAGGGAGTTGGCATTTAAAATGCAAAGCACTCGCGTGCTGGCAGCACTAGTAAAGCTTCCCAGAGGGCGTAAGAAATCAATGGATGTGGCGAAATGATTTGGTCAAGATTCAAAGTTTCTATAGAAGAATAAGGTGGGAAATGGCGTGATGGTTCAGTGGCTTGGGTTTGGGAAGTTGCACTTTTCTGTGTTTAAGTTTTGGAATTACGAAAGTTCAAAGGCTGCATTCTAAGATCAATAAATTCAAATGAAGCGGCTGACATTTAACATTCAAAGGGGTTAGCGTGTCAGCAGTGGCTTTTGTTGTTGATAAACCTATTTTGAGGTGCAATTAAATATAGTACATGGCTAAAGGTTTGTTTCCATGCGGGCACTGCACTACTTTTGCATATTTGCAACGTACAATCGATAGAAAGATACATTTGAAAGATGAAAATCCAGTAGCTGGCTTGAATTGTTACTTTCTATGGAAGTGGATTTTATAGTGAAGCTTTCATGACGTGTAGAATAGTCAAGAAGGTGTGAACTTCAGTTGGAAATACTCCTCCACGTGTCAATACTTCACTCGAATATGCAGCAATCGAACCAAAGCAAAACAATGGCCATTGTATGGGAATGGGGAGCTCCTCCAAGTGGTTAAGATGCCATGGAGCACCGGGAAGTGGTGGCACTCTTGGAGCTTCCCACTGTCTTGGCTGTGGCGCATTGTCGAGGAATGTGGAATGCGGTTGATTATGATTGGCTTATACTGTACTTCTCGCGAGGATTGACTCACCGTGCAGCCGTACTTGAGGGCGATGCCCTGCAGCGTGTCCGTCTTCTCGACGATGTGCCGGATGAGGGTCTCATTGTTCCGGAGGCTGTTGCAGCAGGTGCTCCCGTAGCGCTTCAGGGTGCGCCCGGAGTCCCGGATCGATTGCTTCTCGTTGAACATGAATTCCGAGTCATCCATGTCGGGGACGATCTCTTGAAACTGCAATGGATTTGAGAATTGATTCACATCAGATGGTTGGTTGGTATATTATTGTATTATGTTTATTGTAGTGATGTCATGGCCAATAGGCAACGCACACAGGCACAGACACAGGCGCTATACGCACACACGTACATATGTATGTAATTGTAATTTCGTTACACAGGCACTGATTTTGAACGCAGTGTTGGGGCGACTAAAGTGAAATGCGACTTATTTCCGCATTAACTAATTATGCGCGCACTCACCCGAACGCCGCTCCTTTGTAACGGTAAATGCAACTGCAACTGCTGCTGCTGCTGCTGCTGCTGCTGCTGCAACTGTTACTGTTACTCCGCCGCAGAGCCCCAACTCACACACGCACGCACACACCCATGGCAGGCCTTTCAAAACAGAGCGAGCGAGATGGCGCTAGAGAGAGAGTGGGAGTGGGTGGGTTGTGGTGGCGTCTTTACCGCCCAGCCCTCTCACTCTGCTAATAAATTGCGCTAATATTTGCACACGCGAGTGCACTGTTTTATGGCAATTTGCGATTTTTCGATCCAATTGTGATTTTCTGTTTACTACGTGCTGCAGTGTTACCAGATGCAGCGTGAGCTACAAAGCCAAAGGGACCACTTTCACCTTCATTTCGCGTTGCCAGACTATCTATCTTGGCGCGAAATTTAAAATTTTCAACTGCGCCTACGAGCGAACCTTAAATATTTTGTAACCAAATACTATCTAAAACACTTTTGAATAGTTTGGTCTGGTTTTAAAAAACTAATTTAGGTTTACTAAATTTAATATTAATGGAAAGTAAATGGTAAAAATGCGCTGTAAGGCTATCTCGAATAATTAATATATTAAAATTAGTTTTGTTACAAACTAGCGAAAATGGCGCTGCCACCCAGAGCGAAGAAATTGGCGCGCATTTGAAAAAGGGAGCAGTTAGAGCACTTTTATTTGCCTTTGCTTTGTTTTAAACATCCAGACGCTGTTAATTTTTCAGTTTGTTGGTGTTTCTCCACCTGCGGTGGGTAATTTTTTCACGTGATCGGCAACGTAAACGTCTTCAAATGTATTGTATATATTTAGCCAGTCAGTCAGTCAGTTCGAACCTGTTTGAACAAAGCAGGTCGCCAGTGGGTTTGTTATTTTTCTGTATTTCATCCCAGCACCATCATCAACAGCTGCTGCAAATATTGAAATTAGTGCGGTGCCTGCCGGTGGACGACGTGCCGTGCCACTGCCTGATAATTAACATGTGACTTTATTCATTAATGGTAGCTGAACATTGTATGCGCAATATTGCTGCATTATTGCACTGCCCCGGCACAATAACTACCGCATATTTGCATTGCGGGCTTTGGCCATAATCGACGTGAAACCAGGCGCGTTTAAGGTCAACAAGTTGTTATTACACATTACCATGCTTTCTGCTCAAATGAGACACAATCTTTGGCTCCATTTAATTGGCTTTTCAGCTACCATTACTTCCTATGTTTTGTTTATCATAACAATTTCAGTTTTATTTTTGGCTCTTTCCTAGAACAAAGCAACCAATACATTATTTTTATCATTTCCTAAAGTGACTAAGATCTGGTGATCTATAATGTTCAGCTTAGAAACGTGGTGACTCTGTTCTCCGTATTGGTCGCCATTTATTTATGTTTGGCAAATATTTTGCAGATAAGCTGCGCAGATAAGGAACTCACACTTCTAAGGCAGCCGAAGCTTCGTTGTGCTCTCTATATAGTTTTCTTTAGTTATACAGATACCCCATGTATTCAATATATGTATCCAGTTGATTCAGCTAGTGATGAACGGTCATTGACTTGGCATCGAAATACAATACGCATACGCCATGGTGTACGAATCAGAATTTGTGCAGGTAGTATTTGATTGACTGGAAGTTAGTGACCTGTGGAGAAAGCTCTCACCATTGGCCATTCCGAGCACAGTAGGAAAACACCTGATTAATCAGCACACGAGCTGAGCTTCTGAGACATGATCGTAATATAAGTGATTGCCTTATTGTTTGTGTGCGCGTTCATTGGCGCAGAAATGAATGTTAAATGCCACTTTTTGGCACTTTGGCTCTAACAGAGCGACATCATTGAGATATCAGCATCAGCATCAGACATGCACGGCTGGCGCTTCTTCACTTTGTGAGTCACTAATTTGTGTGAATTTGCGGGGCTTGATGGGAAATTATCGTCCACGTTCAAAGAACTGCCAGCGACGAAGGTCAAGACTTTGAGCCACGTTGGTCAGCTTTTCGTTTTGTCGTTATTTCGTTGGCCGAATGGCCCATAATCAGAGCCATAAATTATGCGGCTAATGTGCGGCTCAGGCAATAATAAATTCAACGATATCGTTCGTAATCTATTTCAATTTGCTGCCTTTCAATCGCGCTCAAATTGCAGCTGTTTGTTTGTGCGGTGTGTTTTTATTTTTATTTTCATTTTCAGATTTATGGAATTGTGCAAGCACACGAAAATTATAACCGAAGGTTGAAGTTGAGCATAACTAGGTAAATAGCCGGGCACTATCTCTAGTATTAATTAAAGCCCCCGAAAATGGGGAATTGCAAATTGATAAACAGCAAGCGGTACGATTCGGTACGAATCGGGAGCAGACAACCAAAACAATTTGTATGCACGCTACGTGACTGAGAAGTGAGAAGTGAGGAGCTCCATATACATATACCTATTCAGATATCTGCTGGAGCTCAGTGCTTGTGCTACTGTTGATATATATGGGAAATACTCGCCCCATGGCCGCGATAATGCCAAACAAAGAGGCTTCTTGGCAGCCAGACACGTGATCTCTTGTGGATTCTCTCGCTCACTCGATACTAAATATTGACTTGGCCATATCTGGATATCTGGCCTATGCAGATGATTCAGACTGTCCAAAGGTTAAGTCCTATACAAAAATATTATATTACACTATGAACAGTATCTAATACAAACAGTCCTCGACCTAAAACTGCAGATATGATGTATAGCTAAGGTGATTCATGACAAATTCTAAGCCAGCTAGTAAACAATGTCGTGTTTGTTAGCGAATCAATCAGGGCAACTAAACCCCCAACTAAACCTTGACTCAAATGCCACACAATTTGCATCCTTCTGCAGCAGCAACCTCATGCTTTGTCTTATGGGGGGAATTACTGGAGAAAGCCCCATATTGAAGTGAATTTATAATACACCAAAAGCTCAAGTTGTCCACGGCGATATCAATGAGCCGCTTGTATAACCCGCATATGAATGTCTAGAGCCCATAAGTCAAGTGTCCGGGTCTTAAGTGGTCTTTGCGTTTGCTTTATTTATATTTGGCGATAAATTAAATGGATGGATCGCTGGTTCTCGGTTCGCGATTCTTGTCTTCTAGTTCTTTCAGTAGTACACAAGTTTATTGTGTAGACACCTGTAAGTTGAACAATTTAAGGGCAAGTTGTTTCCTTATAACTGGTAATTACTGCTGCTACGTGCAAGTTCCATCAACGTGACATTTTATGATATTTAAAATATTTAACCAAGAAGCTAATGATTGGGGAGGGCTACCTCGTAGCTGTTGGGGTATATTAGCTATAAGCTTTTTGTTCTTGAGAACTCTTTAATCGAGTGGATGGGCATATTGTGCAATTTTTGCGGCTGAAACTTAATTGGCAGTGTGACAAAAACTAAGCAGTAAATGATTTCAAGATCTTGAAATAAATAAAACAATAGCTGATGTTTGTTAGACAAGTGGGAAATGGGACCCTTCAAATAATCAATCTCTATAAACGCTGTTTTATTTCCTAATGACGTTGCACTTAGGCGTGTGATTGATTGTCCGCTGCCTTTCATAATACCCACATGTACTTACATATATATGAATATAGATACTTTACTATACGATGGTTGTGGGTCATTAAAAAGCATCTGAGCTGTGAGCAGCCATCGAATGACTATCAATATGATTTATGAAATTATTAATTATATGTCTACAGCTACTTGAGTTCTTGTTGTGCAGTGTTTGCCTTGGTTTTTTCTTTCAGAATGGGGGTTTCTGTGGCTCCAGGCTCCAGTGGCTTTTGGATGACTAATTATTTTTGCCGATAAGATTGCCGCCTTTGTGCGCAGAAGAGGTGCAGCCCTCGTTTATGATCAATATGAGGTGCGATCAAAGATATAAGTGCTACGCCACACAATGCACATACAAGGAAATTTTGTTAGGGGTTCTGGAATTTTACGTCTTTTGGCCCCAAAATCGTTCGATCAGCACGTTCGAATTCGAATGATAAGAGTGCTGTGTGTGTGAAAGTCAAGGCCAGTTCTCCAGTTCTCCAAAATCAGCAGCAAAAGGGCCTTAAAGTCGGTCTATTTGTTCTTTGGACAAAGGCGGACTTATCTCTGTCTCTTTTGGGAATTGTTTTCCCATTTTCATGCTGATTAATCGTATTTATAAGCCAGCGCCACAATCAAAACAATAACGCATACGAATCGTTGAATTTCTGTAGATTGACACCTTATTTATAAGCAATTCGAACCGGTTGCAACCGCTAAATCAGACAAAAACTTAAATATAGACAGCCAGCAATCGCAAATAGTCTACACAGTAAAATCCAAACAATCAAATAAAATAAAAACCACAACGAAAACCAGTCTTTAGATCGCACTGTGCAGCAGGAAGGCGAACTTCGTGGTTAATTTAAACTCTTAAAATGGTAGAGACACTTTAACTGACTCACTGGCATTCCCGAGTTGAACTTGGGATTTCGCACATTGAAGAACATCTTGGTAAACCCAGGGAAATCGGTGATTTTTTCAGGTACCACGCGGTATCATTCGAAATATGATGATGTTCCCCTAGTTTTATATACACATTAAGTAGCAATTTTAAGCTTAGCAAACTCTGAGAAAGTATTGCTCTATATCAGCCCGAGGTTCACTAATTAGTTGTCGTGTCTTAATTATTGCACTCTATAAAAAACCCAGTTTTTAGCAATCTGAAAGGCAGTTGAACGTAACATATTTGTAGACTAGACAGTAAATTTGTTAGCATGCAAAACCTAAACTCTGTTCGAGCTTAAAGTACAAAAAGCAGCTTTCTTTTGCTACACAAAACATTCTCTTTTCAACGCAGACATAAATAAATTAGTTAACAAATAAAAAAGCTGGAGCATGTGACAGAAATAAACAAGATTTTATATGCACAGGTTTTTAACGAAATAGACACAGTAGCCCAACTCGCAGTACTTAACTATAGTTAAGTATACATATTTATAGAACCAAACAAATTGTTGCAATGTACGAGTATTGCATCTTTCACTGCTGTGATATGCAATTAAATGGTGTAATAGCTACCAAATGGCGGCCTAAACTTTTGCGCGTGACCCAAATTCGTGTTGAACTTAATTATAGCTGAAGTTATCGCCAAACAAGCGTGAGTAACAGGCCAACCTCGCTTTGTTGGCCCGCCCGCATGCAAAGCCATTACCAAATCGGAGGGACTTTCGGTTGGCAGTTAAGCAGTTGAGCAGTTGAGCAGCTAAACAAGGCCAAAACACCACCCACAGCTGGGTGGCCAACATGGTCGCGATCAGCCGAAGATACACCTGTATTTAAATGTAAGTGTGCCAGTCGAGCGAACGAACTACATGTCATGTATGTTCACAGCCGAAGGACAAAGTTTGATGGCTCTTTGCTGGAATTTCCAAAGGTATCACTCGAACTCAACTGCAGATGGCCACTGGTAATATGGGATGAGGTAATGCACCTCATTTTAGCCTAAAGGATCTGGTTGCAAGGCTAAGGATATTTATAGAGGAGCAGAAATGAACTTTATAATTTGTGCCATGTGCATTGGCCCAATTAGCGGCTGCAGTCAGCGTATAAAATGCATTTTGTGCTCGCTTCAACTTGTTCTCGCTTTCAGCACGGCGAGAAATTGTATCTGCATCTGCATGCATTGCAAGTATCTCAACTTGTGCATTGTCCTTTTTTTGCATATCTAAAATGGTCTAGAATGCTAAATGAAATACATACTAATTTGATAACCAGTTTCTTTATTGTAGCAATAAAATTCAGTTTCTGCTTATTCACACTTCTTTTAAAATAATGCAAAGTACGTCACTGAATATTTAAAGATCACTTTCATTGACCTTTATGTTCTAATTCTAGTTTTTGATACAGAGTGTAAATGAGTAAAGTATCTTGCAATCTTCTGGTTATTGCTAGTGACTAAGTCCCAATTTTTCCCTATAAAAAACAGCAATTAAGCAGATATTTCTCCGCGTGCACTGGTTGTGCTGCATGGCTATTTTTCCACACTCGTGGAAACACAAACTCATTGGCCATTTGCAATTCAAGCGGGGAGCCGCATAAGTTACTGGCTGTAGCTGCTTTTGGCTTTTGGCTTTGCTTTTGGCTTTTGCTTTTGGCCAGATGTACTCGTTGCTGGCTTACTCATCGCGTTGGTTCGCTGGCCACGATCTTAGCACACTTTGGTGCCCCACTCGGATTCGGATTCGGATTCGGAATTGGATTTGGAAACGGATTCGGATTGCAACAGCAACAGCGTACTCACACGCCGCCAGCAAAGATACACAAAATAATAAATAAATAAAACGACACCAGATAGAGAGTGGAAAAGAACCCGAGGAATCGGACTCGGATTTGGAATCGCAAGAGTAACGCTCATTCAGAAAGCCAGTTGCCTTTTTTCCCGGGTAATGCGAGACCATTTCGACATGATCGTGTTTCGCAGAATAATTTATTATTTTGTTTGCCAGTTTGCAAGTTTGCCTGTGGCCTGTTGCCTGTTGCCAAGTGTCTTTTGGCCAGGTCTTTCTTAAATGCGGTTAAGCACTCCGGCTTCACAGCCACTTCCTCCACTTCTCATCTCTCCCCAGCGGGCCAAGTTCTCAACGCCGATCGTGGGGTGTGCTACTATGTATGTATATACCACAAAGCCTACAATAGGGGTCAAAATAATAGGTTATAATGTCTGGCTATAATATTGTATTAAGTATAAGCCAAACTTTACTTTTCTTCATTTGCTTGCTAGTTCTGTTCACTTCCTTAAAATGTACATCATACACTAGATAGAACAACTACCCTCTTGGCCGCGACTGTCTTGCATTGGCTCAGACTTCGGCCCAAAGCCACAACCTGAAGCCAAAGAGCTAACGACCGCTTATAGCCGTGACTCCGCAGCCTTTCGCGAATCCGCAATGTAGCAAAATACTAATGATCGCACACCAACAGCCCACAGAAGTTGGGTTCACTTCTGCAAGAAAGCCACACAATACTGTCGTCATTTCAGCGGATTGCCACAGGCAAAAGCGTTTTGAAGGGGCAAAGCCGTTAAGACTCCATCGCTTGGGGTCTTAAGAAAATATGAGCTCCACACTTTCAGAGATCTTCGAGTTTGGAACAAAGACACAGACTGAAAAGTTAAATATATGCATGGGAAGTGTATTTTACTGAGCTACGTTTGCTACTCTGCACATCTCACATTTTTGCACTTTTCCTGCGTTCGATAAATGTTAAACAAATAGTTTTTAAACAAACAGCGCAAATTAGCGGATCAAACTGTGGAGTGTCATGGATCTTTTGTTCGGATCAATTTGTAAGTCGTTTTGCCGCCCCAAACGATTGTAATTCCATCTGTGATTTGTGTACGCCCTAATTGTAAGTCGATTACCAGTTTCCCTGTTCAGTAATTATGGATTTATGGATAATTGGCAGCGACACCTACGTAGCCTTGAGTTATTACCTGATTACCTTTCTAATGCAAGTAGTATTACTAACTGAATTGCTTACCTGCGAGTGCAGCTTCCAATCCTTGTAGGCCTTCACAATGTAATCCATTTCCGTGGGCTTGTCTGTTCTGTTTTTCCGTTTTTCCGCTTTTCAGCTTTTCCGCTTTTCAGCTTCTGTTTCAGATTTTCACTGGACGATCGCCTGCATCGAAGAACATAAAAATACTAAGTACGGTCACTGCACTCACTGATAGCAATTTACTCAAGTTCGTTTTGGTTTTATTATTATTTTGTAGTTATTATTATTATATATTATGAAACAATTAAACGCATTTCCAGATTTCGAGATTTCTGTTTCATGTTTCTTTGTTTTCTTTTCGGTGGCTGCCATCAAACATAGTTGTGCAATTTCCGAGTAATTGTTCAACAGGCTTTACTTTAGTTTGGGCTTCTCGCTTTAATCAAGGCTGGCAACAACAAATCTCCCGTCTTTCCTCGTCTTTTCTGTCATTCTTCTGTCTTTTCTCTGTGTCTTTCTGCACTTGTGCAAATCTCCAGAGCTCGTGGGCGTCACTTTGTGGGTGTGTGTGTGTGGTGTGCGTGTGTGTGTGGGTGAGTGGGAGTGTGCCAGTGACGTGTGTGAGCGAGTGGGTACAGTGGGGCCTCAGCAAGTCGCACAGAGCAGCAACAATTTGGGATTTTATAATCTAATACAACGTTAGAAAAAAGCCCTTCTTTCAGCAAAATCATAGAAGAAGTTAAGCTATAAGATACAAACAAATGAGCAGTAGAAGTCAACGGATGTCGTAATTATATCAATTTAAAACAAATTATAATTAACTTCAGAAGGTCTTTTGGCCTTCCGAGTTATAGAGTTTGAACTGTATGCGAATTTGTTTTTCGGCTGCGACAAGTGGAAATGGAAATTTGTATGTACCGCGCTTCGTGATATTTTGCCAATTGCTACTTTTTTATCTAGAGAACAAATATCCATTAGCTGCTAGGATTTTTCTTGTTACATTTCGTGCTGATGCTGAATGCTGTTACTTAAGTTATTAATTTGATTGTTGCTGCTGCTGTGGGACAACGAGCAGCTTTTGTTTATGGTTTATATTTTTCCATCGCATTTTTTTCGTTTTTTTAGTTTTTTTCGTTTTTTTAGTTTTTTCGTTTTGTTTTGTCACAATGCAAATGGGTAGATCACCGCACCGAGTGTAAATACACACAATTGAGTTGAGTCCAGATGCTCGTCGCTTGTCCCATGGCAACGACAGTAGCCGTTCTCTAAGTTTAGTGGTTTAGTAGTTGTTGTGCATATATTTCACTTAATAGCAACTCTTCGTTTATAAAATTTGTACATTTATGTGTATGCGTCGTATATGTGTATTCATCTTTTCGGCACTCACAAACACAGATACAAAAGCGGCGACGGCGACGACAACGCGATATATTTTATACGTTTTATTCCAGCTTTTTTCGCCGCTAAACGGAGACACTAACTAAATGAACTTAGCCCAAACAACTAAGAGCGCAGCAGGCGAGCGACCAACTCCAAGCAGCACTCAAAAACAAGTGACTGCTCCACCGACTGGCGAACCAGCGACGAGCGATTGTGATTGCGATTCTCCGCGTGCCCGGGGAGACTCTCTTCCAGAAGACTCTCTTCGCGCGCTCAGCTGGGCTCTTGGCTCTTGGTTCGCGGCTCTCGGCTTTCAGCTTTCGGTTTCGGTTTCTTCGGCTGGAATTGGAATTGTAGAATGGCATTAGCACGTACTGGAAGTGCACACACACACACACTCACTCAATCGCTTCGTGGATGTTGGCTTCGTTCACTTCCCGCCTGTGAATTACTTTTTCAAGTACTCACTGTACGAATGAGTTGGATGATTGTGCCTAATTCGAGTGATAATAGTGATAGCAAACACGTTGAACTGGCCAGCTGGGAAAGAGAAGAGTACTGGCACAGTGGGCGCATGATATGATGAACTGCACTGTAATATATTCCATTCACTTGGTGTATAACTAAACACCTTACTCTTACTTAATTTAAATTACTCATACGCAGCGTTGTCCCTTACATAAGCCGTGTTTAAACATAAAGTTGACACATTCTGTTGGAGCATTTCTTATGATTTAAATAAACAAATAAATTATTGAATAAGAGGTATTACCATTAAGTTTTAAGTAATCAGTTCCATCTGATTAATGTAATTTATGTGAGGATTAAAAAGAGATTTTAATATTATATAGACTGCAAGCACTGTACACACTTAATCGCATGTAGTATGTACCCGCAAACTTGTGATATTCATCTAAGCAACTCTCTCTCTCTGTTTTTGTGGCCCTCTTCTAGATTATTAAATGATAACTGGATGGCGGCGACAGGTGCACAAGTACAATGACAATCACGTTCCTCGCGTTTTCAATTGGGTTTTATTGTTTTTCTCCCGCAGTTCGTCATAGGATTAATTAGCATGCATGATAAGCCCACGATCTGTGGAGGAATCCCTTTTTTCCAGCGATGAGCGGGGAATTTTCCGGCGAACGGACGTCATCGTTTGCATTGCAGATTGCGGTAAAAGTAAGGAATAACTATTTTTGGAAATCCGGTGATAGTGAGTGTGCTGCTGCTGCTGCTGTCAAAACAAAAGTTTCATTATGATTAGGCCGACGAATGCGTGTTGTTTTCGGCGCAGATAAGCGGCGAACGACTGTCACAGTACAAGGTAATCCATGTTAGATATATTGTTATCGATGCCCCATACCCCTTATCACTGCGCACCTAAACGGACCGACTAACCATGAGGCGTGGACTGCGTCAGCTGCCAAAAACAAGCCGCGATCTGCTCCTGTTGCCAATCGCTGATAGTCCAAGTTACAAGCAGTTGATAAATTTGTTTATGTTTTCGTATTCAATATAGAAAGTACCTTAAATATTTAATTGCATAAATGGTAAATGTAAAGTTAAAAACATAAAATGATTGAATAAACTTTATACAAAGAGTAATACCTCTTAAGGATCCTAACAATTTACAAATATGCAACAATAGTTTTTATGATTACTAAGCTACTTGCAAGTAATTATATCTTAATATAAAACTGTGTTTTATGGTTAACCATAAATGCTGATTTATATCTAGTCTGTAGTTAAAGTATTTATTATTACTTATATATTACTTTAATTTATTAAGTAATTACCAAATTCAGGCCAAAACTATTAACACGTCCTTCTTTTGGAAACTTTCTACACTAAATACAATAACTTTTATGAGATAACATCCCCAGAATGTAGGTCACCATTTTTAGTCGCTGAATAAGAGTTTTGCAGGCACTCAGTGATTCAGTTTCCTGCGAATTTTTATTCACTTTCGTGAAACGGCTTCGAAATGACGTCGATTAAAGCCACCGAATTACCGCCCTTCGTTTCTCGCCCGGCAACAGTTGGATTTGCATTGTGAATCAAATTCGTGCTAATTGGACAGACACGTTCGATTCGTTGACCAAAAATTGTGTTTGTTTACTTCGCGCCTTGCGAATGCATAAAGCCTTTGGGTGTCTTCCCAAAAATTTGGTTAATGACTTTCGCAAAGAACCAAATGCGAAGTGAACGAATGAGCAGCTGACAAGTTGTTTATGTATGTCCGCACATTATGGCTTCATTATGAAATCGCAACTAATCCGAACTTCACATACTGCCACAATAGAATCGCCAATGAGGTGATTGATATTTGCCACTTAGACGTCAGCTTAGGAAAATCTCCTGTTTTGGAAAGTGTTTCGCCGCAGCGGTTTTTTTATATTTAACTTTACTCAGTGGGCGGCACATGTTACTGAAAGAAGTGTATTGAATGAAAAAGGTGCTCTTAAGAATCCAATTTCCAAAAAAGTCAAGGTTAAAGTGTTTTGTCTTCTTCGCTCTGAACATTGTAATTACCATGAATTAAACAAATTAGCAATTTCATCGAAAACGGTTTTAAATTTTGAAATGCAGTTCTGCAGCAATTAGCTTTTGTCTTTGCACTAGCCGAGACACACTCCATGTTTAACAAAGACACCCACCACGCAGAGCATAAACACCCTACTTCAAGTCCAGTGTGACCAGGTATGCCCATAGCCTCACGGATTTATTTGTATGTCGCGCAGTATTCTTTATAGTTATCGGCGCGGTCACACTGTCCGGTCGTTTTGCTTTGCTCTTTATATTTCGCTCGTCGAAAAAACGCAGAAAATGTGGAAAATAATTGATAAACTGTGCTGAAAAGTGTGTGCGAATAAAGTGTGCAGTGTCTGCCAATGAAATTACATCGAATTTGTAGCGTTCAGTTGCCAAGAAAGTGTAAAAATCGAGAGCAGAAAACCTGATTTCTGTGAAGAAGAAGCAGGCATTTTTCATCGTCGTAAAACTCGTACATACAGACACCCGCACACACACGCGAACACAAACGCTGCGACATATGTATATACGAAACGCGCGGGCGCGAGAGAGAGAACGAAATAGCAAGAGAGCGGAGCGGGCCATTGCGGTGTACGTGTGTGCGTGTTCTTGTGCGTTTGTTTTGTGAGCGCCGAGAGAGCGGCGAATGTGAGAGCCAAAGCAAAAACCAAGAAATAAGTGAACGAAAATAAAAACGAAAATCGCAATCTCCACCCCTGTATTTTGTGTTTACTAGTGCTTTGAGTGCTCGGAGTGCGTGTGTTTCTGTGCCGTTTTGTTGTGAAATTGTCCCAAATCTGGATTACTTTTGTATTATTTCCGTGCACCAAGGATGCCAAATGGTAACAACAACCCCTGAAACGGTATCGAATCTCAATCTGCATCTGGATACACGCTCGCCAGCAAGGTAATTAAAAGATCGCCGCGATAAAAGGCGTCGCCGGCTGACGATGAGTCAGTCTGCTGCCGTGATGATATATGTATATCACTGGATATTTGCGCACATACCTGCATACATATGTATAAGTATAAGCAACGCAGATATTGATTTGGAATGCACCCTGAGATACTATACACCATTGCACACCGCATCACATTATCATACCCCATCCCGTCAATTTCATATTCATAAAGACCCCACACACTAACCTTTGTAGACCTCTAGTCAGTAGTTTTAGATTGTTGTTTTTAGTTAGAAAGAACAGGAAAGTGTCGTTCAATTATTCACTCGATAATGCAAATTAGGCTGCACAACAAATACTGTTAGTTTATAGCCCACGCTGCGATTTATGTCTACAGTGGGGCCTCGTTGAGTGCGACTAGCAACAGACGTAGAATTTTAGACACTTTTTTTTTTTTTTTTGTAGTACTAGTAAACAAGTATTGGTTTCTGATAAACATGTTGATTTAATAAACATTTTTCTAAGTTATGAAATCTTTAGTTAATATTTTAATTTTCGTCCAATACTAACAGTTTCCAAACTAATAAGTATTCCTAGCTTAAAATAAGAACCATACTCATATAATTATATTTTAAGACCTCTGTTAATTTTTAGATTAATTACATGGTAATCCATTTAATAGTTTATACTATTGAGACACAAAAATAAGTTCAGCATTATTGTCAGCCCCCATCAAATTTTTTCCCCTGGGGCTTCGGTTTTCATAACTGTTAGTTGGAGGGATTGTACTGTAAGTTTCCATCTACGACGTTTTCCATTATTTACCACCCGTAAAACGAACGGTAAATGACAGTCGCGAACACACCCACACAAACACAGCGGCGAGCCATAATAAAGCAGCGCCGATAAATAAAACTTAATGTGTGACCAGTTAATTGCTTTTGTTGTCGCCTCATTCTAAATCAAATCACTCTCTCGCTCTCTGTTTTTCCCGCTCTCGCTCGCTCTCTCTGTTGGGCTCACATGGCCAAAGTGTTTGTATAACTAAAATTGTTGTTTGTTTTGTTGCTGGCGCTGTTGAAACTTTTAATAAATTATACAATAAAATGAAAAACGATCTCAGCAGCAGCAGAGGCAGCAGCTAAATCGATTGCCGCCGCTGTTCGCTGCCTAGAAGCTGTTGAATAATTACAAAATAAATATATGTATTTGTACATAGGCTGTTTGAGTATTTGTTGACGCCATTTTTTTATTTGCCATCAAAAAGGCAAATTCCAAATCGGCTAGTGTCGATGTCGATGCCTGCGTGTGTGTTTGTGTGTGGGAAACTACGCGCCAAACAACATTGAGGCGCAAAATCACCAAATGAGTAATTGCGCATATTAAAATTCGCCTTTCAAAAGTCGACCAACTGAGCCGTAAGCTAATGCGAGATCTTGAACGGGAATGAAAATGTGATGCGGACCAACCGATGCTCATCCAAATGCATTTTCACGCTCTACTGCATCCGCATCTCGTCGATCGCACCCCCCAGAATCTTACGCTTCAACTTAGACGGGGATTTCTTAAGCACTTTTTAGATCATTTGAAGGTGTATTTTCAAAGGCTTTAAAATAATAATTCTTTCTTTAGATAAATCCTGTTTTAAAATCTGAAAAACACCTTCCTAAATGATGTATCTATTGGGATTCTTCAAGATAATCTATTAATCTTCTAGAATATAAACATTACAACGCTGCGCTTAGCGAGCGATCACTGTAGGTGTGATTTCTATTTGCTTCGGTGGCCGAAATTTTAGTTTGCATTGTTGCTACCAGCCAGCAGCAATTACACCTTTATTTACAGTGCGTTTTGAGAGGCTGCAGCTGCCAGCTGAGTTGAATTTATTTTACCTTGTGCTTCGTTACCTTTTGCCACCACCACCACAATCACCATCCACACGACGAAACCAGATGCTCACACACGCAAACAAACATTCGCCTACAAGTATTTAGTTCATGTTTCGTGGCAAATTGGACATCAAAATTGCGAGCTGCCAAGTCGGCTCTCAATATTCAATGCTCATTCATGGCCCACAGAGATACAGATATCCGTCCATCCATCCCCATCCCAACACCAATCCGTGTGGCACCCACACCACGACACCTTTCGCACATTTATTGGCGCGCACATTTTTCATGTTTCACCTTTGGCTGCGTGTTTTGATTTACAAGCGAATACAGTGTGTGTATGTGAGTGTGCGTGTGTACAAGCATACAAGCATACACTCCCCCGCGTGCGCTCTCTGCCGCTCTCATTGGATTTGGGGAATGGGGCTCTCGTTCATTTGTTGATTCCACCTCTTCAGTTGCTTTCTCTGGGCTCTCTCATTGTTGTACTGAGAAAAATTATGGCATTTATGTTGACAATTATTGATAAAAAAAACTATTGTTATTACTTTTGGTTAAATTTCTTAATCATAAATGGGGAAGTATTATTTTTAAATTTTATGTTACATATTATAAATGAGTTTCAAACAATTTATTGAGTATCGGTATCGATTATTTTTTTCAGTGCCCATTTATTTAAGACATTTTTGCATAATTTCATACAAATTTACATATTTTATGTGCGAGGTTGACTTCGATTTTTTCCAACTTGTCAATCGAGTTTGTGCTGCAGTGTGTGTGTGGCATGCAGATAGTTGTCTATTTTTTAGTTGTGTGTGTGTGGGTGCTGTGTGTGGTATGTAAGTTGTTGTGATTGTCGTGCTCGTGTTTATGGCTTTAATCGTTCGCCAGTCGATTCGTTACCTGGCTCTCTCTCCCTCTCTTTAACCGGGGCACCTCCCCCTTCCCCTGTCTCCAACAACCATTCTCCATCTCCCTCCCACTCAACTGCCATCTCTGTCTTGACTTTAATCTTCTCAATTACTCGCAATTTGCAAGTCTTGTGCTCGCGCCTCTTTGGCGGTTATTGGCTTGTATTGCGAACGAGATGGGGTTATGTGTACTGGGGTGTACTGGTACACAACAAAAAACGTATAATTAGATGTCAATTTTAATCAATTAAGCAAATTACGAGCAAGTTTTCATATCACTTTGCAGCCCAGACGTATCATTGTGAAATAAAATGGCATTATTTCGATGTGCTGTCATCCAAATGATTTGAATAATAAGGGATTTGTTTTGAAACTGGATCTAGTATATCTATTGCTGTAGTAGTTTTAGCATTCAGCTATTGAAAATCAATCATATTGGAGCTCAAAAAGTTGTATAATTTGATACACTCTTCAACATGCGTATACAATTAGAAAAAAACTCGTCTAATTTCGTTAAGTGCCTTTATTCGGTTTTATTTTGTGGCTCATTCTTCTTATTCAACTTATTTTACCTTTTGCGTTGTTTTGATTTCTTAATCTTTTTACCATAATTGATGGCAATTAAATTAAAGGTGTGTGCGTTGGCTCTCTCTCTCTCATTTTGCTTCATCCCGCCTCTTCCCCCTCCAATTCGGTTTAGTATTTTCGTTTATCTTCGTGTTTGTTCGGCTGTCGATTTCGAGGAGACGATGATGATGATGATGACGATGCATTCGAATTTCGAATTGGCCAGGCCAGTTTTACTTTGCCTCGTTATTCGTTGTTCGCCGGGAGATTGTTCGTTTTGTTGGCCGATTGTCTCTTGGCCCCTTGGTATTACCCACCCCCATCCTCGCTCTCCGTTCACCTCCGCTCCCATCCACCCCCCTCTGACAGCCTACCGTCTTTACACATTCCGCGCGGCTCTGGTTTAATGGCTGTACTCGAATTACAGTGAAGCCGACGACACTTGAACATCATTAATTGGGTGTCGAAATCGAAATACAGTCAAACGTCTCAGATTCAACAATCAAATATAGAGCAATTTAATTCTGTAGTTTTTGTGGGGAAAATTTCATTTGTATTTAATAATTCGCTTTAATAAATTGGGTTCAAATAATTCAAAATAGTTTTTAGAAACTGAAAAGGTTTTTTTCCCATTTCTTTGATAAGTGGTGAAATCCGGCTCTTTAAGTGATGACTTAGATAAATCAAGTGTATTTGCATTTTCGTTTAGTGCCACTTATTTGATCTGGACATGGCCAAAAGCTTCAGGGTCTTTTATCCATCAAATTCGGGCAATTAGCGCAGTAAATTTGTCGGATAAACGTAAATACTCACGTCAAACTAGTTGGAAACTTTTATTTTCCGAGCTTTTGAACAAACAATTTTACACAGATGAGAGAAAAATATTTAATTGTATACTTCTTAAAAACAACCCATTAATTTTTAATGTCTAAACTCTTTATCGAAATGAAGGATGTGCAAGGGAAGTAATTATCTTCAAATGGAAACGCCCCTGTACCTAAAAAAAATTCAATTAAAATTCTAAAAACCTGGTCAGCAATTATCGAGCACCCCGTGTACAGGTTACCGCCCATTATCCTTCGATACAAACATCATCCCCTTGTTAAACAAATGGTCCGTAATTAAGGAGCAACCCCTGTACTCTCTTCACATTTGAATTTGCTCATTTTGTCGTCTATATCAACGCGTTTTGTCATCATTCTGTGGGATTTTATCGATTCGGTGAATTATTCACGCTAAATTCTCCTTGTGACTTTGATGTTGATGTGGTTGATGTTGTTGCTGCCGCCCAGTTGGTGGCACATAATTAAAGCGATTTAGTTAATTGATGTCAACACACAACGTAGTTAGCATTCTGCTGCTGTCTGCGCATTTCATCGGCATTTGTGTGGGTTTCTCAGATACAATTTGTGTGCAATTTGTTGGCTGGCCAGTGTTTTTCTGATTGTTTCTTGCTTGTCTGCCGACTCGAACTACCTACCCCTTCACCCTCCCCACCCCCACCCCCTGCATGGGTATTAAATTGTTGACAATTGTTTTGAGCTTGAGAGAATTAACCTTTAGTTTGTTATGTCATGATATTTGCCTAGTGTTTTGTGCTCGGTATTAAATGGCCACTAATATGGTATTGTTCTTGTATTAAGCGATTAGGAACGATTATATCAGAGACATAGGGTGTGTCTTATAATAGCAATCTATAGTTGCGTCCGGTGATTGAGTAGGTTCCCGATTCTCATCAATCATAGAGTAGGGGACATGATTCCCAGTCGCATCAGTCAATGACAGATTATATATCGCATAACATTGGCAATTAATTGGTACCAGATAGAACTAATTGCACAATTAGATTCAGGTGATTTAAAAGTATATAATAAGATTATGAAACTTTGTGGGGCCATAGTTGCAAAATTCAGAGTAATTGTAATTATCTAGATCAAGTTTTTAAATAAACCATTACAAGCACACATATATTTTATTATGTCATGATAGTTTAATAACCTTTCAAGGCATCGCATTAAAAAGCCACAAATCACTTGCTTCACGGGGCTGATTAAGATCTTTATTGGGTATTTTTAGCACTCCATCAACCATCGATTTAAAATGCAAATTATTCATATGCATATTGGGTGCTAGGTATTCAATTCACGGCAACTTCGCAGCAATTAGTGTAATCGCCGTGCAAATACGGATGAGTGTTCTGTCCAATTAAGCCCGGTTTAGTCCCAGTCCCGTTTGCTGTATCTCGAATCCCATGCTTACATCATGCCACCGATGGGGCCATAAAGATACAACTCAATGGTAGAAACACAAACCAAAGCAGGGGCGATATAAAATAAAAACGGGGAAAATCGACTAATAAAATCACAAATCGCAAACAACTGAGACAGTGGCAGGAGACCCGAGTTAAGGCACAGTGGGTGTCGAGGCACTTAATTTGTTTTAAACTTTTTAATTTGGCCAAAGATGCTGAAACTTATACAAAAAACTTCATAGTAAATAATGAACTCCAGAGGACTGTCTCAACTGTTCAAAAGTATGATAAATGCCTAAGAACAAACTTTTTGACGCTTGTTAAAAGCTTTCTATACCCCAGAGATATGTAAGGAATAAATAATAGTAAAAATTACGATACCAGTCCCCAAGTGGGTGCTTTCATTACTATTTTAAATCCTCTTTGCCGCATTTTCTGGCCCATTGTACCAACTACGTACGTATCGCTGAGTACGAGTGCAACTTAAATTGACTTGCTGGGGAGCAGTATGCAGTACAGTTGACAAGATTGACTAACTAACGAGGCAGGTAAACCAGGTAAACTAACTGACTGCCAAACACCTTTGAGTGGAAACCGGAGGTGAAACGGAAAACAATTACGCCGTACTGAGTCATGCTTTCGGAAAATGTGGGAAAAAGGAGTTGAGAGCAAGAGAGAGACAGGGAAAGGTGGTAGCCACCACCCCAAAATCTCGAAAGTATTTTCACCTCATTCCGAGCACTTAAGCTCACACATGCACACTCAGAAAAAAGTTGAACTATTATAAGTTTAGAACTTAATTTTAGTTAAATTTAGTCCAAATTTATTGGGCAATGCGAATAAAACTATCCAAGAATATGGTAGCTATATAGCATACTTTTATACATATTTGTAAATATTTTTGGGGTCTTCTACTCATGCCCACTAATAGTGATAAGAATTTAGAAAATCATTATATAGAAATAAATATATTCGTTATGTATTAAAATACAATAGATCACCAAAATTTCTTTCGGTGCACACTCACACTCAGTCACTGCCACACACAAACATGCATAATCATTGCACATCGTCACCCACACACACGCTTAAAACACTCAAAAAGTCAACTTTCAACTTGTTTGCCCAACTGCGACGAAGCGAACTAATAAATTTCTACTTTTGTTTTTTTTTCTCTCTCTCCCATTGCCTTCCATTGCCTCCCAACCGCCCACCACCCCCTCGATTAATTTTTTGCAGATTTCAAGACACACGCAGACTGCAGACATTTGTGAGCCAGTGTGTGTGAGTGAAGCAGTGGGGTGGAATGGGAAGAAGGCAATGATGTAGACCGAGGATGTATTGAGATGATGATGGGGATAATGATGGTAATGGTAATGAGCACCATGTGCCCGCCAACACAAACCAGCATCAGCAGCAACAGCAACAACAACAAGAGCAACAGTGGCAGTTACAGATGAGAAAAGTTGCCGCGAAAGTACAGCAATGTGGAAAACTGTGAATTCGTCGAGCAGAAACTCCCAACGCAGAAAAACTAAACGCGCAAAAAGAAGAATTTTCATCAGGCCATAAAAGCGAGAACAAAGAGAAAAACTGTCGTAAAAAGAGCCAGCAGTAGGGAAAACCCACCACTTAATAGTGGCCCACAACGGCATCAGCAGCAGCAGCAGCAACAACAACAACAACTGTAAGAATTTCAATTTCCAACAAACAAAAAAATATCCGAGAGAAAAAAACAAAGGCAGCAGCAGCAACAACAAAAGCCGAACGAGAAAATCCTGCAAAGAAAACAACAGCAACAAGAAACAAAAAAGTTCAAGACTGAAGTAGAAAAACCACTTAAAAACGTCGATGACAACTAGCCCGCGGGAGGGAGGGAGAAAGGTAGTTGCCGAGAGAAAAAGAGCGGGAGAGTTATTGGAGTGTGAGAGCATTTCTTAAAAAGGAGTCTGCTAGAGAGAGAGACAGAGAGAGAGAGCGCGTGCTACGTGCCAAAGAAAACGGAATGAGTTTAAGGAGCCACAACGCGGCAGTTGTTTTGCTTCAATTTTTTTTTGTTTTTTCGTTAACTGCACACACTTAGTGGTGGCAAAGCGTGTAAAGGTGGTAGTAAGCCAGTGCTGGCAGCTAGGCTGTTTTACCGCTAAATTGGGCCAAATTGTGAAATGTCCTTTAAAGATCTGTTGCATACTTAACAGCGTTTGAAATTCTTTTATTTAATTCGAATTAAACGTTTTGGTAAACTTTTGAACATCAAGTCTATTACACATATTTTCATCCAAAAATATCTGTCTTATTTGGATTAACAACAGCATAAAAATTTCGTATTTTGACGTTTGTTTTAATTTTTCATTTAAGAAAAACTTTTTCATTGTTTTTTTTATTACCTATCTCTTCACCTTGACAATGAGTTGCACTGTTCCAGCATAGTCTTAAATGTCTTATCCCATTAATTTAAATAAAAATCCAATTCTGCCACCACTGCCACTGTGAGTGTATTAGTGGTCACGCAAGAAGTACGACAGCGGCAGAAGGAGCGGAACAAAGGCAGCTGCAATTGCACCTTTCCTTGCTCAGGAGCAGGGAAAGAGCGGGCCAAGGTGGCGAAGAGAGTCGTTCCCGACAGCGTGCACTCAAAAAAACATTGCCTATTGAGTACAAAAAACCAGGATACAGTTGTTTCAATACAATTCTAATAACAAAACTCATGTAATAAACGGTTAATAAATTTTTAATTTCTTAAATATGGTCACAAGAAACGGCCGAAATCATAGATCCTTTATTTTTCGAACAACAGTTTTTTTTTGAGTGTACGGAGCGACTGAGAGAGCGACCGAACGTGTTCAAAAGCCGAAGCTGTCGAGCGGATACGTCACCTTCGGCATTGTAGTTGTAATTCGCAAAGCAAGGAGCGCACAACGAGAAACGCGCGCGAAAAAGAAATAAATAAATAAATAGCCAAGGAAAAGAGTGTGTGCGCCAAAAGGAGTGAGTGAGTGGGAAGTGAAGGGGGCGTGCGGCAGGAGTGCAAAATAAACGAGTTGCCACAGCAACAACCACGAGATTCGTAAAAAAGGGGGAAAATTGACGCATTCCAAACGCGCGATTTGGCTTACAAGTATTGTTTTTTTTTTACCCCGAGCTGTGTTGTTGGTGTTTCTGTTTTTGCTAGTTGATTTCTTCGTGCTAATACCGGTCTTTCTTAGTCGGTCTCTCTTACCCGAAGTTTGTGCCTCTCTCTTATCCACAGTGAGTTATCCACAAGTTCGAGAAGTCAAACAATTCGAGGAAATCAAAGAAAATCAACTGCAAGTCCCAGTATAAATCGAACGAAAAAAAACGAGGAAAATCCAATCTAAAAGCAGGCAAATGCAAATGCAAAGGCAAACGCAATCGCACTACTATTATGGGCCGCTCCAAGTTTCCCGGCAAACCCTCCAAGTCGATCAACCGTAAGCGGATCAGTGTCCTGCAGCTGGAGGATGAAGCGGCAAATCCGGCCGAGACGCAGCAGCCACCGCCGGAGTCCCAGCAGCCCAGTGGCTCCGGATCCGGTTCGCCGGCTGCCCGGGAAAAGGGCAACAATTGTGATAACGATGAGGACGATAATGCGCCGGGTGGTGCCTCAACTAGTGGCAATACGGCATCCTCATCCGCCGGCTCCGAAAATAGCGGCAATGGCAGCAGTTCGGGCTCGGGTTCAGGATCGGGATCATCCGGATCGGGATCATCCGGTTCGGGAACCACTAATGGCGGTAGTGTAAATGGCGGCACCCATCACAAGAGTGCGGCCAATCTGGACAAGGAGGCTGTGACGAAGGATCAAAATGGTGACGGTGATAAAACGAGAGGCAATGTTTCAAGATCGGATGCATCGATGTCAAGTGCACCCTCTGGCAAATTATCTGCAGCAGCTTCTGGAAAAGCCTCGAGCAAGTCTCCCAGAACTTTCTCAGCGTCGAATTCTGGATCATCCTCAGGACGGTCGTCTGGCTCCTCTCCAGAAGGAAATTCCGGAGCATCTTCCGATGGAGCATCTTCCGGAATATCCTGCGGAAAGTCTACAGCCAAGTTTCCTGAAACATCCTCTGGAACATCATCTTCTGGAAAATTGGCCAAAACAACAGCCGCTGGGACATGCTCTTCTGGAAAGACTTCTAAAGCATCTTCTGGAACAACCTGTGAAGCAACAACCTCTGGCCTTTCCAGTTCATGCCTTAAAGCACTATTCGTGGCGACACCGGCCACATCAACTGGACTGGCCTGTGCCCTGGTTTCCCCAGGAGGATCCTCGCAAGGTGGAGCCTTTCCTATAAGTGCCGCTTTACTGAGAGCACGCAAGAATAGCAATAAAAAGTTCAAGAATCTGAACCTGGCCAGGGGCGAAGTTATGCTGCCCTCCACATCCAAGCTGAAGCAGCTCAATAGTCCGGTGGTGGACAATCCGTTCCCCTCCGCGCCAAATACCTCCGGCTCCCCGCCTTCTGTGGAGGGAGGAACGGGCGTAGGGGGCGTGGTCAGCCCGGGTGAGGATGCGGCCCTGGTAAGTTGATTTTCAGATTGTCGGTGTTTGGTTGCTGGTTTTCGTTCCCAGGTGTCGCCCCCTTTTGCTTTTATTTATGAATATGTTTAAGCTGCTTTTTTTCCGCCACCTTAACCCCTCAATCCGACCAACTCATTCCGAGTTGCGTGTGCACCCTTTGCAGCACACACATCCTCGTCCAATGCCACAGTCCAATTCCCGCCAATGTAAATAAGAGAACCCCCTCAAGTTGGCTTACCCATGGTTCTGGTCTGGTTAGTAGCCCCTTTACACCCAACCACCCGCCTCTGACGCCATTGTTACCTGCTCGCTTACCTGCTTAATTGGCTTTTATGACGTTTTAGCGCTTGCAACTCTTCCACATGTGTCTGCCGCAGACGGTTGACGGTCACAGTGGCAATGGTGTCTGTTCCCCAGCTTATACTTATGCTTAGTAACTTGTTTTTGCACCAATACCTTACCCCCTTCCTCTCAAGCGCCTCTGTAACCCACCATGTCCAAGCGATCCCCTTCGAAAAGTTGCACTTGCTTCTGGTCCTTTGCATGCTTCTTTGTGTTTTACTCTTACACTGAAAGCTGGCATTGGCCTTACTAATTTAAGCCCACCGTCTCTTGGACCATTGTAATTAAAAATTGTAATTGGATCATACAAATGTGTAAAAAAAAACAGTTTAAATTAATATATTTTATATTTAACTACTCAAAAAACTTTTTTAATAGCGCAAAAATACTTAATGGTGATATGTAACCAAAATATTTAATACGTACTACCTGTTAATAAATTGCAGTTTTGGTTTTAGTTTTTATTACTAATTTATTTCTTGCTCTGTTTATATGCATTGCTCGCTATATATTTATTGCATTGCTTTCCGCTTCTCATTTTGTGAGAGTGTAGTTGGTGGCATGAATTATTGATTTGCTCGTAACCCCTTCTCCGACTTTCCATACTCAACCCTAACCGAAACCTACTGAACCCTTTTATTTGTCTACACTTCCAGAAGCGCGTCTTGAGTGAAATGCCCAATGAAGTTGCCCGCGATCCCTCTCCATCCAGCTGCCCTGCAGCGCCAAATGGAGCAGCATCGGGAAAAGGATCTGTTCCCAATGGGCCGCCAGCAGTGGCCACTTCTGCTGACGGCAGTAGTCCCAAATCTGGAGCGGATGCGGGACCAACGACGTCATCGTCATCAGCGGCAGCTAAGCAAAAGAAGACGGTGACGTTCAGAAACGTGCTGGAGACAAGTGATGATAAGTCGGTTGTAAAGCGGTTTTACAATCCAGACATCCGCATACCAATCGTCTCAATTATGAAGAAGGATTCCTTAAACCGACCGCTAAATTACTCTAGAGGAGGCGAGTGCATCGTGCGACCCTCCATTTTGTCAAAGATACTCAACAAAAACTCCAACATCGATAAGCTGAATTCTCTTAAATTTCGATCGGCGGCAGCGAGTTCATCCTCCTCAAATCAGGAGTCTGGATCCTCATCAAATGTATTTGGCTTGTCCCGCGCTTTTGGCGCTCCTATGGATGAAGACGATGAGGGTGGTGTAACCTTCCGTCGCAATGATTCTCCATATGATCAAAACAATGCGGAGGACGACGATATGGAAGACGATGAGGACGATGAAGAAGCCGAGGAGGACGATGACAATGAGGATGACAACGATGAGGCGGCCTCCGAAAAGAGTGCAGAAACAGAGAAAAGTGATGAGCGGGACTCGGAGGAGAAACAATTGGTTATGGACTCGCATTTCGTGTTGCCCAAAAGGAGCACACGATCGTCGCGTATCATTAAGCCTAACAGGAGATTGCTTGAAGAGGGTGCCATTAGTACCAAAAAGCCTCTTACTCTTGTCGACTCCAAAGCCAAAAATGTTTTCGGAGCAGCTTCCTCAAGTGCAAGCTCCACTGCATCGACCTTCTCCGCGTCAGCGAGTCTGAAGCTCGGCAAGGAGACCTTCTTCAACTTTGGCACCCTGAAGCCCAGTAGCAGTGCAGCTGGAAATTTTGTTCTGAGGCAACCACGTCTGCAATTCCAGGCAGACACCCAGCAGGCACCATTTACTGCTCCAAAAGCTTGCCCCACATCACCCAGTGCCATTCCAAAACCAGCTAATCCCCTGGCGACCTCGTCTTTTGGATCGCTAGCTAGCACGAGCTCATCAACAGGTTGGTTAAGAAACAACAAACCAATTTTATTTGTGTACGTATTAAACTTTCATTTCACCACAGTAACACCAACTCCCAGTGCCTGCTCCGTATGCTCAGCGATGGTCAGCAGTAAAGAGGTGGCTCAAGCCCGTAAGTACGGAGTTGTAGCTTGCGACGTGTGCAGGAAGTTCTTCTCAAAGATGACCAAGAAATCAATATCGGCCAATGCGAGTACAGCTAATACTTCCTCCGGCAGCCAGCAGTATATGCAATGCAAAGGAACAGAAGGTTGTAGAAAGCTTATTTCATCGTAACCGCCTTTTACTAATGCATATTGAATATTTCCTTGCAGGATCATCTTGCAGCATTCACTCAGCCAAAAGCCAGTTGAAAAACTTCAAAAAGTTTTACAAGGATCGGTGCACTGCGTGCTGGCTGAAAAAATGCATGAACTCGTTTCAGCTTCCTGTGGCCCACAGGAGTAGGTTAAGTGGTATATTGCCACCGGGCATGCGAGGAGAGTCCTCTTCCCGAGAAGAAAAATCCGCGGAACTGCTTTCTCCAACAGGCAGCCTGAGGTTTACTTCTACTGCGTCCTCTTCTTCCTCTTCTGTGGTTGCTTCTTCGTCTGTGAAGTGGAAGTCCAGTGGTGACTCCACTTCTGCCTTGACTTCGATAAAGCCCAATCCACTGGCGGAGAACAATGTCACATTTGGCAGTACTCCTCTGCTGCGTCCTGCGATTTTGGAGAAGCCCCTCTTCCTGAAGATAAGCAATGCAGCAGATCAAAAACTTACAGCTGCTGAAGCGATCAGTCCCAGTCTGACTAAAAAGACCAGCAAACAGGAGAAAGAAAAAGTAAAGGAATCGGAACTAAGCGAAAAGCCTCTTAGTCCCACGCTGGCAGCCACCAAGAAATCTGGATCAGCAGAACCTCCAGTTGTAGAAGCTCAAGCTCCAAAAGAGGAGGCACCATCAATTTCTGCAGCCACCCAGCCAACGGCTTCCAATGGAACTTCCCAAGGTGTACCTCCAGCGGATCTTGCTGGTGAAGCCAATGCTACAGGCGACACCCTAAAACGACAGAGGATTGACCTAAAGGGACCTCGTGTAAAGCATGTGTGCCGCAGTGCTTCCATTGTTCTCGGGCAACCTTTAGCTACCTTTGGCGAGGACCAGCAACCTGAGGAAGGTGATATGCAGCAAGAGATAGCTGCTCCAGTGCCATCAGCTATTTCGGAGCCTTCACCTGAAAAACCAGCTCAAATTGTTACAGATATAAACGATAATTGTGCTAGCTGTAAAACGTCTCCTGTTGGTGATGAATCAAAACCCAGTAAGTCCGCTGGCAGTGCCCAAGCTGAAGCTAAGAAAGTAACAGCGGGAGGAAAAGAAGGAACAGCAAGTGCTGCTGCAGGCTCATCTGCGAAGGTTACAACAAGAAATGCAGCAGTTGCGTCCAACCTAATAGTGGCGGCCAGCAAAAAACAGCGAAACGGGGACATTGTTACGTCAAGTTCAATCACTCAATCATCAAATCAAACCCAGGGACGCAAAACTAAGGAGCACCGACAGCAACGTACACTCATATCCATCGATTTCTGGGAGAATTATGATCCTGCTGAAGTTTGCCAAACTGGTTTTGGTTTGATTGTAACAGAAACGGTTGCTCAGAGGGCTCTGTGTTTCCTATGTGGTTCTACAGGCTTGGATCCGCTGATCTTTTGTGCCTGCTGTTGCGAGCCCTATCATCAGTACTGTGTCCAAGATGAATATAACCTGAAACATGGCTCTTTTGAGGATACCACGCTAATGGGCAGCCTTCTGGAAACGACAGTGAATGCATCCACTGGGCCATCGTCTTCCTTAAATCAACTGACGCAGCGCTTAAATTGGTTGTGTCCTCGATGCACCGTTTGCTACACCTGCAATATGTCGTCAGGGTCCAAGGTTAAGTGTCAGAAGTGTCAAAAGAACTATCACAGCACCTGCTTGGGCACTAGCAAGAGACTTCTTGGAGCAGATCGTCCATTAATATGTGTCAATTGCTTAAAGTGCAAGTCCTGCTCCACCACGAAAGTATCGAAATTTGTTGGTAACCTTCCGATGTGTACGGGTTGCTTTAAGTTGCGCAAGAAGGGCAACTTTTGTCCAATATGCCAGAGATGCTATGATGACAACGATTTTGATCTGAAAATGATGGAGTGTGGTGACTGTGCCCAATGGGTTCATTCCAAGTGCGAAGGTCTTAGTGATGAGCAGTACAATCTCTTGAGCACACTACCGGAGTCAATAGAGTTTATCTGCAAGAAATGTGCCCGCAGGAATGAGAGTTCTAAGATCAAGGCTGAGGAGTGGCGACAGGCAGTAATGGAGGAGTTCAAAGCCAGTCTCTACAGCGTTCTAAAACTTCTCAGCAAATCCCGACAAGCCTGTGCCCTTCTTAAACTAAGTCCCCGCAAAAAACTGCGGTGCACCTGCGGAGCATCCTCAAACCAAGGGAAACTTCAACCGAAAGCCCTTCAGTTTAGTAGTGGATCGGATAACGGCTTGGGCAGCGATGGTGAGTCCCAAAACAGCGACGATGTCTACGAGTTCAAGGATCAGCAGCAGCAGCAGCAACAACGGAATGTTAGCTTAAACAAGCCACGAGTAAAATCCCTGCCCTGCTCTTGCCAACAGCACATCAGCCATTCGCAATCCTTTAGCCTGGTGGATATTAAGCAGAAAATTGCTGGAAACTCGTATGTTTCCCTGGCGGAATTCAACTATGACATGAGCCAAGTTATCCAACAGAGCAATTGCGATGAACTGGACATTGCCTACAAGGAGCTGTTAAGTGAACAGTTTCCCTGGTTCCAAAACGAAACGAAAGCCTGCACCGATGCCTTGGAGGAGGATATGTTTGAGTCCTGCTCTGGTGCCAACTACGAGGATTTGCAAGATGCGGGAGGAGGAAGTGCTTCTGTTTACAACGAGCATTCCACTTCACAGGCGGAATCGCGATCCGGTGTGTTGGATATTCCCCTGGAGGAAGTGGACGACTTTGGTAGTTGTGGCATTAAGATGCGATTAGATACCAGAGTGTGTCTCTTCTGTAGAAAGAGCGGTGAAGGCTTATCCGGCGAGGAAGCTCGGCTCCTGTACTGCGGTCATGATTGCTGGGTTCACACCAATTGTGCCATGTGGTCTGCGGAAGTGTTCGAGGAGATCGACGGTTCACTTCAAAATGTCCACAGTGCGGTGGCCAGGGGAAGGATGATCAAGTGTACGGTGTGTGGAAACCGAGGCGCCACCGTCGGCTGCAATGTGCGATCTTGTGGCGAGCACTATCACTATCCATGTGCCAGAAGCATCGACTGCGCCTTTCTCACAGATAAATCCATGTATTGCCCTGCCCATGCCAAGAATGGAAATGCCTTGAAAGCCAATGGATCGCCCAGTGTAACATACGAATCCAACTTCGAGGTTTCCCGGCCCGTGTATGTGGAATTAGATAGAAAAAGGAAAAAGCTGATAGAGCCAGCTCGTGTGCAATTTCACATTGGATCTTTGGAGGTGCGCCAGCTGGGAGCCATAGTTCCCAGATTTTCGGACTCCTACGAAGCCGTCGTGCCCATCAATTTCCTGTGCAGTCGTCTGTATTGGTCTTCGAAGGAGCCTTGGAAAATAGTGGAGTACACAGTGCGCACTACCATACAGAACAGTTCGTCAACCCTAACCGCGTTAGATGTGGGTCGAAACTATACAGTAGATCACTCAAATCCCAACAGCAAGGAGGTTCAATTGGGTATGGCGCAAATCGCTAGATGGCACACAAGCCTAGCGAGGAGTGAATTTTTGGAGAATGGCGGAGCCGACTGGAGCGGCGAGTTCCCGAATCCCAACTCTTGTGTACCACCCGATGAAAACACCGAAGGGGAACCGCAACAGCAGGCTGATTTGTTTCCCCCAGAGATTAAAGATGCCATATTCGAAGATCTTCCTCACGAGCTACTCGATGGCATCTCCATGCTGGACATATTCTTGTACGACGATAAGACCGACTTGTTTGCCATAAGTGAACAATCCAAGGACGGCACTCAGGCCATGACTTCCAATCAGGCTCAAAATCAACAAGCAGGTGGAGCTGCTTCTGTGAGCATCTGTGATGAGGATACCCGCAATTCAAATACGAGCCTGGGAAATGGCTGGCCAAGCAGCAATCCTGTGGAGGATGCGATGTTATCCGCAGCGAGAAACTCCAGCCAAGTGCAGATGCTCAAAACACTAGCTTGGCCAAAGCTCGACGGGAATAGCGCCATGGCCACCGCTATTAAAAGGCGAAAGCTGTCGAAAAACTTGGCAGAAGGAGTCTTTTTGACCCTAAGCAGTCAGCAAAGAAACAAGAAGGAAATGGCCACAGTGGCAGGCGTGTCAAGAAGGCAATCTATCAGTGAGACATCCGCCGAGGGAGTCGCTACCACATCTGGATCTGTGAGAAGCAAGAGCTTCACCTGGAGTGCAGCAAAACGGTATTTCGAAAAGAGTGAAGGACGCGAGGAAGCAACTAAGATGAGGATAATGCAAATGGATGGCGTGGACGATTCAATAACCGAATTTCGCATAATTTCCGGAGACGGAAATTTATCAACAGCCCAGTTTAGCGGCCAAGTTAAATGTGATCGGTGTCAGTGCACCTACAGGAATTACGACGCCTTCCAGCGGCACTTACCATCTTGTGGCCCATCAATGTCCTCCAATGAAACGGAATCTGACGTCAGTGGGCAAGGAATCACTAATAATGCTACCCAGATCAGTGCGGAAAGCCTGAACGAGCTGCAAAAACAACTTCTAGCCAATGCAGGAGGTTTAAATTACCTACAGTCAGCAACATCGTTTCCCCAAGTTCAGAGCCTGGGCTCCCTGGGACAGTTTGGCTTACAGGGATTGCAGCAGCTGCAACTACAACCACAATCCCTGGGCAATGGATTTTTCCTTTCCCAGCCGAATCCGGCTACACAGGCAAACACGGACGATTTGCAAATCTATGCGAATTCACTGCAAAGTTTGGCTGCCAATCTGGGTGGAGGTTTTACGCTAGCTCAACCTACGGTGACAGCTCCAGCACAACCTCAATTAATTGCTGTTTCCACTAATCCCGATGGCACTCAGCAGTTCATCCAAATCCCCCAGACGATGCAGGCCACAACGACACCAACAGCCACCTATCAGACCCTGCAGGCCACGAATACGGATAAGAAGATAATGCTTCCCCTGACGGCAGCTGGAAAGCCCCTGAAGACGGTGGCCACCAAAGCGGCGCAACAAGCGGCCGTCAAACAGAGGCAGCTGAAGTCGGGACACCAGGTGAAGCCGATTCAGGCCAAGTTGCAACCGCACCCTCAGCAGCATCAACAGCAGCAGCAGACTCAGGTGCAACAGCCCATCACTGTTATGGGACAGAATCTCCTCCAGCCGCAGCTGTTGTTCCAGAGCAGTGCCCAGAGTCAGGCGCCGCAGCTAATCTTGCCCCAAGCTCAACCCCAGAACATAATTTCCTTTGTGACTGGGGACGGAAGCCAAGGACAGCCCCTGCAGTACATCTCCATACCTACAGCGGGGGAGTATAAGCCCCAGCCACAGCCTACGGCAACGCCTACTTTCCTGACAACTGCTCCCGGTGGAGGCGCCACCTATTTGCAAACGGATGCGAGTGGAAATTTAGTGCTCACTACCACACCCGCCAACTCCGGATTGCAAATGCTGACGGCGCAATCTCTTCAACCGCAACCTCAAGTGATAGGAACGCTCATCCAGCCCCAAACAATTCAGTTGGGAGGCGGAGCTGATGGCAACCAGTCAGGCGGTAATCAACAACCCTTAATTTTAGGTGGTACTGGTGGAGGATCCACTGGCCTGGAATTCGCCACCACTTCTCCCCAGGTTATTCTTGCCACCCAACCCATGTACTATGGACTGGAGACGATCGTCCAGAATACGGTCATGTCGTCACAGCAGTTTGTTTCCACTGCAATGCCCGGAATGCTTAGCCAGAATGCCAGCTTCTCAGCAACCACTACACAGGTGTTCCAGGCTAGTAAAATCGAACCAATTGTTGATCTGCCCGCTGGCTATGTGGTGCTCAATAACACAGGGGATGCATCCAGTGCGGGCACATTCCTAAACGCAGCCAGTGTGCTGCAACAGCAAACGCAGGACGACACAACAACGCAGATACTGCAGAACGCTAACTTCCAGTTCCAGTCGGTGCCCACATCTTCAGGAGCCTCCACATCAATGGATTACACCGCTCCTGTTATGGTCACAGCGAAGATTCCGCCAGTAACTCAGGTGAAGAGAACGAATGCTCAAGCCAAGGCAGCGGGAATTTCGGGTGTCGGCAAAGTGCCGCCACAACCACAGGTGGTCAACAAGGTGCTGCCCACCAGTATAGTCACCCAGCAGTCTCAAGTACAGTTGAAAAACTCCAATCTCAAACAATCTCAGGTTAAGGGCAAGGCTGCGTCCGGAACGGGAACCTCTTGTGGAGCACCACCCAGTATTGCCTCGAAGCCTCTTCAAAAGAAAACCAACATGATACGACCCATTCATAAGCTGGAAGTGAAACCCAAAGTGATGAAGCCTACGCCAAAGGTACAAAATCAAAATCACTCCTTGTTGCAGCAGCAGCAGCAGCAGCAGGCACAGTTGCAGCAACAGATTCCAGCCGTGGTAGTCAATCAGGTGCCTAAAGTAACGATCTCACAGCAGCGAATCCCCGCACAACCGCAGCAGCAACAGCAACAGCTTCAGCAGGCGCAGATGCTCCATATTCCGCAGCAACAGCAACCGCTGCAGCAGCAACAGGTACAGGTACAGCCATCAATGCCCATTATAACACTCGCTGAGGCACCAGTACCGCAATCGCAATTTGTGATGGAACCTCAAGTTTTGGAGCAGCAGGAGATGGCTAACCGCGTACAGCATTTCTCCACAAGTAGCACCAGTAGTAGTAGCAACTGCTCGTTGCCCACCAATGTGGTTAATCCTATGCAACAACAAGCGCCACCCACCACCAGCAGCTCCACAACCAGGCCCACAAATCGGGTGCTTCCAATGCAGCAGCGCCAGGAACCTGCTCCGCTGTCCAACGAGTGTCCCGTAGTTCCGTCACCCACTCCCCCGAAACCTGTTGAACAGCCTATGATCCAGCAATTGACCAGCGCCAGTGTGTCCAAGTGCTATGCCCAGAAGGCAACATTACCGTCCCCAGTTTACGAGGCGGAACTCAAAGCTAGTTCAGTTTTGGAGAGCATTGTGCCAGCTGTCACAATGGATGCAATCTTGGAGGAACAGCCGGTAACGGAGTCCATCTACACGGAGGGACTCTACGAGAAGAATTCGCCGGCGGAGTCCAAGACCGAACAGCTACTTCTCCAACAACAGCAACGAGAGCAACTAAGTCAACAATTTGCCAACGGGTATCTACTCGATAAGCACGCCTTTCAAGTGGAGCCAATGGATACGGATGTCTACAGGGAAGAAGACCTCGACGAGGAGGAGGACGAGGATGATGACTTCAGCTTGAAAATGGCTACATCTGCGTGCAACGATCACGAGATGTCCGACAGTGAAGAGCCGGCTGTCAAGGATAAGATCAGTAAGATTCTAGACAACCTGACCAACGATGACTGTACAGATTCCATAGCCACTGCGACGACGATGGAAGTGGAAGCCACTGCTGGTTACCAGCAAATGGTGGAGGATGTCCTGGCCACCACTGCAGCAGCATCTGCTCCCACCGAAGAGTTTGAAGGAGCTCTGGAAACTGCGGCTGTGGAAGCAGCTGCCACCTATATTAACGAGATGGCCGATGCCCATGTATTGGAACTTAAGCAGCTGCAAAATGGAGTGGAACTGGAGCTCAGAAGAAAAGAAGAGCAACGAACAGTGCCACAGGAACCGGAGCCATCAAAGGCTGCCATCGTGCCCACAGCAGCTGCTCCAGAACCACCGCCACCCATACAGGAGCCCAAAAAAATGAGTGGTCCACATCTGCTTTATGAAATCCAGAGCGAAGATGGCTTTACGTACAAATCGAGTTCCATAACTGAGATTTGGGAGAAGGTCTTTGAGGCAGTACAGGTAGCCAGGCGGGCACATGGACTCACTCCCCTGCCAGAGGGTCCTCTAGCGGATATGGGTGGCATTCAGATGATTGGTCTAAAAACAAATGCCCTAAAGTACCTAATTGAACAGTTGCCGGGCGTGGAAAAGTGCTCAAAATATACTCCCAAGTATCACAAGCGCAATGGCAACGTGTCCACAGCGGCGAATGGAGTACATGGAGGCAACTTAGGCGGAAGCAGTGCATCAGCTGCCCTGTCATTGTCTGGTGTAGATTCACATGGTCTGCTCGACTATGGATCGGATCAGGATGAGTTGCAGGAAAATGCCTACGATTGCGCCCGGTGTGAGCCGTATGCTAACCGCAGCGAGTATGATATGTTTAGTTGGCTGGCCTCTAGACATCGCAAGCAGCCCATCCAGGTGTTCGTCCAGCCATCTGACAATGAACTGGTACCCAGGTTAGTGTATAGTACTTATTTCGTTACACGACATCTTTATTGATTGGAGTCTTTGTGTGGTTTGTTTAGGAGGGGAACTGGTAGCAATCTACCAATGGCCATGAAGTACCGCACGCTGAAGGAGACCTACAAGGATTATGTTGGAGTCTTCAGATCCCATATCCATGGACGAGGCCTCTATTGCACAAAGGACATTGAAGCGGGTATGTTTTTGTCTTCACTTTATCCCAAAAAGAAATTAATTTATTGATTTATTTATACCTATTCTAGGTGAAATGGTTATCGAGTATGCCGGTGAGTTGATTCGCTCTACACTGACGGACAAAAGGGAGCGTTACTACGACAGCCGCGGCATTGGGTGCTATATGTTCAAAATCGACGATAACCTTGTAGTGGATGCCACAATGCGCGGCAATGCGGCGCGCTTCATCAATCACTGCTGTGAGGTGAGTACAACAAAAGTATCCTATTACACTGGAGATGCTTAAATCCTTTTTTCTTACAGCCGAATTGCTACTCTAAAGTGGTGGACATTTTAGGGCACAAACACATCATCATCTTTGCGCTGCGCAGAATCGTGCAGGGCGAGGAGCTTACCTACGACTACAAATTCCCATTCGAGGAGGAAAAGATACCTTGCTCATGCGGTTCCAAAAGATGTCGGAAGTACTTAAATTAAAAAAAGGAAGATCAGTGTCAGAGATAAGAACCAAGTGGGACGCTGGGCGTCAAAATTAAGCCGTATACTCAGCAGCCGGGGTTGGTACAGACCTGAAAGATCCCAAGGGTGGAAATAAATCCAGAAATTTGACAACAACGTCGTTGACCGGCATACATTGGTTTTAATATCATGTTTTACCTTTTGAATGAAGAAAATCAAAGACATTTAATGCAACATACTACTCCAACCTTTATTAAAAAAACTATTCGGTACATCACTTGGATGTAATTTTTTAACTAAACTGGTTCTGATTGGACTTAAATATTCGATCTTTACTAATCGTTATATACATTTGAACTTTAATTTTTAACCTTTTACCCTAGTAACATAGTAATGATCAAATATTTTCTTAGACAAGAACAATATAAATGCCCAGTCTTTTGAGTGAAGGCAAACATGATATTAAAAACATTTTTGTTTAGTCAAACAGGCCTGTAATTGTGCAAAGATTATTTTCTGCTCCAATTTTCATTGCAAAAACTAATAGCTGCCCACAATAGAGGCAGATAAAACTCACCTGGAATGAGAATTGAAACACTTGTAGTTAACGGTTATATCGATCTATGTTTGGTCAATCGTGATACTTTTCGTTTTACAACCCCCATACGTCTTAAGTAGTTGATATGTACAAGTTAAACAGTTGATATTATTATATATCCTATATCTAAAGAACACGGCACACAGTAGGCAACGAAGCAAATATATCCGAGCGATCGGAGTGAAAGAACAGAAACTCGATGACGTCAGTATTCAAGGGGAGAGAATTAATAATTGTAAATTAAATATGTTACGTACTAGCTACCTACCACATACGGATAATGATATGCAGATCAGTTAGCTAACTAGACTAAGGCTCCACAGATTCTATAAACAAATACAAATAACTAAGCTAAGCTGATAAATATAACATTGTTGGGCTTAGGCGAATAACAGATAAACGATGGGAGACATTAAAAACAATTACTTACAGGGGCTTGTGTTAGATTGTACATATATTGCATACGAATTATAAATATCTATATTATATATCTACTGTAATGAGAAATTAACTAACCTTAAGTCACCAGGATTGTGTAAGAAGAAACTATTTTATGTAGAGCTCTGCGTATTTATGTTTGTTACCAATTAACCTACTGATTAATTGATCGAACTACGAATAATATCCGCAAACACATGCTTATATATATATATATTTAGAAAACGAAACCAAGCATCACCCTTGAAATTATTGTATTGTGAAGAGGCAACCACAACAACACCAGCCAATTGTAATTGTACTAACTCCATTGATTGTATATTTATTATTTTACACATAAGTTATAAAGCATGTACATTTTTGTGACCGTTTGTTTGCCTTGATTGAAGCTCAAGCGTAATCATAATTTGTAACGCCTATCTTTAGTTCAGCTCCCATGTATTCTAATACTTTAACAACACTTTCGCTTAAGACTAGCATTAGTCCGCTCTGGTATTTGTCCAAAATTGTACACACACAGCAGGCAGATATGTATATTCCTATCGGGGCGATCGGTCGGACTTGTACAGGCAAAGTTCCATAGCATTTTTTGGCAGCCATTCAAGACGCGCGCACTTTTTGCACGCTGTCGAGGAATTTTATATTTTTATTCCCTAAAGAAAAAAGTTTAATAAACTACAGATTAAAATTTAAATTGATTCATTCTTGTTGTTTTCCTGTTTTATACAAAATATATGGTTCATCAATGGATTTCATTGTACTCCCGCCACGCTCGTCGCCCCCTTCCGCTGCGAGAGCCACCTCCACACTCCGAGTGTTCTATGCGCTGCTTGGCTTCTTGGGCGGCTCTGGCTGCACTGAGTGCCGCCTTCTTGGTCTTCTCGAAGTCTATTCGAGCCTCGCTAAGTTGGCGCATCAGCTCAGTAACCCGCCGCTGAGCAGCCTCTAGAAGAGCGGACTTGTCGCCCAGCGATTGTTTCCACACTGCGAATACTTGATCTGAAGCCTCCCGGTTGTCCCTGGCCAACTTGAGACTTATGGTCAGCGTCTTGAGCTCCTGCTGGCCCAAATGGTGCGCCTTGCTGGCAAGTTGTGCATTCGCCTCGGCGGTGATCAGCTCCTGGTTTTCCTCCTGCACCACCATTTCGGCCTCCCTCACCTCCGCTTCCAACTGCTCCAGCACCTGACCCTTCCCGGCCAGCACTGCTTCGGCAGCTTTGGCCGCAGCGCATGCCTTGTCTGCATACTCGTTTTTGATTTTATCAGCGGCCACCTTTACGGCTGTGGCCATATCATCGTTGGCCTTTTTGGCCTCGTTGGCCGCCTGGACGGCAATTCCGGAGGATCGCTGTTTGGCACTAGCATGGACTCGCGTTGGCTTCTTTGGCGGCGAGTTGCTCGCCTCCCCTGACATGTCGCACACGGGACCACCGCCACTGCCACCGCCTCCACCAGCGAAACTCCTCATCAGGTCCTGCGTGTCCTGCATGGGCTTTCGGCGGGTTCGATAATGATTGCCAGTAGCGGATGCCAGGATCGAGGATAACACGATTATGAGCCACATGATCTGAGTGTCTATCCGCATTTTCCGTAGTGTCGAGCATTTTTCCGACTGTCAATCGGACGGAGATGCCTGTCAAGTCCGGAAATCGAGATTATGCTCTATTGCCAGGCAATGTGCCTAATCCTGCTTAACATTGCATGCGTTTCTCGAAGCCACATAATTATGATAGGCGACACGGTGAGTCCTGACCCTTGAATCTGTATGTGAAGTCTTCATTTATATTTGGTTTTCCTATCGACACTAAACAAGGGTCCTGATTTGGCTACCTTGTATGAGCCAGCAAGCGAAAAAAGGGAGATCGTAACTGGAGATTCATCCGAAGGGTCGCCTTGTGATGCAGTCTCTGCCGCTCAAAAGTCCTGTGGTCTTAACCAAAAGAATGCCAAGAGCAAGGCTTCCAGCATTGCAATGAAGGCCGCCCAGGACGCAAAGGCGGCCAATGACGCTCAGGTGGCCGCCGGAGAGGCAGCCTCGCTCAAAGTGAAGCTGGAACTAGCCGAGAAGGCGGTCCAAGCAGCTCGAGCCGCCGAGGCAGCTCTAGCCGGCAAACAGCAGATCATGGAGCAACTGGAGCTGGAGCAAAAAGAGGCGGAGGCGGTGCTGGGTGAGGTTCGGAACTCAATCCAAAGCACACAGGCGAACTCAGAGGCTGCCATGATGGCGCTTTCCGAAGCCAAGATCCAGTTGGATCAACTTAAACTCCTTGTGACTGAGGCTACCGCTCAAATGGGAAACATCGAGATTTTCGCCAATGGCGCCCAGATGGAGCTGGACGAAAAGGGGCATCTGTTGGAGGCTGCCAATCGGAGATTGGAGAGCATCTACAGGCAGGTCATCGCTGCCAGGCAGGATTACGACAAGACCAAGAAAGCTGCCTACAAGGCGGCTTGTGCGGCAGTGGAGGCCAAGCAAAAGGCTCAAAGGATGCAAAGGGAAATCAGCGAGGCAGAGCTTGAAGCTAAAAGCGATCTCTATTAGGCACTTACATTATAAGAATGATACGATTTTTAAAACTTCAGTACATAATATTTGTATTTTATCAATAAAATAATATATTTTGTCAGTAATTTAGAAAAAATACTTTGAGGATGCACTGAAAATAATGAAAGTATAAATCCTTCTAAGCAACAGAGTTCTATAGCGTGCTTAGATATCCGTAGAAATTCCGACTTTTCCGATGCTCAAATAAAGTATCTTTTCGGTCAAATCAGGCTTTCCGAATGGCGTCAGAGTCGAATGTTTCCAAATATTCGATCGGAATATGCCTGGCACGAAAGCACTGCTCCTCCTCCTGCTACTGCTGCGTGCGTTCCCTCGACTGGAGAGCTTCCACTACCGACCTGCCGAAACGAATGCCAAGCAGTGCCTGTCCGGATTGTACGGCGATGCCAGCGTCGATGGCACTGGAGAGGCGGCCGGAAACGGAGGCGGATCCGCAGGCTGTTCGGAAGCAGTTTCAAAGAAAGCGATTGGCGGCTGCAGCGGTGGTAGCGGCACCTTTGGTCGCGGTGATCCCAAGCAAAAGGCATCAAACATTGCGCAGAAAGCCGCTCAGGAAGCCAAGGCAGCCAGCGATTCCCAGATGGCAGCTGCCGAGGCGGCTGCATCCCAGGTCAAATCCGAACTGGCCGCCAAGGCAGCTCAATCCGCTCGAGCAGCGGAGGCAGCGCTGGCCGGAAAACAGCAGATTGTCGAGCAGCTGCAGCAGGAGATGACCGAGGCGGATGCGGTTGTCACTGAAGTTACCTCGTCCCTACAAAACACACAGGCGAATGCCAATGCAGCCGCATCGTCTGCCCACGAGGCCCAAGCGCAGCTCAATCAGCTGAAGAGCCTGGTGATGGCCGCCACGGCCAATCTGGCCAATATCGAGAACGTGGCAAGTGGCGCACAGCAGGAGCTGGCCGAGAAGACACAGCTCCTGGAGGCGGCCAAGCATAGGGTGGAGAATCTCAGCCGCCAGATGACCGAGGCCAAGTCGGACTTCGAGAAGACCAAGCAGGCGGCCTACAAGGCGGCCTGTGCTGCAGTGGAGGCCAAGCAGAAGGCACAAAGGGCTCGTCGGATGACCCACCGCCAGCAGGTCCGATGGGGTCCACGCAAGTTGGCCGGAAAGTTTTCCGGCGGGGGCAGCCAAAATCTGGAACCAATTTCAGGAATTAATTGATTTTACTATATTTTGTTATGTTTCGATTTGGGTTTTATTAGTTTCCTATTAAAGATGAGGAATTTATATCTATAGGTTAAAGTGTTGCATGGCTTTTTAAAGACAGTCTGTCACAAAATGAATTATCGAATTATTCGAATTATATTCATTTGAGTTTAATTTGCAAGGATTTAGTTGATTTATTTTATTTTAATTTAATTTTAAATTTACAGCCGTTCAATTTTCCGTTACGCTGCTATAAAGTACGCATCCATGTTAAATGTGACTGTAACGAGCCCTGTTAGCGAAGTGATGGGCAGCACTGTCGGAACAGCTGTTCAATGTTATAAAATCAACCGGCAAATTGCTAAGAGATATTTTTTATTTATTTGTGTATTAAAATAGCTTTTAAAGTGATGCTTTTAAGAAGAATTAAGTGCCTGCGATATTTGGGAACCCGCTTCAACAGTTCGCACTACGTGACAACTCCCATTTTCTATGTAAATGCAGGTAAGCCCCTCAATTTAGAGCAAATTAATCACGTTTATGGTTAATAAAAAGAAATCCCTCTTAACGGATAGCTCCTCATATTGGTCACCTGTACTCGGCGGTCATAGCCGATGCCCACTGTCGCTACCAGAGGCTTAGGTATCCGGAGCAGCACGTACGACTCTGCACGGGCACGGATGAGCACGGCACCAAGATCCAGCAGGCGGCATCTCTTCACGGGATTCCCGTGGCCAAATACTGCGATGATATATCGCAGCGATATCGGGAGGTATTCCGCAGTGCCGGTATCCAGCCGGAGGACTTCATTCGCACTACTGAGGACCGGCACAAGCGGGCAGTGGCCAGTTTCTGGGTGAGATTAGAGTCTAACAAGCTAAACATATTATTATTAATGTATCTTCAATCTCAATCCTTAGCGCAGACTTCACACACGTGGGCACATTTACTCGGCCGCGTACAGCGGCTGGTATTGCGTGTCGGATGAAACCTTCCTCACCGACTCCCAGCTGAGGTTGGACGAGGCCTCTGGCACCCGATACTCCCTGGAGTCTGGGCATCCCGTCGAGTGGACCGAAGAAACAAACTACATGTTTCGACTGTCACAATTTCAGGACGATGTGCGTCATTGGGTTAAGCAGGAGGCTCGCATCCGCCCGGCCAAGTTCGAAAAGATTCTGCTCGACACGCTTAGCGAACCACTGCCGGATGTATCGGTATCACGGCCTTCCAACCGCGTACACTGGGCCATTCCCGTGCCGGATGATGATTCGCAGACTGTGTACGTCTGGTTGGATGCTCTAGTCAACTATCTCAGCTCTGTGGGCTATCCCGATGAAGAGGTGAGTCCCAAGGCATTTATTGGTGGGTTCCAACTTTTAACATGATCCTTAAATTTTAGTTCTCTGCCCACTGGCCACCGGCGCAGCAAGTGATTGGCAAGGACATCCTCAAGTTCCATGGCATTTACTGGCCCGCTTTCCTCCTGGCTGCTGACTTGGAACCTCCACGACAGCTGTACGTTCACTCGCACTGGACCGTCGATGGGCAGAAGATGTCGAAGAGCAAGCACAACGTGGTGGATCCCGTCCAGGCAGCGCGGCAGTACACCATGGAGGGCCTGAGATACTTCCTTCTGCGGGAGGGCGTGGCCCACAGCGATGGCAGTGAGTGAATCGTAACCGCGAAATCCCTTTGATGTCTGTGGCTTGTTCACTTTGCGGCTGCAATGCCATGTGGCTACCATGAAAAGCGGAGAGGAAGGGTATGGGCATTGGCGTTGGCGAATTGTGGGCAGGAATGCCCTGGCTGCGGTTATTCAAATAGTTTTTCCATCAAATTATCAACCGAAACTGTTGAGGTTGCCTTGAAGTGTTCGCATGTGATGTGAGTGGCCATCTGTCGTCGTTAGTTTTACGGCTATGGTTACTGGTTACCTCTGCTTAAATTTGCATTTCAATTTTATGCCCGAACTGCCAAACCTAAAAAGGGAACTAAAGTCGAAAGGAGCTGGGCAAAAGTTTACGGTCTAGCAGGAGCAGGCGAGAGCTAACTTTTGTTTATTTGCCTCGAAAGTTTTCGCATCCCGAACTTGAAGCCATTTGCCATTTGCATAGAATCGAATGGGGCACACAGTTTGGTCGGGAGGGTGTGCAAGTTTCCGTCAGGAATCCATCAATTGTCCGCCAGATATGTATGGCATTACGTATGGCATTGAGACGGGTTATCGAAAGCAATTAACACACTTCGCTGGGTGTCACGGGATGCGCTCTGATTGATTCGCCAAACCTTTTTCGGCTTTTCCATTTGCATAAATTGCTGGCATACCTCGCCACGCCCCCTCCGCCCTTAAAAATTTAATTTTCAATTATTGCTGACTTTGCTTTTCCAACGGATTTTCCAGACAGGCGGCTGCTTTTCACGTTTGCCTTCATTCAATTTGCGCTTGTTGATGTTTCTCTTTTTAATTTTTTTTATGCGCCGCTGCCTTGCGGCTAATTTAATTGCAATTTTATTGCATTTGGCCAGCAAATTGAAACCAAATAACGGGTATAAAAATAAAAAAAATACACGCTTCAATAAAAGTGCGCGAACTGCTGCAGTGCGACGACGTCGCATAATTAAATTACAAAAGTTCGACATCTCGCGCATTTTGCATATTTTTTGGCCCATGAATGATTTATGCCACGCGGCAGACAAATTTGCGTTAATTCAAGTCGACTGCCGTCCATTAGGTGGAAAATCACTTATTTCCATCAGTTTCGATCAGTTTGCTGCAAATTCGTTATTGTGGCCCAAGGTGACAGCCGTTTGTACAAAGCTCTTTTAGGGGGACAACATCGTTACTAAATGCTCAAGTTTTCATTACAGGCCAAACTTCCGCGACACAGAAATTGCATTTCGAATTTGATAAAACAGATGCTGGGCTGGCAAGGGAGTAGAAATGGTGGAAGGACTGCGAAGTGAAAGGACCTTCAGCATCTGCGGTTATGTTAGAAAAAGTTGGCCAGGAAATGCAAATAGGTAGGGGAGGTGCGTTGATGCAATCAACTTACTTGGGGCGTCACTCAATTTGAAAAATTTGAATACATAAATTTGTCATTGGAGACGGAAAGGAAAGCAGTCTTTCCTTGCAGCAGTTTAAAAGCGTTTTTACGCAACTTTGTGTTCTTGGGTAAGTGTTGTAAAGTAATTCCAATCGCTAACAACGATAGCCTCCCAGCTAAGCAGTCGCCATTTTCGAGTTAAATTAAATATGTTATGAAAAGGTGCTTATTTAGGGATTTTTGCTTAAATATAAAAACATTTTTTGAAAAAGGTCCATTAGTTTGTATATAAAGACTGCAAAAGGTCTTTTAATTTGTATATCAACACTGTAATCAAAGTACTTTTCCAGAATAACGTCTGTTTGATAATTAATAATATTAAATAATAATATTCATTAATCATTTATTAGCCGTTATGATACTCCGAACACTGTGAAAAACGCTCTCTTCAATTCAAACATATTTTCTAAATGTTATCGCTGTGGGTATTTCATCGACAGTCATTCTCCGAGCTACGCGAGTTGTGATACTGAGTGGGGGGTCTGCGAAAAGATTCAATTATGAAAGTAGATTTCTTTAATTTATTATAATATTTTGTAACGCACACTTTTCGTTGGTGCACAGGGTCTCTCCATTCAGCGTAAATTTGATCAGCTTGGGAACCTCCGTGGTAATGTTTCGAAAGATCAAAAACATTTCGGCGCGATTTCCCCTTCTGATATTGGCATAGCACTCTTCATTGTCGGGATACGGATTGAGATAGTCGACTTGATCCTACATAGAGATGCCACAATACCTTTAAAAAGAACATTTCTTGGCTCTTATTGTACATACTTCACGTCCGCGAGCAGAGAACTCTGCCTCCCAGTAGAACGAGGTAATGTAGGCTCTGGGGGCCGTGAAAACGCCTATATATGTTTTTCCCATGTCCATGGTGCTATATGTAAAGTATGAATCGCAATTGTGTTCCGGAAGATGGGCCGCCAGCACCGAAATGATTGAAGCGCACAAGTAAAACCAGAAAGTAATAGACATTCCGCTGCCGATGGATCCAGATTTCAGACTAAAGACTATGCCTGCTGCTAAATCTTCGTATGTATGGTGTTTATTATTTCTTATCGCAATATATTTATGTAATATTAATTCTGTGTATTGATGTGGTGTTTCCACGAACTCTGCGGCTTGTTATTATTCATATTTCTTTTAACACAGTATTCACTTCTATCTGTCGGATAGAATTATAGAATTCCATTCATTGACGGTGCGATCCCATGCTTCTGGCACGATATTTATTCTTTGAGGTATCTGATAGTCGAGGACCTCGAGGTCTTTCTTATAAAGCCCTTTTCGTTTTTAACCTTTTCAAAAAACCTTAAATCGAACTAAGCATGGGAAACGTGACTTTAAAATTGAATTAAAAAGATAAATACATATATAAATCTCAATTTCAAGAAGGCCAAAGAAAAGGGATTAAGCTAGCAAGCACAATTTAGTCTTTAAACTCCATATGTCTTCCTTCAGCCACTTACTTTATTGGCTTCTGAGTGTTTATTTAACCCCGATAGCTGGCACCCTGTCCATCTGATATGGCAAACAGATTCTGCTAAAGGGCAAACTTGAAATTAGTGTTTGGCACATAACCCATACGCCCCGTGTTGCAGGGGAAAACTTGAACGACACCATGGCTGTCTCCGATTGCAGAGAGGCTTGTTAAATATTTGATGGCACCACCTCTGCACTTAAAGCCAAGTTATGCTGTTGAAAAATACGAAAATACGTACATAGACAGAAGGGCACTGCAGAATTGTGTCAAAGTTTTCTGCAGGCGATGGCGAAAAACTGGAGCAGCGACAAGTTATTCAAGTTGTTTAAGGTACAGCCGAAAACAGGCAACAGCTCTCGGGGCACGTAAAAAAGTATTATTTATATTACTACCAGGAAGAGCGGCTGCATTTGTCTGAGAAATGGACGGACTTCCTCCTACCCCTCGGTCACGTGGCAGCATGTGCAGCAGCGTGTCTACAGTCGGTGGCAAGTAGCAAGTGGCAAGCGGCAAGTGGCAAGTACACAGGTTCCTCGTGCCGTCAGCAACTTTTGCCTTTTTGCACAATTTGTAGCTGCACACGTAAGCAGTTAAGAGTTGCCCGGACTTTTTGGACCGGACTTGAGCTCCGGCAGGTAATGCCACATATAAAATACAACACGTGTTGCGGGCCTCTTCGAAACAATTTCATTAGAAAGCCATACTCGATTGGCAGTCGAATGGGGGCCGCTAATAAAGTTCGATGCATTTCACATTGCATTTTGGCCATCGGCAGGCAAACGTTTGCAATGCCATCAAAATTCAATGCATTCAAAATGAAAAGCCAATCGAGCGGCTCAGTTTACTACGGCACTTTGGGGTTACCTGTTTAGGATTGCATTTGACACACCATTTAGAAAGATAACCTTAGAGATTTAGTATTTGTTTTTAAATTGGTTACAGGTTTAATTCATAGACTTATGTGTAATATTCTCTGGTTATTAAAAAATGTTTTGAGCACCGAGTTTATTGACCAAATGCTTAAATTGCGAGGTAGCAGCCGTGCCTATAACTATTCCTTTCTAAAACTATAACTATTCATTTTCCACCCTTGACATGAATTTGATTTGGGAAAACTTACGTCTATGCATGTGAACTCAACGCAACGCAACTCAACTCGACACTCTTTCATTTGAATTCGGTTGACAAGCAGACTTTTGCCTTTTTCGGGCGGTTGGCCAACTTTTGCTGTATTTCTCCTAGTTGTGCAACAAATTAATGTTTCAGGCAACACTTTTTGGCAGTTGTATTTCCCCAGAGAGAAAGCAGAAGAGGAAACCTCATTTGGCAGCACAGGTGAAACGGGAGAAGATTCCAATGGAGAAAGTTCTACGTTCAAACCATCGAAATGTATTTGCTTGGGAATAATTCCTGGTCTGTTCTGCTCTGTTCTTTTCCTCCATCCGAAATCCGATCATCAAAAAGTAGGAATTTGGACCAACAATAATTACTTGCCGGCAGCAATTAGCCGATTATTGTCTCAGCAGGCATTGCTTGTTTTTAATTACCAAAAGGATGCAGCTGCAGTTTCAGTTGCATCAATAGTTTGTGGCCCCATTAGCAATCGATGATGTACTTGCCGCATTTTCGGCAGGTATCTGTTTTTAATTCTGGTGCTTAAGTAAAGAGCTTCCATTGAATTGTATTTATTCGCTCTGATGATTTTCCATTACCTGTTTTCCTGCTTAATGGTTGCTATTTGAGTCAGGAAAATCATTTAACCCATTTGAAGTAACTCCCGATTTGCTCTCCTTTATAGACTCCACTGGTCTGCACTGAATGAATGCAGTGCTTGTGTACTTAATTTTCTCAAGTTTCCCCCGGCGAACACATCATTATACGTATTATGGTGGAATCACTCTTTTATCCCACCGACTATCTACCTCATTCAGTTCAATTTCCCTCCGGACGAAGATTTTGCTACTATTAGCGCAGCTTAAATCCTTTCGTGTTCAGCTTTGCTCCCACAAAGCCACCTGCAGCTGCAGCTGCATTTTGTGTGGCAAAGGAAAATGGGGGGGAAACTCCTTGCCTCACTTGTTGTTGTTAAGTTATTCGGATCTTATCTTAAACGGCTTTGCTCGCAGGACAGCCACTCCCGACTCCATGGACTCTGGTTACGTTTTCGTAATGCTAATCCCCTTAATGGGCGGCCGGGCATATTGGCGAATTTGTAAGCTGTTAATGCTGGGACCAAAGGAAGTTAAGTGGAATGTGAAAATACCACTCTTAAGTCCGCTTTCTCCTGTTGCGAAGACATTTTTCATTCTTTCTGTGTCTGCACTTAATGGAAAGTACGTCATGTAGCGATACAAGTAAACCTTTGAACCCCTTAAACAAAGAAATTGATAATGAGTGACTTATGACCATTACTTGTTGTGTGATTCGCTTTAAATGGAATAAGGCTTTGATCGGAATTAATTAATGTTTCATTTGCAATTAATATGATTTTAAAATCTTGAAAAACTCATTTGTTCTCTCGTTTACAAGTAATCACGTTCCTTGAACTGAGAGTCATCTGCATTTCTACTCCATCTTCCTGCTGCAAACTGACACGTTGTCTGCTCTGGTTTGCTTACAGACTACAGCCACGTGAAGGCGCAGCGCATCCTCAACTCGGAGCTGGCGGACACCCTGGGCAATCTGCTATCGCGTGCCAGTGCCAAGTCGCTGAATCCCGGCCAAATCTATCCATCAGCCAGCGCGGAGCACTTGGCGGATCTGCTCCGGAGCCTGGATGCGGCCAAACGCCTGCAGGATTCGCTTCTGCAGCTGTCAGGTGAGTGCATTGTGGATTGCAATGGAACGGAGTGAGCTGGAGTGCAGTGCACTGCAGTGGAGTGGAGTGCTGCTTTGTCATTTTAATATTTAAGCAGCCGGGCTCAAGCTGAAGAGGCGCCTTCTCGAGATAGAGATGGTTTATAATCTGCATTTGCGTTTGCATCCGCATCCGCATCCGCATCTGCCCGAAGCACTTCCGGCCAATCTCCGTGCTGCAAGTGCACTCGAGAGTGTGGCGGAGCCAGCGAGCTGATGGCTTTAAGTGCGCCAAGTGAAGCCATCATTTTGTATATTGTCTATTGTACTGCGTGCACTTGAACAAAAATTGCATTATAATCACCTAGAAAGTGACTTGGATTAGGCAGAATTTGGCCTTAAGGTCAGATTCAAAATTTCTTAAATGATAAGAAATAATTTTCCATTCTGGCAATTAAATGAATATACATATATGTGGATTGAAATAATCTGTTGGCGAATTCACAAAGATACGAAATAGACCCACTTTTTATTAAAACTTTGGCAGACTTTCTTGTATTTAAACTCTGCGCTTAGCTGACATACTAACCATCTGCTAAAAGTGTATAAATATTTAAGGATTTTAGATTTTAGATCTTTGCCAAATTTATTTTCAATTGCCTTGAATATTTTGTATTTCCTACTTTGCAGAGCGATGCGCGTCGCATTATGAGTGCAATCACTTCCACTTGGTGGCCGACACAGCGATGGCGACTCTGCATGCGGCCAACAACTTCTTCGAGAGCTCCAAGCCCTGGACGCTGAAGGCGGGAGCACCGGATGGCAACCAGGCCCGTTTGGAGACCATAATCGCCATGACAATGGACGCGCTGCGGCTCAGCGGCATTGTGCTGCAGCCCATAATTCCCCAGCTGGCCAACCGGCTGCTCGATAAGCTGAGCGTCCCCACCGCCCAACGTGGCTGGCATTACTTGGCCGAGAGTTTTGCCACCACACCCACAAGCTCCACAGGACTCGGCGAGAGCCGTCAATTGGACGGGCAAACCAGTGCGCTACTCTTCCAGCGGATTCTCGAGGAGACGGCTGTGGGAGGCGAAAAGGAGCAGAAGCCGCAGCCAGCCAAGCGGAGCAAATCGAAGAAGAAGGAGCGCCGCGAAACAATGTCCTGAAGTGGCCGTAATAAACTGATTCCGAAGCCAGGCATTTATTCAAGGCGATGGCTTAATCATGCCATATATTTTCATCTTGTTAACTTTGGTAGTTATTAATTTTTTACTTAAAGTTAAATGTGCTTAGAAAAATATCTATAGACACCAAGCGAAATATTATTGTTTATAATATAATACAAACGAGTTAAAATTGAATAGCTACGTACAACTCGGAGGCCAAACAACTTGGACAACTCTGGGTTTTCGGTCTTCCACTCCGAGACTCATTAAAATCCACTTAATTATGTGCAGGAAGAGGAAAAAGCAGTGCCGTCAGCAGCATCGCTGTCTCATATTCCTTTGTAATTTATTACGCGTAATTGAAGTCAGCATCAGGTGGCAAGAATGGGACGTTATTTATGGCCTTCAATTGGCAAACAGGTTGAGGGCAGGCCACCAAGCCGAACTTGAGGCCAGACTCTTATTTGTTAATTTATTTTAATTTCCAGAGGCCAACCCACAAAAAATAATAAAAAGCGCGAAGGCTTTAGGCGAGTTCCTCGACTATCAGATACCCGGTACTCAGCTGGTGGTAGTGGGAACGAGAAAGTTGACATATCGAATGAAATGGGAATGAATCAAGAATACATTTACTTTATATGGTTGGAAACTTTATCTCCTACCTCTTACGTACATACTTTTCAACGATTCTAGCATACCCTTTAACACAACGTGTAATGGGTACAAAAGCACCATGAGAAGGAGCCAACAAACAGGGTAATCAAAATAAATGGCAACCGGCTCTCAATCCGAGTGGGAGTGCATATGGCAGTGGAAGGAACTGGCTGTGGGCCAAGTAAAGTGCAACCATTAGGGTAAATGGCTGGCTGGCCCTATGGAGTAGTGAAAGCTGATTAGATTACTCGCCAGCCAATTGCAGATCCGCGACTTCGTGGATATTGTTTAATTAGGATTCGCCCACGAAAGTCCGCTCTCCACATCAATCAAGTCTCAAGCCCAGAAGTCGCAAACCATTTGCCAAGAATCGCAGTTTTATCGCAGTTATTCGTTGCAGTTGGTGATGGGAAATGCAAGTATATTGCACCAACGTTGGTACTTCGAATTTAATCGAAATAATATATAAAAAACACATATTCTTGATCAGTATCTACAGCTGACTCAATAAAGCCATGTCCGTATGTCCGGGTGTCCGTAAAATACCAGCGATATTACTTCTATTTTCGTTTAAATCTAAAATATGCAAGGGTGTATAGACTTCGGCTTGTGGAAGGCAGCTGACTTACTTGTTCTTTTTAAACCATCTACCTTTCCCATCACTGGTTTTTGTTAATTGCACGAGAAGTGCAGACATTACCGCCGCTATCAGCTGCAGGTAAACAACAATTTAGCTCCATTTTGGCGTAGACCAGAACGCTTAACTCTCTTTCCCAGAGTGCACCTCCTCTTGGCCCAGATTGCCAATTAGGGCGTCAGAATGTGCGGGATTTTGGACCTGGACCCAGTTAACTTGCAATTCGCAGAGCAGGCCGAAGTTGTGGAGATGCTGATGCGGATGTTTATGTTCAAGTTGATGCTGTTGGCCTGAAAAGCTAGCACATGATATACACATGTGCATATCTCATAGACAGATCGAGCAATTAGTCCAAGGGATTGATGCATTGTCTGCCTTGCAGTTTGGCAATGAAATTCAATAAAGTGGCTTTAAAATGCAGAATTCGATTACATCAATAGTTTTTTGGAATGCCAATTAAGGGTGGAAATTTGATTTATTAATGGGTACAATACAATACATGTCAGTTTGAAATAAATTGAATAACGATGCAGCGTTTCCCCAAATCCTTTACAGAGCAACCCGCAGGCGAATTAGGAAATCTAATAAAATGTAAAATCTTTAAACAAACTTTTAGATGAGAGACTCGACATGCAATGGAGCATATAGTTATGATGGCTTGCAAGGTGTTGACATGGAAAATCTGTGCAAGCAACATAAAATGAATTAATAGTTTGAAGGCCACGCCAGAAGACCACTTAAATATTATTATTTCAGCATTCCTTCGCCAAGGATCAGGCACTTTGATCTGTGGCGCATAATTGAATATCCAAGCGTACGAAATGAAATTATATAATGCAAGCAAATTAAGTTGACGTTAATGAGACAGCAGCGGGCGAAGAAAAAGCAACTGAAAAGGACAGGGAAGCATAAACAAGCGCATCAACATGCTTGACTTGTAAAAAGTTGTGAAGTTTGCATTTTAAATGAAATTATGCAGACTGCGATGGGTGGTAAGTCAGGTAATAGGGTTAATGATTCACTTTAAATGCTGCTTAAACTCGAACGCAGCACCCAAAGTGGTTGTTGTTTCAGTTATTATTGTTTTTGCTCTTGTTGTAGTTGGTGTTGCTGTTGCCTTGGATGCTACCCCCTGTTGCACTTTGATTAATTACAAACTTGCTTTGTCGAGATTGCCGCCGTCTGCCGGCCACAGCTCTCCACTCCGGCAATGCATAATTTAATTTGCCTGCCAGCCACGTGGCGTATGCGCAATATTGTAAATGAATCAGCCCGCGCCCCAAGTTGCCACTTGGCCAAGCTTAAGCAGTGTTTCGATGGGGCAGCCTCAAAGACAACGAAATTGATTCGCCCATGCTTATGCTGCATTCTGCATTGCAGGCGAATTCGCAACAGTTCTTGCAAGCGACGTACATGTGTTAATCTTTGGTTTAATAAATATGCATAAATATGTAGTTAGATGTGTTTATATAAGTACATCTGAACTTACAGAACCTAACCGGAATTACCCCGTTTTAATCGCAAATTAGATTTTCATAGGTTGCGCTGTGATTTTTGAGCTTTTATGATAAAAAAGAGGCATACAGTGTTCTCCATTCATGTTGAGATAATTTTGGAAAATAATATCCAATTAAGTATATTAAATTTCCACAGATTTTTATAGAAAATATATTCCTCATTAATTGATGGCAAATAGAACAGCATACAAGCTATGTAGTTGTCAATAGCTACCAAAAGCAATTGCAAATTCCAAAGCCTATTGTATTGTTGCATTTTACGACTGAGCATCTACGAGAACACTTTAAACTTCAAATATGCAAATTACACAATGCCTGTCATTCGATAAATCCAATAATGCTTGCGAATGTACAAAATGACGCTTAACTAATTCATTAAGCCAACGCAAAAGTGTTTAATGAATCAACGCAAAGCAGAAAGCGTTTAATGTTATTCCGCAATTAAAAGTCGGAAATTAAATCGAGCGCATTGCACATTTAATTTTAATTAAGATTTATGCGTGTGTTATTTAAATGGCAACCGAGTTCTTTAGCTAGGCATAGATTTTGGCTACTTTACATAATATGTTAGTAAATTGCACTACAAAATTTCAGCCGAGTCCTTAATCCTTGGGCCGCAAACACACACACAAACACATCGAGTGCCACGCAAGTATGCGAGTCGTTATCCCTTTTAATGAATTTTTTGCTAGACTCGCTCGGCCTTCGCTTTTGCTTTTCATTTTGCCGGTCAGCAAAAGTTTATTTTCCCCTTAACCCCCCGTTTTCAGCAACCTTTTTGCGCCAAAGTAAATATTTTACTATGCCACTATTTAAAGCATACTTTCTGGCGTCTGTCGGCACAGCTGGAAAACCGCAGCTGGAAAACCTGCGGCGAACTGGCGAACTGGTGAACTGGCGAAGGCGAAGGAAAATGCTGCTGAAGCAACAGCCCGGCAGCCATTTTATTTTTGCAATATTTTCCAGGTCAAAATGTCGTAGAACTTTTATTAACTTCATGCCGAAACCCCTTAGCGTGCAACTGTGTGCGTGTGCATTTGCAAGTGTTTGTGTGCCCCGTCGTCCTTGTGTTTGTGTCTAAACATTAAAAGTAGCTTAGTGTTGTCGGTTGTCGGTCGTTGGGCGTAAGTGTTTGGGTCTCATGTTGATAACTTACATACACATATTGGGGATGTCAACAACCGAATGCGCTTCGAGTGGCTTTCGCATCACAGTCAATGGACCAAGGATCGTTATCCTTGCCAGAATTCGAGCGCTGTTGTTTGGTTGGTTTTATGACCTGGAAAGAGGCCACTTCAAATGACCAGAGCCGCAAGCTGATTTTAAAGATTCCCCCAAGTCAAATAAAATTTCGTAGAACAGGAGGAGAATTTCTGGACAAACTTTTCGGGGTATCCAGTTGATAAGTAAGACAAATTAATTTGCTGCACTTTTGCATGACAATGCAAGACTTATGAGCAAGAGCAACGCACAAAGAGATGGGAAAAAATGAAAAATGCAATTTCCACGAAGACAAAGGCGACGACAGACAACAAATGAGAGCAGGAAAATTAAATTCACCTTCGAAAAATACTTGAGCATGTCTGGCTCGACGTGTTCTCGCTGTGAATTTCTCCATTTTGAACTACAAAATTGTTGGCAATTTTACCTCATCACTTCAATAAAATACCCTCATAAAATTTAAAAGGAAATATTTAAATATTTTGCATACAACGGCGTGTATCAGCAAATTGTTTAATCTCTTTCAGAGCCTTTCCACAGGCACTGATAATGTTCGCTATTATATACAATAATCTGAAAGCTCGAAACAGTCAGTCTTCAGACCTCATGATGTCAATTACCCTGTTCACGTTATTAGTTCTTTGTGCGGGTCCAACTTTGGGGCTACTTGTACCCCAGCACAACTGCGATGGGCACTTCAGCTATTTCTACAAACAAGAGGAACAGACCTATATAGGCATTTTTACGGCTCCCACCTTTTCAATTGTAAGTTCGAATGCAGTGCTTAACTGGAGGGCGACATTCGAAAGCGAAGGAAAGCGCGACGTGAGTAGCTATACATCTATTTAGATGACATATACGAGTATGTATGTGGTTTTGAATTTTCCATGATTTGGCCAGTTGTTTGTGGGCCCAATGAAAACGTATCCCAACGAGAATGATGCTGCCACAAACATTGGCAGGGGAATGCCGGCTGAGACTTTTGTGGAGTTCGTGAATATCACCACCGCGCTGCCCAAGCTGATCTCTTTTTATATCAACAACATGTTAGTGTGCTCCAGCGCAGAATGTAAGTTGAAAATTCGTATGTCTTGGGGGTAACAACTGATCACTGATTTGAAATATCTTACAGACAAATACCCCAAGACCAGAGTTACTGTACGGCATCACATGACCCTTACCGTGAAAAATAAACGCCCTAACCCAATGTTTCAAAATTACGGCGGCTATTGAATATATATGTACGTTGGTGCAAAAACATTTCATAGTAATGTGAAAGTGGCGTTTGGGAATTCCAAATAAAATATGTGTAGTTCTGTGCTGCGTTATCAATTGGGTTTCTGGCATATGACGGTCAGTGCTTGTTTCGACTTTATAAAGAGCGGTTTCTAGAATGCTTATCATTTAGCTGATTTGTTCATGGGTCTTTCTGTGCTGCGCTCAAACAGTATACGTGCCCTATAATCGTTGCGCTAATTACTTTAGGTACGAACTGTTGGACCATGGTCTTACTTATATGGGCATTTTCACACATTCCTCGGGGCCAAATCCATTGAATAAGTGGTCCGCAACATTCGATATTCGTGGTCATCGCGAGGTGAGCTCGTGATTTGCTCAATTCCTGAGCTTTCATTTCATACTAGGGAATTTTATATTTAATAGATATTTGTAAGTCCCCTGATGCCGTATCGCGAAAACATTTTAAATGGCCAGCTCGGACAGGTTTTTGTTTACTTTGTGAATATCAAAACAGAACTGCCCATACTTACGCTTTTGAAACTGAACAAACAGACGCTGTGCAACGGTACTGGATGTGAGTTTATATATTTAAATCTTTTTCGTTATTCCAATATAAGCTAGTTCAACAAAAAATTTCATATTTTGACTCTGATAACCGGGAAGACGAAAGCCCCTCTACCAAAATTACTTCACATTATACACTTTATACAATGGAGCTATCGAAAAGCAAGCATAACTGAACTTGAAATTGAATGAAATTATAGCATTTGTAAGTTCGGAGAAAAAAAGGTTTTTTTTAAACAACTGACATAAAATATATATTAAAGAGTTTCTAAATTCCAATGTGATAGAAAATTCGAATCAAAAACTTTGATCGGTGGGTTTTTCGTAATAAAAACATATTAAACTCCATATTAAAATATGTCGAAAATGGGAACACGTCTAAGTACATGAGGAGTTTTTCCTTGACGTCGCATGCGAATATTTGACAGCAAGTTAAATGGCGTCACAGTGGAACTTAATCGTTGCCGTCGGAGCGTTGCTAATTTTGACTGGCCCCCAAAAATGGAGGTCGCGACTAGAGGAGAAAGGCGCCTGATGGAGGAAATCCTTGAAAGAGTAAGCCCCTTGTAATTTGCACAGCGGGATGGCAACGGAGCGGTGGGTCGTGCTCCTTTGCTAGTCCGTTGCGCCTCCATGGCTTCTTCTGCTCCTCCTTTGATTCTTCTGGTCCTCCTTTGATTCTTGTGCTCCTCCTGCTCCTTCTGCTTCTCCTGCTCCTTCTGCTCTTCCAGGTCCAGGTCCACCTCCAGCACCCAATAAACATGCATATTAATGACCGTGAGTCCGATGCCGGTGAACTCGCAGTCCGTGCGCCCATTTGCCTTGCAAAGCGATCAAATGAATCAACGATACTTGCAATTTCCGTGTCGACTCTTTATGCGAGTGCATCTCGGAATGCTGGAAATGAATCTGGACCTGGAAACGGAGACGACGCCGGAGCCGGAGCTGGAGGAGTATGACAGCGACAGCAACAGCGGATGCAGAAGCTTACCCAGAAAGCACTCAAGGAGCTGAGGGGCGGAATGAATGGAGCACTCGTAATGAGGTGGCTGAATGGCGTGGATTCAAATAAGCGAAGTTTCGGAAGAGGACATGAATTTATGGTGCTGGGCTATATAAATGTCCACCCGCTTTAAAACTTGCTTACCTTGACCCATATATTGTATTTATAATTCATAATATATAAAGAAAATATTTACTTAAAGTGGCTTAATCTGCAGTCAATTTATCGCGCAGTAAATTCCGATTGTACTGCTTTTCCACGATACATTTTAATCCCCGGGAGCATTGCACTTAATTAATGGAATCATGATGAAGGCTGGTGAATTTCCCTTGCAACTGCCACTAATGAAAGCTGCTCAGCGTTTCTGTGCCGAAGAAGCCAATTAAATATGAAACAAACGAAGATAAGGATTACATTTCTGTGACAATAAATCCACTTGGCTTATTTGACATATACTGGAGCCAAAAAGTATCCACTGAAGTGGGTCAAAAGAGGCTCTTGGAATAAGGGAATTTCGTCCGTGTGCGCCAACATGTTGCTTCTGTTGAAGGGCTTTAAATGTTTTATATATTTCATTCGTTTGTTTTTGTTTGTCTGCGATTTCTTTATTTTTTTGTGCCGTCCCGAGCCGGAAATAAAATAAAAGAAGCAACAGTCAGGCATTTGGTTTTTGGGGGGGTAAAAACAGCAACAAAATAAGACGACTAAATAAAAATAAAATCAAAATACGTGAACGGTGGGCGTTGCGAGCATAAATCTCATCAATCAAATGGAATTGTGCGCATAAAGTTATCGGCTCAACTTACAGCAGATAACTCAACCCGAACCCCCTCTCCTCCGTCTGCCCCCTCGTCCGCTGGGGCAATTTGAGTTTATTGTTTCAATCTGTTAAGGCAACCCCAGGGTCTGAGGTGGAGCCAGTCATAGCTGAGGACTTTGAGGCTACACTTGTAAAATAAGTGCGTGCTTACTCTACCTAGATTGAGTATGTAAGTTAGAAACTGACAGGATACTGCAAAATATATAGATTATGGAGAAACAAGGACAAACATTTGCAGTTCCTTTAAAATTCAAGATACAAGAGGTGGCGAGCTATTGTCTTGCATCTTCCATGTGCTCTAAGTACATTTAACAACTTATAGCTTAACAAGTAATTTTATTATTTTTCTCTTGCTGTATTCTATCCATACCGCATTAGGCACACAAATCAACCCTCCAGCCCACCAGCCCATGGGCAAGTTTTGATTGTAAGTCCCATTTCTGGCCATGTTTCTTGGTTTGGTCACGGTTTTGGTTGAACCATCGCCTCCGGTAGTTTCCAGCTTTGTTTGTTTTTATTTTGCTTTTTTGAAGCCGCTTTCCCTCCACACTTTTTGCTGTTGTGGAAATCCGATTTATTTGCATTTACTTTGAGTGCCGAGCATTCTGCATTTCGCCTATATTTCTGGGGATTTTTCTTTTATAATGGTTTTTTTGGTTTTATGGTTTTGGTTTCGTGGATTGCCTGGCTTTATCTTTAAGTTTATTCAGTCTTAAAGCTGTCTAAATTTCAGCGTCTGTTGCAGTTAAAGTGAAACCTAATTAAGTTGCCTAATTATTAATGGCACAATTGGCTTTGGGCCAATTCGCGAGTACGCTGGGCCAACAATCATGGGCAAACAGTTGGCATGTTCCATAACCGCCCTTCGGCCATATTGATTAGGTGCGTTAATATGAGCAAAATGTGGGCATAGTCCTGTTTGCGTCAATTGCGATTCGCCATTGATAGCCAAACAGCCTCTGGAGACCCGCACAGGATTACCAGGGAATCCTGTATTCTGGGGATTATCACGAGATAGTCCAATTAACAACATTACGCCAGTCAAGTTAATTTGGTATAGCTCAATTAGTGGGGAAATGAAAGACTGACCGATTTACACAATTAAAAGGGTATACAATTAAAGAAGGAACTTCTTTTTGGAATTTAAATAAAATATTATATGTAAAGGGATATTAAATTGGTTAAGGCTTAAGGTTTTACATAAATTTCAAGCATTTTTACAGCAGAAAAACGTTTATTGAAGATACAATTTTTATTTGCAGCTAAAAAACACCATAGCTTTTAAGTTTAGATAAGAAATACATCTATACTAGAATCATCAAATATCTAGAATCAAAATTCAATTTTTTCCAAATACTGAGTACAAAACAGAAGCAAAAATCTTAAGTAGTAAGTAGTACGTCAAGTGCAGTTTCAGCTGGAGGCAACCGCAGCAAAGGTTTTTCTGCGTTTTTCACGAAAGTGGCCGGGAGTTTTCCGCGCTGCGCTGGTGGTAATAAAACGTTTAGCGCTTTTAACTTGCCACACAGTGGGCGGCTGGGAAAAGGGGGCGGGGAAAGGAGCGAGGGAAAAGAGCAAACTTTGTTGTTATTGTTGCTGTCGATATTTGAAAAGTTGCTTGCTAATTTCGCTTAAGGACTTTGGAAACTAAAATTCGCCGTAATTAACTGAAACGTTTGCATTTTAATAGACTTTGCATAAATTGTGCGTTAAGTTTTGTGCAAACCAAAATGGAAACGAAACATTACTAGCGAATTGGTGGAGTAGGGTTAGGACAGCGTTATGAATAAAGTTTTTGCTCGGAAAGCAATGCTATAATCGAGGAATTAAGTTGTGAATGGGCATTCGTGGATGCGAAGTGGCAGTGGCATTGGCGCATCAAGTATACGCAACGTTGGCCAGCACCAGGGTACGTGTTTATGTATGTGCAGCAAAGCATGACTAATGACACGCCAGTATATATCATTTCGTTTAGCAAATAACAAATATCACTGCCCGGTCCTGGAATTTCGACATCGAAATGGAAAGAGAGAGAGAAACGATGGTCAGAACGAGAGGCAAATAAAGATAAATAGTGTTTGGAAATGTTTTCGCGTTGCCTCTGCAGATGAAACGAAAATCCATAGACTCTGGACCGATGCGAAGCGAAGGTCCTGGGAGAATCCTACGCGTTCTCCACAAATATCTCCCTGTTTTCCCCATTTCGCTGTCGTATAAATAAATACGTAGCCAGCATCGCATTTGCAACATTTATTGAGTCGTTGAACGAGTTGAATGAGTTCGGGTTTGCTTATTTTTTATTTTTAAACTCTGGCTGAAAGGCTCCACACCATCCGGCAAAGACTAAACGAGCATACTATACCCAGCTTAAATATTGATTTACGACCACACACACACACACACACATACGCACACCCTCATACGTGGGCTGGGAAAGAGACGGCTAGAGGCGAGGAGAGAGAGATGGAGCGACATTGGTCAAGCGCCAAACAATGCAGGGCAGTTGGAATTTGTTTTTAAGTTATGACCAGGCGAGAATTTCTATTTAACTGTGAAACCTGTAATTTGCCCCGACTGCACGGCAAAACTTTATGAGAACAAGCATCATGGAATCCGTTTATCTTGTCTTCAAATTGCTTTGCCAGCTCTCAATAATGTCTTAAATCGTTGCATAAACTAATCAATGGGTTGGAATATTATTAATCAGGAAAACAGCACTAAAAGCATAGGCTTTTGTGTAGAATGTTATCTCAACACATTGGATGTATAAAGAAACAGTTTAATTTGGAATGGTGCTCTTTTTTACCAAGCGCAGTGAAAACTTTTGAATCATAAGTAAACGAGAATTTCTTGAATATCCATTAAGATCAAAAACGTACCTTCAAATTGCAGCTATCCATGTAATCAAATGCAGTGTTTTAGGGCTCATTAAGACCCACTTTCATCGCACCCCAAGCGTCTTGGGGATCCTTCGGTCATCTGATAGCTTGGACTGCGCCCGAGGGAAATCGTAATCAGCAGTTGGGTCGAATTTGCCATTGCATTCATTAGACGGCTGTGGCTCCGAGGGAAAATTGAATGTCAAGTGCAGGACGAGGAAAACTCGTAGCGACTGCCACTGCGACTACAGCCTGCAGCTAAAAACAAGAAGAGGACGTAGACCAGGAACAAGACGATCCGATGGGATGCCTTGCGATGCAGACAAAATGCGCAAATTGGTTTCACTTGGCAGGGCAAGCGTGAAAACGATGTTGTACTAGTCCTGCTCGACGCTTTTCCCGCTTGAGTTGAGCCGGAAAACTTGGCACAAGTTGCCGCAAACTTTGCGACCGTTTTGCACACGTTGCGCATACGCCGCGTACGCCGACGCGCCCACATGGCGTATGACAAATGTCCCCACAGCTGATTCGCAAATCGCTGGGCACGACACACTAGCCATTAGAATAGATTAGAGGGGGAATCTGGGGATCTGGGGCAAACCTGGTAAGCAGCACTCAGCATCCAGCACCCAAGGTGCTTGTAATCTCTTTGTCAGCCTTCACTATTATTGCGGCCTGTTTGCGCTGCCCTCTGGTGTCATAATAATTAAATGGAATTAATGCCTGGCCGGCCAGAAATTCATCACTTCAACCATCTATGGCTGCTGTTGCTGCACTGCGAAAAATGTATTAGTTTCGAATGTTGGATAGGTTTTGAATTAGGTAAAAATTTGTTGTCCTTATAAGGTTTTTATCTCAAGAGGCACCATCTGTATCTTGTAGTTACGATTAAAACTGAGATGTTTGTATTATTAAGTGTAAATGGCCAGTTTTTTTCTGGGTGTTGTGGTGCGTGCCGCATTTGCTTTGTTATTCGAGGTGGCAGACTCATTTGTAAGCCAGTCCAGGTTCCCAGACCGAGGGAATCTCTTGAGGTGCCTTGAGCCAGCGCATTGTTCGTTGGTTTTGTTTTGCTTATGAATACCCGGCCTTGAACTGAAATAAAGAAGCTGTCGCCCGACTTCCACTCGACTCACACAACATATGAATGTGGGTGGATTCAGAAAATGTTCAGGAAGGCCTTGCCATACATGTTCAACTACCCACGCAAATGTGTGCAAATTTATGTCCTCTGTCCGCTGCCTTTTTCGAGGTCCAAAATAATAATAATGGAATATTTAAGTTGGTGCTTTGATATATACATATACATTAATCACTGCCCATAATAAACAGATTTTGAATAATAAATATCCTTGTTTATGGAGGTGAACTAAAGCATCAAAAACTATAGCAATATTTGGCACAATGCATTTTAGCAAATTTTACATTTTCAGGATAGTAAAATAGTAGTCGACATCGTTTTTATGAGCTGCTGGGAATTAACAACTTGCATAGGGGAAATCAGCGAAGGCAAGAATGCACCAGTATTTTTCTTGATTGATGGCTGAACAGTAGTACATCAATCACTTTTTTTCACGCTCCAGTGATAATTTAATTCATGTTCAATAGCGTGGCGGTGGTAACTTAAAAAGTTCCTTTTTTTTGGCTTCATATTCAAGAAATTCCCTTTGAGACGGTGAATTCCGCGTTTCTATTTTTCTTGCGAAAAATGCGGTAAGGCTTTTATTTATGTAGAGAACCTCGAACCGCAAACGGGTTCAAAGTGCATCCACTGGAAGTTCCTGTGGCTTTTTTTGTGCGGTGTGCCAACTCGAATGCATAGCCAAAAAATATACGACTCCACTTTTACGCTCGAGTTTTGTTTATTTTTTCCGTTTGATGTTGCGGGCTGCTTCTCCATTTGTCGAATGCTTAAAGCCATTTGAAAATGATTGGCTTTTATGTCAATAAGCGTCTCAGTTGTCCTTACTTGTTTCAGTTTTTCTTTTGCATGGCTTTTTCTTTTTCTTTTGCTTGACTTTTTTTTTCGCTTTTTCTTTCGGTTTTTGCACTCGCGGTATTCTCTTACAGTCTGACGCTTAAGTGCCCCAATAAAACACAATAAATATACACATAAATTTTTATACACATCCCGCGTATATACAACCAGAGAGCGGAAAAAAGTCGTCGCGTTTTGATAGATAAAACGAAATAAAAAGTAAAACAAATATTATGTTCTGAGCTCTCGCTTAAAATTTTCGAGGGAAGGCAACTTTAAACTGCGAAATTAGAGAGCAACCTGCAAAAACCAGATGGCATGAATCTTCCTGTTAAAATTAAAATCCTTGGTTAGAATCAAAATTTTGCACTGGCTCCGAATATTAAATCAATAGGTTCCCAAACATCGAAGCGTAAAATGGGCATTCGTCACTCGGCTTTCGGTGCACCGACATGAATCTAAATTCAAACCTTTTGTGGATTGGATTTTTGTTAGGTGCCTCCGATTTGTAAGCCCTCTGATTGTGTTCAACGTGGCACGCACAATTGATTTATGAAAATTTATTGCTCACATGCAGAGGATACAACACCAAACACCAGGCGCCCGAGCGCCCAGCGATAGGCAACACTTTGTGCTCGAAATTAAAGCTGCCACGCCGCGAGCAATAAAAGCAAAGCCATAAAAGCTAATGAGCCCGAAAACTCGTCACCGTTGTCGCAGTCATTGCTACTCGGATCTGCCACGCCCCCTAAAACTAATATAAATGTTCGAACGGGGGCATGATGAAAATCGCGGCCATCTTGTTGCGCCTGCATTCCCTCATAAAATCGAGTTTCACCTCGCTGTTTCAGCTCATAAAATAATGGCGATCGTCGGCTACCGTGAATATACGGCATGGAATGTCGTAAAATGTATCCAAATTGTTGTTGTGGAATCGGGAATCTCCCGATGAGAATACTTACTTAACGTTATTGCCTGTGAGTGCGCATAAATTTGGCAACAAATGCCAACAAACAAGTTGAGGTATAGGAAAATGGGGAGGATGTTTGTTATTAGGGGGCGTGCCAGAGGCTAATTTATTTTGCTGATGGGGGTGGTATTTTCACTGCTGATAATGATTTCAGAAAGAAAATAATTAGATACACATTTTGCAAACTTATAATTGTAATAAATAGAAGCTCTGGAAATAAGTCAATATTATTAAAATGTATTGAAACTTTGTATACAAAGTTTTGGGAAAGGAACCAAAATATTTTTAGGTGTACATTGATATATGCTGGCAGATTTGTGTCACCCTATTAAGCATTTGATAGCGAGGCAACGGAAACCCTGCCATAGACACACATTTGCTAGTCAGTCCAAATTACATGAATAGAAATTCCAAGTACCCAAAATGAATACCTCCGAGGACAAACGAACGCTGGGTGGCTCCTTCTTCGACGTCCTGTGGCCATTGATCCTGGACGAGAATGTCTGTCGCATCGAGACCAAGCCGGATGATTTCTTTGTGCCCCGTGAGCCCTTCAATCGACTGGAGTGGCATAAATATCTGGCCCACGTGGGCTATCCTTTCTACATGCCGCCACATGAGCTGCGCTGCTGCAAAGGCGCCCAAAGGGAGGAGATCGAGAACGAGGATGCGGAAAAGGCCCTCAACCAAGAGGTGGAGAAGCGAAAGGCGCCGATCCAGGTGGACTTTCTGCGCCGCGGTTCCCAGGCCATAAGGCCCATCGATAAGGTGGTAAAGGAACTGAGAATGGAGCAAGAGCGCCGCCAGAAATTGGCGTTCGACTTTGCCAATCGGCGATATCCATGGACCATGCAAACTCCCAGTCACGAACTGGGCTTCACCGTCACGGAGGAGCTGCAGAAGTGCTTCAAGGGACCCAAGGAGCTGGACATCTTGAGGGCCATCCATGATCACGACTGCAAGCTAATGATCATTGATCTGGGCACTGATGTGGACATCAAGGATTGCCAGCGCTGGATCAAGTTTCGTCCTTACATCCAGTTGCTGGCTTTGGTTCGCACACCTCGCATGCAGCGATCGCTTCAGCTGCTCAATGTCTTCCACACGCATCTGGTGGAGGAATCGGCTGATAACTCATGGCATGATGAGTTGCAATGCTCCCTTCGCACTGGCTTTGTGCACGCACAGAAAAGCCACTTCCTCAATTCCTGCGGGGAGCCATTTGTCTTCGTATTCAGTCGGTTCCGCGGCATCTGCACCTGCGATGCCTTTAAGATAATCCGCCGAGCCTAGAATGGAATCCTTCTGGTTGGGATACCGTCATTAGATGTTGGCAAATGTAAGCTGATGTTTCTATAACTTGGTAATTACTGATTATTCTTAAAAAATTTATAAATGTACAAAAAAATCTCTAGTTTATGCAAGAAAAATATGTATAAATGTAAAAAAAAATCTCTAGTTTATGCAAGATTATATTATGTGTAATAAATCGAACTTCAAAATCATTGCATACGTTTTCGCCACAAATACTAATATTTTAGGTAGCACATTGTGCGAGTAAGTTTAGCCCAGTTTAATACTCCATTCACGAGGCCTAATTTGATTCGACTTGATTTGCCCTGCCGGCCATCCAACCCATCATGTTGAAGTGGCGCCCGAACAGGAACCGCTCCAATTAGGCCGCCCAATTGGAGCTGCCTTCAAGTGCAGTCAGACGCACTGTTGCCTTCCGCTTCCTTCCACTTGCCACCCGATTATTGACGCAGGCGGAAGCCTGCACCACCGTTTTCCGATGTGTTGTCAAAGTGCCTCCGCTAAGTTGGCAGACTTGAGCCGACGGCACAATTCACAACAAGTTTGTTTGGGGAAAAGAAAAGAAATCGAAAAATTTCGCGCCAAATCTCAACAAATTATTACAAAGCTTAACAAACTTGAAACTGATTATAAAAGTTGCCGGCAGGCAGTTGGGGCAAATTGGGGAACTGGCGCAGCCACAATGCAGCAAAATTGAGTTGCGGGTGTCGTGAAGTTAGGAGCACTTCCCCTCATTCTCACTGGCTTCTTTTTGTTTTGTTGGCAAAAGTTTTTTGGCCAAATGCGTTGTCGCCATAAACGTCGTCCCACAAACATAATTTTCAATGGAAATTCACATAAACCACCTTGCCTCGCCTGATAATAACTTTAAGCTAAACTTACGCGATTTATAAGGGGGGCAGCCACAGATCTCAAAAATGTGTAAAGTCTCTAGAGTAATGAACAAATAATACTTTTCTTATCCGTTCGTGAATGTGTACTTTTAGCTTTCTTGGTAATAAATAAATGAATACGTTAAACTTTTGGGGGCTATTATTTTTTTTAAGTGATAGTTCACAGGCATTAAAAGCTTCATTTTGCGCAATGCTTAATGTTTACTTTTGTTATAATTATCAGGCATAATCTTTGCCAGTGAAAATTGTTTTTGTTTTTTACAAGTTCTTGTTTGATACTAAACAGCTTTTTGCTATAAAAATTGAGCACGATCGATTGAGTAAACGAGAAGAGAATATTTCTTGAGCTAAAGCTAACTACGAGTTTAAGTTTATATGCAAGGTGGGTTTGTAAAACAAGTCCCATGTTTATTTAGTCGGGGATTTTTCTCCCGCCAGCAGCTCCCCAGCGGAATGGTTCTGCGGAGAAGCGGGTTCAGAAATAGCTGTTAGTTGTACGTTTAGAAAAAGTGCTCAGCCGAAGGCTTGACATGGCTGGGAAAAGCCAGTGATCAGTCAATGGGGGTGTTCTACAATCTGGGGAGAGATCAGCTGTTCCGTGGAGAGGTAGTGCATCGCCAGTCGCTTGTGGATTCTGATTCTGATTCTGATTCTGGATTCGATTCCAGTTCTCGTTCAGTTCCATTCAGCATTGGTTGTAACCGTCGCAATGACAATCGTGTGGCTGACCTTGCTGGGCCTTTGTCTCAATCTGAATATCGGCTCGGCGTTGCAGGTGCCGCAGCACAATTGCGAGAGGTATTTCAGCTACTACAAGGAGAACAATGGAGCCTACATTGGCGTCTTTACCGCACCACGCGCTGGTGTGAACAGCCTATCGTGGGAGGTGGTCTTCACAGCTCGCGGAACTGACCAGGTAAAACCCCATCGATTATATAAAATGATTGAACTATTACATACTGAAACCCCACACATGCAGGCGAGCACTGTGAGCTCCCTCAAGCCGTATCCCGATAAGGCGACGGCCTTTGAAAAGATACGCAGCGGAGAACGTGGCGAGGTGTTTGTGCGGTTCCAGGATTTCGGTGACGAGCTGCCCAAACTTGTACGGGCGGAATTTAACGACCAGGTTCTGTGCCAAAATGATGAATGTACGTATTGAGCAATCAATATTGTTGCTTAAATCTTTAGAATACAAGTTTCTTTGAAAAATCTACATATTTTTCCGCTAAAGATGTTCAACGATTGTTTTTAAATGTTTATGATCAATTTTTCATATCTTTTGTTTACCTTTTGCAGACGATGCCCCTTCGAGCACAATGACCCGACGCCAGAGCATGTCCACCTCAACGAAAATTAGTGAAGTCCCAAGAGAAATTGTACCCCAGTCTCGTCCGGTGAACCAGTATAGTCAACTGTTTCGGTCGCGTCCGGTGCCGAACATACCGGACAGTGTCTCCAATCCGTTCTTTTCTCAAACCAGGCCCAAAATAGAGTCCGACTATGAGGAGTGCGGCGTGGAGGGCTTTGCGCCTCTGCAAATTGGAGGCGACCTAGTGACGCGGGGTCAGTATCCCTGGCTAGCGGCCCTTTACGAAGGTGGATCCACGGCGACTTACAAATGTGTGGTCACGGTCATCTCGAAGCGTACTGTGATCACTGCAGCTCACTGCATTTATGGAAAGAGTGCCAGCCAACTGTGGGTCTATCTGGGCAGGCATGATCGCAACGAGAATCCTGAGAATGGAGCCTCTCTGGTCAGCGTAAGCAGCGTGCTGACTCCGTCCGCCTACGATGGCAACCCAGTTCCGGATGTGGACGTGGGCCTGCTGGTGCTGACCGCTCCGATGGTGTACACCAAGTACATTCGACCCCTCTGCCTATGGAGCTCCAATATGGGCGTGTCACCAAATGAGGGCGAATCGGGCGCAGTAGCCGGATGGGGCTTCGATAGGAGTGCCCAGAAGACGCGTTTTCCCAAGACAGTGAGTGTTCAGTTGGTGCCACGGGATCAGTGTCTCAAGGAGATGAAGCGGGCGGAGGACTTCATCACGCGGCGCACCGTCTGTGCCGGCAATTCAGAATCACATGGTCCTTGCTTCGGCGACTCGGGATCTGCTCTGATCGTCCTGCGGAACAATCGATGGCACGTTCGGGGAGTGGTTTCCTTATCGCCTCGCCAGGGAGAAATATGCGACCTTAGCAAGTATGTTATCTATTGCGATGTGGCAAAGCACATCGACTGGGTACGTCAAAATATGGTCATGTGAGGCGCTGAAATAATTATAATGTGACAACACAGGAAAACCTAGAAATTCATGTGCAAGATTCTCAATAAATCTCTGAGTAGCTTAATATATTACCTTTTCCAAGCCGGTGGATTTCCCAAGCATGCATTGCTGCCATCTATCTTAGAATATACTTAACTTAGCGCTAATATCAACCCCTTTCCTCAAGACTCGAGTATCGATGTTTATAATCGTTGATTACAAATTTCCCAAAGAGGGAATTCTATTAGATCAAGTGAGAGCTCATCAGAGAGTAACATGTGGGAGACTTCCTCTAATTGAGCTAACAACAACTATAAACAAACTAAGCTTTGATAATAATACTTTAGACTCAAGAGCAAGAAAATCGTTTGTGAGCAACAGCAGGTTTTCTAACTCAGTAACTGAAATGTCTTCTTATCAGTAAAGAGAAAGATCATTTTTCTTTTTCTCTAACTTTAAATTTATTAATTATAAGTTTAACCCCATCAATATTGAAAGCGGCAATTCGATATATGACCGTTAGCTTTCAATTAAATTGATCATAATGCATAATCTCTGTGAATTTAATATTTTGTTTTGTTTATACAAAATATTCCAAGTTTTCTATCCGAGGGGGTTTTCGCTCAAAATACAGATGGCCGTTGGCTTCTAGGCATTTGAGTACGAGGTACCAAGGGTATGTTCATTAATAAACACTTATTTACCAAACAATTTCTTTTCATTATTTCGGCAGAATAATCAAGGTAAGCGAGGTACACTAAAACAATTACTGAATGTTGGTATCAAAATCAAAGTGACTCTTTGCCATGGTAGTATTACGACTTTACAATGATTTCGTTGAGAACAAAGTATGCAAACGTCGGATTAGTTCCTAAATGTTTTGATGGAGGTTTGATGGCAGAGGCCTTATTGGCTCAGCACGATGCGGAATTTCCAGTTTTGCTCAACACCGATACTGAGTGATTCAGCAACCCGTCGAGACTTGTAAGCGATATTCGATGCTCGCAATCAGTTGTATTTACCCACCTTTGGTTGTCGCGTGCGGAACGGAGAGCTTCTTTCCAAGCTTCTAATCCAAGAGTCCGGAAAGGTATGGGTCTGGAATTGGTCGTAGTTGTGTCGCTAATCGCCTTGGCCGGGGGCCAACTTTATCCGGAGAACTCGTGTCCGGACTACTTCCGCTATGTCAACGATGCCTTCGAGGGTGTGCAGGGCGAGATAACGCTGCCCGGCTTGAATCGGGGTCGGAATATCATAGATGTACGCTTCTCGCAGCGGGGTGAACAAGATGTATGAGCTGTACGCGATCTTCGCGTTGAATTGACAACCCAACTGACCACTTTTTCCCCTTGCATTTCGTAGACCCATAAGGTTGGTAGCCTGATACCGTATCCGGATGAGAATGCGATAAGACAGAATAGAGATATGGCAAAATTTCGCGTAGCCCTCAGACAAACTGCAGACAACGGATTGCCCAAGTTGACGCGACTCTCCTACAATGATCAGCTCTTGTGCTCGGCCAGCGAATGTGAGTAGATTGTGTGAGGTTTTAGAAATAGGTATTGTCTTACAGCATTTTGAAGTCCTTTATGGTTAATGTGCCAACTTCCTGCTGAATTCCTTTGAGCACTATTCCAGACACGCCGCCCAGCAGCTTTTTTAACCGCTTCTTTGAGATCGAAATCAGTGGTTCGCCGAATTTGTTTCCTTCCTCCGCATTTAATCCCTTCACCCGAGATGGCTCCTATGTGAATGTGCAGACCGTATTCTATCCTACCTCTTCACGGGGCAATGATGTTTGGCGTGGTTTTACGCAGCCGTGGACGACGGTGTCCAATCGACAACCAGCAGCGGTCACTCCAGCACCCAATCCATCTGACATTTTCTTCTATCCACCAGTGCCCAGTGTTACGGCCACTTTTGGGCCACCTGTGCGAACAGTCACAAGCAGCCCAACACCACCACCACCACCACCACTTCCAGCAACAGTAACCACCGTTCCTCCGCCGACTCCACCACCTCAACGCTTTGATCCGCGATCCCAAATAAGACCAGTAGTTTGCGGCAGAGAGGGCAGCACAACGCCGTTTATTGTAAATGGAAATGAGTTTCCTCGAGGTCGGTACCCCTGGCTATCGGCTGTCTATCACAAGAAGGTTCGCGCTCTGTCCTTTAGGTGCGGAGGATCCCTGATCTCAGCCAGCATTGTAATTAGTGCCGCCCACTGTGTGCATCGGATGACGGAGGACCGCGTGGTCATCGGACTCGGACGCTATGATCTGGATGACTATGGCGAGGATGGGGCCGAAATGCGAAATGTGATGCGATTGCTCTGGCATCCGGATTTCAATACCCGGTCTTATTCGGATGCGGATATCGCTTTGATCACCATTGAGCGGCCGGTGACGTGAGTATTTAATTTATTTATAAAAATAACGCTAAAAAGCATGAAAGCGCATTTTGGTTATACAATAAATCTTTTTGCTATGGGCATTCCCGTTCAAATATTATAGCCTTTGAATTTTACTCTTTCACAATACTAGTATGCGCATCTTACAGAGGGTGATAATATATTACATATAACATATAAAGTTCATATTTTAAGAACTATGTTTTTTTTTTGTTTTTTTTGTCAGATTCAACGACATTATTGCACCCATTTGCATGTGGACGGTTGAGGCAAGCAGCACGGTGTCCACCACTGGCTTCATAGCGGGTTGGGGGAGAGATGAGAAGGACAGCTCCAGGACGCAGTATCCCCACGTGGTGGAGGCGGATATCGCCAGTCCAACGGACTGTGCCAGCAACTGGAAGGCCAACATGGTGACGGAGCGGAGTCTATGCGCGGGAAACCGCGATGGATCTGGGCCCTGTGTCGGCGATTCCGGCGGTGGTCTGATGGTCATGCAGGGCAATCGGTGGCTGCTCCGGGGTATTGTGTCCGCGGGGGAACGCGGACCTGCCGACACCTGCCAGCTGAACCAGTATGTACTCTACTGCGATCTGTCCAAGCACATCAACTGGATAAACGAAAACATCCGCTGAGCATCCAGAATCAAATTAAACACTTTAATGCCAAAACATATTGAGATGTTTTACTGTCTGCTGATTTTGGGCAAAACGGGTTTGCGGCACTCGTCTTTCTATTATTTCATTTACAATGATGGATGAGTGATAAGCCAAAAAAAAATATCGAATTTTAAGTTGCTACGCGACGTTGGCAATAATGAATTTATAAAAAAAATCTATTTAATAGATGGGATGCACACTACATGTATATTCATCTTTCTTTTACAGGGGGTAACATAAGAATCTATGTATATATTTTAGGATTTAGCCGAAGAATTTGGTTCTGGTTTTTCTGCAACTCTCGTTGTTTAACTTACAAGTTAATAGCTATGTGTATTACATTTATACGGCTATGTGACGTAAAAACAAACATGACTACCCACGTGTTGACTGCTAAATGATTGGCATCGGCTGAACAAATGTTTGGCAAGCGTGCTGCACATTTAAGTGCCGAATGAATTGGCTATAAAAGGCCAGTACGATCGATATAAAGTCTCTTAGGAGGCTGGTATAAAGATGAAGTGCACCGGCTTTCTAATCCTCCTGGTGGTCCTGTTTGCCTGGAATGGCAGAGTTCGGGCAATAGAAACTGCCTTTGATATATGGAATAAATTTGGAGACGGTGGAGCTCTGCCCAATGATCCGGAACGGCTAAACGAAAAAGGTATTTCGGTTCTTGGTACAACTAACCAACTGCAAGACAGAAATGAAGGTACGATAACGCAATTGAAAAATCTTATTGATAATTATGTGGGGAAATTATTATCCGATTTACCCAATACTCGGAAAAAGAAAAGGAGACAAGCGCTGCAGGAATCCCTACAAGCTTTAACTGGTCTGAGCTTGGCCATATCCCCATTGCTAAAAATCCTGGCGAACATCAAGAACCAGGAGGAGCAACTTGTCTCCAAACTCAATGTTCAGAATGAATGGAAGTTCTGGGCTGCCGCAAAGGTTTCGCGAGTTCAGGATTCCACTAAAGGGCTTAGGACCGCGGAGGCTGTTTCCATCACTGAAAACTTCAACAATCGTTACGGCCTTCGATTGCGCAGCTGTGTTGGTCTGTTCATCTGGAATCAGATTCGGTTTAACTTGGACCTGGAAAGTTCCCTAAATGGCCTGCAAAATCCAACGGGGCAGCTGATCGATGCCACTGAAGGCTGTTCCAGCGTTAAGGCAAAAACGTGTCGCCGGGACGTGAGAAGGGTTATTGATGGCCTCCAGAATGCTCCACAGAATCTGCTGAGCCTGCGGAATAAAGGCAATCAGTTGGAGGACATCCAAAGACAAAGCAATCAGTGTGTGGATAAAACCCTAAAGGAATATACCGAGGAGCGGGTCGAAGTGGAAAGACAGCTGGAGGATATAATCGCGGATTATCGCGAGAGTGAAACACCCAACAAATAGATGGGGAAATATACTATACATTAAAAATTAAATATTATTGCACTAATCAACGGCGAACATATAGCAGATACAGCACATACAAAGGACCTCTATAGAAACAGAAAAATATATATTAATTCTATAAAATATTTCGTATGAAAAAGAAGCAGCAAAGTTAATGTTTAAATCTTTTAAATACATTCTGTGAGAAGAGTTTTATATATTTTCTTTACGCTGCTTACATAGTTTTGATTAACGAAAAGCTGAAATAAAATGATGACTATGCATCGTAATATTTCATCCCGCTCTCGGATTGATTATAATAAATAAATTGTGATCTATCGAGGCGATGTGCAAATGGCATTCTAGACGCGGGAAAGAATGAAATATTTGCATAATGGAGCTTGGCATGTGCAAGTGCAATTTGCGCTCGAGAGTATAACTCCAAAAAATTAATTCTAAAAACACACAAAGTGAGGAGAGCCGCTGACTAAGTATATGAAAAATCGGGAGACTTAGATCGCGTAAATCCCTTGCTCATTGAGTGAGACTTTTGAGTTTTAGTGCGAGTAATTAAATTCTCTATAAAATAGACTGGAAAAGCTCAGCTCTTACCCATTTGCAATGAGTCCGCTTCAGCTGGTGACCGTTCTCCTCCTGGTTTCTCTGATTCACTTGGCTCTTGGCCAGCTGCCCCGGAATGGCTGCTCTCCGCGATTCCAGTACCAGGGCTATATGGGGCAGTACATCGGTTTGGTGAAACTTCGTCATCCGGTGGCCAATAACCAGACGCTAATCCTTCAGTTCTCCCAGCAGGGCTATCACAATTTTGAGGTAAGAATCAGCACTATTAGCTTGGAAATTCTTGATTCAAAATCAGTTGCTTCTGTTATCACTTTGCTTGTTTGCGGTTGTGCTATTTCCCATGCGGCAATGACAATTGCCTTTGCAAAAGCTAAATATTCATGTAAACAAGCGTAATAGAGAATAAAGTTTCTATTAATTTGTATTAGTGCTAACGGAGACTTAATATGCAATATTTTTAGGAATACGTGGGCAGCATTTCGCTGGTGGATGATGATTATGTGACCCAGGAAAATCTTCGTCAGGGATTGCAGATTCGATACCGTGTTGATTTCCCCATTCCAACAATACCGCCTAAGATAACTAGCATGCAATTGAATGGCGTGGAACTTTGCGGTGGCTTAGAATGTACGTTATTTTAGTTTTATATATATTTCAAATGCGATTTAGCGACGCATTTATTTTCTAGATCCCAAACCAAGAACCGCCATTACGCTGCGAATCACTTGGTCGCCGTCCCAAGTATTGACTTTTGGGGCTAGTCCCCCCCAACCTGTGCCTACCAGACGTCAACCCACTTGGCCTCAAGAGGAGAGTCCACAGATCGACTACAGTGAAACCAGGCCCAGTCAACCAAGACTCGAGGATAATGGAGAGATGTTTGTGGGTAATAATGAGTCACTGTCAGTGTTCCAGAATCCTGGATGGGGTACTGCCCCCCAGCAGACGAATCCGATCAGAGGTACTACCACCCAGCCGAGGATAACAAATCCCGCTCCACAGCGGACGACACCAGAACCTGGTCGATCTTCTGCCCCCCAGCAGGCGGTGAGAAGCCCAGTAGAGCTTGTTCCCCAGCAGAACCCTTCATCCAATGGGATTCCCTGCGGTCGGGAGAGAGCTAGTATCACTCCATTCATCTTCCAAGGAGAAAGCCTGCAGCGAGGTCAGCTCCCATGGTTGGTAGCGATTTTCGAGCGCCGGGAGAGCAACGGACCCGCCTTCATCTGTGGAGGAACCCTGATCTCCACATCCACGGTACTATCGGCCGCCCATTGTTTTCGTGCTCCTGGAAGGAACTTGCCTGCCTCTCGACTGGCCGTCTCCTTGGGGCGAAACACTCTGGCTATTCACTCAGATGGAGAATTTCGCGGAGTATCCCAGCTGATCATCCACGAAAACTTCCAAATCAAACAATTCACGGAGGCCGATTTGGCGCTGGTCCGATTGGACGAACCTGTAAGGTGAGTCTATGAAACAAACATATTAAATATACACAACTACTGCCTATTTATACTTATATTTTAACAAGGTACACGGACTACATAGTGCCTATTTGCCTGTGGAGCACCAGCAACCGCATGGACTTGCCCCAGGGTCACAAGAGCTATGTTGCCGGCTGGGGACCAGATGAGACCGGCACCGGCCACACGGAGGTATCCAAGATCACTGACCTAAATATCGTCATCGAATCGAACTGTGTCCAGGAGCTGCCCCATGTGCTGGTCCAGCCGAGCGCCCTCTGTGCCAAGAAGACGGGTGCAGGACCTTGTGCCAGCGATGGAGGTGGACCATTAATGCTCCGGGAGCAGGAAGTTTGGGTGCTGCGGGGAGTGATCTCTGGAGGTGCTATAAACGAAAAGGAAAACACCTGCGAGCTCTCCAAGCCATCCGTATTCACCGATGTGGCCAAACACATAGATTGGGTTCGCCGGAACATGTGGAATTAAACAGCAAATGAAGTTTGCCAAAAAAGAAGGCATGTCGCCTTCCTGAAGAGATTTCTCCTAATGAATGTACTCCAAGTTACGTAATCGGAAGATCCATGCATTACTGCCCATTACTGCGCTCTGGGTAATTCTAAGTGGTTTCATTAATCATTGAAAAAATAAATCAAAGCGGAGCATCTTGAATACACTGCCAACTATTTCTTAACTCTTGTTATGATAAACATCTTTATCATTATTTGATCAATGGTATTATCACTATTATCTTTATCGTAAATTGTAATACTTTAAATTATTATAACAGTGGGTTTTATACTGATTTAAATCATTACTAAACATACATAATTATTACCATCGAAAAGTGCTTGAATTTTATTGATAATCAGAAATAACAATAATTAATCTTGAAACCTTTTGGAACACAAATTCAGAATTGCTTTTCATGCTCATTCGCAAAATAAACGCTTATATAATTTAACATTTTAAATTATTTTTAAAAAGACTCGAGTCAGATATAAACCAATTTATTGTTGTGTTATAAAATTGTAACTTATGCTCTTAAGCCCGAAAATAATTTTAAGTTAAACCCAGTTTTGACCTGCCAAAATCCTTTTTCGCAGAGTATACCCACGTCACTAACTTTGATCGGGTTGGGAGAGTCAACCAGCTTTGTTTTGGATCGGACTATTCAGCTAGATCGGAAACTAATACGAATTGGCTGAGCTAACACCAGTCATTCATAGCGCGACTCTCAATGAGTGCGGTTTAACCTCAGAACCTCGATTAGATTGAATACGCGTATAGTTGCATTGCAGTCGCATTAATTTATCATAAATATTTAATGTTCCGGAAAAGGTTGGTACTCGCGATGAGCCATCTGCAGCTGCTTGGTTTTCTGATTGCCGTACTAAAAATCAGCCATATAAGTGCCCAAAACCTGCCATATATCCAGTGTCCGATGATATTTCGGTATCTGGAGTACGAGAATCAGTTCATAGGACACTTAAAGCTAGTTCTGGATAGAACGAACACGGAAAACGTGGTGCGTGTTGAACTTTCCCAGCCTGGCAGGGACACACCGGTAAGTTTTCCCAAATGTTTAATTCTTTTACAATATTTAGGCTTAGTAACGTTAGTGTTATCAAGCATTGACCTCACTCTCAGATCGAATGTCCGATTTTCCGCAATCGATCTGGGCGAGCTCATTGGTCAAGTTGATTCTCATGGGAATTGCATGGCTGATACTGATAAGACAAGTCGCGTCCGGAAAAACCCCCTACCACAAAGCTCCCCAGTTGAATTCTCTACCGCTTTCCTTAAAGTTGTGGAACAGGTTTGCCATTTGTCGAGAGACCTGCCGCCTCAGCTCAGCTGCTTATATTGTTGTTATTCTGCCAGAGCTTCGGTTTTGCCAGTTGCGCTATGTTTACATAGGTATAAACCCCCCACAGAGTGACGTCGGGATTGGAATTTATAATATATAAAGTGACGCAGACTGTTTACCTTCTATTGAACTCTCTATTCTTGTTTCAGTCGTCTCCGGGCAGTCTTAACTTCTTGGAGGATCAGGATTCGCTGAGGTATCGCTTGTCCAACAACGAGCCCATCAACTACAGAATTGACTTTCCCACGCCGGGCGTGGTGCCCAAACTCACAAAGGTTTCGGTCAATGGAGAAGTTGTGTGCGAGGCGAGGCCCTGTAAGTAAATCTTAGCAAAAAGAAAACAAATTTTAAATTAAATGTCCAAGAATGTAATATTATATTATATATATTTTTTCTTTACTTTACCATTCATTATTAATTTCCTTACAGTTGGAGCTCCAAGCTCAAGGCTAACTCTGTCGCGAACTCTGGGAACTTCTGTGCCCTTGTCCGCAATTCCGCCTTCTCAGCGAACTGATCACCAATGGCCCCAGACCCCTCAGAGGAACTACACAGTATATGAGGTGGAGGAGGAGACTACTCAAAGACGCCGCCCACAGCAACCAACTCCAAGGCCACGGCCACAACAGCCTCCGACTAATCAGCGTCCGCGTCCACAACCCGTGCCTCAATTGCCACAAGAACCAGAGTTCCAGACCCCAGCCAGACCTCCAGTTCGACCATCAAACCCGTCCGCACAAGTATCCAAGTCCTATCCCCAAACCATCGGCCAACTAAGCGGCATCTGTGGGCGCGAGAAGATCATCCAGACACCCTTTATCCACAACGGCATTGAGGTGGAGCGGGGTCAGCTGCCCTGGATGGCAGCTCTTTTCGAGCACGTGGGCAGGGATTACAACTTCTTGTGCGGCGGAACGCTGATCTCGGCCAGAACAGTGATCTCGGCTGCCCACTGCTTCCGCTTTGGCAGCCGGAATTTGCCGGGCGAACGGACTATAGTTTCGCTGGGGCGGAACTCCTTGGACCTCTTCTCATCGGGAGCCACAGTAGGTGTGTCGCGACTTTTAATCCACGAACAGTACAATCCCAATTTATATACCGACGCAGATTTGGCCCTGCTGCAGTTGTCTAATCACGTTGAGTAAGTGCATTTAATCATTGATTTTGTTTGTCAAATTTGTTAACTTGAATTTGTAACTACACTTAGTATTGGAGACTACATCAAGCCCATCTGTTTGTGGAATGAGAACTATCTGCTCGAACTGCCCTCGGGTCACAAGTCCTATGTGGCTGGTTGGGGTGAGGATGAGAAGGGCAACCGAAACACGCGACTGGCCAAGATGACCGACACGGACATCATCACCCAGTGGGAATGCCGTGGAAATCTGTCCGAGGAGAGCGCCAAGTTCATCACCTCACACACGATCTGCGCCAGCAATGCCCAGGCATCCGGTCCCTGCAGCGGAGACTCCGGCGGCGGACTGATGCTCCAGGAGGAGGATATCTGGATGCTGCGCGGCGTCGTCTCAGCCGGACAGCGAATGACCAACAGATGCAACCTGACGCTGCCTGTCATCTATACGGATGTGGCCAAGCACATCGAGTGGCTGGTCAGGAGCATGTGGTTCTGAGAGATTTTCCAAGAGATTAGTTGAATTGAGTGCCAAAATAAATTATGATATAGTTTGTAAAGCTGTCCCAAGATAACAAAGGTTTGAAAGCATTAGCCTTATCAAAAAAGGGAATGAATAACTTTAACTACAGTTTGTATGCACAAGAAATTTCACGTACTTGTGGTACCCACTTTAGGGAAGGGTATCTCAATTGAAAGATTGCATCGGCCAGCAGAGCTGCCAGCGGCGATTTGTCAAAGCCGGCAATTGCATTCCATTTGCATGCAGTTGAGGCATTCACTCGGCACAAATGACATCGCAACGTTGTTCCCTGTCTCGTAATGAGAACAAATGGAGGTGGCGTCAAAAGTCGCGTCGCAGTCGCTAGTGAAACGCTGGGAAAACGCGCCCGAGGAACAACAGGTGCTTTCCCTCATTTCATTTCAGCTCACGCTCTCTCATGTTTTTCCTCTCCAAGTCACTCTCTCTCTCTCTCTCTGCGCAGCGCACATATTCCGCCTGGGGAGCAGCATATCCTGTTGAATGGACTTCTCGGCTCCGGCGGAACTCGAAAGTTGTTGCATACTCTACGGCATTGGTCGTACTGATACCGTTAGTCGTGCGTATCCGGAGTCCGGACAGTCGACGTTCAGCCTTCAGTTCGCACGGTTCGGCAAGCGGTGGCAAGCTGGATAGATAAGGCCAGATAACGCCAGATAACGCTAGATAACACCAACCAATCCATATAATCGGACATAATCCCGTGTGCCGATCGAGAATTCTTGACGGGCGTGCGTGTGTGCGTGTGTGCGAGAGTGTGTGTGTGTCAGTCAAGTGTGTGTGCGTATTACAAGCATATGTATTAATCATTTAAGCAGTGACTTTAATGCTGTAATTTCGCCTGATTGATGGCTGGACATGACTCTGGGTCGCGTTTTCCGCGATGCCCGAATCTGAAATCCAGCGAGCTCCTCAGTCCGTCTGAACATGCTTGAATTGCCGCATTTCGAATCGAAGAAGTGTATTAGCAGAATGCTGCATTGCCGTAGTCGGGCAATTTATTGCCGTGCCCGCAACTGAGAATCTGAATCGCTGAAAAGAGGAAACCACCATCCACCCATCCATTCATTTATCCACACTCATCGCACCCATTTGGCTTCCTAATCATCCTTGTTCCAATGACAAATGCAATGCGGGCGATTGCTGCAATCGCAGCAGGAGTGGGTTCAGTGGCCGCCACGGTCGCAACCAGCACCACCAGTACCATCAGCGGCGGCACCACCACCACCATCAACCCCAGTGGCGGCACCACCATCGGCGGGAATGGCACATCCAGTGGAAGCAGCGGATTCTCTACAAATTCCACGCTGCTGGACGCCGATCATCTGCCGCTGCAGCTCACGACCGCCAAGGTGGATCTGGACATTGAAATCGACATCCAACTGCTGACAAATGGCTATGATGGCACAACGGTGAGTTGCGGATGAGGAATGGAGAGATGAGGGACTGGGTCGATTGTATTTATGTGGCTGCCAACGAGGCATTCATTGGGCTTTGGGTTTGGCTTCGGATGCGGCCTTAGCTTTGGCTTTATGTCCAATGTGGAGCTCGTAAAACGCGAGGAACACGGGACAAAAAGATTTATTAAAATTGTGGTTGGCTATTTAGAACCATATTATTATTATATGTCAAGCAATCAAATGTTTGTGAACTACAATTAGAAACACAATATTTGTTTTCCATAGGTACTTTCGCAGAAAGAACTATATACAACACGATTTTATTTTCAGTGTAGTTTCAGGTATCCAGCGCCACTATAATTTACAATGTCTTTGTCTCCGATCGGGTGATGTAGGGTATTGGCCTTCATGAGCATTTCACTTTTATTACGTGCTGGCATATTTCCCAAACATTGTCGTAGAGTTTTCTGGGCGGTTCCGTGGTTTATGGGGCGTATACGCAATCCGCGGGCAGATTGCTTAATGAATTGTCAAGAGAAAGGGGTGCAAAAAGTTATCCAATGAGGGAAGTCTGGGTGATTATCACCCGATTATCACACACATCCCGCACGCCTTTATAATATTTAATACAAAGTTTAAATTATAACAAAAGGTTGGCAGTTAGGAAAAGTTTTCTCCGTTGGCATTCCTTTTAATTTATATCACTTTTAGCCAACCAGCTGGTAAATGAAAACGAATGTGAGCCTCATTAGCAGCCAGCACATGGAGAAACTTTTGCTAGGATGCGAGTACACACCTCCATCGATGCATAATCCGGTTTTCAAAGGAACCCCGCCAAGGATGTATACCAAAACCAAAGTTTATCCCTTTTTTCACTCGTGTGTATTTCATTTTCCCCCCCTTTTTTTTGTTTTTTTTTATTTTTGCTTTTTTTGGGAGAACGAGCAATTTACGTGCTTGGTGTGGCAGCAAAGTAAAGGATATGAGGCAACGCACGCAGACGACGATGACGATGACGATGACATAGATATAGATCTAAATACTTGTTGTGTGGAACGGCAAAGTTGTGCTCATCTGTTCGCACGTTTAACTTTCAATCGAATGTAAATAATGAGTATCACGTAAGTTGGGTGGAGCAAGGCCATTTATCGCAGGATCACGTTGTCATCATGTTTATGTGCCGCACATTTTCCACGTAAATACATTTTCAACTAATTTACAAACTGTTCAGGGCGTATTTACTGCTCTGATTTACCGAACGCTAACTGGGTCAATTTTGGCTAATCGCCTGATGAAAAGTTCACATTTTTCCACTTACATGATGCACTTATATCGAGTGCACTTGTTATACCCGTTACTCGTAGAGTAAAAGGGTATACTAGATTCGTTGAAAAGTATGTAACAGGCAGAAGGAAGCGTTTCCGACCATATAAAGTATATATATTCTTGATCAGGATCAATAGCCGAGTCGATTTGGCCATGTCCGTCTGTCCGTCCGTCTGTCCGTCTGTCCGTCTGTCCGTCTGTCCGTCTGTCTGTCCGTATGAACGTCGAGATCTCAGGAACTACAAAAGCTAGAAAGTTGAGACTAAGCACACAGACTCCAGAGACATAGACGCAGCGCAAGTTTGTCGATTCATGTTGCCACGCCCACTCTAACGCCCACAAACCGCCCAAAACTGCGACGCCCACACTTTTGAAAAATGTTTTAATATTTTTTCATTTTTGTATTGGTATGGTAAATTTCTATCGATTTGCAAAAAAACTTTTTGCCACGCCCACTCTAACGCCCACAAACCGCCCAAAACTGCCACGCCCACACTTTTGAAAAATGTTTAAATATTTTTTTATTTTTGTATTGGTCTTGAAAATTTCTATCGACTTGCAAAAAATCTTTTTGCCACGCCCACTCTTACGCCCACAAACCGCCCAAAGCTGCCACGCCCACACTTTTGAAAAATGTTTTGATATTTTTTCATTTTTGTATTAGTCTTGTAAATTTCTATCTATTCGCCAAAAAACTTTTTGCCACGCCCACTCTAACGCCCACAAACCGCCAAAAACTGTCCTTCGCACTTACACTAGCTGAGTAACGGGTATCAGATAGTCGGGGAACTCGACTATAGCGTTCTCTCTTGTTTTTTTTATAGACCAGACAACTTGAGACCAGTCTCAATTGAAGAGAGCTAACCGCAGCTTGACACTGACATTTGTGCCCATCATCTGTCAGCAGAAAAGTGTCTTTTTTCCTCCCGCTTTTCTTTTCTTTTCTCTGACATTTGCATACTGCATCACGCATACGCCGCGTTGTGCATTCTAATTGAATTATTAATTTGCACTCGACGAATCTTGGCTGCATGCATAAAAAGCGGGTTTATGCTCGTACTTTTCATGAATAGTCCCCAGTTTCCAGTTCCCAGTTCCCAGTCCCCATCCGCCCTATCACCTCCTTTAATCCATTGTGATTTCGCGTTCTTGGATGGGATTCCGCATTTTCTAGTCGCGAGGCAAAAACTTCGGCTTGCCATTGTTCGCAGGCTTTGCATAGCAATAATAATAAAATATTAATAGACTTATTTGTTATTGCCGCTGCCATGTGGATTGTGCTTTCCATTCAGCAAATCGCCTCCTTTGTTATCCCAACGCACATATATTCTTATACATATATGTATATGTATCAGTATTCGAATTGAACCAGATCCTCTGGAATTTGCGCAAATTTCCGCCGGCAATTTGTCCAAATCAGTGGGCAGCAAGTGGGAGGGGGCGTGGCCCGATTGCTATCGATAGGCCGGCCAATTGAAATCACACTTATTTGGTATAATTGTAATTGTTTGCTTTTGGCGACTACACAATTTATTGCAGTGAAATTGTACGCTGTTTTCCAATAGCCCAAAGCCTAATTGCAACATTTTCTTTTGTGGTTCATTTGGCTAGTATTTGGCTGAATGTGACACTAAAATAATATTATTAAGCTAAAAATGATGTATATAATTTACACTTTATTGAAATGCTCTTTAAATTACTTGAAGCGTTTAAGAATTATCAAATGATTAAAAGTAACACACCCTTTCTGTTCCCAGTTTTTTTTGGGCCCAAAGATAATGTTAATAGCGGTTTAAAAAACTTTTTAAATAGCATTCCTACATGGCTTTACCCTTACTTCAAATAATCGCTTTTTTGTCGTATTAATTTTATGTTTTGTAGAAACTTTGTTGCTAAAGTTTTAAAGTTTAAAACTAGAGACGTCTGTTTAGTGTCTATGCCTAATTCCTTCCGACGTAGATATTTGAGGTATTCGGAACACAAATATTCCATTATTGTGGTAACTTTATTTTAAGCATAACATACATCTAAATTTGATGCTTACGCGCGGTAAATTTCAATTAGCTCATGGCTACCTAAAACAAGGAGTCGGGGAAGTGTAGGAGAGTAGCAGTATAAATTTCACCAATTTCGCCTAATTAAATGTGTGTGACAGCTGGCTGCCATAATCACGGGGCTAGCCGCAATATAAATGAGCTGAATGCTGGCGTTCCCTACAGAATAGGGTCATGCATGTATACAATAAAGTACATACATATATATGGAGACCGCATGGGGAACACACACATCACGGCACACACACGGTACACAACCAAATGGAGGTGCATCCAGATCCCGATTCTGAAGCCACCATCACGGCCATTCCACATTAATCTTGGCCACAAGAGCCACAATGTGTTTGTCTAGGTGTTCCCATTTAATTGCACCCTCCACTCTTTTCCACAGTGACTTGCGTTTTTTGCTCTGTTTGCTGGTGGGTTTTGGAAAAGGAAAAGCAAATGAAAATAGCGAGTTATTCGTGATTTTTATGTTGTCTGCATTTCGCTTACCTCTTTCATTTTAGGGCCAGGTGAATGGGGCTAAGGATACACGATGAGCAGTCAGAGGGATTCAGAATTCAGTAAGCTCCAAAAGGTTCGCTGCTGATTGACCATAAACCCAGTTTTTATTTGCTGCTCTGTTAGCCCATGTGTGTGTGTCTTTGGGTCCATTTTATTTGTATGTTGCCCTTTTGCAGCCATTTTATGAAGCTCTTCTCCACGAGTTGAGCCCTTGCCATCAATGGTTCGCCAATGACACAAAAGTGCAGAACGATTACTCGTGACAAGTCAATTTAATGGGGCCACGACCATATAAAATTCCTAGGGTCATGTCAATCATCCGCGCCGGGTGTTCAAGTTTGCCAGCCATTGCCAAAACACAATCAAGATAATCGACTACATTTTTATTGCTGGGAAATCTGAGTTTCCTAGCTGGGAGAATTTTCCCAAACACTGGTAGAAACTGTTGAACTATTTAGAACTACTTCAGGAATTTAGTAAAGTCCTCGAAAGATTTATAAATTAAATATCTTGTTCTTTTTTTTATGATTAAGATAATCAAAATAATATGCATATTATGCATACACATATCTGGATGTTTTTAATATGTAAAGAACCATCGGAAAAATATAACAATTACTACATTTCTGTTTCAACTTAACCATTTATATACACAATTGTGTTTATTTTGTAACCCAATAGCTTAACGTAATTGTTCAAAGATTGTTTTGCGTGTAGTTGCTTGGGAAAAGAACAAGTAATTGAATTTTTCCCGATATGAAAGGATAAAATGAGACCATCTGCCATTGAGACCACTGTGCAAGTGTGTGGGAACTTGACACTTGGCTAAGAGAAATCCGTGAGATATGGTTCTCTCTCAGCCATTCTAGTCGCCATTTTTTCTCCTTTCAATTGAAACAAGTGCAGTTGCATTGATGTATCTGTATTTACACTCCACTGGCGTGTGAGTGTGTGTGTGTGTGTGTAAGTGTCTGCAGTGGTGTTTGTGTGCAGACGACACTTGTGCGAGTTAACGGGCTGTTTGTGTTAAGCACACAACTGAACGCCACTGACTGACATCGTTCACTTGCCAAGTTTTTCCCTTTGCTTCCATGGAAGATCCCAAAAGGAAAAATATATATATGCCAGTGGTAGAAGTATAAAATCGATGCTCTCACAAAAATAGGAGATGCGGATGAAAATGGCATGCAGAAGATTAAGTTCGATAGGTTGAGCGGCGATGGGCGATGGGCGATGCAGATACTGCACTTACAATCAGCTCAAGGGCTCCCTTGCAACCGCTTACCCCTCCTGTGTTGCACATCAACGACCCTCCGCTTCATCTCCTGTTGCAGCTAATTATCCCGAAGTTGACAATACGCCCCGGGCAAATCAACATGGCAATCTGCTGAATAGCTGCCAAAACAAACAATCGCCGGTCCTCCGAAAATTGGCAGGCAATAGAGCAGCGATAAGGCAAACAATGCTGCAGCATTTGATTTACCTTCCAAGTGCCCAGGAACATTACCTCACACAATGTCCAATCGGAGCACAACAATCGGCCTTTGGTAATTATCATTGCTATTGAGTGCATTCGGTGGATGGACTTAATGTTTTAGCCTATTAAACAGCACTCTTGAGTTTCGCAAACAGCACTAAAGTTCGTCTATTAAGCAATCTTAAAGGGTATACTAAAGGAAACGATTAAAAACATTGAGTTAAAATCCGAAAAAGGTTTTCTGCAAGAAGCAATTTAATTGATGCTTGAAAGTTGAGAGCCGTAAAAGTTTATTTAAATTGGTAAAATTGAAACTAAAATCTATATATGAAATTGCTCAACTCTGGTCAGCTAGCTTATCGTCCTGCGGTAATTAACGGGTTTACGATCTTGAAAAAGCAATTAACTAAGAGTATTTTGCAAGCATGCTTCGCAAGCCCCAAATAAAATGAATTTTTAATAACAACTTGCCACAGCCGGGGGCAAAATGGGACGTGGTGTGTCCCAACTTCATGTCCATCTTGGGGTTATTTTAATTATTTATCCGTCGGCAAATTCGACAAGAGCGTGGCTGTGTCTGTGTCTGTCTTGTGGTCAAAGGTAGTGTCTTTAGCATGTCCGAAAAATGGCAGCCAAACACTTGGTACAAGTGTGAAAACCTCGCTCGAGGGAGAATAAACTTGTTATCCATCATCGACGGTCGGAGGGGGAGGAATCTAATTAGTTCATTCATAATTGAGGACGCTGCTCATCTTGGCAGGCGCTCAACTGAAGGAGGAAAATCCCTACTTAATGTCACACACTTTTCCGCGCCATCAGGCGCTCATTTGCATTTAATGGCCATGCATACATAGATGCTCAGATGCTGAGATGCTGAGATCCTTAGATGCTGAGGGCCTCAATTACGACAGTTTTGACAGCCAGACACATGTGTCTGCGAGAATTTTTCCCCTTTCTTTCCTTTCGGCTTCGTTTAATTAAGCCGAAATTTCAACAAAGAGCCCAAACGCTCACGCACATCAGCATTCCCGTTGACAGCTGTCTGCAGGAGCAACTTTGAGTCCTGTACGTCCTTGCAATCCTCGACGAGCATTGACAGTCCACACAATGGCCAACAGATGAGAGATAGCGAGATAGCCGACTCTCGCAATTGTCAGTGCAGTTAGCATCTGCTCAAGTGTTCCATTGCCACATCACCTCCAGCCATTTCACATTGCATAACGAGGCAGCAAGTGTGTTTAGCTGAAGCGAAACTTTAAGTTCTGGAAGAAAGTTTACGAAAGCAAAGAACAAATATTTGTTGGGCGCATAAATCAGCTGTCTAGGCTCTAGAATTATCGCTTCTACGTGAGATTCCCAGCCCTGTGTGTGAAAGCCTTTCTTCCTACGACTTGCCAAGAGACGCCCACAGCATTTCTTGTTTATTGTTCGAATTTAAATATATGCTAAACAGCACGAAGCAGCGAATTTACTCGCTTTTGGCCACCCAACCAAATAGGGTTCAATGCGCCGCAAAAACCTTTGGGCTTGCAAAGTTCAAAGTGCAGGAAAATTGAAAATGTATTGAGCGAACACTGAGCGAAAAACGAGAGATTTTAAAAAGACTTGGAGAATTTAAGAAGCCATCAAGAGGAACACTATGAAAATTGCAGGAACATTGAAATTGTGCTATTGAACATATCATAATACATCAATGCGGTTCTATAACTACTAACCAGCAATTAAATATATAGCAATTTAACATTCCTAAGCAATTTCTTTCAATGTAAGAATTGCACATTTTCTATGTGTTCGACAGGAAAATCTCATTATACATACAGAATTGCTCTTTGAACTGAATAGGAAACTGAGGCATAGCGGTTATGTTTTCCCCAGGTCCTTCAGCATTGTTAAGGCGTTTTCGGTCTAGTAATTGCACAGAACACTTAATTAACAACTATGCTGTGCCCCGGGTCATGTGGCACTGGCTCTGATGTTTGTTATCCTTGCAACTCATGTTGCCGTCGGCGGAAGTGCTCAAATGACACTGTAAAGTGTGGAATACTCGGCGAGTCCTTTGGTACCATTCGCTTATTATTCAGCCTGTCGGCTCGTCCTTTCCACTTGTAAATCACACTACTTCCGCCTATCCAGACGGCCAGACAAAGAACAGACAGTCGCATGGTGGGCAAAAATGCCACCTTTTCTCTTGTTGTCCTGCCAACAGGTTTTGTGCCTTATTATTGTACGGCCTCCAGGTGTTCTCCGCGTGTGTGTGTGTGGGTGTATGGGAGTGTGTGTGGGTGTGTTGACGTTTAATCAACGCATTGTGCCATTTAACTCTGCAAACAAAGGCAAAGCACCCAAGTGCGACTTTAGCTAGCCTGGTATTTCTCACGTCCCACCGCCCACCACCCTTTTTCCTTCCCGGGAGGAGAGGAGCAGAGGCAGAGCTCCTTGTTGACTTATGGAGGCCTCCGGGGAACGGAACGCGGACCACGAGCATTTGTTGTCCACTTTTATTGCCAATTAAATGCAGTAACTGGTGTCACAGTTGTTCCTTCTGTTTTCCTCTCCTCTCCCACTCCCCAGCTGTTAAAATATCTTTTAGCCAACAGTTGGCAGATGCTTTGTTTAGCTTTTACTTTGCCCGGTGAAAGCATCTAAATTTAAGCATATATCTTAGAGTGGAAAATGGGACTTAAAGGGAAGGCGGTCCAAAACAATTGTAAACAGTCAAATGTACGCTTAAACTTCTTAAGTTACAATTTTGTTGTTTAAAATCCATTTATAAATCAAAATGTTACATGAATCAATAGGCTTTGCTTAATTAAAATACTCACAATGTGAAAAATACATTCTCAAACAGCACACAAAATATAAAAGCTGCGAATTACAGGAATAAAATGTAGCTATTTCGTTTCAATGCAGAAAACATTTTTGGATTGTGCAAATACAACTGGAGAAGATGGAAAAGAGTCAGCACTAGTATTTAAAGTCATTTATGTGACAAAGCAATTCCATTGAGCCACTTTCAATTCTTTAATAAAAGATGTTGGCAAGCTCTACCTTAAATTAAGTGAAAACGGGCATTTTTTATGGTACTCCGATGGTCTCCGATGGAGGATATCGCAGAGTCACGCTTCCACTTCCGGAGTGTTAACTGCTTTTTAATGATGCCTCCTCTGCCGCCAAAGAAACAGCGACATGAACATAAACATTAACATCAGTGTAATGTGTAATGTTCGGCTGCATTACTGAATCTGGGCGACAGCTGATGGTGAGTTTAATGAAAATTCACTTGACATGAGATGGCATTTCGTGTAAATTTTATAATCTTAAGTGTCTTTTATTGTCCAGCGCACTTCGCTGGTGATGTTCAGCGTCAATTAATTTTGTTTACTGTACACAAATGGAGCATTTCACGTGGCAATCCCTTTGGCAACCCGTTCCTTGTGTACTTAAGTGCTCTACTCTTATAGGGCGAATCAATATAGTTTATGAATAAGTAAGCGCAGTGTAGTGCATTTATATTGCCGCCTGGGGCGCTTGTTGCTTTGGTCGAGTTAAATATTTACGCAATTTGAGTTATGTTCGAAGTGCCCATGGTTACCTTAATCTAAGCATGAATAAATTAAGTTTTGTAAAAGGTAATACATGATATTGCGCATACGTCCCGTTGCTCAGCCCGTAAGTATGCCGTATTTATGGCATTCTACGACCGCATTTGAGCCGATTAAACTAAAGTTTCCATTTCAAACAATTAACAATTTGAAAGTAATTAAGCAGCTTATGCACAACACACACACACACGTGCAGCAAGAACAATTTTAATTAAACAAAAAGTTCCGGGTCCAAGCTGCAAAAGTCTGAAAACGAACAAAATATATATACGGCGTCGGCAGTTTTATGTTTGAATTAATTAATTGCATTTGTCAGCGGTTTCGGGTCTGCTTTTGAGCATTTTATTATGGCCTTCATTATGGTTATTTATTCCCGTGGCAATAACGCGCAAAGGATACCCAGCTGCAGGCACTTCGGATCCTTTGAATTCGGCGAATCCTTTTTCTCCCTGCCAAAGTAATTGCACTGCGCTCGCCGTGTTGTGCCCATTCGTATTAATTAATAAATTAATTTACAGGACTCAATTGTTCAATTGAGTAAATAGTTGGGGCCACCAAAAGCGAAGGCAACCGCCGGAATGCCAACATGTCTGGTTGCCCAAGAGCAAAAGAAACCACAAGACAAATTCCAACTCAAAGTTGCCACAAACAGATGGATACATAGACATACTCATACATGAATAGAGATTTCTTGGGCAAAAACGTGGTGGGCGGCAAGGCGCTTAGTAAAACAAATTAATTTTACTACGGGCCTGGATATTTTCTGGAAATTTTGTCAATTTTAATTATGAATAATGCCACTTGGTGGGTAGCTTGGTGAGCTTCTTGAAGAGGATTGCCTCTTGCGGTCCTGCCACAGATGCCACAAATGATTGATAGTTTTTTTGTATGGCCAAGGCATGCGTGCCACAAACAGCCAGGATGACAACGGCGAAGGAAAATGAATGGAGCGAAGTTCAGGGAAAACTGATGCAGATGCCAGCTAATTAAATTCGAAAAATATTTCACAAATTTAATTAGTTTGTGTGCGGAGATCAAAGACATGTGGCAAAGTAGCAATTCAGCCACTTAAGCAGGGGAAGAAACACGTAAAAGTTTTCAGTGATTAATATAAATAGTTTTTTAGTAAATTATGAAGTTGAAAAGTGGTACATAAAAGTACATAAAAGTGGTACCATGAAATAAAAACTTTATTGTAAGCCATGCTTTACGATCTTAAGCTCGCACTACATACATTTATTGTACCAACCCATATAACAACCCATTCGAAACTCGTTCCATTGCAGTTGACATCGTTCTACAATGAGAGCAGCTGGACAAATGCGTCTGAAATGGATACAATAGTTGGTGAGGAACCGGAGCCGCTGTCACTTGTGTCAATTGTAGTTGTTGGTAAAGTAAATGTCGTTGAATGTACAGCAAAAGCCACCCACCTACAGCACCGCCCCACCAACACTCGACCACTTTCATCGCTCTCACGGACACGGACACGGACATGGACATGGACACGACAATTATCTGTAAAATTGCTTGTTGCATGTGACACAAACACAAATACCACGCACACGCACACACTCACACGCACACGCACACCCATCCCTCGATGTTCGCCCGCCCACATAAGTATGCTATATCATATAGATACCCTTAGCTGCGATTATGGGTGTGATATTTGATTTGGACTCGCCGCAGGCATCTTCCTATCGGTGCTGATATTCCTCTCGGTGGCCGGCAACATCCTGGTGTGCCTGGCCATCTACACGGAGCGCAGCCTGCGCCGGATCGGCAATCTGTTCCTGGCCTCGTTGGCGATTGCGGATCTCTTCGTGGCCTCGCTGGTGATGACCTTCGCCGGTGTCAACGATTTGCTGGGTGAGTAGCGTACCCCTCTAATGCCATGCGGTAGCTCTTCAGTTTGCGTAATGGAATATTGCAATTGAAATTCGCGTTAGCCCAGCAATGAAATTTATGCAAAATGCTGCAGGCTACTCCAGTGCTAACGAAAATAAAAAATGAAAATATGCGAATATGGGAATATGGGAACATGGGCACCACGAGGGTGTTGCTCCACTCAACCATCCGCGCACCACTCGAGCCCATTTGACATGCCTGGCAGCGCTTAAAGCCGGATTTTATGTGGCTTTGTCAATGCCTTTTAAAGTGTCAGCTGCACAAGTCGACGCACGAGTTCCCCGACTTTTCCGAGTTTCCCGACCGGGCGTCCATTGTGATTGCACAAGACTTCCTCCTTTGCTCCTATGCTGTACACCAAAAACGAGGGCTGCCTTTGCATTTTTGAGCAAATAAACACTTGGCTTATGTCGGACTCCAGGCTCCAATAAGCCTTGTTTCATTTAAATTCCTTTGAAATATTTCAAACACTTTTACACAAAGACGTTTTAAAGTACAGCTTACGTGTTTCAATTAAAGTACGCATCTTAAAGGAACCTTTTATGTTAAAAAAAACTTGTGTACCAAAGTAAGTACTTCAATTTTTGAATAAAATTATGTCCAAAATCCGTTGATTTAGCTTTAAAATTGCTTATTATTCTCACACAAGTGATACTAGTGATATTGTTAAAATTTCTATACTTTCATTTATTCAAACTACATCGCTGGCCCTCGACAACCCATCGGTGGACGAAAGGTTGGAGTCAGCGAAACAGGAATTTCATTTTATACCAGTTGTACATCTGGTGCCATGGCTAACATGCAGATGCCGAGTGCTACCACACATTTTGATTATTTTCCATTAGCCATTCCGAGTGCAGCCATGGCAGTCATTCCTTGAGTTATCCTGCCAGAGGATTCTTTCCCATTCCGATACATTTCTCGCCATTGAGGCTGACAAAGTTTCGCTTAGCTGCAGTCTAGAATATGGAATGGCGCTATATGTGTGGCCCAGTTTCATATCCAAACAATTTGAGTGTCGTTTATGGGTGCATTTTATTAATTCGAGCTGCAGCGGAGATGGGAACATTGGCTAAGTAAATAAGAGGAAAACTAGAGAGAACGCTAAAGTCGAGTTTCCCGACTATCAGATACCTTTTACTCAGCTAGTGAAAGTGCTAACGAAAACCTTTTGCTTGCTCAAGTTTCTGGCTTATATAGTTTCTGAGTTCGAAGCGTTTATACGGACGGACAGATGCGCGGACATTCTTACTTCTGATTAAGATTATGTATAGGGTCGGAAACGCTTCCTTCGACTAACTGGTATACCCTTTATTCTACGAGTAACGGGTATAATTAGGCGAGAGCCTTGCCATGCAAAACTTTTCAGCTGCCACTTGGGTAATTGGGGGATTGAGGAGCCGGGCTAACAACGTGTTCCGGTTCAGGAAACATGCAGCTGACATCAATGTGTTGGGACTCGCTAGCACACGCGGCAAAAAAGTGGAAAATCATAAACAGCAAACAAAAGAAGAAAACTGCCAGCTTGTCATATGAGTCTGAAAATGTGAGCGGAATCCAAAGCGAAGCGATGCGGTGAAGTGAAGTTGGGAAAAAATGGAGATGAGTTGAGGTGACATGTGTCAGAATTGCCAAACTGTGCATGATGAAAGGGGACTTTGGGCTATGGGACATTCAAAATACAGGAAATCTGGATATTAGTTTACCCAATAACAGTGGCTCAATATACAAGAAACTATAGAAATAGAAATATAAATAATTTGGCATTAAATAAAGTGCTCATAAATTGCCTCAGCTTCTGAAAACCCCTCGAAAAATACCCAAATACGCCACTGCAACCGCCTTCTTACCGCCGAGGGTGTGTGAAAATAATAAACGACTTTGGCACTTTGAGGAGACGAGTGCCGCGTAAGCGAGAGTGTGAAAAAATAAATAAAAACGCTCAGCTGCTCAAGACAAACAGCAGCCTGGGGTCCTGCGACACCCACACTTATGCACACACATCCCACACACTCACACATCGAGTGGCACACACGGTGGCAAATTATTTTCGCCAAGGCAACATTTAGCACGCTCGAAGACAGGCAAATCAGCAAATAAACATGGTTCGCAATTGGATAAATTCAAACAACAACAGACCCGGCCAGATCCGACAGATGCTGCCAGCCCGAGGAATCGGAAAAACATATAGCATAAGGAATACTTTTTGGCCAAGAGCTATTCATATGCGTATGTGTGTGTGTATGCATATTGAAAGCGGCATAAAGTATTTGCTAACTTGAGTACAAGCTTCTGCTCTTCTTCGTACTGCCAGTATATTCCCTCCTAAAATAGGTTTTATTTTTGATGCCATGGGCATTTTGAAAATGCTGAAGCTTGCTTAATTTTAAGCCAAGGGAAGTGGTGCTATGAATCACTCTAAGGTTTAGGAGTCTGAAGTGCAAATGTAGTATATTCAATGTCTAATCAAAGCCTTGAACACAGCTCTTTAAACAATATGCTTTCCAAAATGGTATATTTCATTTATTTAAATAAGGTTAATTATATTTTTCTTTGAAAAGCCAGCTTTCCTCACAAAACTAGCTTAATTTAAAACTTTCTTTAATGACTTGCTACATTGCAGTAGATTTCCCTATAAATACCTCAATTGAAATCACTCAATTAAGCGTTGCCAACTGGAAGTCACTTCTGCTGACCGGCTTGGTCAGCTTTGATATCCTGATAGCCTTGTCTTTTGATATCCTGATGAATGAATGCTGAGCTGGGTCGCAGTTGCTTCGGCTCTTCCTGTGGCATTTAAGCCATATCCTGCCGCACGCTTGATTAACTGGCATGAAAGCTGTAACGAGCATGATATGCATATTCTTATCGACCCAAATCATCAGTTGAATGCCACAGCACGAATAAATACCCTTTTTATGTGGCAAATCTTTTACTGAATTCGTGTGTACAGCGGTGATGTTTGACCACCATACCGCTCACCACTTTTCCAGGACTCAAAGGACATCCGTTTCTGGTCACGCACGGAACATCAATCGAGTAGGACGTAATTGCAACGCACTTATGAAATTGGCAAGCGTCCGAAAAAATAAATTATTTGTTTTCACTTTTGGCCCGGCGAAATGAATTTTAAATAGCGAACGCCCCAAAAAGGAGTGAGTGAGTGTGAGTGTGGGTGTGTTTGTGTATGTGTACGGGAAAGGAAAGGGGAAGGGGAAGCACAGGAAACGGAAATGAATTTATGAAATCATTTAAACTCAATTTACGTCGTGAATAAATAAAACAAGAACCTGGCAACACTGGCAACACTGGCGACACTGGTTGCCTTTGCACTTTCTGTTGCTTTTCCGCCTTTCCCGGCTGCATTTGTTATTACCGCCGTGCAAATGAAACAACTTTTTTTTTGGCGCCGTCCGGCCGCAACATGGCAATTTCCGCCACGTCCAGACAGAAAGTACTTATTAAGCATTTTAAACAAGCAATCAAACACTCGTTCAACCAGCCTCCCAACTTTTTTTTTCTTGCAGGATATTGGATCTTTGGAGCGCAATTTTGTGATACTTGGGTGGCCTTTGATGTCATGTGCTCGACGGCGTCAATTCTGAACCTGTGCGCCATCTCGATGGACCGCTACATTCACATCAAGGATCCGCTCAGGTGAGTGATTGTCAGGATTGTGTCAAAAACATAAAACATCCAATCCATAACTAATTGTCCGCACTGTCGGAGTGTTTGACGGTTTGACGATGATGTTACAGCGGAGCCACGTCCTCGAATCGATTTATTAATGTCAGGCCATTGCAGGTGCTTTGTATGCACGTTACTCATACGCCGCGTTGTCATGCCTGTCACGTTTTTGCTCTACTGCTGCGAGTCCTTCTCATTTCCAGTGCTCGAGTTCTTTTCGGCGAAAGGGGCTCATTAATCGACGCTCATAATTGTTTCATTAGTAACAGATTTATGGCGCATTACGAGACTTTTTGCACTTCTCCGACGCGACTTCATCTTCAAGTTGTTGGCTAAGCACTTTAGGATCAGCGCTTCAGCTGTGGTTTTGTGGCAGCCAACAAAGTTCAGCCAAGTCATGCTCACTGGGTCTCTGGGTCAGGCCAACAAAGAGTATCAGAAGAAGTGTCATTACCAGCTTGTGAGAGTGGTGAAGTGGCAACTTGGGTTGTCTTACCCAGATTGTGGGGGTTACGCTTCAATAATGTTGTTTTATAAAATAGTGAGGACTCTTAGCAAAAGAACATGGAAAGTTCAAGTACATAAGCTGAATTCTTTTGTTCTTAGAATGTATAATTGGCTTACATATTACGAAAACAAGTTGATATACTGGCAAGTATTTTAGCCTATGTCCAGCTGGATTCGATATCGCATTTATCACACCCTCTGCAGATGACTTCATCTGTCAGTGGACCGAATGCTGTCCAAATGCTCCATTATCGCAGTACAATCTACCTTGTATATCCGGCACGTTGCTCCAGCTGCGCCATCCCGGCAGGAAGCTCCAGAGGCAATCAAATTCTGCTGCCTCAGGTGCTGTGTGTCCTTGTGTACTCTCTCTCTTCGTGTGTCTGTGTACTGGGTGTCCTGTGGAGGGTGGGGTATGGGGTATGGGTATCTGTGCGCTTCCTCGACTGCGACAATGACAATGAGCTTGTCCTGCTGTCGTCGGTGCCTAAAACGCTGCCAGTCAGCCATGTTAGTCTGCTTTGTAGTCAGCAGTCAGCAGTTGAAATTGATTTCCAGTGGCGAGCAATTCTCACAAAAGCAGTCAGTCGAAAGTCAGCTCGGTAAACTTGAAACTAGTTTATCAAGCACACTCCCCAAGCCCCCAATCTCCACAGCCACCACCTTCCCTACCTTTTTCGGGCTGGACCACAACAATTGTGTGTTAATTAAATTTTCAACAATGCCTCGGTGCCCAGAAGTGCAATCCTACAAATGTTTTTCGGCATACGAATATTACATTTGCGGCCAAGAACAAACGCACAAATTTATTATGTGTCAGCAGCCACAACAGAATTCCTTCATATTTGGCTTTTCGAGAGGGTAAACCATTGTCTGCACGCTGTTCTATTTCATTTTTCACGTGTGCACTGCAAACAAATTGGTAGAGCATATATTGAAATCGAAAAACAATCCCAATTTGAGAGCGTTAAAAGAAGTGTTTCAGAATTATGATTTTAAATGATAGTTTTCCAGTCGCCATATTATATTTGGAATAACATTTCATTTTTTCAGTGCATAGGAGTTGTGTTAAAAATGACGTTGGTCAAGTCGCTGACAGTCGCAAAACGGGGAGTTGGCTTAGGGCTAGAGAACCGACCAAATGATTGCAGAATAGATCCCTATTGGGGAAAAGGGATTGCTGGGCAGGGCAGAAAGGACCAGTGGGGGCAACCATCGCAAATCGAGACAGTTGCCAGCCCTAACCCACAGCGCCATGTCATGAAAGAACCATAATAAATCCTTTGATGCTATTTTCAGCCAAAAGCCAAAAGTAGAAAAATATTTTTTCCACACCCTGCCCCCTTCTCCTCTTGCTGTTGCTGTTGCTGTTGGTATTGGTGTGCTGCTTGCCACCTGGGGTAAGCTTATTCGCTTATGGAAAACGACACGACATTTGTGTGGGTGGGTGGGGGTGTGCGGAGCGGGGAGTGGGGCAGCAGCTGGGCCCACCTGCTGAATTTTCCACCCAGCTTTCCCCATTTATCTGTGCATCTTTTGTGTAGCCGAGTTCACGTAACGAGTTGGCGAGCATATAACGCTTCATTGATGTGGCAAGTTGATGTCGAGGCGACCTGAAAATTCAGATTGCAAATTTTGTATGCCACGGCAAAAGGATTTAAATGAGCACGGCACGGGGTAGCAAAGTGGGATGGATTTTTGTGGGGTTAGTCTAGCAAATGACAGTTTTCATGGTACATTTTTCCTCATTTCGAATTCCGTTTGTCCTCTGGGGGCGGGGGGAAATGCAGATAGATAGATGGAATTGAAAGTGAAATTAAGCACGGCGAGCAGATAGATTTCTCACTGGAGGAGAAAACTTCATGCTCGACATCGGATGGTTGATGAAGGGTGAACAACACAGAACGCTCGATTGATCTTGACGTATTGGGATTTGCTTGCATTGCAAAATCAAGCAGCTGCAAAAAGTCAAGCAAAACTGTATACAAATAATTGAATAAAGCATTAAAGTGCCTTATAAGATCATGATTTTAGGAATAGCTTACCTGTAAATCTAAAGGTTATCAATTGAACATTGCTATCCTTCGTTTTTCTCAAGTGCTTAAAGGAATTTCTCATGCCATTTACACAAGCCAACTGATAAATGTATCCTGTTCTCAAAATCGCGCCCTTCAATCGCCGACTTACGCCGCCTAATGTTGTCCGATATTAATTTAAGCCCTTGGGTTAATGACATTTGCATAGCCCCTCAGACTTTGTGCCCTCTGGCCAGGCCATTGCCAGGAAATTGAGTTTAGCCACCTGGACTCGTTTCGATTCGCACCTGGGGCAAATGGGCGGGCTCTGCAGTTTCCACCGCCCACTTAAACTGTTCAGGGGCCCGAGACATTTTGCACTTCAAATGTCAAGACGTCGCTCATACCCAACAGTCTCTTTGTGAACCCGAGTCCGAGTCAGAATCTCAAGGTGCCGAGCAGAGGGCAGGGAAAATTGCATGGAAAACTCAGCGCAGCGCGCAGTTGCTAGCTTTTGTGTCTTGTGAGAAATGGTAACTGGGTTCCTTGGGATGTGCCTAGCATATATATGTATATATATCTATGGCTATGCCGATCCAACTCAAACTCCAGTTCTCCCGCTTTATGTAAATCTGATTTATTTGCATGTCAAAGTGGAGGCAGCAGCGCATTTTTTTTGCGCACCCCTCAACAAGGGGCAAAGTTCACGCGAAGGCGTCTCATTAGGAGTCGAGAGCCACCACCCACTGGAAAGCAGCCAGCTCCATCATCCAACACCCAAGAAAGGACCATTCATCTAGGAGCTGTCGCTCGAAGAGACAGGAGACAGAAGAAATCGCTGATTCAGCGTGTTTTCTTAGCGTTTTAGAATAATTGCAGGCGTTTAATTTAATTGCGCGCGCCTGGATTTTCCGAGCCGGGAAATTGGCAAAGACAATTTGGATAAAAAGCGCGTGCAAATTTAATTAGTAGCGAACAGACAAAGTGAAGATGAGGCGGCGCAACCCAAATATAACGCAAATGAGAAATTTTCTTATTTTATGTGACAAGTTGATGCCTCGGTGCTGCCGTTTTTGCCTTTTTTGGTATTCGGTTCGGCTTTTTGTTGGCACTGCCGTTGACTTTGGCGCCTGTCATCATCGTAACTGTCAGTCGCATATGTGAAATTCATTTTAAACTGCAATAAAAACGGAAAGAACAATGAAACTTTGCCGCAGGCAAGGAGGAGCTTTTGCGGTGGTTTTCGGTTTGGTAGTAGGAGGAGGAGTTTTGAAGGGTATAAGGGGTTTTTTTTTTGGTTGCCCAACACCCGAAGGCACAATACTTAAACGCACACTGAAAAACCTGTTCCAGCAACAATGACGCACCTGGGAACTTTTTGTAATTGTATTTTTTCTCTTGTCCTGGTTGTGGTTGAGGAAATGTAATAGCGAACTATGGGGCTGGAACCAACAAGAAGAATTGAGAAATCATTGGGGACTCCTAGGGCGCTTTTATTGTAGGAGATTGAAAATTGATGGGGGGTTGATAAATCAGTGATGCACAACAAGGCGAGTTACGTTTTATGCTGTATTTACTGGTTTTCGAATTTATGTTAACCCACTGGCAAGAGGTTTTTAACAGACATTGTTGTGCTACGACATTTTCCTTCAAAATGGTACAATTAAAGTGGCAGAAAATTATTAATAATTATAAGATTTTGGCTTTGATTTCATAAAAAAGCTTAGGTAACTTAGTTTATCTATATAAGCCTTATCCTTAAATCCCCACTTACCTTTTGAACGTCTTGCAATAAGTATACTTTCGGTTTTAGCCTTAGTTACCAAAAAGCATGGCCACTTTCTTAACCTTTTGACCCACAGTGCACTGAGCACGTGCAAGCCATGACAGTTACAAAAACGCTCATAAAGAGCCATCAAATTTCCCATGCCAAAACAAAAGCGGCCAAGCTGACAGGACGAGAAGAGAAAAGAGAAGGGGGACTGGAACTATGCAAATGACGGCAGAAAACGCGGAGGTTGGAGAGGATCCTTTGCGGAAGGATCGTCGTGCGTGCCTTGCGGTAATTCCTTGAGTGCATGTGGGACAAACACAAAAGCCACCGCATGCCACGCAGCCAGTCAAGCCGGCAGCTTCGATGCTAGCGTTAAATGCAAATGTCCTTCGGCTGGAGCAGCCTGCTCCTGGCACCCACCCACATCCTCATCCACATCCACATCCACAGCCACATCCACGCCCACTGCCATACCCACACATACAAATATTCAGCCTGGAACACTCTCACACACGATTTCAATTAGCCTGGCCCATCGATGGCTGATTGGCTGCTCCACTTACCAACACAAGGCCAGAGCAAATCGTGTGTCACCTAATGGCTGCAGGCTTATGTGCATATATCAAAGCGTGTACCTCAGCCACTCAAAGACACTGAATTAGACCAGGTGAAAGGAAGAACGGGGGGCTCGGGGAATGTGGGTATGCTGGGTAGCTATGCTGCAATAGGTCCAACAATCTATAAATAAATATACTTCAAGTTGAAGTCCACTTTTGTTTTGTAATTCCTAGGTCAGTTGTTCCAAAAAAAGGTATTAGTAGCAGTACCAATTAATCCTTACATTTGTTATTTATCTTAGCTAGCTAAATAATAGTTGTACCTATAATTCGCACCGCGACTGTTCTCAGGTGAGTGGATCTGCGGTGCGGGAACTCAAGCTGCGGGCTTTCGTCACATGGAAATCAATTTTCGTGCCGAAAACGAAATTGAATTTGTATGTGAATACAATTACATAAACTTCCGTTTCCGCTCCGTCATCATCCTTGAGCATGAGTGTGTGTCTCTGTGTGTGAGTGTGTGTGTGTGTGTGTAAGTGCGTCCTTGTATTGAAATCGAATTATTCTGTTTGATTTCCTGCACAAGCCAAAACGATGCGGCATATGGCAACAGAAGCGGGGATCCTTGCCTTGTGAATTTTTGGCCGGGGTATTGGGTTTTTGGGTTTCGGGTTGTGGGTTTTGGGTTTTGGTTTTTGCGTTCACTGCAGACTGCTCATTTCCTGCTGTAAAGGCAAAATCGATGTGCTTGAAACCATGAAAGCCGTCGAGGATGATTTGCATATGCCATTCGCCGCAATGCGTGTGCGGCTTGTCTTTGGGTTTTCTGCCGATTTGTCACCCCGACCAAGGCGAGTAATTAATGACATGCCGACTGACCTGCGGACTGAGCACCTGATCCGGTATCCTTGATCCCTGAATCCCAGTTCAGGACCTGGGTATCCCTTTTTCCGGTGGGCCGGACCAACACTTGTCGCGCACACCCGAAAATGATGTTGCCTAATGGCTGCTGTCTGCTGGGCACTGAGGGATTGCCAGGGACATGCAAAGCCACAATCAGGACATCGCTACGTGGTCCATGTTCGTGTTGTCCGCGCCCCTGATTCCGCATGTGCAACGTGTTGCTCCAGCTTATGTACACTTAACCAATTTGCGAGAAGATGTATGGCCGAAGTTTGAAATCATGAAATGGGATCACTTTGTACTCCTAGCTCAAAACAAATGTTTAATTAGCACCAACATTAAAGGTATAAATAACATCAAAAATATTATATATTAAAGTTATGTGTTTTCTATACAATTTATTAAACGAAAATGATAAATTTGTAGTATTAAATGAAACCTTATATAAGTAATGTTTATAAGCTACTGTTTTCTTTTAAATACATATTTTTAATTAGGAAAACAGCGGTTTTGTTACACAAACACTAATTCCGTAATAGAGTTACTGTTGCACAGCGGCTTTCCATCTGTAAACAGTATTTTTGAAATGGGGCTTAGTAGAGAAACTTTTCGATTAATTAAGCACGAGCTTTAAAACGCCGAACTTTAAGCAAAACTTTTCCCGAGTGTGTCTGGTGGCGGTGTATGTTTACCCTTTGCCGCTGTTACCGCAAGGGCAAAAGGACAAAAAGGGATACGCCAGGAGCAGTTTGGGAACATATCAGCGAGCAGGAAGTTGGTATGGAGATGAGGCTGGAAGGGGCGGTGAGGAACAGCAGGCATGGCGCGTGTATTTCCGCTTCCTTTGCCGCAAATTGATGCAACCCTTTGCTCCTCTCTTGCAGATACGGCCGCTGGGTGACACGACGCGTGGCTGTCATCACCATCGCCGCCATTTGGCTGCTCGCCGCGTTTGTCTCCTTTGTGCCCATCTCGCTGGGCATCCATCGGCCCGACCAGCCGCTGATTTTCGAGGACAATGGCAAAAAGTATCCAACATGCGCCCTGGACCTCACGCCCACCTACGCCGTCGTGTCCAGCTGTATCAGTTTCTACTTCCCCTGCGTGGTCATGATTGGCATCTACTGTCGGTAAGTCAAAAAGTCAAAAAGCCACTATATCGCCATATCGCCGTATCGCTCTGAAATGGCCGGTTCCGCTGGCCAGATTGCGGAAAAAGTTGTGCGTGCATAAAACATGAAATGCATAAAGTAAGATATTGCCAGACGCCTTCAGCTGCAATTATGTAGATACAAATAGGCCAGGGTTTTGTGCGAAGCAACACAGAAACTTCCGCAGGCACACAAAAGTTTTGCCAAAATCGCTCTCCAAGTGAAAACAAAGCGGGAACTCAAATATTTTTATGAGCTGAAAATAAAAGTTGGGGAAATGAATGCATGCCATCCTATTCCAAGCCAAGTTTGTATACTCTTTTGAAAGGACACATGAAAATACAATATCCTTTTCTACTTATAAACGACATCTATGAACAACTTAAGAATTTAAAACGAAGCCAGCTTTAGGTGTTCTGAGATCACTTCGTTCAGGTCTAAAAATAATATTAGTTCATATTATTATTTTTTGGTAGTATAGTTCTTATATAAATGTAGACAACTATTTGTTTTAGAACTTGATATTGCGTACGTTGAATACCCTTTGCGAGGGAAAATAAAAGCGGCCAGCAAAGCAGAAAGGAAATCGTGGCAGAAGCAGTAAAAAGTAAATAATAAAATGTTGCAAAAACTGACGAAGTTTTGCTGCTATCGCACTGCTGAATATATCAGAAAAATGCCGCAAGGACCTGCGCCCCTGATGGCCTCCAGGCACGACAGAGAACTGGGGAGGCGGAAACTGAAACAGAAACTGAAACTGATTGTGGGCAAGGGGTTTTGGGTTGAACAAATAAGCGCACGCATTAGTGTCCGTCTAAGTAATCCCCAGGAGCTGGCAAAAGACTGGGGCGTGTGCGAAAGGACTAAGCAAGGACACACTCACACCACTCACCACCACAGCAACGCTATAGCGATAGCTGCTCATCAACGTTTCGGCCAGCGGCACGTTGCCATTTTAGCTTAACGAGATTTGCAGCCATTGGCCGCATCCCAAATCCCTCTATCCCTCCAACTCACAATTCCTCTATCATCAAATGGATCCCCTGTTGGTTGGCATTGGAATTTTCTATCAAATTTCGGTTAAATTGCAGAATAAATATACTTTTATCGTCATAATTTGTGCCTGACATGGCCTGCTCTCGTCCAGTTATCCTTTTTATGCGACCAACGAGTAAACACTCACAGCAACAGACAGACACATATGCTTGTTTATTTGTGTATGCGACATACTCGTATACTCGTATGTAGTGGAGCCAGTGGAGTGGGCGCGAAAGAGCTTAGAGAGCGACTCAAGTGGAAGATTGGATATGATAGTCAGACCTTGCGTATACGCAATGTGTTTCCTTTGGTTATTGATGTGTGCAGAGCCATTGTTGTCGGCATCCATTTAATTGACATGCCAAGCGACCCAAGTGAATAATTATCATATCAATTACCAGCAACTACCAGTAACCAGTAACTACACAGTCCGTAACCAGTGGCAAAATACGCAGAAATCGTGTCGAGGCAACAATCGGGACCAGTTGTTCATTAGGTGATAAATAATTAATAATATCATGCTTTCGCAAGAAACAACAAAAAGCATGGAAGTGTAATGTTATGCTGTGATTATGAGTCTTCTCGATGACAAATGAATAGGCAGCTTCCATTGCTTTTTAGCCAAGTGATTGAAATTAGTTCGACATAAGCTTGAAAATATATAATATTGTATAACTAAAAACTTCCCTTTTACTTATATGCTCCCAGGCTATACTGCTATGCCCAGAAGCACGTGAAGTCCATCAAGGCGGTAACTCGACCAGGTGAGGTGGCCGAGAAGCAGCGGTACAAGAGCATCCGGCGCCCAAAGAACCAGCCCAAGAAGTTCAAGGTGCGCAACCTGCACACCCACAGTTCGCCATATCACGTATCCGACCACAAGGCGGCCGTCACGGTGGGCGTGATCATGGGCGTGTTCCTCATCTGCTGGGTGCCCTTCTTCTGCGTGAACATCACGGCCGCCTTCTGCAAGACCTGCATCGGTGGACAGACCTTCAAGATCCTCACCTGGCTGGGCTACTCGAACTCGGCCTTCAATCCGATCATCTACTCGATCTTCAACAAGGAGTTCCGCGACGCCTTCAAGCGCATCCTGACCATGCGCAATCCGTGGTGCTGTGCCCAGGATGTGGGCAACATTCATCCGCGGAACAGCGATCGCTTCATCACGGACTATGCCGCCAAGAATGTGGTGGTGATGAACTCGGGCCGCTCCAGCGCCGAACTGGAGCAGGTGTCTGCGATTTGACCAAAAGGCTGTCTGAATCTCACCGGCGGCGCAGCCACCTGGCTGCCCTGCGGATGCGGCGGTCTGCGCGTGGACGACGATGACGATGGTGCGCTGACCACGCGGTATGTTCCATGAGATTCGGTCACGGCGGCCACCGCTACCATTGTGGAGACCGTGGAGGCCGCGCAGATGGAGACGGAGCTGCTCTAGGCCGGCAAATGGGTTCCTAAAACCAACTCGATGTCTCACAGTTTAAACCGTAAGCAATCCCAGCCCTCTACCCCACTGATCCAGTGGATATGGAAACCTGTAAGTATTATCAGCGCGTCCCCGAGACTAAGCAATCAACTATGCGTATACTTAATCGCACTAGTATCTAGCCGTAAGTCCCACTAACCAAAAGGAATACAAATCAGAAAAACAAAATCGAAACCCAACCCGAAACGTGATTAGGTCTAAGATCTTCAAACCCGGCGCCTAAGAGAGCTTCTAGTTAAGTTTCTGTTTGGATATTCATGGCGGTTTGCCTCCATGCAAATGCGATTATTATGGAGTGACACATGTCACTTGCCACATTTCTCACTCACTCACTCACTAACCCATCCAAACAAACAAACAAACACACGCACACAACACCAAACCACACAGATGCAGATACATGGGGAAAAAAAATGAAAGAAAACGCTGCATACATCGCGGCGCCCTCATATTCGAATTTCGAACAGCTCTACATTTGATTTATTGATGAGAATTTATGGCCATTGAACGAACAGGGCTGCCAGCTGCACTCGTAAATCATGCAAAATGATTATTGTTGTTATTATTATTACGGGAACAGAGCGAAAGCTGTAAAATTCCCGACCCTTCGCCCCAATGAATGTTATGTTTAGTTCGAGTGCCACGATGATAGCGCGTTTTTACGACCAAACTTTGCAGACTGATTTGAATTTATGCGTTGAAATCTGTTCCACAATGTTAATTAAGCCAACTGTGATTGACACCGGCACACAAACACATAAAGAGACGTTAACCCGAGAAGCCTTTTTGGGTACCGCAACCTGATCCTCCGATTACCGGATGATTTAATGAGTAGCACCTGCGAAAACACAGCTATCAGCCTGCGGAATAATTAAGATGTTGCCCCTGGCCCAATTTCGCTTTCCACTGGCAGCGAAGTATTTTGTCTTCTGGCCCAGAATCGGGAAGACAAATGTAAACAGTTTGCTCTTCACGCCACGATGAGGAATTACGCCAACACAGGGGAAAAATTATCCTATTTATTAGGTTTGGCCAAGTAAATGTATCAATCAATTACCAGAAAAGAAGAAGAATAATAAACGAAGGGATAATTTTGAAGAAATTTTTGGCTTTGGTAAATTATTTTATATTTTATTCGGGACTTGCTGACATATTAATACTATTGTTATTCCTATTAATGTTACTAGATAAAAGAGAACCAGAGAGATTTTAACAAATATAAATGGTTGTGTGATCTAAATACAATTATAGTTAATTAATATATTTTTTGAAAGTGCTTGCAACATCTCCCAGGGTTTCTATCGGTGTAACACTGTTTCTTAGTTACTCTTACCCCTTTGCCACTCGAGTTTCAATTCCGGTTATTTGCGGATGCCGCAACTCTTGCCAGTGCCATTCCCTTCCGCTTTTGTTATTAATACAAAGTACTTATGCCGTCTGCCTCGGTTTCTCCTTTGGATTCAAGGCAATCCGCTTACAACTTTTCCACTCTTTGTTTATTCGATTCCCTTTCGCGCGCCTTCCATTTCGTGTTTATTTTGGCAGTTTATTAAAGCTTTGGTGCTGCTTTCGTCATTTTAATTACAATACTCGGAACAAAAGCGAAGCGGCATTTGTTATCGAAAGCCACGCCCCATTTGGACCGCCCACTGCTTGGAAAAATCGTCATTGCCGCAACTGGCACGCAATCAATTCAACTTCAACTCCATGAACTCCATCAACGATTTCGCACGTGTCGCAGGCTCGCATTTGAGAAAGGGCTTGAAACTCGGGCACTGAGTGCTTTATGGCACACACGAAATGGCCATGCCCGAAAGCCCCTTTCCCCTCCGCCCACACAGCTCACCGAATGGGGGGCCTGACCCACTTCCCACATTCCATTTGGGTTTATTTGGGGCGCAACCATTGACTTTGACTTTGGAATTTGTCGTGGCCTAAAACCCTCCAAAAAAAATGGCATGATAAATGTGCGTGGCGCGGCCAAAAGCCTTAACCCATTACGTTTCAAATTTGCCTATATTCAATATTGATTGAATACATTTTCCATACCGGAGCAGGAATACGAACAGTTTTAAAGGGATTCAGGCATGCACAAATGTGAAAGGGATATTGTACTTGTGCTGAAACAAGCAATCAAAATTTCGAAGTATGGTGTAGTTAATCTTTAAAACACTTATTTTTTGTCAACTCGTGTTTTTCATCCGATTTTAGCATACGCCCATGGGTTAAGATTTAGGCCATAACTCTTTCGATACGGCTTTGCATAATTAAGATAATGCCCGGAAGCTTTTCTCTGCGATGCCTTCTCGTTGTAGAAATTCCCGCTAGAGCCACTTTGTTGCTTCTCTCACTTTATTCAACTTTCCCTAACATTCATTCACTTGCCACTTTCTCCTCTTTCTCTCGTCTTTGATTCGCCGCTGGAAGCAATTTGGTGATTGTGACTACTGCTGCGTTTGAATCCTTTTGTCTCCCTATCATTGAAATCCTGTTTCAAAGGCCATGACTTTTTTAGGGTTTCGCTTTTCGCGAGCTTTAATTGAAACATTTGACATCCTGAAGCTCGGTTTTCCCCCCTATTTCTGCATTCGTTTTTCCAGCCTCTGGCTGTCTGCTTCTAATTGTATTAGCCAGATTCAAGTTAGGAGTCTACGTGACCAGCATGGTGAAGTGGTATTATCTGCGTCGTGATTCTCGGAAAGAGGATCCCTGCCAGCCAAGCTGAACATGTCCTTTCATTAGCATAATCGGTATAAAAAAAACTCACTACACTAGTTGCACAGAAAACCCCATTTGCTTGAAAGTCTCGACTGCTTTTGTTGTACATTTGCTGCTTGAACAAATAGATTTTCCGTAATTGCTTTCGCAATTCAATAAAATGAAGAACATAAAAAACACCACCTACCGAGAAAATACAAATTTCTGTCAATAACAGCCAACCAACAATTACATTTTTAACGCAAACAGCCACAATGAAAAACTTACTGTCTCGATTGAAAAATAACACAATTCAGCATAATGAAAATATGTGGCCACAATCGAATGTTTAAGTAAATCTTTTCTCTCGAAATGGGTAAAATTCTTTGAATTTTAACCAGGTTACCGAATTAAATGGCCACAAATGTCCGTTTACATTGATTTGCTCACTTTTGCACAATTTCCAGACCTCTTCAATTTCTCAAGTCGACTGTCTGCCCTTGGAAAATCATCGCTGGCTGCAATCCTTCAGGCTAATCCCATGTATACATAATGTATGTCATATATATTCAATTGGCAATCCTTTAAGCCCCGCTTTAAAATCTGTTTGTAAATCTGTTCGGGATTCCCCGAATGTTTAACTTGATTCTGAAGCCGAAAAAGTCAAACGATGAATGTCAACATTTCGCATAAATTGCAATCGATTGCCAAAAGGGAACTCGAAATGGTCGCTTGCCATTAGGGAAAAGGCCATTGATGTTGACTGGCTTAGGCGCGCTCACTCGCAGATTGATTGATTGATTGATGGCAGGATGGCTGAATAGCTGGATAGACGGCTAAAACGAATTTTGCCGCTTCGCTGGCATCGTTTCTCATCTCTTCTTTTTTGTGTGTGTGTGTGTGTTTTACATTGCCACGCCCTCTAAGCACTGCCAACTATCAACAGTTGGCCGCCAAAAGTTTTCGCAGCTACCTTGTCCTTCTCGCTCGGCTTAACTTTGGCTATATTTTGGCATTTTTATAACTTTTACGCCTGCCAGTGTTTATTTTGCTTTACGACTTTCCACAAATTCCCGCAGTCTCAACTTGCACACTGTCTTCCTTCTTCCTTCTGTATTTCTTCGCTCTTCCTTCTGCCCTCCCAGCCATTCCAGTCTAAATCTTTTCCTGGCGCGTGTCATTTTGTAGCCTACTTTCTGGCTGAGCTCGCATTCCTACGCCGCATTGTGTATACGCAACGTATGCCCGCGAAAACGTTTTATGGCCGACATAGCCGGGCGTGCTAATTTATACGTTAGAACCGGATGGGCTCTCATTTAATACCACCAGCAGCCCCAGTCACGCCCCAATGGATCATAAAAACGCAATTTTAATCACAATTTTTCTTGGCGCTTACTCCCTGGGATTTTCGTCTAGGCAAATTAGCAAAAACATTTCGATAAATATATGCGTGCATATAAGTTTGGGTGCTATTAGCCCAGCTCAAAATATTGCTCAAAACGTGCTTTAATTTAAATACATTATAATATGTTATAATAAGGTTATAAAATATAAATGTTAAATCTTCGAACTTGCTGTCAAGTCAGCAACTTTCATGATCAATAACATTTCTTTCAAAAAGCCAGTTCACTTCATATGTGGCTGAACTTGACATTTAATGTCTATAGTGCAGCTGACTGCGCTGCGTATACGCAATCTTTGACATTTGGCAACTTAAAGTGCTTTAAGCTGCCACTAAGTCGTTGGCCAGCAACTTTCATTTGATTTTCAGCTTCTTGCCGCAGCCCGTAGAAAGTTTTTCCCCCTTCGATCGTCTTTTTGTCGTTGTGGGTGGAAAAAAAACGGGGGGGCGGTAAACTTTGGGGCACGGAAAAAGTTTGCCCAGCACTGCAACAATAACAAATGCAGGCAAAGTTTAGATAGATTTCCAACCCTTCGCGACTGCACCTGCCTCGCACAGCATGCAATTAAAATTATGTGCCCCAAATGCAAAAGAGTTCGCTGCCACAGCCTCGAAATCATTTCGTAATGCACTAGGATCCAGGCTTAATGCCAGTTGGTAATTTAATCGGAAGGCAAATTTAATTTAAAGCAAAAGTTTCTGAATAAATGAAATGATGGCTGTCGTGGAGTATCGAGTGAATTGGGACCATTTTCCAATCGCCACTTACAATGACAGTTATTTAATACTCTCCGGGACGTGGCTGCCGCTGCTTATCCTTATCCTTATACTTAACCCTTTTCTGCCTGATTCCCGTCGACAAGTATCAAGCGATTTAAGCTGCACTCAATCGATTTTATATCCCGGCCCTCACATGTGATGCATTTTAATTAAGAAGGAAGCCCCAGAGTCCTCCGGAGGCGGCCCGTTACATCCTTCAGCCTACACCTTTTCATCAAGGTCCTCTTTCCTTGACATGCCACGCCCCGAGTTCCTTCGGCCTCTTTCACAGCCTCCTCAGCCTCGCAGCTCCTTCTGCAGCTTGCAATTTTAAACCCAAATTGAATTACTTCTCCATAGCCGGCATCGTTGGCGGTCTGTTGGGTGGGCCGTCTCCTTGATTTTCCCCGGGGAAAACGACTGCCTGACAACCCGCATATTTGATGAGTCTTTAAGAATGTCGCCTTTCAGGCAAAGTCGCCGGCAAAGAACAGGGGACATAGAAAGCGGGAATGTCGAGCCGACGGTGTTAATTGGTCTGGGGAACTCAAGGCATTTCGAGCTAGGTGTTCAAAGTAAATAGTAGTGTTTCCTTGACAAATTCCCAAATATCCTCACTTTTCTTTATTTTCTTGTTAAACATAGAAAGCAATCAAGCAACAAAAAAGGAAAAGTCATTTTAAAAGTTTAAGTCTAAAAGCTGTTTTTGAGCTTTAAAACTACATAAGCTAATAGTTCTTTTTAAAGAAATAAAGAAAATTTGTATAAATCAATTTGTTCATAATTTGCACAGACTTAATCATTTGAATTGATGTTTAAGTTATTTATGATTCTAATTTGTGAAAATTGATAAAATTCCCAGCTGCATTAAACTGAGAAAAGTTCAAGAGACATAACTTTTTAATTCGGTAATTTTATTCCGCAAAGAGCAATTAGCCTAGCATTCGTGATAATTCATTTTATTCAGCCATAGAAATGCAGTCGACCACAAGTGAGAAAATCTAATAAAATGTTCAGAGTGGAAAAATTTAATAAAAATGTGAATACCATTTAATTACACAAAACGAGGTGTTCAAGTGACGCTGAATATAAATTTCACAAATAATTCATTGGGCTTTTGAAACCTTTCGCACAGCACCCAACCCTCGTTTTTTTGGCATTTAATTAATTGACAAATATTTGGACAAAGGCAGCAACTGGCTGGACCAAGGCTGGCCACAAATTGAACAATAACACAACGAGCACTTCAAACGAAATTTATTTGATAAAATATTATTTCTTCTCCCACCTCGGCAGCTTGATTTTCCAATTAAAGCACGGAATCGGAATGGGCCGAAACTAAAAAATCGGTCCAAAATCAAACCAAGTTAAAAGCAAAAGCAAACCAAACCAGACCAGACCATGCCTTACCGAAACGAAACGAAACGAACCCAGGCTCTGTCCATCGGTTAACCGTGTTCTGTGCTCCTGACAGCTGCCGCCCGAGGGGCCAGGATCAGGGAAAGTGTCCTGGCGGAGCTGCGAGGCAACAATGCAGGCGTGAACATAAATTTCAAGCTCCAGTGAGCCACCCAGAGCCCTTCAGTTCAGTTCTGTTCAGTTCTGGATTCCAACCCCTCTTTGGTCAGGGCTAAAAGTGCCAAAGTTTATTATTAAATTATGTTGGCAAATAAAACTGTTGAACGTAAAATCAATTTTGGAACTTCTCTCTGCTCCTGACAATGCCCACTGCGAAGTGTCCTTTGTTTCTGGGCCAAGTCCTCTCTCTCTCTCTCTCGTTATTCTCTTTTGTTGGCATCCTGTGACCGACTGAACCCAACTAATCAAATTAGGCTTAATTCAAAAAAAAAAAAAAATAGAAAAAGAAATCAGCTTGCCCAAAAAACAATTCTTCATCCCGGGGGAACCCTTTTCGATGCTGGTAATCGAATATGCCCCATGCCTTATGCCGCACTCATCAAAATCGCTAACAGCTCGGCTCTTCAACTCGCTGGTCGAGACCGCAAATAGCCATTGGATGGCCGAAAATCGATTGGCGATATATGGCGTGTTATATATAGAGAGACCTCTCCACATGCGAATGGATTTTTCGAGGACCTGAAATAGCGCAAGTTCCGTTTAGCAGATGAAAACTGAAATACTCATATTGAATAGGCAAATTCCCAGGTCAGGGAGGCTAGCAAGGGACAAGGAGACAAGGAGCGAAAGAGATGGGCAATGGAGAGCGAAAGAGAGAGGCTGACAGCTTTCTTTATAGAATTACTTCTGGCGCAATAACTTTTCCAACTGAACGAGCCGTTGATGGAGCACACTCGCTCTCAGCGACCGCTTTTCCACCCGGCTTTTCCTCCCGCTTTTCATTCCCATCCCCATCCCCATCCCCATCCCCATCCTCATTCCATGCCATGCCATTCATTGATTTGCCTTTTGCCATGGCCAACTAGTGCAGGAGATGGACATGCGACGTGGTCCAAAGGGAGAGGAGCAGACTGGGCCATTTCCTCTTGGCTCAATCCCCTTAACACTCCAGCGGCCGAGCGTCCACAAATGAGCCCGGTATAAAAATAGTTTGCGGTTAACTCCATTCAGTGCCTGGTTGGCCAGTCCCTAAGCACATAATATTATTTATTAAACTGTGTGCTCCTGCCAATTTGCCAAAATCTCAATTTTTAATTTCCTTTCCCATTTCCCTTAACCCCCCGGCAGTCGGCAGTCCAGTGTCCGTAAATAATAGTCTGACAATATGGGTTTGTGGGAAAATTAACTTTTAGCCTGGTCAGCTTTATTAAATTGAAGACAACAGCCACTATAAAATCTGTTTGTGAATTTGCGTAAAAGAACAGCCACATTTTCAATACTTTTTTGCTTGTTAGGCTCGATAAATAAAATCCAATCGCAAAAAGCCGTTTAAATACGTTTTATTTTACCTTTAATCCGATATTTGCCAAACAAATTAGTTTACCAATCCTCGGTGCTCTCTTTTAATTAGTTGGCTTTATATATTAGTTCTATGCAAATAAAAAAATGAAAATTTCAGCATTTTCGATTGCATATAAAGCGTTTGCACAAACGATGTAAAATTGTTTGCAAACGGTTTGTTAAATGGTAAACTGTGCATGTTACCTATTCAAACATGTATATATTATTTAACAACATATAAAAGCATTTGCATAAACATTTATGGACATTCAAATATTTGTTCGAAAATATGCAGTCCATCTGTTTAAACGCAATCTACAGAAAGTTGAGCAGTGTTTTCCCAAAAGTGAGCACTCAAAAATATGAATCACTGTAATGAATGTTTTACATAGAAATTCAATATTTCTAATGAATTCCACACTAAATTAATGCCAATAAATTCTTCATTTTCATGGAAACAATTTATTTCAAATGAATTTTGTCTTTTGAAACAGATAGATTTAGTATTTCTAATTATTTTAATGTATTTCGTTATTCCTAGAACTAAAAGAATTTTCCAGTAAACCTAATTCTCGATTTCCGTAGCGACAATTGTAAATTGTAAATTGTGGAAACTGTATTTTAGTATTGGTGCTTTTTCAAAGAGTTCCTCCGTAACTTCTGTGACCACCAAGGTGTTAAGAGTAAGTCACCTGATCTGGACAATAACTCCTTTTGCTGTTGTCCTTGCTGCTTCGCTTGCTGTTCGATGCTGGTGTTTCAGCTGCTCCATTTCCCATTGTTGCTAAGTGGCCATGCGGCTAACCAATCACTCGAGTGTCCTGTTCCCGGAACTCTTTGCTCCTGGTTCCTTGGGGGAAGTGAGTGAGGATAAGACAACGGCCAAACAAATGCCGGCAGGTCCGCATCTGGTTGTTGGTAGTTGGTCTCCTCCTCAATTGGCCCAGATCCTTGCACGATGATGTCGATGCCGGCGGGCCACTCAGCAATGATTAATTACACTTAATTGTAATTTATGCGCCACTCGAGCGGCAGCTCCCATTCTTCTCCATTAGTCGGAGGAGGACTCCGTGTCCGTGGAATCCACTTTATTGAAATCTAGGCCTCTGGGCTTCAGCTCCTATCCCGACTACTGTCCCCGTCTGCTGCTCCTGCTGCTCCTGCTCTCGGAAAATGTCCCTTTTGTTTCGCTAATTGGCCATTAAGCTGCCAAGATTTTTAAAGCGTTTAGCGTTGACTCTTGTTTTCGTTTTCATTAGCCTCGGCTTAGGCGCAAAGTCCGCTTGACTTCTGTTTGGCGGACGAAGGCCTCCTGCTGCTGGTCAGCAGAGTGGCCATCAGTCGACAGCTCCATCCTACAATTCTCCAATAAATCAAGCCGTTTCCTTGACTTTTCTTGTGGCTGTTTGCCACCGAAAGCATCGCTCATTAATCAGGACGACCTCGGTCAATGGGAAATGTTCATTTGATGGCAGCTTGTTGCAGCTCAAATATATAGAAGTACATTTATTTTTCGTGATGATGCGGACCAAACAATTTGTGTTTCTCTAGCCAAGGAAGAAGGTCTCTGGTTTCTGATAAAAAGGTTATTCTGGTGGGCGAACTTGTAATAAACTTCAGGTGGATTTGTTTATGGAAATTCTTAGAAACAATTTCAAAATGCCAAATCTATTCAAATGAATTAAGTAAGGTGCTGCAAACTTTGAATTTCAACTAAATTAAAAAATCTAAAACCTTTATTGTGTAATAAAAAATAATAATAAAAAAATCACTTCAATTGCTGATACATTCGATCAACAAATAAATCAACCTCTAACTTTCATGGAAACAAGAGAATCATAAACTTATTCCCCATCGAGCCAAAACTAAAATGAAACTTTATAAACTCGAACCCACAATGTCCGTCCCTGAATCAATAATCATTATCGAAAAGTTTTCTTTTGCAGCTTTCAGCGAACCGTGTCCTTTTCAATTCTGTAGCCTAATTAGATCAATTCGATGCAACTGTGAAGTGGCCGAAACTGCCAGCGAAGTTCTCTGGAGTTTTCTCGCTTTTCGTGGAAACTCAGCACTCGACTGTAATTTGAGCAGTTTTTCCGGGCATAAAAATTACGGGGCCCTGTGCTTTTTACGAGCTGCGTCAGCGGCGAACTGCTGACATAGATTCTGCACAAATATTTCGCACTACTTTTCATTTTACGATGGCACGCAATGAAAAGTGAAAAGCTGAAAGCCTTTTCTTCCCGCCCTCTTTAGCGTTCGTCTTTTGTTTGCTTAATATTTGCGCCTCCACCCCGTTTTGCTGGCACTTTTTTGTGTTTTTCTCCCGATTCTGTTGTTGCAGCGAAAATAAACGCGGGGCAGTGCAAACAATGCTCCAGAGTGATTGCCGTGAAACATGCTGCGATTTTGCCGCCTGACACGCCCACCAGTTGCCAACCCGCCCATCCATCAGGCCATCCAACCATCCATCCTTCCATGCAACCATCCATCCAACCATTCATCCATCCATCCATCCGTGTGCAGTTGCAGGCATTTTCAACACTTTTGTTTGCATGCTTAAATAAATTCTGGAAAAGTGGTAAAAACTCGCATGAATAAACTCCGAAAATCAAAGAAGAAAACGAATGTATTTGGTATTTAAGCAACCGCAGATGGGCCATCGAAAGTTGTTTCGCAACAGCTTTTGTAAATTTAAATCAAATGTTTCGAGTGCTCACTTCACTGTTCGGCGAGGCACTCGAAAATTGCAATAAGGATAAGTGTGCTGCTGGCCTGCAGTGGCATCAACAAATTATCTAATCGACCTTTTTTGCCACACTTTGAACCCTTCACCTCTGCCCTCAACTTTGTCCTTTTTATCCTGGTCAGCAAAGTGAATTGCAGTCACTTGGTCCTCCGATTCCATTGCAACTGACAGCTGGCTTTGCAGCATTAAGTGCTGAAACTACTGAGTCTTGTGGAATTTGCCACTTCCGTAGAATCCAGCATTGACTGCTAACAACATCTCTATTTTCGCTGAGAATATAACTTTGCCTCTGGCACGACAGAGATAACACTGCCAAATGTCCAAAAATGCCTCGACATGTTCGAATATTAAATCACTGTACTGGAAAAAAGTGCAGCTTGAATGTAAAGGCTACCTAATATCAATGTACGATAATATCAGTTAAAAAACATGAAGCAACTTTTGGGATCGTTTTTGTTCATTTATTTATAAAAATGATTCCGGTTTATATTAATACAAATTCGGTTACCAAAATAATATTTTAAATATTTTGTTTTACACTAATTAACATGTTATTAATCAACGCAGAGTTATCCCATGCTAATAAGGGGTTTTCTTGTTAAACTATGTTATTAATTTTTAGAAACTAACTGATTGGGGAAGAGTTTTCCGAAAAACTGTGTTTATCATCCCAGAGTTAAAGCAATTGGTATTTTTTTTAGTGCCCCAAAGAGTGGCAGTGCTGATGCTGCGTCATAGTTTAATGGCCCCACAATTGGCACCGAAGTTGACACATTCTCTCAACTGAGCTGCACTGAGCCGCCCTGAGCTGCGTCGAGTTGGGTTGGTTTGGTGGGGAAGTTGGCAGGTTGGGAGGTTGGGAGGTTGGGGTAGGTCGGTCGGAAATAACGGGGCATTAGTGGCTATATCCCGTCCCTCAGGGAACGTCGGCCGAGCTGCATTTTCGCATCAAATGTCGGGCGAAACTGCAGTTTTATGACAAGTTGTGCCGTGTGGAAATCGTGGGCGGTTAGGCAAACTACCCGCAGTTGAACCACCCGCGTTCTGTGGTGGCTTCAACCACAGTTTAGCGTCTCTCTCTCGAACATATCAAAAGAGTTCTGAATTATTAATTACTAAATGTTGAGGGCTATTTGCCCCTAACATCAACTACATATCACGCACACGCAGACACACACTAACACACACACACAGCCATGGGAATTCTGTACCTTTACTTTACTCATTTGTACCTTAAGGTGATTGCGTTGTGTAAACTGTACCCTAGAAAAGGAAAAGTTAGTGACTAAGGACGAGTAATCTCGAAATGAAATTATGTAAATAAACAGCAAATATATCTATATTGTACTAGCACGTAAGTGACATGAAGTTTAAGCGAAAACCGAAACGGAAACGGAAACAGAAACTACCAAGTTTTTAGTCGTAAGCCAAATGGCAAAGTCATGTATCGACGTCACACTCTATGTAAGGCTCTTTTGTACCTCTTGCTCTCCCACTTTCGAATTTACTGAGAAACCCTTGAAAGCGCTAAGTGAAACTTAAACGTCTTTGTCTAGCTCTAAGTAAAATAAATTTAATTAAATATAATACAACTGAAATAAAGTACAGGCGCAATACATGGATAGCAAAACGAAGCGATCAATGGATCATTAGCCACAATTCAACAATTATGCTGAAAGCATTTAATAGTCTAAACATGAACATAACAACATAACATAATCCGCATAGAGGCAAATTAACGTGTAAATTATTGAATCTCAAACGGCATACACAAGTCAAGCAAATCCGTAGTGGAAAAATATAGTTCATTGTTGCTGTCTATTACGCCTAGAGAATGGATAAATAAACTATGAAACTATGCATAAACACAATATCAGTACTAGTTAAATGTGTGTGCGTTTGTCATTGCATATATATATGCATATGTAGCCGAGAGTCGCTCTATTAAAGGTTTAGCTGTAATTGTATTTTTGTGTATATCTGTATATGTCTCTGTATATGCTTAGACCCTAATCAATAATCCCACATCACCTCTGACCTTAAGTTCATATCCCACATACCCACTTGCCCACTTCTCCCAGCATAGTTTCCTATTCCCTATTCTGTATAAATTGAAAATCTCTCAACTAAGTTTACTCAAAAAGAAAACTACTAAAGCAAAGTGAGAAATACTTAAATAAATACTGAAGCATATTGATAAGCAGAAGCCTGTGTTTTTTGCCTTTCAGTTAATTGCATTTTCAGTAGGATTCAGCACAGATTGCTTTCGATTGCAAAAAAAGGCTTTTATCATTGACAGACTTCAGAAACGTATTACGTTGAATTTGATTCAATTATTGCAGTGCCAGTGGCTTCGAAAAGGTAAGTGTTAGTTTTTTGTTGAAAATGTTTTTCCCACAAATATATATTGGCATGTCACTGCCGATTGTTTCACTTTTTTGACGCTGTGAGTGTGTGAATGGGTGGATGGGTGGCTTGGAGTGGTGTACTGTGAGAAATTGGCAATGGCCTTGCTGGCTTGGCATGTGCCAGGAATTTCGAGTTCATTAAAAATTGTGCAGGAATTCAATTCAATGCCGGGCATCGCAAACGAGTGTTTGTTTGGTTATTTGTTCGCTGGTCTGAAATGCTCATATGATGCACCAAATGGAAACAACAGAATAGAGCATCTCTGGCTGAAAATCATATCTTCATGGGAAATTAGGTTGGACATTTCGGTGCCGAGGGCTTCTATGACTATTAAATCACAGAACACAACTACTAACTTATACCAAACAAACTTTTTGTGGACATTGAAGAAAACAAACCTGCTTATTCCCTCATTAAAATTGTACAGACACACGAGTCGTATAAGTAATATTTTTGAAGCTCCTCATAATTTCGATCAGCAGATTTTATTTAAGCGACGCTATTTAAATTTACATAACAGATTTCATATGGCTTTCCAATTCCAAAGCACTTCACCCAAAGAAACCCACAAGACCACACACTTGCTCCTCTTTTGAGTGAAGTTTTAATTTCCTCTTTGCGGTTGCCAGCTGAAAGTCCATAGCCAATGCCCAGAAGTACTCTCTTCGAATATCTTCGGATTTCAGATGTTCTTATCGCACAATCTTGGTGTAATATTCAATATTATGTCAGACAGCGGATGTAATTTAACTTGATGCTGTAAAAAAAAGTCTCCCGAACAATGGATATTTGCTGAATAGCGGGGCTAAGCAGCAAAATGAAGTTCAGAGATCGAATAAATATTCAATTATTTACACGACTGGGAGTTTCTTTGGGTTGAAGACTTTTACACAATGGAAAGGGACACAAACACGCGAGGAAGTCAATATTGAAATTTTCCATGAGCATAATGCGGGTTACAGCCATTTACATGAACGTATATATAAATGATATTGAAGCATCTGGCTGAAGCCAAATAAAAAATAGATGAACTCACTTTCCCTTATGCGCACACATGTGTGTGCCACGAATTGCAGGACGAAGAAGGTCCTGACAAACAACTCAAGGCAGCCAGGACATTAAAACAAGAGAGAACGCTATAGTCGAGTTCCCCGACTATCTGATACCCGTTACTCAGTTAGTGGAAGGGAGAAGGAGAGTCTTAAACACAGTTTTTCGCGGTTTGTGGGCGTTAGAGTGGGCGTGGCAAAAAGTTTTTTGGCAAATCGATAGAAATTTACAAGACCAATACAAAAATGAAAAAATTTCAAAACATTTTTCAAAAGTGTGGGCGTAGCAGCTTTGGGCGGTTTGTGGGCGTTAGAGTGGGCGTGGCAAAAAGTTTTTTGGCAAATCGATAGAAATTTACAAGACCAATATAAAAATGAAAAAATATCAAAACATTTTTCAAAAGTGTGGGCGTGGCAGTTTTGGGCGGTTTGTGGGCGTTAGAGTGGGCGTGGCAACATGAATCGACAAACTTGCGCTGCGTCTATGTCTCTGGAGTCTGTATGCTTAATCTCAACTTTGTAGCTTTTGTAGTTCCAGAGATCACAGCGTTCATACGGACGGACAGACAGACGGACAGACGGACAGACGGACAGACGGACAGACGGACAGACGGACAGACGGACATGGTCATATCGACTCGGCTATTGGTCCTGATCAAGAATATATATACTTTATATGGTCGGAAACCCTTCCTTCTGCCTGTTACATACTTTTCAACGAATCTAGTATACCCTTTTACTCTACGAGTAACGGGTATAATGAGCAAAATGTGTAATAAAAATCCAACCTGATCCCGTGCCCAAATATTTGCTTATCTACAAAAGCCAGAAAAACGCCCTAAATTGAAGTCACTTCTAATCAAGCAGATTTTTTGACAGCCAACGAAAAAACGACTTCAGTTTGGCAAGTTTTAAAGTCAATAGGGTGATTTAAAGCTGTTTGGCCAGCAAACAAAGATTGAATGAAGCTAGTTCGGACGTGAATTGAAGCATTGAACACTGTGATTTAGGTAAACTTGAGCTGGGTAAGGTATAAATTAAAGTGTACATATTGCAACGTTTAACTTAATAGCAAGGAGTAGCAGGAGAATTTATTTAATAAATTTATGAGCAAGAGAATTCCGCTTAAGTTATTTAATGAAAGCTTTATTCAAAGTGTGTTCTAAAGTGACATCGATGAATAATTGTGACTTTTTGTATAATTTTGTATATAATTAACTTAAGGGACCTGCTTCTAACATAACTTCCTAAGTGACCAAACTCTATTATCTGGTGATGGATAGTTTTCAACTATCTATTATCTATTTCTGACTAAACCTCGATTGAATACTATAATCCTTCTGTTTTCTCGCCTCGATTTCCAGAGCATCTCGACAGGGATCACAGCAGCTGGTATTGGCCTGCGATTTGCCGACCACAAAAACTATGTCCTTGGGGCTAAGATTCCTGTCCAAATTGGGGCATGTTTCGCCCTCCCTGGAAAAATGCAAGTGGTCTTAATTACTTAGCAGTGTTTAAGGTAATCACAGCTCACCTGGCATAATCGCCACATCTGATGAGCAGCTTGCAAAGAAACTCTAATGCGCCAACTGGTTTTCCCTCCATTTCCAAAGGACATGTGCTGGTGTAGGAGAATGCCTTCATGTCCAGTTTTATTCGGTTGCTTAATCTTTTGGGCAGACTCAGTTTGCCCAAACCAACAACTTGCCCATCGTACACCACCTCAAAGTCTATGCCATTTTCGTCGACTTTCTGGGCAAGATTCGGTGGCTCCGCCTGAAAAGTGTGACTGGCATTCGGCTTGAACTCGCTCACATTGGTCCTGCTAGCTGTGAGCCTGAGGTTGTTGCCCCCAAAGCCGACCTTCACCAGCAGTTTTCTGGCATCAGCCAGGACCACACCCTTCACCTCCAGTCGGGTGATAACAAGATCGAAGGAGAAGACGGGCGTATTTTTAGGAAGAACTGGTTCAGGAGGTTCTATCGGACCAGGTGCTGACCTGGATCCGAAAACGCTTTTCTTTCCTTTCTTTCCCTTGTCCTTTTTTCCTTTCTTACCCATTTTTCACGATGGGCGTGGACCTATGGTACTGCTTTACTCTGGAAATGGGCGAGATCAAGTCAAACTTTTATTCCGGCTACATAATTTTTAGAAGTTATGGAGAAACTCAAATCCACTCCTACTAAGATGCTATAGTTCTTAAACAAGCAAGCTCTCAAAGGTCTCTCCAATTAAGGTAAAGGGTTTCTGTACACAAATTTGAACTGGCCAATAGAGTTTGCTCAATGAATAAACTTCTACTCCACATTTATTCAATGCATTGAGTAAGAACTTCGAATTAAATACGATTTAACACTTTGGACCCCGGAGAACAAGCTGCGTTTCGGGTGCAGCATTCCCAGATTTATTGGCATGAAGTGCACCACACTGCCACTTTCCATTCCTTAGATGCTACTGCTTCTGCCTCTGTGGCTGCTCCTGCTCCGGTGGTGAATGATTCGCCAGCATATTTCAGAAGCGTTTAATGGTGGCGCTCATTTGTCTGCCAGCAGGAACAGTGCTCCAAGCCGCATCAGCAATGCCCCAGCCAAGTGTCAGAGTGGCAGTGTGGCTGTGTGGCAGTGTGGCAGTGTGGCAATGCGAAACTGGGCTAGATGCAGCAGCCGCAACCGCCAACGAGCTGGGTATTAGGTGCCTGGCATTAGGTACTTGTGGCGTATACGTAACGTGCCAAAACCAAGAGTGTTCGCCCGAGCAAAACAAGAGGCAAAAACCAAAAACACTTGCTTCAACCAATTACTTGTGCGAGTATGTGGATGCCAGCAGAGAATCGGAATTAGTTTTGCCAGCTGCTGGTGAGGAATATCTTTTGTTTTATGGTTTATCCAAAAGGATTTATTATACTCTACGTACATATGTATGTATGTATGAACAGTATTTGCCATTTCACCCAGTCAGAAGTTCAGGGCTATGGTCAAGCATACACATCACATTCAGACATTCTAATTGGTGGTTTTTTCTAGCAAAGGCAAAGTGTTTTGCATTTATTTTAAGGCCTGACATTAATTTGGCAAAGCAATTAGAATGCAAGAGAACAAATATGCAAATAAATGTGGCCAAAATGGTACGGCTTTAGTTATTTGAGTCGTCCATCAAAACCGATTCGGCACATAAATTATGCAATCGAAGGAATTCGTGCATTTCGACAGGACTCAACCAATGACAATTGCTGGTAAAATTGTTTTCCAATTGCTTTACTCGACAAAATGGCCAACTAATTAACAAGTCATTAATGCCAGGTTTCGGCCAGAAAAGCCAATTTGGCCACACGAAATTGTTGCCCAGCATTCACTCTTCGATTTTCACACGTTCTGTGGCCGAAAATATTTGTGCAAACTCGGGACAAATTGTGGAGCCATCGAACGAAAAGTTATTAGACATAAACTAAATACTCTTATGAACTCTTGCGGCAGACTTAAATTTGCATTGAGTTGTCTGGTGGGTTTTTAAACATAACCAAAAGGTAATATGTAGTTCAATAAATTCCTAGAAATATGGAAATATATTTTAAATTCTATATATTTCCTGCTTTCATTAAACCATTTCCTACGAAAGCTGCAAGCTTAGAGAGTGTGCGTTTTCCATTGCCAGAAATACAGACAATTATAATAAAAAAAAATACAAATAATTAAAACTCTTAAGAATGACTATTTAAAAATTGTTTTTAAAGTAATCTACAATTTAGGTTTTACAAGTACACCTATAAATATGTTAGTTTAAAATCACATCTCACCTATGGACCTCTTCCTAGAGTAAATTGGAATGTACACGGGTGTTATATAATTTATGCACGAGTGGCTTCCACTTGGCCAGCAGCACCGCGTCCAGGAAGGCCAGAAAATAGCAGCGAATTTAGTCGGACCCGGGGACCCAATTTGTTATTGTTTGGCTATTGGCGTGGACGCCAACCTGACCCACGGATGACCACCACCTCCGCACCCACGAAACCCAGTGAACATTTGGCTGCACCAATTTGTATCCAATTAAATCGGCTTGGTTAGTCAGGCGGTCTGCTCGATAAAACGTTTTCATTTTGCGGCTCAGCATTTTTCGACAAATTCCACACTTTTTCCCACTGTTTGGCACAAATGCGCTTATAAACTAGTTTTTGGGTGGAGAGGAGTCTCCAACTGGGGCGACTGAAACAGCAAGGATAACCGATTTTCGCGTCAACGTAATGCGCGAAATTTAATTAAAATTGAACTTCATTTAGATAAGCATGTGAGCTGATTTGATAAATGGGGCATTCCGCCTCTGGGGGCGTGTGAGATTTTCCCAGGAATCGCGTGTTAAGCGGCTTACGCAAGGTGTAGCGATAAATGGAAGCGGGATTTCCACGAGGGGCTGGGATTTTCCCCGACCATTGCCTCCTGTGCAGCAACAGGCGAATTTGTGACTGGGGAGTGGCCGGGGTAATTAGAAATCCATTTGGCTCCTTTTCACTGGCCCAGTCGGGCTCGAAATCCCGCAGGAGTCTTTGGTCAGACAGGAGGTCACTGGAGTTCACAGTTGGAAAAAGCTTGTGGACAGCTGCTCCCGAGAGTTCAGAACTAATGATTTGTCAGATTTTTAATTTTCAGGCAAACGGTACGTAATGAAAAGGGAATTTTCAACAATAATAATTACAAATAATTGCTCCACTTGTATGCATTCAATTAAAAGGCGACATTATTTAAAGCCTTGGTCGTTAATAAATTTCAATGTAAAAAGATTTTCTAAAAATCCAATTTTCAGAGCATAGCTTTGACTTTAGGGTCTCCCTTTTTCAATTCTAATGTGCATTACTCTCTTACACAGTTTACACACACTTTTCACTTTTACACAAATTTTGGTAGAGTTTATACGAAAGTAAGCCACGTTAAAGTTGAACGATATTGCGAGCTCTTCAATGGAAAGTGGCCAACAAGATGACGAGACAGACTTCTTGTTCGATATTGTGGTCACTAACGTGGAATTGAACAAGCCACTCAAGGAACCCGACGAATTGCAGGCGCAAGTCAAGTTCGGTGGTGTCAATGTCCCAATCACATCCAGTCGTATAAATGTGCAGGATTTCGAAGCCAACAGAGTGACCGAGTTCACAATGAGTCCATCAGTATTGCGACGGACCCTGGAGGATCAGGGAATGCAGATATCCGCCCGATACGCGGGCTCCACTTTGGGCAGTAATGTGCTGCTCTTTCCGGACACCTTTATCGATAAAATAGACCCCAAAATGAACGACCTCTATTTCGAGGCTACGATTAAGCTAATGCGCCGAGTTGACTGCGTTGGCACCATCAGCATTCGTTTAGTATTGATCGTCAAGTGCACAGATCTTGACATCATTAAGGAACCGCGAAGATCCAGTTCCCGTCGATCGTCCCGAAAATCCTCTGCAGTGGAGATCCCTCCCAAAAAGGTGCTAACCAAACAAAGTTGCCAGGGACTGGGTAAAACATTTAACCCTCAGGACGTCATGTTCGTCGTCGGTGATCCCGATCCTCTGCTCAAGATTCCATCAGAACCGTGCTCGGAACTTCCGTTTGAGGACGGGGATGTGCGACTGAATCTGGACTTACAGCGCTATAAGAGCTTGGAAAATCGACGCGTAGTTTTACCAGATGACGAACATCCCGAGGAGAACCGCTCAATTGGTCAACTCAGGCAGCTGACACTTCATTACTCAAGGATCATTGGAATGGTATCGGAGAAAATCAACCAGATGAATATGCCTTCAAGCTCGGTGGATCCCCCATCGGAAAAGAGTGCTCCGATATCAAACACACCCAAGGAGCCAGCTGAAGAGCGCAGAATACCAGTTCCTGTGAAAGATGATACCGAAAACGATGTAAGTCCCATTCGTTTTTGCCCCATTTGCTTGTGTTCCATGTCCTGGCTACCGAAATATGCCAAGTGCCCCAAATGCAATGCAACTGCTCTTCCTGTGCTCGAAGAACATCACAGCCATCAATTAACTGCGGATGAAATTGTGGAAGAGCAGCTGGTGCAGCCTAAACCACATGAAGAATCCGAAGAGATTGGCTGTGACTTGTGCCAAGACCCGATTATACAAACCAAGCCATTAAAGAAAAAGAAGAAACCTAAACTGGGTCAACCCGTTCAGGACTCTGAATCTGCGTCTGACGAGGAGTGTCCTCCATGCCGCTGCACTTGTGCCGCCGGAAAAACTTGCGCCCATTGCCGCATTCGCCGAATGTGCGAGGATGTTTACAATGGCGAGAACAAACATATACAAGAGCAGGAGGAGCACATAAAGGTGCCAAGTCCCCGCGAAGACGAGGATTTCTGTGTGATCACAAACCCCATTAATGATCGTCCCTACCTCTGCAGAGTTTTAAGCGAGCTCAAGGATCTGTATCATCTGCACGACACCAAGAAGCTGTTGAACATGCAGCAGCGCTGCGAATCGCAAACTCTACTGCCAATTGACAGTGGACCTTCCATAAGCCTTAGGCATTCCCCCAATCCCTTTGATCCCCACATTCCCGGTACTTTGAGTCGCCAGACGGCGGGGCACAAGTCCTGTTTGCCGGAGACACACTGCGTTCCTCGTCGGCACGGTTGGGATTGGCCACGTTCCTGCTTGGCCAGGAAGTACGGCTGGCGGCCGGGCGCCATTCTCCGAGCAGCTAGTCAAGTGATGCGCTTCTTCCTGATGCGCAAGACGAATCGCGGCGACCAAAGGGAACAAGATGAGCGGGAACGCTGTGGCCTGCCAATACTTAATATTTGCAAAAAGGACGGAGTGATATTTGTCACCCTTCGTGCCCTGGCCACTTCGGACATGAAACAGAGACCCATTACCTTCCGAATTGTGAAGAGCGAACTGGCGGTGGCCTTGCGTCAAATCAAGCGCGCTTTGAAGGATCACGGCTTTAGGAAGTGCACTTGCCACAAATCCCTGATGCTGTGCACCTGTCGCGATGCCTTGGAGAAGTTCGAGCTCAACAAGGCCCTGAAAACTGAGTGCCAGCGTCGAATCATGGAACCCTGTCCCGAGCACTTGGTGCTCACCGATACGAGCATCAGTGACCTCGAGTTTAACCTGGATGTTACTCCGCCAACAGGAACACGATGGCCGAGGAGTAAAGCCCTTCGGAACGTGGTGAACCATGGGACACAGACTCAAAAGAAAGGGAAGCCATCTATAGAACCCCAGTACCCAGTGCCCGATAGTAACTACTGGAGGGCCTTTGACTGCGCAGCTGGAGACCACTATATGGGCACTGCCTTCGGGGACAATCTGGAGACCGTGTTCGAGGATGGCATATTTGGATATGAGGGCGGAGGTCAGCATGGAAAAGCTCCCGGTCGGCGAGATCCAAGGGTTTGGGGAAAACGTACAGGTGCACCAATGCCAATTGGCACCGCTCCTGATCAAATCGATCCATATAGGTTCACCCGAACTGTTTGGAAGTCACTTCCAAAAAGTATTGTTCGCCAAATGCACACAAATCGCAAATTGTAGGACTCTACTGTTCATAATAAATGCTACTGTGTGTCCTAAATATCTCTTTTAATCTTTTGGGATTCCAGAACAACATTTCTTATTCGAATTTAGCTTTGAGTTTGATGCCAATTACGTTCAGTCATTTAGATTCCTACTCCTGTAAACCAAACACATACATTTCTTGCGTTTCCAGTTTATTTCCTTTTTTAATCAGCGATATTATTAGATGATATCTCAGAAGGACTGACCAAGGGTATACAAATTCTTAGGTAGCCTAAGTTTACAACCACAAAATGGCAGAATCGGTAAACTTTCTTTTCGACTTGGTCATAACCGATCTGAATATTTTTGGCGTGCCGATCGAAGAACCCATCAAACTCCTGGTGGACACCAAGGTTGCGGGAAAATCAGTGAAGGTAACCTCCAGCCGAATCAATGTCGACCAGTTTGTGGCAAACAGGGAGTTGGAGCTCGCTATGGAAACATCGGCATTGCGTCAAAGTCTGGAGGAGAAGGGGTTGGCTTTGGCGGGCATTTACCAGGGTTCAACTCTGGGCAAGGCCACTGTGAACTTCCCCGTGGAGTTTCTGGACAAGATCAGCCCCACAATGAACGATCTGCTGCACGTGGATACAGTCGATTTGGTTCGTCGAGTTGACGTAATTGGAACGGTGAGCGTGCTAATCCGCTTGACCATCAAGTGCGAGGAGCATCCAGTGCAGAAACCTTTAAGACAAAGCCTTTCCCGCACCAGTCTTTCCCGGACCAGCAAATCATCGCTGCTACAAACGAAGAAGGAGAAAAGCGAACGAGTCAGCTGTGCTAGCCAGGGCCCGACCTTCAATCCCCAGGATATCATGTTTGTCATCGGCGATCCCGATCCCTTACTCCAAATCCCATCGGAGCCGTGCTCGGAACTTCCTCCCGAAGTAGGAGATGAGCGCCTGAGTCTGGACTTGCAGCGCTACAAGAGCTTGGAAAATCGTCGTGCAATCTTCCCAGCTGATGATCCCTGTCCCAAGGAGAAACCCTCATTTATGCAGCTAAAGAGGCTCACCGAGCAGTACTCCAATATCATTGACTCGGTGACCAAGAAGATCCAACGAATGGAATCAAGCTCATTGGCTCCCACGGAGCCACCGTCCGATGCGAATGTGCCAAGTTCAGTTTCCACGCCGTGGACTCTCATTCCCACTCCCATGCAATCTGGCATCCCAGTTCCCGTAAGATCCGACTTAGTACATGGCGTGAAACCCACACGGTTCTGTCCTGTGTGCTTGTGCTCAATGTCCTGGTTGCCAAAGTATACACCATGCCCGAAATGCAATACCAAAGCAGTTCCCATTCTCCAAGGACATTGGAACAAGCCTATTACAGCCGAAGAAATTGTGGCAGAGCAGCTGGTGAGACCAACAGCACCGCCCGAAGTGGAGGACTTTTGTGAGCCAGTCTGCGAAAAGGTGCGCCGGAAGATCTGGAACGACAACGTCTGTCCACCATGCCGTTGTACATGCACAAAGGGTATAACCTGCCCCCACTGCCGCATCCGCAGGATGTGCAATGACATTTTTGCCTCCAAGAGTCCACCAAAACCGAAGCCCCGAGTACCGCAACCCCGTTCAAGTGAGGATTTCTGTGTGGTCATGGAATCTGACGACGATGATGATCTTCCCTACCTGGCGAAGGTATTTTCCGAGCTAAAGAATCTCTATCATATCCACGACACCAAGAAGCTTTCGGCCATCAAGGAACGCTGCGCCGCTCAGTCCTTATTCTCTATCCGCAGCAGGCGATCCATTAAGGAGCTGACGGAATCCCTATACCCAGGAGACAAAATCCCCCACCGGGAAAGCCATCCTCCAAAGGCGGGCCACAAGAGCTGCCTTACACAAACGAGCATTGTGTCCCGTCGCCATGGCTGGAACTGGACCAAGAGCTGCGAGGCTCGGAAAAATGGCTGGCGACCAGGAGCCATCCTGCGATCCTCCGGCCATGTCATGCGTCACTTCCTGATGCGAAGTAGAGATCAGAACATGTGCCGAAAGGTAGCGGCCGACTACGAGGCACAGCAGCGATTTGGTCATCCCGTGCTCAACATCTGCAAGCGAAATGGTGACATATACGTGACACTTCGTCCACTGCCCACTTTGGCCATGAAACAGAAGCCCATCACCTTCCGGATCGTAAAGAGTCATCTGGCCGTGGCACTGCGTCAGATCAAGCGCGCTCTAAAGGATCAGGGCTTCGAGAAGTGCTCCTGCCACCAGTCCCTGATGATGTGCACCTGTCGCGATGCCTTGGACAAGATTCACCTGAACAAGGCCCTTAAGAAGGAGTGCCAGAAGCGTTTCATAGAGCCCTGTCCCGAGCACTTGGTGCTCACCGACACGAGTGTGAGCGACGTGGAGTTCGATCTGGATGTGACTCCGCCGGCGGGAACTCGTAGACCGAGGAGGAAAGCCCTAAGGAATGTGGTGAATCATGGCACCCAGACTGCGCAGAAGCAGCCACCAGCTATAGCACCTCCATACCCAGTGACCCACAATCCCTACTACAGGGACTACGATTGTGCCGCAGGTGATCGATATATGGGCACTGCATTCGGGGACAATGTAGAAACCGTTTTCGAGGATGGAGTCTATGGGTACAGGGGTGGTGGCCAGCATGGAATGCCCGTCGTCTGGAGGCATCCAAAGGTGTGGGGCAAGAAGGTCGGTGCTCCACTCCCGATTGGAACCGCTAGAGACGCCCTCGATCCTTATCGGTTCACCAAAACTGTTTGGAAACAACTGCCGCGAAAGATAATTCGAAAAATGAGAGCAAAATCAGGGAAATAACTGTGGTCTTTTATTAAAACTTAAAATGTCAGATGCAGTGTTTCATTTCGGTGTTGCTCCTAAGAAAGTCTTTTTAAATTATACGAATTTTTTCTATAGTATTTTGTACAATTTGAGGTATTTTTGTTAAACACAAGAGACCAAATTTTTGTGAGTGTTAATGCGACGCAAGCCAACTTGTTTTCAAAATATTGCTCAAATTCTATGAATACGAGTGTTAGAATTTGATTAAATATGCTAATTATATAGCTCAGTAAAAATAGAAATTATAAACTGGTCGCAATCAAATGCAAACGGTAGTATAAAAGCGCTATGCCAACTGCCAGACTGCATTCCAAGTTCCCAAAATGAAGATCTTCGCTCTCTGTGCCTTCGTGCTCCTCATCCTGGCTGCCGTCCAGGCCAATAGTTCTCCGGAGACAAGTGCCATTTCTGGAAAGGACCTTAAGAAAACTGCTGGATAATCTATATTGGACCATTTAACCAGACGAAAGCTTCTCGAGTACTGGAATACAATCGATGTTGAATAAAAACTCTGTTTAGACAAAGCATTTGTTATACTTATTTGTATGTATATATATTCTTGATAAGTATCAACTGGCGAGTCTATATAGCCATGTTTTAACATTTAATTTTGTTGGTTTGTTGATTTGATCAAAGTGGTGTTACTGAAATGGTATATAAGCTTGGACTTGCGGGATCTAGATATCTTAGATGGTATAAATAATTATTTTATGTTTATTTCATCGATAGACGTTTCTCAAGAATGCGTTTTAAAGTAAGTTACATTGAGTCATTATAAGTATTTACAAATCGTTATACATATTTCTCAACGATTTAGAGTTTCTAAGAAGTAGATATTTTTTGTCGTTGACTCTTCTGCCATACTCTACTGAAACTGCCGATTAAAGTTTTTAAGCCAAACATTATCAGTTACTGAAAACTCCAAGGACACAATGCTGGATATTGCGCAAGAACCAGTGCAGCAGTATGGAAATCGTAGCCACCAGGCGGAGTGCATTCCCCTGGGCAGATATCCAGCATACGGTTCCGACATGGAACAGGAGGATGAAGACAAGGGCCTGGGATTCTGCAGCGCCAGCATCCGGCGGGGATTCATCCGGAAAGTGTACCTAATTCTGTTAGCACAACTGATCACCTCCCTGGTCGTCATAGTAACCCTTACGGTTGATGAGCAGGTGCGTCTGATAGTGGCAGACAGCACCTGGATCTTTTGGATGGCCATCCTAATAGTGGTCTGTTCGCTGGTGGCTCTGGGCTGTAATGAGGATCTGCGCCGTCAGACACCAGCCAACTTCATCTTCCTATCTGCCTTCACGGTAGCCGAATCCTTTTTGCTGGGCGTGGTAGCCTGTCGATATGCGCCGATGGAGATTTTCATGTCCGTGTTAATCACGGCGTCAGTTTGCCTTGGACTCACTCTATTTGCGCTACAGACGCGTTACGACTTTACCATGATGGGTGGCATCCTGGTGAGCTGCTTGATAATACTGCTCCTCTTCGGCATCGTGACCATCTTCGTGGGCGGACATATGGTTACCACCATCTATGCCTCAATGAGCGCCCTGCTCTTTTCCGTTTACTTGGTTTACGATACCCAATTGATGTTGGGAGGCAAGCATAGGTACTCCATAAGTCCCGAGGAGTACATATTCGCCGCCCTAAATATTTATATGGATGTGATAAACATATTCCACGACATCTTGCAATTAATCGGAGGATCTGATTAGTTCGATGAAATCCCAAAAATACTCGTACTATTTTACTCCACCAATTCGACGTCGAGCATTAATAAATCCAATTGTACAGCTTTAGTTATATAGTTATCAGCTTACAAACAGCATGGCAAAACCACAAACTACGCCTATAATTACAAATGTAAAAACATCTACTATTTTACATTTGGATAAAAGCCTAAGTATAGACTTTAAAATTTGTATATTTTTTATACCAGTTATAACAGTTACCATTATTAATATCAATAAACTTGCTTGCGTAAACAAATACAGAAATAGCAAAAGTGACCAGTACCAGTACCAGTTTACGAGCATCAGCGCTAATTACGAAAACTTATATCTTGAAATAAATTTCGTATACTTTGCACTCAATTCTTGGCTCAAAAATAAGAACGAGAAATGGTGAAACAGGTATCAGTTTGAGGTAAGCGGCTACGATATTAGCTATATAAGATCGGCCAGATCTTCCAAAGTGTATCAAATTTGGAAACAATGAAGTTCTTCGCTCTGTGTGCCTTTCTCCTCATTGCACTGTCTGCCGTTCTGGCGCAGGACCAGGAGGACCAGGAGAGCTACTGGAGGAACCCGGATCCGTCGGAATTAGGTGCAAAAGCTCATCCTTTTGTAACGGGTGGAGTCGAGGCGTTGGACTATCGTCTCGTGGAAGGCTATGATCAGCAATAGACTTTCTGGCTAAAAATGCATATACTAATAAAATGTTCGATTTTTCAAAAACATATTGTGATTTTAATATTTGGGGGCAGGGGAACCAAACAAACGCTTCAAAACAAGTTCGACATTTGAAGGGCTCGCCACAGACTTTGGGTTAAATACGTAACTTACGTTCAAAAAGGTTAACAAATGAAATCGAAAAACTGGAATTACTCATTATGCATTCGAAAAATTAAGAACCGAAACATGCCTTGGATTCTGTCATAAATGTTTGGTGGCCATTTTTTATTAGACACTGGTCAGAGTTGGGTTTGTTTTTATATTCAGAACACTGTGTTGCCTGTCTACCTCAGTTTTATTGTAAAGTTTAGTGTAGTAAGTCTATAAAAATACTATTTGAAAAATCTAAAGTAAAAAAATTCAATATAATTGGAACTCGAATGACTAGTTCCTCCGCAAGAGAAAGCCCAGTCAGACAGTAGAAATTTAGATATAAACATGGGACCCAAAAAGAAGTCCGTTGCTGTAGCTATTGCAGAACCTCAGCTGGAAGACAAACCACCTGAAAAGAAAGCCCCACCGAAGAAAGAGCCCCTTCCCATTTTCGTCTTCGATGTTATAGTCACCCATTTGGAGGCCAATAATACTCAGTTCACGAATCCGAAGAACCTCGAAGTCACTGCAAACTTCTTCAAAACTCCACTTGTGCTCACAAAGAGTCAGATAAATGTTAGTGATTTCAAGGCCAATGCTGGTCTCTCCTTTCAAAAGGAGCCAAAGGAGGTTCGTAAAGCTGTAAACGAGTGTGGGATAGCCTTCAGCGTGGTGTACAGCAAGAAGGTGATTGGCTCTGGACAGGCATCGTTCCCCTCCAGCATAGTGGATTCCATCGACAAGGACATGGGCGATATCCTTCACTCGGACGTCATTGACTTGGCTGCAGGCGGCGTGGTGACCGGCAAACTGGAGTTCCTTTGCCGGATGGTCGTCATGTGCATAGCAGAGTAAGTAAATCGAAATAGCCATGTTCTTTAGCATATTTTTTGCTAAGTATTACTATTTATTTTATATTTGCTAACCTCTGAGCAGTGAGCCGGAACTCGAGTGCTCGCGCAACGTGGACAGGAGCATCAATGCACAGGATATTATGTTCGTAATGGGCGAGTCACAGGTGTGTCCTAGTGCCTGTGAGCCCTGCCAAAACGATTTGGAGGAGGAGGAAGGCGACGAGCGGCTCAGACTGGACCTGGATCGATATCGCAGCCAGGGTGGTGGTATAAAGCCATACAAGATGATGACCGAGAACGGTTCTGGGATACCAGCGTGTTGCGAACTTAAGGTTACTACATTTACATTGCTAGTTTATTTGCAAATTACATTTTAGAAAATATTGTTGTATTCAGAAAATGGCAATCGAGTACGAGCGGATGATCGATTCCATTACCAAACAGACGGGCATGCCGCCACCCAAGCCTCCGTGTCGTAATCCCGACGAGGCAAACAACTTTGGCATGAACCCCTGCTGGTGTCAACCGGAACTTCCTCAGTTTCTTGAGCTGCCCGAGAAACCGGACAAGCCGTGCTTCGTTTACCTGCCCGCCACCCAAGATCACGAGCCGGACTTTTGCGAGAAGAACCTGATGCCGGTTCCCATTGCCGACTGCGATGGCCAGAAGCCGGACATCAAGCCCATCCGCTTCTGTCCAGTCTGCCTGACCAATATGTCGTGGCTGCCGAAGTTTGCGGCGTGCCCGAAGTGTGGAATCAAACCGATGCCCGTGGTGGAGGATAGGCACAAGGAGAAGAAGGTATCGGCGGACCAGATTCTGCTCGAGTACTTGGGCAAAGGACCAGCCACCGTGGATGACTACTGCACGGATCCTTGTGCGAAGGCCGATAAGGAGAGAGCCGCCGAGGATGAGTGTCCACCATGTCGCTGCAGCTGCAAGTTTGGCAAAATGTGTGCCCACTGTCGCATCCGAAAGATGTGCGCCGATATATTCAAGAGCGATCAGATACCACCCAAGTGCCCGAAAGTGGAGCCGAAGGAGTCCGAGGACTACTGTGTGGTTAACAAGAGCTCCGAGGACTGTCGACCATATCTGGCCAAAGTTTTCTCCGAGTTGCGCGATCTGTACGACATTAAGGACACCAAGAAGTTATCCGAACTGGACGAGAACTGTGATCGAGCGGTGCCCAAAACGGAGAAGACTGAGAAACCAGAGCCCAAGAAGGAGATGCTAGTGCCCAAGAAACCACCTTATATACCACCTAACAACAAGGGTCAGATCTCCAGCAGACACAAGCGATGTGTCCTTCAATCGGGATTTGTGTCCCGACGCCATGGATGGGCCTGGAGCAGCAGCTGGGAGGCCAAAAAGCTGGGCTGGCGTCCGGGTGCCATCCGCAAGCCCATCAAGAAGCTAATGAAGTTCTTCCTGGAGCAACCTGGCCGCGGGAATGCCTTCGCCAAGTGCAAGGACACGGAGACTTTGGAGCGGGAAAAGGAGCTGGCCTCGCCGGTGTTAAATATCTGCAAGAAGAACGGCGAGATCTTCATCACTCTGCGTCCCCTCACTCCCTTGGGTATGCGCCAGAAACCCATCACTTTCCGGATTGTGAAGAGCGAACTGGCAGTGGCGCTGCGTGAGATCAAGAGGAAGCTGAAGGATAAGGGATTCCGCAAGTGCACCTGTCACCAAACATTGATGATGTGCCGTTGCAGGGATGCCACCGAAAAGGTTCATCTGCAGAGGGCTCTGAACAGGGAGTGCCGACGCCATTGCATTCCGCCAGCTGGCGACCATCTGGTGCTCACAGATACCAGCGAAAGCGACATGGAGTTTGACTTTGATGTCACTCCGCCAGCTGGAACGGAGCAGCCGTGCCAGCCGCCCTTGCCGGATACCGTTAACCATGGCACCCAGACCTCCAAAAAGGACCAGATGCCGATTCCTCCAAAGTATCCCATCAAAATTCCTCCATATTACAGGGGTTTCGACTGCGCCGTGGGCGATCGTTACATGGGCACTGCATTCGGGTGGCCAGGCGAATTGGTCTTCGAGGATGGCGTCTTTGGGATGCTGGGTGGCGGACCACATGGCCCCAATCCCATGCCTTGCGGCAGACCCCGAGTGCCAGGAGCTTGGGGCGGTGGCGCAGGAATGGATGGCGGTATTGGTGGGGCAGGAGGCGGCGGATTTGTCGCAGGCTTTGGTGGAGCTGGTGGTGGTGGAGGCGGTGGCGGAGGCGCACGAGGCGCAGTCTTTGGTGGCGGAAGGCTAGGAAGAGGCGGTGGAGCCGGAGGAGCTGGTGGCGGCCCTGGTGGCTTTGGAGGCCCCGGCGGACCTGGAGGAGGACCTGGCGGTGGTGCTTGGAAGGGCTTTCCAAGCGCTGCTGTTGGAAAAGCGCAGGGCGGAGGCAAAGGAAAGGGCGAGAAAGCCGAACCTATACCAGTACGCTATCCTAAGAGATTCCTCAAGCCCGCCGAGGATGCAGCCAAGGCGGCCAAGCAGGCGCAGAAGGACGCCGTGGAGGCGAAGAAGAAGGGCATTAATATGATCAAGTATCTGCAGAAGAAGGGCACTCTCGTCCGTCCCTGGAATCCGCAGGAGGGCAAAGACAAGAGACCTAAGAGACCCAAGGGAGGATTTGTCGGAGCCGATGGCCTGAAAGACAGTGAAAGGAAGCGCAAAATGCTCCTGGCCGTTCCACCAATACCAATCACCGAGATGCCCAGGCGAGGAAAAGCACATTGTTGTGATCCCTGTCGCATGGATATTATCTACTAAATGGATATTATCTACCAATACATTCATTCCAATGTCGCAAGCAAATTCAAATGTAAGATGCCACGCATATTTTTTAATATACGTAACAAATTTTATTTGCACGCTTTCTTATGCGCCGGAATGGCAATGGCATTTCGCATTCAAGCCATTCTTTTTATATAAATAATTCATGTTTTCCGATAGCAAGATCACTGCCTGTGTGATTTTTCCGTAAATAATGTTCCATTTAATATCCAAAATGCAGGAGACGACACTTGCCTGCTAATGCTGTGAAAATCCGAAAGGCATTATCAAATTTTATGTTATGACATAAGATGCCATAAAGCCGTGCTCTCGTATATTATACATGAAATATGGCAATTTCAATTAGTTTTTAGTGCCGCCGACATACTCGTACAGACACAGACTGGGGATTAGATTTTGTAAGCCCAACAGCTTGTTTGCGTTATTATAACAGCATTTCGGACTGCCATTCCCACTCGAAATGACATCGGAATCATCGGGCTGCGTTTGTGGAGTGGAGCTGAGATTGAAAATGTTGTCTGTGCAGTTAATTAAATGGCAGGCACGCACAAGGGGGTTATGGGAAAATTTTTGGGGGGAGATAGTAGTACTCCATAGTGATTCCAGATTGGAGCCAAAGCCCCACACACACGCACACGAAATAATAGTAAATTAATGGGAAATGCTAATATATGCTAAATACGTAAGCTGATTAGCAGGAAAGGCAGCATATCCATACATCGCATTGAACAGACCAGTTTATATCTATATTGAGCTAATAAGAGCTAATAGTGTCAACGCATCTTAAATGCCGAATGCAGTTCGGAAAGTTTCGAAATTATTTCATATTTTACTATCATGACATTGATCTATAATGTCTTATTTCTTTCAGTGCTATTACTGTATATACCATTACTATATTTTCCCACTGGGACACCGAATCTCTGGGCTGAAATATTCACCCGCTAACCCAAGGGATTCAAATTGAGCCAATTTATTAAGCCTTTCGCAAAGGTTTCAAATTTACACAGGGAGTACACGAAAATTTATAATTATACATACAAATTAGACCAATTAAGTGGGGAAAGGAAAAATGCGAAAAAGTTCATTTTCAGCATGAAATGTTTTGGCACGTAAATTAGGCAAAGAAAAAGATATCTTACCTTTGCAAAAGGGAACAAATAATTGCAAAAGAAAGTGGAAGAAAGGGGTTTAAGTGCATTAGTCTCAACTGTGGGAATACTTACATATTTATTTAAAGGCAGACACCTTATTTTGTTTAAATAGAGCACATTAAAAAAGAAAAATCTTGCTATGTGATAAAGAATGCTTTATTGAATGCCAAAAAGGAAGTAGTGTTCAATTTTGAGCTCAATATAATCCTCATCAACAACTTTAAAGTAGCCAGCTTAATTTGCAACAATGTTTCGCGGCCAACATAAACCAAATAAAAAGCTTGACAAATCACGCCACAAAATAACGATTGGTCCCGGTTTTTAGCGATGGAAATATTTCATAGGCCACTTAGCAGGTGGCGGGACCGCATTTATTTTTGCCTCCGCAGATGAGCTGGGAAATATTTCGAAATTGTGACACTTTGGCAGCGAAATATGTGGGCGGTGGGAGGGGCAGATGATTATAATATTCGCAATTATGTTTTGAGAGTGGCAGAGAGTCCTGCATAATTCAGTGGAGCAGAAGGGTCGATATTTTCGGGGCAAAACCCTTGTTGAATATTTCATATAATGGGATTTTTAATTTGACGCTTTAAAGTCAACATGGCGATGGAGAGCAAAGGTAAACGCATTTTGGCACTCCATAAATCAAAAACATTCAAGTGCCGCTCGGCTGGCGAACAGTTGATACCCTGGCCCCGAGCCAAAAAGCGCACAAATATTTATTCAGGCCGTTGCCTGGATAAGGTCGTAATACTGCCACTCCTCGCAGGACTGCAGGACATCCAGGAGCCACCCTCGGTGTAACGTCATGTCGGTGGCCATTCGCTGTGGCAGCTTACATCCGTTTCCGTCAGCACAAATAAAGGTTTTATCAGACGTGGAAAACTGCGTCCAAGGAATTCCCCCGGACTCGGCCACGTTAAGAAAATGGTGTGCCATAAAACGGACCAAAGTACTGCCAAGTTGAAGACCTGTTTTTTTTTTTTTTTTTTGGAGGGGCTGTCCAAGACACTTTATCATCATTTGTCAATTAGTTGCACTACCTTTGTCAGGGGAAACGAAAGTCTAAGGAAGACTAAGGAAGTCTGGCCGCTGGGCAAGTCCATTAGCAGAGCCAAGTTATTTGCTGCATAATTCATAATAATTATGCCAGCAGATTTGTGCTGCCCCCAAAAAACTTTTCAGCTGTTCAAATTAAGCAGCCTCTTTTTGTGAATACTCGTACAATTTTTGCCGCTTAAGTTTCTCGCATTTTGCGAAACTTCCACTGTGCTCCTGGCGCTTTTTGCAATTTTCGGACCATCTGTGCGAATTTTAGATTCGTTTCCAGCAAAGGCTGCTGTCAAAGGAAGTTGGCACTGTTGGAAGCTGAAGGTGCTAGTGATGGTGATGGTGATGGTGGCCCACCGGCTGCTTCTTTAGTTGACCTGCCATAAGCTGCCATAATGCCAAAATACCAGATGTGCCGCCACTGCAAATTGGGTTTTAATGAATATTCGATTGCAGCCATTTAATTGCCACATGGAGAAGTCAAGTCGGGCGACTCGACACGCTTGCATGCCCCCAAACACGCGATTTCACATTTGCCATTCGCTGCCGCGCAACCGTTGCTCTAATTAATGCAGAAATCCGCCCTGCGACAACGCTGCGTATGAGCAACAAACAGCCAAGCGGCGACTTGACGCCGTAATCGGAGTACTCCGTGCGTTTCCAATGTTTCCCAAGTTGCTGCGTGGGTGTGGGTATGGGTGTTCATCCGGCTGCAGCACAGCAAGAAAAATAAATTCTAGTTTTCAAATGTAAATGTCCTTCAATCAAAGCTCTTTGTGTACTTCTACTAATTCTACTAGGTCGCCTTTTCACGAAACTTACTCCCGACTTTGCTGTTAAAACTGAAATATTAAATTAGGAATAACAATTATTTATTTTGAAATATTTTGTATATTATATGTTAACTCAATTGTACTAACTCAAACTATGCTCATGAATAATATATAATTTTTGCAGTGTGGTCCACATTGGGTGAGCTTGCAGCCAGACTGCCAAAATAACAAAAACAAAAAGAAACTGAAACAAACATTTTGCTACCAGCAGCTTTACGATTCCATTAAAGGCTAAAAGGAAATGTCAGCCAGAAAAAGGGCATCAACTTCAAAAGTTCTGGGGGAATTTTGGCCAGCACCCCGCACTTGCGATATTTGTGTGGCTTAGTTTGCCACAAAACTTCGTACAGCAAATTCATAAGCAAAAAAAATAAAGGAATTTTATTAAAGCAGGAAAAGAATTCTTTTGTACAATAATATTTTTCATCGTTTCGTTTTGATATCTACGGTAACTTTGGTTTATGGTACTACAATTCGGTTTGTCAGCAACTTGTGTGACCCGATAATAATAATGCTGAAAACAAAACTTTCTTGTTATGAGCTTTTCCGGACGCAATCCAAAAAGTACGCAGATCCAACGACCCCCAAGTGCAATAAAATATTTATTCATGCATGCATGTGAACCTATGCGCGGAAAATTCGCTTATTTTTGCGCAACTCAAAAACCCAAATAAAATAAAACTAAATCCCAAAAGCAATTGCTTGCACTGCTGTATCCGGAAAATTTCGCAAGTTTCAAAGAATTCCCAAAGATAGCAGGTGAGGGAAAAATACATACAATTCGTACAGCTTTTTCCACAACAAAGTAATCATGCCAACTAAAATATTAATTTACGCTAAATTTGGAATATCCCATTGCATTCTTACAATATACATATATATGTATACATTTATTTGAAAGTTAGTAAAGTTAAGCACTTAAGCTAAGCGTTGGGTAATCGAGTCGTTTTTCGTTTTTCTCTACCTACAATATAATCCCCTTTTGCAAAAACGAAAGCCAATTTATTTAAAGTAATAAACTAAATAATCCCTAAAAGCTTTTTTCGCACAAACAAAAAATAATTTCGCATCAGTGTGAAGTGGAGTGTGCAATGTGTTGTTGATTGATTTACAATTTGCCCCATCTATTTTCATTTCCTTTTACGGCCCCAAGGGATCAGCATTTGTCATCAGTTTGTAGCAATAAAGGATTAAATGAATAGTAAAATGAGCCACAAAAAAGAAAGGACCCAAAAAGACCCATTTGGTTGCATTTTTGTGGGCTTTTAATGTTGTAATCGTAGTGCCACAGAGCAATTAAAACTATAGGAGATATCGAACAGAGGCGCCCGAAGGCAGCTGGAAAATGAATTTCAATTAAACGGAAACATCCTCATCCCAAAAAATAGCCAAAGAAAGTTAAGAACCAATTAAACGATAGTTTCGCTCAAACATAAATTGCCCGAATTCCTTGCACTTATGTGGGGAGCCAAGAGTGTGGCAAACTTGGCCAAAATCCAAGGACAACAGGACGTAAGGAGCAGACAAGGAGCAGCTGTTCGTCCTGTCACTGACTACTGACTGATTGTCCTTCGTCTCCGGCGTCGGGATGGTGATGAGCCATTGGCCATGAACTTTATGGACATTCTGCGGTTAAACTTCGCCACTACCACCTCCGTCTCTGCTTTTGAACCCCGTCTCTGTGTGCTTGTGTTTATTGGCAAATATTTTTGCTAGCTGAAAAAATATTTGCGCTCCAGTTCGAGCAGCAGTCTAGCTGAAAATTGTGAACTACAAGCAGCCGGCGGCGAGCAGAATGTGCAGCATATTAAGCACTTTCACCACACACACACACATATCCAAATATACACACACTTTCCCCGTTGATTCTGGATGGAGTCATTGAACCGAAGAGGGCATTAAGCCGCCCATTTGCATCACACAAGTCCCGACGAGAAGCCGACCGAGGAGCCATGAGAATGCAATATGCAAATGGGTGGCAGCCACAAAAAAATATCCTGTATCAGCTTGGCTGAAAGGTGTCGGGCTGCTCAAAATGTACAAGGATTCACTGACTCCAAAATGGAGTTGGCAAATGGCAAAGGACAGCAAGCTGGCTAAAGCTTGAAACAGACATTTTTCACAAAAAATACTTCAGTAAGATGGAAATCCCTTCAAAAGGTAATAAATGGAATTGGTTTTATATAAACTTCAAATGCAAATGACATTTGTTTCATTCCTAAGTTCAGAGGTGAAGTAATCCTTTCTTGCTTTGTAGAATAATGAAGTGGTAACTTATATCATTATGAAGTTTCCAAAGTCAAGCTTCAGATTGAAAACTGCGCCAGACTTTTAAAAACAACTTTTGAGGAACTTCCAGCACTTAAAGAAACTTGACAACAACTCGACCACGAATTTTTTCCGAAATATAATTTAATTGTGGCGAAGAAGAACGCCAGCTGACTGCATCTGAAATAAGGCCAACGCATCCTGGTGCAGTGAAGTTTCTTGCCCTTAGCAAACTGTAAATTTTAATGACCCCGTTGAAGGGTTCAGTGGGTTAAGAAGGCGGAGTGGGCCGAGTGAGTGGAACGGCTACGCCTCAGTCCAGAACAAAAATAACTCAACAATGACAAACAAGGAGAAAATAAAAATGGCATAAAAATAAAATATTCCATAATAATGCATAAAATAAAGGAAATGGGGCTCTGTCGAGAGGAATTGAGTTCTCTGCGCACGAAAATTCACACGACGCGTTGGGTATTGTACCATATAAAAATAGATGTGCTGGTGTTGGTGTGAATCTGTGTGTCAGGACACACTCACACACACACAGAGTGAGAGCACTTCTTGTCCTGTTTTCGTTGAGGGTTTTTTGTCAGCAGTCCCAACCTCATCATCAAACGGACTGAGACTGGCTGCAACACACTTTTATCAACTTTAAATCCACAAAATGAGATTTCTTGTGGATTTGCATAGATTAAGCTGCAATGGCCCTCCTCTAAATAAGTAAATTCCGTATATATGGCATAATATTTTGTTGCTGGTCAGTGCTTTTTCGTTGTTCGCAGTTCGTTGTTGGTTTTTCATGGGTTGTTTGGCATTTGTTGAGCCAGAATCACTGGCTCGTGGTCCATTTCGTTTTCCTCTTTTTCTGGGCTATTCCTATACTTTCTACCAGCGTTTAGCTCTTGGTCTTTTGTCATCGATTTTGCGGTTCAACTACGCTTTTTGTTCATTCTGCTGCCACGCAGAAGAAAATCAGTGTGTTAATATCTGATGGTTTTTCTAACATAACATATAGTATCCTAAATAACATTTTAAATATATAATTATAATTTTTAAATAATAATTATAGAGTGATATTACTTGAAAGTAAGAAAATCTCAAGAGAAAGAACCCAAACAATAAAGATGATATTTTCCCAAGAGAAACAGTACTCAGAATGAAAGGTAAACAAAGGTTTTTACGCCTTTTTTTGCTGTACATTGCTTTTTTTAGTCAGCTTTTCTATTTTTTTCGGTGTGGGTTTTTGTGCCCAACGAGGAAAAGTTTGTGTCGCTCGAAAACTCATTTAAAGTTTTAAAAGTGTTGATAGATGTCTGCCAGCCACGCCCAGTCTTGAAAGTGGCTACCGCCCATTTTTCCCTTTGTTCTGTTTGCTATTTTGGCAGAGCCTGTTTTCATTAGCCAGGCTATTTCAAGGGAAAATCTGGCGACACGTGACGCACTTAAGCTTTTGGACTTAACTTCCCCCACCACCTGCAACGAACTGAAGAACTGAAAACATAAAAAGAGAAACAGACAAACAAGCAAACTTGTTGATAGTTGCTCGACACAAGCTTAGGGCCTCGAAAAAAGTGGAAGGGCGTTGCTCAACTTTAAAACGCAACACGTGTCGTGCCCACAGCGAAATCCAAGTCCCATATACTGGAGCTGGCCTACAGGATCTGTTGGCTTGGCCAGGACTAAATGGCATTTTGATTGATGTGTGCCACAGAACTGCTCTGAATTCGGGACCAATTGACAAAGCCCACATACATACATACGTGTGCACAGGTGTACTCACATCTAGCCCCACTTTAGCTGGCCGAATGTCAAGTTAATTTCTGTCAAGGATTTGCCTAATTTTGTCCCCCTTAAATATTCACCGCAACGGCAAGTACCGGCTGTATAAAAGGCTTTTTATGTTCATCATTTCGAATCGAGTTGGGTAGGAAAAGCCGGGCTTTAGTTGCCACAGAGCACTACGAACTACGTCAAAATGGCGAGGCCAGGTAATCAGAAAATGCCAAGTGCAGTCCCCACTCGGTTTTCATTTCGGCCACTCCAGCTCACAAAGGAGCCGAATGTACTGAGCGCAACTTTTCGCTTTCATCCAATCTGGGGGTAAAAAAAAACAAAAAAATCACAAACCACGAAGGCTCTCCAATTTTGCTGAATTCTCATCGCATTTAAGGCGCAGAAGCGAGAGCGGGATGGGTAGAGCGTGGGAGGAGAGTGAGAGGGCTAGCTGGGGAGGGGAGGGGGAATCCCATCAGTTTTGGGGGCGGTGGGGCACCACCTGTTGTTGTAGTTGTTGCTGCTTTATCCACAGACCAGACCAGGCAAGATCAAGCCATAAACTGTTGACCCGCCCAGCGGAAAGTGGTTTAAAGTCCGCAGTCAGTGGTTATAGTCGCTAGAAGTTTAGCTTATATATGATGGCATTTTCTTAGGGTTTAATTTTCAACTTTAAGTTTCAACCAAATGCATTAGTTTGCAATACGATTTGGGGGTTAAGATAGTTGCATATAGACCCATAAATACACGGCATACTTTGCGGCATTCTGGGGATTTTTCACTCCACTGATTCAACGTCGAGAATCAACAAATCAAATTGTGCAGCATCGATTGACCCGATTATTAATGTTTCAGTTCATAAATTACGAGCATTACAGCACAACAGGTGCCAAGCATAACCACCTTCCCTGACTGGCCAAATGCGAATTGTCAATTAAGTTATTAGTTGGAGCAATAAAACTGTCAGGGCCGTAACAACATTAACATAAAGCTTACACAAATTAGATGCTGTCGTGGCAAACTTTCGCAATAAATGTATCTGCAGAAGTGTGTGCACAACTGAATTGGGGGGTTCCGGTCCCAAAAGTCAGACGACAAATATATATACACACTTACATATGTATATTATATATATGCGGGCAGCTGTCGGTCGGTCAAACAAATCAAGTGAACTCGGAGCAGCTGCTGTATACCAGGGGTATACATTTAATTAACAATTGACAGTCGCTTGACAGTTGGCCAGGCACACAAAACCAGCAGGAACACAATTCTCACCGCAGACACGGCTTCAGGACTCAGATCCTGATAAGGATAACATTAGTGCTGTGCGGTTCATGCATTCGAACCGAGTCATTCGAGACGAGCCAAGACTCGATTGACCGAAAACAAATGCTTAATTGGAGCTGAGATGCAATCGGTTAAATGTATATGCATAGTTTCCACATTAAAGTGGCAAACAAGTGATAATAAAATAAAATACTTACTGAGAATTGCTACTATATTAAACTACGAAAAAAATGAAAGTAAGGGCAAGTCCTGGCCAGTTAGAATTAATATAGTTTGTTATAGCTTTTCATATCGGGTATTCTTATTAAACATATCCTAAACAAACATTTTATACCTTATTGGCTTGTCTAATATATATACTCATATTCAAGCTGTAGTCCACTATTCTGGCTCGAGAATCACTTGAGCAACTAGTTCGACAAAGGGACAACTCTGGAAAGGTCATGGTACGCTTCAAGAGATTTGACCCCCAAACTTTGCGGTGGGCCATCAATAAAACTTGGCAGCCACATTCACATGAGAAACCGAATCCGAATCCAAATGCGAAACCGAATCGAAGGGTCCTTATCTTATCTGAAGTTCGGGCGACCGTGACCATGATCCTTGGCTACAGAAAAGTTTACTTTGGCAGCGTTTTATTCGCATGGCTTTGCATTTGTTTTTCGTGATCCAGCTGTATTTGTGCTTGTGTTGCTGTTTGGATGTTTTGCTGGATGTGTGGACAGTTTTGTTTCCTGTCAATGCTTTTGTCACTTCGCACAGGACACTCGCACACATTCATCGAGGAGCAGAAGGGCACCCGCAGTTTTGTCGTCACGTCTGTGGTTTATGTACACATTTCCCGCTCGCCGGCATGAAAAGTGGAAAAGCATCCCAAAACTAACTGTGATTCATGTAAAACATGTGGCTCACACAAATACAGTCGCTCATGTGTAATGCCAAAATGGGGAGTCATGAGGATTTTCCGACCCCACCCATCAACGCCCCATTCACTGGGAAAATGCATAAAGGCAACACTCGCCGAAAAGTTAACGCTCATGAGCAACATACACAGGGTTTTATTTCCACTTTTGTTTCACTTTTTAAGCCTCGTAAACAGCCAGGGTATATGGTATCGTCAAAATGTACCAAACTGGCTCTATAAAATGATGTCCTCTACTGGTACATTTAATGTTGGATATCAAAGTCAACGAAAATACATAGTTTGAACTCAACGTTGACTTAACTTTTGTAAATAAATATAATAATATGGAATTAAAAAGGGTATCCGCTCTCTGCCATGTTTTTTAAAGCTTTCGCCAACTTTTGCGCATATGTTAAGCCAAAGAGACATGAGGGGAAATGAAGAAACTATTATGAGTATTAAATTTAGGAAATGTTGCAAGTGCGTTAATGAGTTTTTTGTACTCGTTTGTCAGACGGTCGGAATGTAATTAGACGCCCATAGAAAAGGCACCCCCATTTCGTTGCCATTAATCACATAACTTACCATCTGACAGACAGGCGGTCAGAAGGACAAAACGAGCGAAGGACCAAAGAACTAAAGGACCAAAGGACAGTTGGACAAAATGACAGCCAAACAGGACGCGTTCAACTTGACAGAGATTAACATGGAAAGGATTAACAATATAGTTGTCCGTCTAGCTGGTATGTTTAATTCCAATTAAAGCTGAAGAGGCGAACATAGGAATACAATTTTACACAAGTTGAGTAAAGTTCAGTTGGCTGTTGTTATGGTCATGTCAGTAATTAAATTATTCAAATGGACAGAGACACTAGCCATATCGCCATCAATTAAATAGACGAATCAAACTATCTATCAGCAACTATCTTTAGCCAATTAAACCATTTGGAAGCAAATATCACTCATCCGTAGAGTGTGCACCCATAACAAGCTTAACCGAATTAGGAGTACAACTTTGAAAAGTGAAATAACCCTGGCGTAAGATGAAATTCGGTTCCCCCCTTTTTAGAAATTTGGCAGAATTTCCTTTTACTGCCGTCTGCTGATGTCCGAAATCAATTCAAACGGGGACTCAATCAAACATTTCCCATTCGCATTCCGGTTCGGTGCTCTCCACTCTCCTCCTTGAGCATTTTGGCCTGTGTCCTGAGCCCTGCCAAAAATGCCAATGCCATTTTCCGTTCGCCAATCACACAGTTTTTTTTCTTTTTGGCCATTGCTGTCCCATCTTCTAGTTGGCTGCTGTGTGCAGTTTATTTTGCAATCAAATTGTTTTTATCACATCCGCACAACTAAACTGTAAACATTTGCAAGCAACACTTTTGCCAGCTCCGGCTACCAAAAAAAGAGCTACCCTCCAGATCTGAAAAAAATGTTGAGAAAATATGGGGGAATGCAAATCGCATGTGATGATGGATATCAGGGTCGGATTAGGTTTATGAAGAGGAGAAGTTATTACCTGAGTCCTTAATGAACAAGTATGTGTATAATTTAAGTAATACAACCATTGCATTCTATACATATTCTATCATTATACGTATGCATAAAAAACATGGAGGTATTTTAATAATTATGAGCACCATATTAAACAATAATCGTATGTATATGAAAATTTCATGCAGAGATATGCTTAAAAATAAAAGTTTATTCAAACTTTAATTCTAAATTCATCAAAATTTAATACAGAATTGTTTTGCACTTTATATTTTCATTAAAAATTCCCAAATTTCCACCAAATCCCCCTCTGAACATGCAAAGCAGAAAAGCAAGGAAAAATGGAAAAGTATGCTATCGAAAAAAAGACTAAACAAGCGAAACTGCAACGAAAATTAGAAAAAAGTCCGAATGTGAGGCTCCAGCTGTTTGTGGATTTTGTGGGGGAATAGAGCTGAAAAATGTTTTGGGCGAAGGAAAAAGAAATTTGCAATCAAAGTTGAGAGATTTTGCTTCGATTTTTTTGCCTTGTTGACTGTTGTTTGGCTGCTGCTGCTGCTGCTGGTTTTTAGCCACATTTAACTTGGATTTTGGGGGAAGCGCGTCGGAAAATTGAAAATCAAACTGACGGCGAAAATCAATTAATGTCCAGCTGAAAAGCGCTCGACAAACTGTTCCTCAATTCGGCTAATTGTTGGCTAAAAGTTTTGCAAAGGGAAGGAAATCGCATTTATTGTACGATACTTTTCATTACTCCAATGTGCTGAAATTCATGAAATTTTCAATCGCCCTCCATTTGGCGGTAAGCTGCTTAAATGCGCCTTTGATCCAATGGAAACCGAGGACTGGAAGCTCGAAGCTCGCAGCTCGAACCTCGAACCTCGGAGCCCTGACCCCGAAAACGAACCCAATTCCCATTCCAATCCGCGTTGGCTTTGTGGCCCAACTGTAGGCAATTTTTGGACGGCCACGTGATGAGCATCGAAAGCATATTCAAATCCAGTGACAAACTGGCCGAGAATATCCGTAGAGCGGGATTTTCGGAGCAGTCATGCACACTGGACTCTGTGGCTGTGGGACTGTGGAGTTGGTGAAGCATGGACAATTTAACAAACCTATTTATTTATGAAAGCCAAAGTGCATTTCGATTGTCAGACATGAACAAGTTGTGACCGAAATTCAATTGAAATTCTCAAATAAGCCATTTGCCGGAGCAGTCACGTGTATTCCAGGCCTCGACCTGAGTCAACAACAATAGAATTAAGTCAAACAAATTGTCAAACTGCCGAGAAAATTACTGGGCAGTGCGGTGAAAATGTGAGACTACCATTTTTAATGGCAGGCATTGCTTTATTTCACAGAAGGAATGTTTGTTAAATATTTGGATAGCAGCAGTATTCATTTGAGCACTAGTATCTGTTTGTTGTTTGAGCATTAAGGTAGAAGAGTAGTTTTGAAAGTGTTGTGCTAATGGATATGTGTACATTGAAACATAAAACCATTAATGGTGCTTAAAAAAGGTAGAAAAAACAGAAAAGTCAAGAAAATACGAATAATTTTTTTTAGTAAATTGGTTACTGCTGCATACTGGGAAAATACTTGCAAACTATTATTTCTGCCATTTAAAATTCATGTGGCTTCTCTACCGAATTTCCCGCAATTTTACGAACGGTTGATGGTTTAGCAATTTTTCAATTAGTGCCAGCACGCCCAAATCCAGTTGTGATTTTTAGCTTTGATTGGCAAACTGTGTCAGCCACGCCCCCCAAGGAGGCTGTCACGCCCTCGCCGCAAAAATATGAATGCAACATGGGTGAAAAGGGAAAAGTATATACCAGGTAACAGGTAACAGGCAGGTAGGTTAATAACCGGCATGCCACGAAAAATTAATGGCAAGCCATTTAGCCAAGTTTTTTGTTTTTTTTGGTTGCCGCCACGCGACCGCCAAAGGGGAAGTCCCGGCCAAAAGAAGCTTGGGGTGCAAATTATGCAACAGACAGGAGACAGCAGTGGAAGTGGGTGTATGGGGGGAACAGGGAAAACTCTGTAAATGCGAATGAAAAACTTTAACTTAATTTGCGGCCGGGAAACAGGTGGAAAAGTATCCACAGGCACTGAGGGAGGGAAAATACCAGAGACTGGCAATTTAATTAACTGAGCCAGTTAAACATTCAAACACTGACACTAAGCCCGCCTCTCACTGTCTCCGTAACGTACCCCACCCACGTTCAAGGTCCTTGGCCCCAGCACACACCGAATGCGACCCACGAGGACCTCTTGCAACCCTTGTTCGAATAAAAGTGCTCCGCTCAAGTGGCGCACGCAAAATAACTTAAAAGCCGCAAAGTGGCTGGCAAAAACTATTTAAGTTTATGCGATAACAACAATAAAGGGACAGGCCTCATACCATCCGCCAGTTCTGCCCGATTCAGTGCTGTCTGTTTGGATATGAAACCTTAGCTACTTGTTTATGTTGTGCAAAGAAATGTATTGAAATATATTAAAATATATATATTCTAAGTATATACATTATATTATATATTTATTTCGCTATTTTAATAATGTTTCTTGAATTATTTTATTAATAGAAAAACTAGCTCTAAGAACTGTTAGTTCTTTCCAGTCAGCACTAGGTTCCCGCTCGTTACTCCTTAATGTCCTAGGTGAGTGTGCGGCATACTTTCGGGCGCGGGCTCTGTGTGGCTGTGTGCGTAAGTGCGTGCGTGTGAGCTGTTGGAGTGTGAGTGCAGTTATGTAATTATGGTAATTAAAAACGCGCTGCGAACGCCGTTTGTCTTGTCATCGTATTTCATAGTAAAGCACCTTTTGGCTTTTGGTATTTGCACAAAGCCAAAGACAGAACTGGCTCATTTACATGAATAATGATACCAACACACTCGCAGGCATCCTTGATTCCTTGATTCCCCCACCGAATTATGATTATTTCGTTATAAACTGTGTTTCCCGCTGCCAAACCGAAACCCTTCAACTCTTATCAATTAACAATGCTAATGAGGCCCGAATGGGAAGGGAAATTGTGCGAAAAAGCGAACAATCCGATTGCAAAAGGTGTTGAATGTAAAATATCCGCTTAAATCTGGCCACTGGGATTACCAGGGAGCGCTTTAACGCAAATCAAAATAATTCACAAGGATAAAAGCAGATGCTATATGAAAAAAACCATATGGATTATTTATTTTCTGCGGAATATTTAACGTACAATGGGTTCAATGGCTGGCAGTGAATAATGTTGAGGCGATTAATATTCAGGATGCAGTTTATTGAGATTTAATGAGGACAAGCCGCAGAACAAAATTGTGCAGACGTTATGAGTAAAAAATCACAGTTAGATCAAAAAGCTTTAAATTAATTTAAATTGTTCGTTAAAATGCGGCTATAAATTGGATTTATGTATTGAAAACGATTCAGCTTGCTCTTCTTTTTTGTGACTTCTTTGCTACATTTTATTTTTTTTATCAACATTGTGATATAATCGCCACCACGTACAACAATACCTTGCATAATAGATTAGCGAAAAATAACAAATGAGTGGAGATGGGAAATATAGCAAAAATATTGAACAATTCCATAAACTTTGCTGCTTCCCTACTCGCAGCTTTGAATTATATAATATGTTGCAAAAATACACAATTAAATAGAAATAATAAAAATACGAGTGAACAAGTAACAATAAGCAATCATAGAACGAAATCGTATTAAAATATTAGCAAAAACAGGCCGGAATCACCTACATTGTATGGATTTTATTCAATCAACTTTTTGCCAACTTTTAAATGAAACTAAGAGCTGTGCAGAACATTTACAATGCTCTATTCATTCGCTTTATTCCCATTTGTATGCAGTGTGCCGAATTAAATTGCTTTCATTGTTTGTAGTTACAGATTAACCTTTGTAAATACTAACTAGGTAGCAGCCATATGATACCTGTTACGCCCACGACGCCCATGGCTTTTGGCCAGACCCATAAACCACAATTTGTGGCTAATGCTGGCGCCACAAAAAACTTCGATGCCGACACCTCTGAAATCGAAAAGCTTTCCCTTTTTTTTTATGCACAGGTTTGCGCAAACAGTAGCGCTATGAAAACGAAAACAAAACCAAACACCCAATAGATTGAGCTGCCCAACATAAGTACATAAGTATATATTCCACCTTTCACACGACTCCAGGTGAGCATGCGAATGAGCTCATTAAAGGCAGACGCTTCTTGGCCAACAAGAATCGAGCCGAAAGCGAAAACAAGTCCGAAACGAAAGCCCCAAAAATCGAATATGCAAAGTGCGGAAAAGGGGGCTAGAGATGCGATGCAATTAATCAGTCACGTTTCTCAATTTGAGTTCCAGCGAAATCGGACGACAACTGTTTTGATTTACCATACAATGTATACGTTATGTTATAAAGCATGTAATTATTTGCACTTCACTCGGCGTTTATTTGTTTTCTTTCCGTTACCTTTTCGGCCATAATTTCACATTTAAAGCGATTAAATTTCGTTTTTGGCCTTGTGCTGCTAGCCCTCGACTCAATTACGTCTGCTTATTTATTTAACTTCATTTCTGCATTGGGGTGTAATTGATTTGCAAGCGCTGGTCCACGGTGCGTATGATTGATATGCCAGCAATCAAAGCTAGCAGCTGAAGAACCCTCGACAAACATGTATTTAACTAGAAATTTCTATTATTATTGTTAACCTCAACTGCAAATAGACAAAAGGTAAACGCTCAGCACAGCATCCAGCAAGTGTGCAAAACTCTTTACTAAGCTCAAGGCAGCGCAAATATTTATTCGCTAATTAAGCATTTCTACGTGTCTAAATTTACTTCAGCCATTTAGGTGATTTTTTCCATTTACCTGGCTTCCCCCATTCAGCGGCGACTATAATAATAAATTTGACATCACTACCGGCGAGCATAAAATTACCACCAGATAAACACAAATGTAAGCAGCTGGAAATTAGGCTTGAGCTCATCAAACACAGGTGATTGATCCACGCTCGCATGCTGATAACATTGACCCTATCGACACTCCGACCTAGTGATCAATTAATAGCACAAATATTGAATGATCCGCCCCCAGACCTTCTTCATCTGTTAACCCATTGAAGATCTATGGGTGGAATATTAAAATGGCAATGTGATCATATACAAGTATGTACATAGAATGATTGGCATTGATAAAAGTGTCTGTACTAAAAAATATTTGAAGCGTACTAATACCTTTATAGTCTCTAATCCCTAATCCTGAAATCATATTTAAGATAATATATATTAATATGATCTCTATAATGTGCTTTTCTTCAGTTCCTATTTAAATGAAATAATTAACGCCTCTTGATTTCTGAGATGTTACTGCTGCAGTTAATAGGTGTTAAGACATCTGTTTTTATTTGCCCATCGTTTGCAATTCGTTGACAGCTGGAAGCTGCGCATTTTTTGCTGCTTTTTCGCCATCCAGCTCGGGCCTTCTTTTTGTACTTCGATGTTTTTTACTGAGCTTCAGCTTCTGCCGGCGACTTCGTCGGGCGGTAAATGAAGTTAACTTGGCCTTGTCGCACGCCAGTCTGCTTCTGACATTCGCGCGCCGCGCTCGATCGCCGCTTTTAACGTCTGTGATACTCCGCTGCTGTTGGCCAAAAAGGGCGAAGCCAAAGAGGCTTAGGTTCAAAAATAAATATATATATCTATATATATTTTCGATTTTCGTGTAGCGAACTTGAGCTGGGATTTTAGCGAACGCAATGAAAACGGTAATTCAAACACAAGAACCAACTCAAAAGTATAAAGTCACTCTGGCAGCTTTTGGCCAAATATCAAATGGTGTTTTGACTGGAACCAATTCTGGTTGGTCACAATGCTCAATTAATTTGCCGCGTTTTGTAGATCGATTAGGTATGCAAATAGCCGTGATAAAACAAATCTGTCAATGCTATTAATCATTTGCACTCGAAGCGAAAAGTGGATGTGTCAAAATAAATGGTGCACAAGATTTGCAGATTATCAAAATATTATTTTGATTTATCACATTTATCTCATCTCATCTTTGATTGGTCTTTCTAATTAATCAATTCAAAATCAATTTGTAAAAAAATGTACATGGCATTATTTTATTAAAAAGATCTAATACTTAATCTTAAACTTTTTGCATATGTAAAATATTAGAAAGATATATTGCTTCTAAATTATTAAATTGCTTTACCTTGCAGCTGGTCTAGCTATGATTTATGTGATTTATTAATTTCGTTTTTCCTTAAAACGTTCCAAAGTAAGGCCATAAATCCTTTGCAGGAAAAGCACCGCAAATCCCATAAATTTAAACTAATTGCCAAGAACTTGTTTATTATTTTAAAAAAAACCAATATATGTAAAACTTGTTTAAGCCTGGTTGCCATACACTTTATACAGAACCGATCCAATTTAAAAGAATTTTTAAGTGATAATATTTTCTAGATAATTAATTAATTACTGCGTTTCAGATAAGCCACACAATCGGCATTCTACTGCTGGCAGCTTACCTTCCCTGCAAATCCTGGGCAGCACCCGCCCTCCACTTCAGTGACCCAGAGCCAGATGAACTGGAGGCCTATCCCACGTCGCCCAGCCAGGTGTTGCCCATACAACCAGTGCTGATTTATCCCAAGCCACGTGAGAATCTCTACCAGGCGCGTACTTTAGCAGGACGCAATGACGACCAGGACATCATCTTTGTGAAGCTGCTGGAGGATAAAACCCATGGCTATCGGCCCAAGCAGCAACGTCTCATCATGGAGGAGACGAAGCCCTCGCAGCGAAGGAGTCTGGGTCTGAAGGACATATTCTATGTGAAGGCGCTCACCAACGGTCGGTTCAGCCACGAGCGACTGAAGGTTTACCGGGTGCCCGAGTTCTACGCCATCAGTGTTTTTAGCAACGGTGATAAATGAGCAGAGACACCGGGTGTTGGCGATAAAAAAGGAGTAATATAAGTTATTTTTAAGATGCTATAAATAAATACCTCAGGAGTGCCCAAGTGGAGTGTTTCATTCCAAGTTTTTTTGTTGCTCTGAACTCTCTTATCGCGGCGCCACCTCGCGTTCGCGGATTTACACGCAATTTCAATTACTCATAAGCCGGGCTCAGGCGGGCTGACTGATGGGTGTCAGCATGGTCTTGGCCATCAGCCCCAACATTGGTATCAACATTGGCAGCGACACGAGTTCGGTTGGCCCGATGCTGCTCGTTCCGTCGGAGCCACGTCAAGTGGCAATTAATAACTGTCAGTCGATTGGCGGCTGCGGCTCCAGCACCACCAGCTCCACCACCTTCTCCACCTCACACAATCCACAACCGACAACAAAGAACTAATCCCTTTTGTCACTGGGCGTCACAGACCGCGGGCCAAAGCATTACGTCAAAATCAAAGAAGGCAACAAAAGCGCAACAAAGAAATAAATGGAAATGGAAAGGCTTTCTACATGAAAAGCCGAATTTAGGATACGCTTAGGGCGGAGGTATTTTGCGGGATAATGGACTTTGTTGGGGGATTACCAAGGAAAAATTGGAGCAAATAAAGATTCAGTACCCTGAATGCAGATTATTTGATGTTCTAAAACGTATAAGGATTGCCAACTAAACCAATTACATCATGATAGTCAATGAATTCATACGAGTTCCTCATTCCTAATTATAATGCTATATGCAACCTAACCTTTGAACTAGTTAACTTATGATTAATACTAAAACCAATAATAGGCTTACTCAGCTCAATTATCCACACAAACCTGTTGGCTGCATGTGCCCTCTCCAAAAACATCTCTAAGCAAAGAAACTTATTACAAACAAGCAAATAAATCACATTCCACTAACAGCTCTTGTACCCGTGCAGACTTTCGCCCAAAAACGCTTGTGGCACGTTCGCGTCTTTAAAAATTCGCGGCAGGCGTTCGCTCCAGTTCCGGGAATAATAGAAAATGCCACACAAAGCACCAAATTGAGTTGTCACAATTATGGTAATTTAATAATTAACTGCTAACAGGGCTGCTTAGGGCTATTAAGTGGTCTGGACACGGATTACCGTCCGATTAGTTGACCATCAGGCGCGGCGCAATGTTCATGGACATCAGCTCCTGGAAAAGAAGCTTGGCCGCATATGGGAGTCGCACCTGGGATATTTGCGTCTTGTTCTTGCAGCCCTTGCACTCAAACGTATTATTGCGCAAATTGGCAATGGCAATCAGCCCACAGAAATTGCAGATGTGCACGCGGTACGGATCGGATACCTCGAATAGACGTTCTCGCAGGAACTGAGCGGCACCGTGGGAGATTTGGCAATCGCGCTCCATCTCACCGAAACGCAAGCCACCATCACGAGCACGACCCTCCATAGGCTGACGCACTAGGATCTGGACGGGACCACGAGCACGTGAGTGGATCTTGTCGTCCACCATGTGCTTAAGACGCTGATAGTAGGTGGGCCCCAGGAAAACCTATAGTTAAGGGCACTAATTAGTTTAAGATTGTGGCGAGTTGCATGTGAAACAATTTACCTGAGCATTAATCTTTCTTCCGGTGTGGCCATTGTACATGACCTCATTGCCACGCAGATGATAGCCGTACTCCTGCAGGAAAGTAGAGATCTTTTGCACGTTTACGGCATCGTTGAAAGGTGTAGCATCACCGATCTCGCCCTTGTTGGATCCCAGTTTGCCCTGCAGGCACTCGATCAAGTGACCAATTGTCATACGAGATGGGATAGCGTGGGGGTTAATGATGATATCGGGTGCCAAGCCCTCGCAGGTGAAGGCCATATCCTCTTGGCGGTACTGGATTCCGCACGTTCCCTTTTGTCCGTGACGAGAAGCGAACTTATCGCCAATCTGCGGTATACGCACGGAGCGCACTCGAATCTTGCAGAACTTATAGCCCTCGCTGTTAAGCGTAAGCATCACCTGGTCCACAATACCCGTCTCGGAGTTTCGCAGGAAAGTGGAGGCATCTCGTTTGGAGAAGCGCTTCGTGTTGCTGTCCAGTTCATCGTCGTTTTCAGGAAGGGTAATGGTCTTGCCAATAACCACATCATCGCCGGATACACGAATTCCCGGGGCTATAATTCCATCATCGTCTAGCTTGTCGTAGTGAGCATTTCTCATTCCTTGGCAGGTGCCGCGATGAGGCTTCTCGAAGTTCTCTTCCTGATCACCCACGCGCTTGTTCTCCGAATCCTTGTAAGACCGGTAAAACACAGAGCGGAAGAAACCACGTTCCACAGCGGAGGCATTCAGAATGACAGAATCCTCCTGGTTGTAACCAGTGTAGCAAAGAATAGCCACAATTGAATTGATGCCAGCTGGTAGTTCTCGGAACCGCAGGTACTCCATGGACCGAGTGGTCACAAGCGGCTTCATTGGATAATACAGTACGTGGGCTAGTGTGTCCATACGCACATGGAAGTTGGTGATGTACACTCCCATAGCTTGCTTACCTATAGAGATGACAAAAAGTTACAAATGTATTAGTATTTCAAGTAATATAAATTAATATTCATAGACTTACCCATAGCGCTTTGATAGGTGTTACGCGGACTCTGATTGTGATCGGGAAATGGAATAATGGACGCGCACACGCCCAGGATCATGGCTGGATGAATCTCGCAATGCGTGTATGTGGTACAGTAGGCATAATCCTTGTCCTGCTTCAGATCGTAGGGAGACATGGCGATCATGACCGTTTCCTCCTCAAGGGTATCAATGTACTCCACCACTCCAGAGGCCACCAGGACTTGCCAGCTGTAGTTGTTGTAGTCTCGCTCTTTTAACATCTCCACGTGAGTCTTTTTTAGCAACAGCGACCCGTTTTCCACGATGAGAAGAGGTCGACAAATGCGCCCAGCGTCTGTATAGATTCGGATCTCACGATCTCGAATGTCTCGAATCATGGACACCTCCGATACGATGATGTCCATCTGGCGACGCAGCTTACGAAGGGTGGCCATCAGCTGCTCAGGATCACGATGTATTCCTACCCAGCAGCCGTTCACAAAGATCTTTGTAGCATCAGCGATGGCAGAGGGAGCAATTTCCTCCAAGTTTTCCATAGACCACTCCTCCAAGAACTCCAGAATGGGAGAAGGTTGTGAGCCGACAGAAATGTAGGCCATGAGGGCCAGGTTCTTCACCAAACCGACAGCTGCTCCCTCAGGAGTTTCAGCGGGACACAGCATACCCCACAGAGTATTGTGCAACTGACGAGGTTTGGCCAATTTACCATCTCTACCAATGGGCGAATTGACACGCCGCAAATGGGAAAGTGTGGAGGCGAAGGTTAAGCGATTCAACACCTGAGAGACACCGGCTCTCGCCTGATGCGCCTTCTTTTGGTCTCCCCAGTTGCCAGTGGCCAAGGAGTATCTAAGACCATCGGTAATAATGTTAGTCTTGATGGCCAGTTCAAGATTGAAGTCCTTTCCGCGATCGATGAACTTCTGTGTGTACATGCGCACCTCTTTCATCAGGTTCTTAAACAACCCACGGAAGAGGAAGGCCAGGAGGGGACCAGCCAAATCAAGTCGCTTGTTTCCATAGTGATCTCGATCATCAAGTTCTCTTCTGCCCAAAGAGGCCAGGAGCAGACGGTGAACCATGTAGCCCAGGAAGTACGCCTTCTTGGTCTCACAGAAATCGGAGACTCCCACGTGGGGCAGCATTTCCTTTTGCAGGATTTCCTTGGCGTACTTGATACGCTTGTCTTTTGTGACTCCAGGGCGTGCGCCTCTTGCTCCAATGAAGTTCAAAGCAACGTTCTGCTCTTGGACCACGAATGCCTCATCCAAGGAAGGTTTTACCATTTCCATCATCTCAGGATCGTCAAAATCGTAGATAATGTGCTCTAGAATATCGCGATCGGCCACGAAGCCCAAGGCTCGAAACACAATCATAATCGGTATCTCCTGTTTGATGTACGGCAAGATGGCAATAATCCTCTGTCCAATGGCTGATTTTTTAATGTTTTGCGATCCTCTTGCCATCATGTTCACCCACAGAGTAGACGTGGGACGGGAACTGTGCTCCAAACATGAACGAATCTCAGTCTTAAAGGCATATTTGCCATCCTTCATGCTAAACACGTACACTGTGTTGGTGGCCATTTTCTCCTGGGCAATTAGAACCTTCTCCGAGCCGTTAATGATGAAGTAGCCGCCGGGATCCAACGGGCACTCGTTAAGCTCCGTAAGATCACGATCCGTAAGCTGTGATAGCAAACAGTACGTTGATCTCAACATGATAGGAATCTTGCCTATGAAGGTCTTCTGATGCTGCGTCTCCACGGGATCCAGGCCCTCTACATTCTTGGTTTTCGTGATGTCCACGTAGAGAGGCGCGGAGTAAGTAAGATTTCGCAGGCGAGCCTCGTTCGGCATCATGGGACTGGGTGAACCATCCTTTTCCCAATGCGTTGGCTTGGAGAGGTAGATTTGCTCGAATTTCAGAGAGAATCTGGGCGGGGTTTCCACCTCTCCGGATGTGTGCTGCGCCTCGGCCTGCAGCTCGATGGCGGGGGAGTCCTCCACAATGCGCTGCACCGACATCTGGATAAACTCATCGAAACTGTCCAGCTGCTGCCGCACCAAACCCTTCTCGTCGAAGTAGGCGTTAATTACAATCCAGCAGGCCTCCTGCCACAGCTCGTGGGAGATCTCCTCGGCATTCTCCTCCTCGTACAGCTCTGCAAGATGTTATTTGACTGTTGTATTTATTTGCTTATAATGCGGAGCCCTAGCGCTCCCGCCGCCATGTTCATTTTTGCTCATGCCAACGTGCTTGCACACATTTTGCAATTCATTTCACTTACCTTCCTCGTTGTCGTACATCATGATTTCAGTTTCCCAAAGTGCAGAAGCACTTTATACGTGCATGCAAATATCAATTAGTTGGATTTGCAATGAATTAAATTGTAAAAACGTAGAAAATTTCACAACAAATGTTTGCCGACAACGCGTTTGGCGGCGTTGTGCTGTGTTGGTAAACGGCAATAGGAAAACATAAGGTGCAGTGCATAAGGTTATAGCACAATCTTGTAAATACAATATAATTGCTTTAGGTAAAAGAAAAAAAATAAGAGTGTAAAGTTAATAATAAAATTGTATGAAAAACCAAATTTTCAGGCAGCCTAAATTATTATAATAATATAATTTTATAATTTACAAACCTATTCCAATTGGAAACAACAAAAACTAGAGTTAGGCAACACCAAGAACATTCACACTTTCCAACACTAGCAGACCGGTAAGCAGCTGAGTTTGTTGTTCTCGTTTTATTTGGTTATTTAACGCCGCGCTTAAAAAATGAATTTTCTGTGGAAAGGACGTCGGTTTCTGATCGCAGGTATACTGCCAACATTTGAGGGCGGCGCTGATGATATAACCGATAAGGAAAACAAAACTTACAAGGCCTTCCTGGCCAGTAAACCACCAGAGGAAACGGGACTGGAGCGCCTCAAACATATGTTTTCAATCGAGTAGGAAATCTTTTAATTCCGCATATACTAAGATCTACTGATGTACTTTAACATTTAAACAGCGAGTTTGGCAGCATATCGTCCGAACTTAACTCTGTTTACCAGGCCGGCTTCCTGGGATTCCTCATTGGAGCCATTTATGGCGGAGTTACACAATCGCGCGTGGGCTACATGAATTTCATGGAGAACAACCAGGCCACAGCTTTCAAATCGCACTTCGATGCTAAGGTAGGTATGCACTTGTTATTTTCTAAGTATGTTGTAGTAAAATTCTAAATTATAATTGCAGAAAAAGATGCAAGATCAATTCACAGTCAACTTCGCCAAAGGCGGTTTCAAATGGGGCTGGCGAGTGGGACTTTTTACCACATCCTACTTGTAAGTTGAGCAACACAAAGTTAAATCCGTATCCTGTAAAATCTCCAATGTGCGCGTTACAGCGGCATCATCACCTGCATGTCGGTGTACCGTGGAAAATCCTCAATCTACGAGTACTTGGCCGCTGGTTCCATTACCGGCTCACTTTACAAAACGAGTCTTGGTCTGCGGGGAATGGCGGCAGGTGGAATCATTGGAGGTTTCTTGGGCGGCGTGGCTGGTGTGACCTCCCTGCTGCTGATGAAGGCATCCGGCACATCGATGGAGGAGGTTCGCTACTGGCAGTACAAATGGCGACTCGATCGCGACGAGAACATTCAACTGGCGTTCAAAAAACTGACGGAGGATGAAAACCCAGAACTTTTCAAGGCCCACGACGAAAAAACAGCCGAACAGGTATCTCTGGACTCGATCAAATGAGTCGTGTGTGCTTAAAGTAGTCGCAGCGTAAACTTAGTTGAGTTTTTTAATTTAAATAAATTGCAAATATGTCCATCTAAAGTTACATAGACAAGAATACATTTAAGGAAGCCCACTTTGGCTGCTGCTATGCGATGTTTCAGTTGATGCCTAGTGCCTCTAAAGATATCGTCTGGCGTACGGACACATATAGACATGGGACGACAGATAGAAATAACACAAAAGATATGAACGTTTGGATACAATAAATTAAATGCTCTGCTAGGAAACAGTACGTAGAAGGGGGATAAATAGAATTGACTTGGTGGGATCGGGATTCAGACTTAGTCCTCGGTGGTGGGACGCGTGAGGCGCTTGGCGCCCCTGTTTGGTGGCCCCTTGGGCTTGGCAAAAGCCGGTCGGTGTAGAATCTTTTTTGGGTGAAGCTCGTCCTGCAGAAAGGCTTCGGTCAACTCGCTGCCGCTGTCGATTTCCAGCTGAAATAAAGAACGTTTGCAAAAATTAATTAAAACTTAGTATGATTTAAAGTTACTCATAACTTATGATCTAGAGAAAGTAATGATTTCACTGCGAAATACGCTTAAATATGATTCAAATATTTCTTTAGATTATGAATCAGAAGTGAAAGCAATAAATCTAAAAATATAAAACCGATTGGTGAAATTAAATGCTATATACACAGCGCTCATGATTTGTATAACCCTAATCTTTAGTACAATCATTAATTATTAATGCAGCCACACCCGATCACATTCATATGAACCCACCTTCTTAACGACCTCTACGCCAAGGGCCGCCAGCTCGTCGAGGAAAGGAGCCTTGCAGCTTGAGTACATCATGCGCTCGCGCACGGAGCATGAATATCCAGGCATGGAGTAGACGAACACGTACGATTCGAAGTAGTCGCCCTCGTGCGTGTGGCGAAACAGGAAGAGATGGTAGCGTGCATGATCCTCGGGCACTTGCTTTGGCAAATCGGCCAGCTCCACCTTGGCCGCACGCGACACGTGGATTTGCTCCTCCTCCAGATCGATGCGGAACTGAAGGTAGTCGTGTTTGCCGCGCACCAGATCCTGAACGGCAGCCACTGTCGCCTCGCTTAGGGGGCAATTGATCCCACCCAGAGTTTGATGCCGCGTGTTTGTATTGATCTCGGTGTGGACCTCTGTCTTTCGCAGCTCCTTCAGTTCCTCCTCCCTGCTGGTCAATGGAGCTGGTGCTGCGAAATCCTGCTTGTGCCGGCGATAACCCTCCAACGTGCACTCATCCAATGTGGTGGCATGCAGCTCCTCTGTGATGTATGCCGAGCCGAACTCCGTTTTTAACGTGGCCTTCGTGGAAGCATATACCATCTTCTGCCGGATGCTGGCCGTGTCCGGCGTCCAGCTGATCAGCAGCCAACTGTAGCCCAGCGGGATCTTGGCGTCCAGGCGGTAGAGAATATAGCAGGGCACATCCTTCTCCAGCAGGGGCCCTATCAGCTTGTCGTAGTCGCGCTCCCAGTCCTTTTTCGTCTCCGCCGTGGCGCCGCAACTGAGCTGCTCTGTAATTTGGGGCGGGGTAAAACCGGAAGCCTCGTTATCATAGAGTATGCTTAGTATATATCGTGTGTATATACGTTTCTGGAGCAAATCCACTCACCATTCTCAATAGAAACTTTTATCACGCGAAATTTACCATTTTTCGCTTTGCCGAACACCTTGGCCAGCTGCTCGTTGGCTGAAAATACAAAGGGTATTGTAAGGATGCGGGTTTGCTGGTTCCTAAAGATAACAAACCTCGAATACCCGTTTGGTGAGACATTTGGACAACAGCTAAAATTAATATTGCCGAAAAAATATATTACTCACAACCAGTGTGGCCGCAATGTGCGAGTAGCGAAATACTGATAAACCAATATACCAACTCTAATTGGGAATCACTTGAATGCTTCTTTCAATGTGTAAATTAAGTTTATTATTGATTAAACTTTGGGTAATCCTATTCGAATAACCAAATAAAATGTTTAATTAAATGCCACATATATTCTTTGGAAATATTGTGACACATTATTGTATAGCACATATAAACCAAATATAATACCAAATGTGTCTGCACTGATATAGTGTTGTAAAATACTACCAGCGCCAGTACTTTGCAGCACCGACCAGCGTTCTTTCTTTTTCACGAAAAATGTAATGGAAAACTGCATTTAACTGCATTTAAAACGTAGCAACCAGCCCGGAAAAGCATCTGTTGTGCAATCGCATAGTCAATAAAGTGAGTGCACGCGAGATTCGTCCAATTAAGCCGCTTTAACGATCAACTGGAGCAGCTGGGCGTCGACGTCGGCAGAGGCTAGCCCACGCCCCAAATGTTTACGGGCGTGAAAAGTGCGGAAAAGGGGAATTTAATTGGGTTTTCGTTTACCGTTCGCCTGCAGCATCCACACCCATGTTGACCGAAACCCCCATGGCCAGTGAGAACATCATGGACGAACTAGCCTCTCTGATACGCACCGAGATCCCCGATGGCCGCCAGAGTCTGCGGGACAGCTACACGAACCTGGAGCGTGTGGCCGACTACTGCGAGGACACCTACTACCGCGCGGACAACAAGAAGGCGGCCCTGGAGGCCACCAAGAACTACACCACCCAGTCGCTGGCCAGCGTGGCCTACCAGATCAACACGCTCGCCTACAGCTACATGCAGCTCCTTGAGCTCCAGGCCCAGCAGCTCGGCGAGATGGAGTCCCAGATGAACCACATCGCCCAGACGGTGCACATCCACAAGGAGAAGGTAGCCAGGAGGTAGGAACCGCCAATTGTAAGGTGTGAGAGTAGTCACAGTATGGGTTCATTCCCTAGCGTAACTTTGTTGTAAGGGAAGGAAATCCAGCTGGCAAAGGACTTTCATATGGAACACATCTGGTGTTATATGGATATTCATTCATTTAAGAACAGTACAAAACAAAAATAACATTTGTGACACATCGGAGATAAACGCTTCCTGAATACGTGCCTTGATGAGGTCATTTGACTGATAATGAAATTATCTTTTTACATTCTCTTCGTATATAGTCTTTGTGATTTCCATTGCTTATATTAACTATTTTTATATTAATTATATTTTTACTCACACAGAGAGATCGGCGTGCTAACGGCTAACAAGGTGAGCTCGCGCCAGTTTAAGATCGTGGCGCCCATCAATCCGGAGAAGCCGATCAAGTATGTGCGCAAGCCCATCGACTACTCAATGCTGGACGAGATTGGCCACGGCATAAACTCGGCCCAGCACTCACAGGTGCGACAGAAACATCGGGGCTCCAGCCATGGGTCCGTGCAATCCCTATTGCCGCCGTCGGTGGGACCTCCGCCAACCACGAAGCCCCCAACTCCGCCGCAGATGTCGCGGGCTGGAAACACTGGCACCCTGGGCAAGTCAGTCAGCAATACCGGGACACTGGGAAAGAGCTCGCGGGAGTACCGCACTCCGCCTGTGGTCAATCCACCACAGGTGCCATCGCACTACGCTCCCAACTATCCTATTGGGCATCCAAAGCGGATGTCGACGGCATCTTCAACGATGACTACCACCACCACAGGCGGTGGAGCGGCGGGCAATGAGCGCGCTGCTGGGTACAGTGCACTTCCGATGCCACCCAGCCAGCAGATAGCCACCCATGTAAATCTGCCCTCAGCGGGCATGATGCAATCGCTGCCACCACCGCCGCCCACTACGTATGACGATCGGAGCAGCATGCCACGTGAGTTAAATGGATTATTCAGCAATAGTTCAATCCTAATAATCCGGTTTTCAATTCTTAGCAGCTCCTCCTTCGCCACTAACGGTGTCGCAGCACGAGATGACCGAGCAGAGTCACATTGGCATGCACACATTGGGTCGCAATATCAACAGGTAAGTCTCCGGAAAATGCATCCCCTTCTTTGTGTATATATAACCTATTTCATGTTCTCTGTGCAAATCCAGGAATCCAAATAGGTAAATTGCATGTTTCTCTCTTTATCAGAGGGTTATACTCAGCTGAACACAAAAAGTTGTGTTTTATCAAAATTATATTAGGTTTTCGTAATCGTACTGCGTATAACCCCATGAACTACACATCTTATATTGTATATTAACCGAATTTTTTTTCCAAAGGAATCACTTCAGCTTGAACTTTGCTCGTCCCGGCTCACAGTCGCCTCCTCTGCCACCTCCGCCGCCGCCGGAGGATGAACACCAGGATTTCGGACGACCACGCACGTCGACAGGGCCGCAGCTGGCGCCCATAGTGCCCGACGATCAGAACTTACCCGGCTGGGTGCCCAAGAACTTCATTGAGAAGGGTAGGTTAGCTTGAGCAAATACCAATATAGCTTACTTATTATTACAAATATTCCAGTGGTAGCCATATATGACTACTATGCCGACAAGGACGACGAGCTGAGCTTCCAAGAAAGCTCAGTGCTGTACGTGCTCAAGAAGAACGACGACGGTTGGTGGGAGGGCGTCATGGATGGAGTTACCGGTCTGTTTCCGGGCAATTACGTAGAGCCTTGTGTCTAAGCCTCGCAACGATAATCTAAACATGCCAACCATTACAATAATCTGCATTATCTGGTCTGTTCCAGTCCTCCGTTGCTTCTCAAGAGCTTCAAAGATTTCGATAGAGTTTTTGGGGACTTCTGAGCTCAACTGGGGACCGGAACAGACTCAGCTGACAATGACGATAATATTTTGAGCATATTGATAAGGACAATTATACAATTACACACCTACACAAGCACAGCAGGCCACAGAAAGCGAATTCCATTAGCATCAGCCAACCGCATTTAGTCTAATATAAACGAGCACACACACACACAGGATCCAGGGGCTAAGGATACCGCTTGCTGCCCAACTATACCTATTTACACTTTAGTAGCCGAAAACGATGCAAGAAGGGGAAAGTGAAACCGGATACCCGTAAATAACTTATGCGATATTCTAAAACTGTTCCACAACCGTAGACGAATTCAGTCCTGCTCCTGCCGCCAATCCAAATACTTTAAATATTTGCTCACAGTTTTATCAAGCGATTTCTGTTTGCCTTGCGCTTTGATATGCCCGGCTATTGTACACCAATACTACCCATACCTATGCCCCCAGCAATACTGTAGGTTATACAAATTTCAGTTAGCATTTAATACTTAAGTATTGGCCAGTTGGAACTTTTGTTTACACTTTTACGAACCGCAACGATATCTTTTTTTGCGAACGTTTAGTTAAAATGGAATTGCCAGCAAAGGAATCAAATTAAATTACAATACAAGTACACATACGCTCTATATGGTATAAATAATAGCTAATAAAAATTTCAATTACTAAACCGCAAGCCCTTGTTCTATGACCGTGTAATTTGCGTTGACCTTCTCGTGAGCCAAGCCGGATGTCAGTAAAAATCCGTAATTGGGGCAAGGCTCTGCGGCCTGCCAAATTCAAATTCGAAATCGTAAATGCAAATTTCCAGTCGTGCGATGGATGGCTTGAAATATTTGCAAATGCCAACACTCATTGGGGCAATTCAGTCAGTCAATCAATCCATTAAATTCGACACTTTGCTCCACAAACCGATTTCAATTCAATGTCTCGTCCCGGAAAACTTTTCCATAACTCCGCTTCGGGTAAATTAATGCTTTCATGGTGATATGTGGAGGGTTTTCTTTCCCATTTGCTAAATTTATTATCAGGCTTCAAGGAGTTGACGTGGCGGAAATGCCAAAAAAAAGAAGTGGAGTGCTGGCATGATTTGCATAAAATGTGCTAAATCGTAGCCCTTAAATATACTCGTACAGAAATATGGAAAAGCTGGAAATACCTTTATTTGTGAACAATTATTGGAGTGGACCTGAACCCCAAACAGCTTGGGAACGGAATCTTTGGCCAACTACTACCAACTATTTAACCCACAACTGGCCAGCGGCAGGTGAAACTCGCCAGAAATGTATGCAAAATGGCGCATTAGCATTTCAACAATGCCGTAGTAAAAACGCGGCAACAACAAAAGTTGATTGTGCCGTGCCAGGAGTCAGAACGCCACCCACCCGGCTCCCGAGCGACCTGGTACCCATTCCACCCCCTGGACATGCCTATAATTTCGTTATTTTCTGACCAGGCCGAGTCCGGACGCTTCAGTTGAGTTTGGTACGTCGACGCGAATGGTTCCACAAGCCGCTTTCATTACGGATACTCCACGAACTTCTTGGCGACCCAGTGTTTCCGGATTTTGACTTTAAGCCTTTTTTTTCGGCGAGTGGCGTGTCCGGAACAGTTTTCCAAGCGGATAATACAAGTGCAATATAAAACTATTTGTAAGTGAACCGCGCTGCAGAGGTGCTTGAAAAGTTTTTATCAATTGTGTGTTTTACATAATCGAAATGGAGCCGAGATTGGGGTGGCTTCTCTCTGCGGGCACCGCATTTAATTGACCTACTTGGTGCCGGATTTACTTGCTGGCCAAGTGTAAAATATTACATTATTTCATGTCAGGATTGGGGCCACTGGCCACTTTGTTTATGGCGAAAAGAATTCGCCTCGTCAATGCGGACAAGTTGGCCCACTTAATGTCGAAATTCCCAAAGTTTCGTGACACGCACAACTTTCGCCAAACGCGTTAATTTGAGAAACACTATGAAGGTTAAATGTTTTGCACTTGCATTCAAAGTCCACCTCGAAAATGACGTCACTTTGGATGCATGTTGGGGGCTGGTCACTCAGCTTGATGGGCCACTAAAAATAATCCCGGCAAGTGTGCGCCCTGGGAAATGGCTTTGGGTAATTAAGTCGTCTCCAGGTCACAAGAGCCATCAATCACCACCACTGCGTATACGCAACGCGCCTAGTGGGTAATTACAGCCTGGCTTCTGGGGTTTGCCTTTCACGGGCTTTGTTAGCTCGACAGGATTTAATAGAAGAATGCTCATTTTTTTTGCCTAACTAATTATTTTTATGAATTTAGAATTCAAAGCGCACTTACTTGATTAAAAAAATAAACTAAAAAACCGCACGTCTTTATTTTAATCTGTTATACAACAACTTTAAAAATGTTGGTAATACAAGATTGAATTTGCGGGTCAATTTTTCGAATTATAAAGATTGTAAATACCGTAGCTATATTAAATCATAATGCATTCATGTGCTTGAATAACAACTTTAATAAGCAGTGGCATTATTTTTTGACCTCGTTTGCATATCGAACGTATACGAAATAACTATAACGATTTGTCAAAGCTCACAGGTCTTTTGTTTTATTCAGATCTCCATCGATGAGTATGTTTATTTGGATTCTTTGTAGTCGATGTCCTTTGGCATGAGTGAGTTATGTATGTGTTCTTTATCACTGAATCGAAAGGCAAACTCATTAGCCACAAAGACTCTGTCACACGTGTTATTACTTAGCCATGCTTCGAGTTATAGGCACTTTCCCAGCTACCCTTTGCCACCAAAACGGGGCTTTTCCCTCAAAAAAACGCCTTTCAGAGCGCCAATTCATATGCTCCACTCCATTATCCCGACCCAAATACCCCAGACTTCTGCCCTAAGCTCCACTAATGAGCTCTAAGCAGACCACTATGCGTTGGCCACACAATGCCACACCTCCAGCGCCACCAACTCCCCAATGGGGTTCACTAGCCGGCAAATCAAAACATGGCACACCAAAGCATTAAAAACATTAACAGCCGACGTGCGACAACAACCGAAGACAAAGTCACTGAGCCACTGCACCACCCACCCACCCCATCAACTAGCCACAGAAGCACCTACCTTTCGGAACACCACCCACATTGGCCCACATCCAGTTGATACACAAGTCCTGACCACTTGCCTTCGTGTCTGCCGGCAATTTACACAAATTCAATAAACGACAAAAGCCCGTAGTGGAATTCGAAACAAGAACTGGCAAAAGTGTTGTCGGTGGTGGTTTAAATCGGACTCAATTGGGTGGTGCAATAATGGGCGCTCATTAAAGTGCTCAAATCGATTTTCGGCATTATCAAATTAACTGAACTCAAAATAGGCCCGAAATTATCATAACTTATAAATTATGCATTCCATTAAGAAAGAAGTTTGTTCCCTATGACATTTAGTATAATTTATTAAAACTTTATGCACTTAAAAGTAAACCTAAAAGTAAAAAGTGAAACACAAAAGGCCTGCAGCTTACACAATCTCAAATAGAAATATATGTAAGTAATATCAAGATGTAGAAGAAACAAAACCAACACTTGTCCTAAAATTATTGGACTTTCCAATGCGTCTTTTTTCCAGCCCATAACATAATTATGCAGTTCAACCAATTACAAATGTTATATGATTTTTCCGAGTGCATCCAATGCCACCCCATCACTCAATTGGAACGCCCATCTTTGTTGACAGTCAAGGCCTGTAATTTGTGTAAATATTTGAGGAGCAGGAGCCGCGGAAGCTTGGGCTCCTTGATATGGGCTGTTCCATCACATATTCATGGCACCTGAATGGGAACATGGAATTAAAATGAATAATGCAACCCCTTGGCACTCAATAGTCCCACGTTTTATAATTGAGCAGCTCTTAGGCAAATGAAATTAATTATGACTTTGGGGAAGCGACAGTTGGTTGCGGGGCAATGGATGTGTTGTTTAGACGAGTGACAGGTGTTGGGGTCAGAGGTCACAACATGTTAGGCAGCACATGGACATGGATTATGGATTAGCGTGAATGGATTGACACTTCTATTTCCGGCAGCACTTTCATTTCGTTTCAATCTTATGCACTTTTACTTAATGGTCAATGTCAAGCGAGAAGGGGAAAATGTCGACAACTTTTAAGAATCCATATATGAAATATATTTACAAATATATAAATATCAATATTTTTGGAGGTCCTTCATCTTTTTAATGCGTTGCCCTTTAAGAAAACAGAAAAATATTCCAAACGGGTGAAGGTTAATAGACTTTTGAGCACTTCAGTGTTTCCAGTTAAGGTACAGTACCCTCTCGATGGCCATCGAATTGCTCCATTTGATTTGCATGCGGAGACACGCAGGCACTTTTTGGGTGTTCAAGTTCACGGCTTGATTTATGGCCCACGCCAGCTCCTTTCGCTCCTTTTGCTCCTTCAGCTCCTTGAGTTCTTTGTGCCACAGGTAAACAAGAGCCCTCCTCCGCAGGAAAATTCCCTATAAAGAGGCGAGACCTTGGCGAGCAAATTCACAAGTCCATTAGGAGTTCGTTGGGTGTTTCCCGCGCTGATGGCAGTTTTACGATTGTTGACAACAAATTGACACAATTTGTAATGGTCCTGTGCAGGTCAGGTCATCAACCAGTCCAGGCGGCACGTGGCTGAACAAGGACTACCCACCCACCCAACTATTCATTGCTATTTATCTGAAGGATCGCAGTGATGGCGGCCAGTGCTGGAGCGAGCAGCTGGTCGGGCAGCAGTGGGGGCAGCAACTCCTCCCAAGGACGATCCATTGCTACAGCTCAACCGCCGCAGGAGGAGAGACTAGTGGTGAGTGTGTAGTTTTTAATGAGAAGATACTCCTACTCTTCCAGAAAAATATCATTCATTCTGATGACCATAACCCAATCCCAATCCTATAGGTGGCAGTTCGGGTTCGACCCAGCATGGAGGCCACCGAACGGTGCATCGAGGTCGTCTCCGGCGGTTCACTGCTGTACGATGATGGCGGAAAGAGTCGTCCACGGCAGTATTCGTACGATCATGTATTCCGGGAGAACGACAGTCAGGAGCAGGTTTACAAAACGACTACGGCTCCATTGGTCAGAGATGTCCTGAACGGTCTGAATGCGGCCGTTTTCGCCTACGGAGCCACGGGATCTGGAAAGACGCACACTATGCTGGGACCTGTGCCGCGCAAGAAACCGCAGACCAGCGACCGTGCCCCGCCCACCGCATCCTGTGATTCCACGGACGTGAGCAGCCAGGACATCGGACTAATGGTGCGCGCCATTGAGGATATATTCAGTCACATCGAGTCGGCGGATGCGGATTCCTGTCGCGTCTCCATATCCTACCTGGAGATATACAACGAGCTCATCCGGGATCTCCTCAATCCGGGCGGACCTTTGGAGCTGCGAGAGGATCATCGTGGCCAGCGCATTACGGTGGCGGGTCTCTCGGAAATAACCACTTCCAGCAGAAAGGAGGTTGTGAGTCTGCTGCTCAAAGGAAACAAGGCCAGGACCATGGAGCCGACGGCCGCGAATCAGACCTCGTCCCGCAGTCACGCCCTTCTGAGTATTATGGTTCAGGCCAGGACTCCACTGGGCACCAAGCAGGGACGGCTCTTTCTCACCGATCTCGCTGGTTCGGAGCGGGCTAAGAAAACCAAGAATCGGGGTAAACGACTGCAGGAAGGTGCCCACATAAACCGCAGCTTGCTGGCACTGGGCAACGTAATCAATGGGCTATCCGGCGGAGCTAGGTATGTCAACTACCGGGACTCCAAGCTAACCAGACTGCTCAAGGAGGCATTGAGTGGTCGCTGCAAGACCGTTATGATTGCCCATGTCGCACCCGAAAGTAAGCATCGCGATGAGACCAAGAACACACTGGTTTACGCCGATCGCGCCAATAGCATCACCACCAAGCTCCAGAATTCCGTGTACATCGACGAGTTCAAGGACTTTCCCACCAAACACTACCAGAGTCTCGTCTCGGAGCTGCGCGACGAGGTGTCACGTCTGCGCACCAAGATGCTAACCGAAAGGCCTCGCAGTGGAGCAGCTGCAGCGGCGGCAGTGGCAGCCGCAGCTGCTTCAGGCCCAGCTGGAGGCCCTGCGGGAGGCGCCGGATCTGGAGCAGGAGCGGAAGCTGTCCAGGAACAGGACGAACAGCGCAAGACGGAGCTACGTTACCTGCGCGAACAGATCGTTCTCACCTTCAAGCAGCAGATGAAACTGCGTAGGAAGCTCCTCGAGGCCGAGAGCCATCTACTGGGCTTGGAACTGGACGCAGAGCGGCAGCACATGATCATCTCCCACTGGCAAGGGCGCATTGGGAAACTATATGACGCAATGGGCGATGACGGTGGGTACTCCACATCTGGGGGATATGACTGATCACGTAGAACTCATATTTTGTTTGTTTTTCCGCAGACATTGAATCCGAGGGTTCGGTGGCTTTGAAAAATGCCTGGGGAGAACTGGCGGCCATAGAGAAGGAAACTCGTCGCTACAAGGAAATCCGCGAGCGAACGGAGCACGAGCTGGAGCAGTGCCGCCAGAAGGGAGTCAAACTGGAGGATGTGAGTCCGAGTGGCATGCATTTTATTCATTTGTAGGAAATACAATCTCCCTTTCCGTACAGGAGCTTCCAGAGCGCATTAGCAGTGACGAGGAACGCGAGCTGTTGGCTCTCCTCTGCCGCGTCCACGAGTTGGAGGCGGACAAGGTATCCCTGCAGGCGGAGCGACTGGCTCGCCAGGCGGAACTGCGCCGGCGTGACCTTCAGCTCCTTAGGGCAGAGCGACAGCGACGCCTCTGCGAGGACATCATCAGCTCTCAGAGGAGGCTCATCGAGGAGGGCAACGTGGATCTGCCGGATGAGTTGCGGGAGCTCTATGGGCTCTACCAGCAGGAGATACATGCTGGCGTGGTCACACCCAGCACCAGCAGCTACGAACGGAAACTACCGCCCATCTATACAGCGGGGTAATTTGGTATAATTATATTGATCCGTGAAAAATCTATAAAATAAATACATTTGGAAAAAGGTCTGACTCTCCCGGCTCCAGTTCCAGTTCAGAGTGGTCGCCGGCCTCGCCCCTGCCTCAAATCGACAACCAGATGGATCCCGTCGACCGAGTCATGGGTCCACCCGTCAATCCACGTCTGCCCCGACTTGCGAATGCTCCAGCCGGAGGACCACGGCGACCTTCGTTAAAGGTGGCCAGGCATCCACATCCACATCCGTAGGATTGAAGGCCACTAGCGGGAGAGGGAGGTGCTCAGGAATAGTTGTAACTAAGGCCTAAGATTGTTGGGAAGGGGAATTGAATGTCTGCTCAATTTAATCATTGTGTTATATCTTTCCATCCCAAGCACTTAAATATGTTATATATGCAAATAATCAAAATGTAAGCTTTAAGAAATTCAAATATGTTTTTAAAATATAAATATTGAATCAGCTTGGAATCAGCTGAAAAACTACAACATTTTTGTTCTGGAAAATGAGAGTCAAGTTATTTAATGGGAAATACCTTATTGCAGTTAAAACATAATGCATACACAAGCAGGTAATGAAAAATACAAGTAAAGCCACTAAAACATCGAACTGTATTCACATTGTACCATATAAATGACATGCAGCAGGATAACAGAGCAGCCGTCGAAGACCAAGCTGCGATTCATGCGATAGGCTCCAAATATGTGGACATAGGTGTGCTGCTCTGCCAGTTGCAAGGTGAACCATTCCATCTGAAAAAAGTATGTGTTTCTACCTCAAAATCGAACTAGCAGTAGAGAGGCTGACTCACACATCGCTGCTGCTGCTCATCCCGACTATAAAGCCCACGGATTACCTCCTTGGTGGTCTCCAAAAGGGAATCCGTGGTGTGCGTCAAGGAGTTCATCATCAGGGAAAAGAGTAGTGGCTGTATGCAGGTGACAAATACCATCTGCAGGTACTCCAGTTCCGCTTCGATGGCACTGTGGCCAAGGCAAACTCTGACCATCATGTATCCGACCCGTATGCCACTCCACACATTTCGCAGCAAGTAACAGAGAAGCACATATCTAAAGTTAAAGTTAAAATCCATTTACATTCTCTGTTCAACAACGTTCATTATTTGGAACTATATGACATACTTCTTTTAAATGAAAACTATTTAACTTACTCACCTGAAAACGAAGCACACTTCATCCGTCATATCAATCAGGGATTGAAACAAAGCTTGCAGTTTTCGCAGACGTTGCAGCAAGTCCGGAAAGAGATTCGCATCCGGAATCAGCGTCTCCAGAGCAGACTGCAGTCGCCACCAGTTCCGGCAGATCTCCAGCATGAGTCCAAAGGCCAAGGAGTTCGTTGCGAAGATCATGCATTCAGAAAGGAAACAGTTGCATGGATTGTGGCTACCCCTCATAAATCGGTTAACATTCAAGGCGACGTGAATGGAGAGTCGAATGATCAGGAGGAGGGTCACTGTCAGCATGAGCATGTTCAAAAATCGTTTCTGGGCTTTGGATTCCCTGTAGCCCCAGGATTTGCTTATCGCCTCCAGTTCTATCAGCTTTTTAATCATATTACTAATCCGATCTTGGCGGCGATAAGCGCAGCCCATACAACTGATCAGGGATAGGAAAACGAGGCCGAAATATGTGATGGCGGCCAGCCTAACCAGCGGGGATTCATCGAAGGAGCTGGCTTTGAAGTGCCAGAAGTCCATCAGAAACTTGATTGTGAGAATAATCACCACAATATTGTGAACTATCCGATAGCACACCAGAAATCGAGACCAACGTAGTCTTCCCGAAGAGAAATAGAACGTCGTAACGCCATTCAAAGTGCAGAACCACATGAATACTAGTTGTACAAGCCTTCTCGTGGATATCATGGTCCTTTTTAAAGTCCTTCACAAAATCAACTGAACCGTCAGTTGCAAGCGAAACTGATTTATATCCACTCGAATCAATCCAGCCACGTGTACGCTTTGGGAATACATTTTGTATGGTAATTAGGATTATTGCATATTTTAATCAGATATATCGATTTTTTGCCCAAACCCATTTTTATTGGAAAGCATTTATAAATTTTCCATATATTTTTTAAGATCATTAAATATTTTATTTTATTTGCATTTATGTTTTGAGAGGTTTTGCTATGTTAATTAATTAATTTTAACTATTTATATACAAAATAACTTTAAATTTTGAGCTTCTACAACACTGGACATACGTCAAACTTTCGAACTCGAATGCGGTGATCGTTCTGCAAAGTCCATTGCTGCACTGGAACTTATCGATATCGAGACGTATTGCTTCCCTGCTCAAAGAAACTTTACAATTCTGCGCAATTAAAAGGAATTCGTTATGTCCAGCATCATTTCAAACCACGGACATATAATCGATCGAAAATGTTACTGCAGGAGTAAAACCGGAAACGACCTGCAACTGCTGAATACGGATAATGTGACCAATTACGGATTAATGACGACGGGCAAATGCAAGGGAGAAGCCAATCCACAAACTCTAAAGCTGAAAACCTTCATCAATCACGGTACTTTGGTGCTCCACAAGTGCCGCTGCAACTCTCCACTCCTCGAGATCATCGATCTAGTCAACTACGGCAACGTGATCAACTGCTTGAGTACCTGTAAGCTGACCAAAAAAAATGAACTCAAGGTCATTGAAGTTCCGGATAATACGACACACATGGGTGAGTTTAAAAAAATTCCAATGAAACCAATAATTTACCACTTGAACTGCATTCAGACTCCAAGGAAATGAGTGTGCCTGTCCAGGAATCACTGGAAACACCATTGGACCTGAGTGCTTCAAATGACTTAGTTTTATGCGCTGAGGAAGCTACGAAAGATTTGAAATCACCGCATGTTTTGCTAAATGGGCAAAATTTAGATGCCCCAAAGGAACTTTCAGTTTCACCAAACAAAGCTCTAAAACGCGCTACGGAATCCATAGAAACCACCGGAAATTCGCCAAAAAAGCTTTGTTTAAACACAGTGAATGAGTCGATCGACAAATCCTCGCCACAGGAGATGCGACCATCCAAAGAAGAGTCCCTTCCAGTCCAGAAGCCACATGTACTACAAATGTGTCCCAGTTGCGTGAAATCCTTTCAGGACTATGTGAACGATCCGAAGAACGCACCAATGCTACCGAAAATAACGAAGTACAAGTGCCCTCACTGCCTAAACACCAAGGCCAACCAGATGGAGTACCGGGCTCACACGGCCATCTGTCAGCAGGAGGCGAAGCCCTACAAGTGCCCGGGATGCCCCTACAAATCCACCAAATCCTCAAGTGTTACTGGACACTCTGCCACTTGTTTCTTCCTGCATGCCGTCAAATACCACCAATCGCTTTGCGCTACATTAAACCATTGCAGCAACTGAGAAACTCCATTTCTCTTCTCAGTTTGAAAATGATGATTACTTATTTTATACCATTAGAAATATCAATCTTCAAATTAGTTCGTAGTTTACTTTTCATCAGCAAAGATGTCTTAGAAGTTCGTTGGATGTGTTCTTATACTTTACGATACCGTAAATTTATTCATGCAACAACATTTAACACAAGATACATAGGTTACTTTCTCGAAATCAAATATATATATTTTTTTAAAGTGTATCCCTTAACTTGGTATATATAAGTCTAATTTTACAACAATGAAGCGTATTTCATTTGTCAAAAGTGTTTTTGAATAACTAAATAAAACTTAAATAAAGCCAAGCACAAATCAATTCTACAGTTAAATGAGAGGTAAATTCTTCTAGTGAGATTTGAGGAAAGTAAAGAGTCTGTAGGCCAGTTGCATGATCTGTAATTCAAAACTTGTAGCATCCAATATAAACAGATTCTCTTTTTATTTTGACTTACTTCAGTGAAGTGCACCATATTCACTCGGATAAGGCCAAAGGCGCCCAGTTTCTGTGTCCGCTGGCTATACTGCGTCCAGAGCAGATAGAACTTCCTGTACCGCTGACTACCCAAATACCATACCTGGTTTCGCAAGGACGACTCCAACCCCTCCGACTGTAAATTTATAATGTTTCAGTGTTTGAGGTTTTACTGTGGATGCATCCAAAATGCCTCACCGCCTCCTCCAGCTGGGTTCCCCGTAGACAGATCTCAAATGTGAAGCCGACCAGGACCAAAGTGGGTAAAATGTACTGGGCGATGATGAGAACATCCGATGTCTCCGACAGCATAAAGAGATAGAAGCAGAGCGAACCAGCGCCTACGAAGTTGCTCACCAGGAAGGCCACCTTAAAGATGTCGTTGTATCTTCGATATTGGTAAATACGTAATTATATCAACTTAAATGAATTATTTCCATTATTTACTTGCGACACAATCCGTTAAGAAGCTGCTGCCTCTGAACTAGTAACCTAAGTTCCGCAAAGAAACGGTCCTCGTTGATCAAACTCTGGCGAGGATCGAGGGCCGAAAACTGGCGGGCAAGGTGGCTCAAATGCATGACCAAATGCCCCTGCATCACATTGAACAGGTTGTCGAAGGTGAGGAAAAAGGAGACGCCGCAAGTGGTGCACATCACGTCGATGAACCAGACCAAGAAGTAAAACTTTGGATTCTTACGCACACCGAATGGCAGCCATCCTCCCAGGAGCTGCTCGTGCTGGGCGACAGGAGTGTCCTTACCCTCGTGGGTCAGGAGAAATAGGGCCAATGGCACCACGCAGAACATCGGACCACCCACATGGGAGTAGATACGGATAAAGCGATAGCGCTGCCAAAAGTTTCGGTACGTCTCATCCATTTGCATGTCCAACTGGCTGGCCAAGTCCCGCGGGCACTCCCGATCCAGTTCGTTAACAAACTCCACGATTTCCTTGCGTTTCAGGAATAGCATCAGTCCCCTGATCGAGAAGTAAATGGTGATGCTGAGCACGGGCGGATTCTGGTTGGCAGGACGTCCCAGCCAAAGGTGTCCTATGATGTCCCAGCCATTGCAGCTGAAGAACAGGACATTGAGCAGCGCCGCAAAGCAGAAGGGCACCATGGATGCGTTCACCATGCTGTTGTCCACCGGATTCCTTCGCCACTGGAAATGCACCATCTGCGCCACCTTCTGGAACCACTGCGGGCGCAGGAACTCCTCCATTCGGTAAGGTTTTTTGATTTCCGTGGTCTTCATGGCTTGGACAAATCAGACTTTTCTGTATGGTTTCTAGTGTCTGGAGTTCTTATATATGGCAAATAATTCTGGATAATTACGAGTCTAATTGCTAAGGTCCTGCCAGATTGCAGGATTCTAATTGCACGTTTCATGATCGCAGTAAACTAGCTACAGTCAAATTTCTACATAAAAGCAAGTAACTTAAAGAAAACGTCTGTAGAAAATTTATTTTCATTAAAAAGTTTTTATTATCTACCTATACGCCTTAAAATAATAAAATTGTAGTGTATAAAGTCTGACTAAACTTAAGAATAACTAAATTATTTAAATTTCACTGTTGCGATCTAGTATTATTTTACAATTGCTTAATTTTTCACTATATTGTAAGAATTATAGGTTGTGCCCTTGCTAACAATAATTGCTACTTGGGTTAATTGCTTAGCTAGTGTTGATTTAATTGCAGATTTTAAACAGTCGACAAGTTCAGTCGAACTCATTTCAAGACCCTATCTGCATAAAATAGATAAAGATATTTTTTTAGAGAATCTATAAAATATAAAATTAAGTGTATTAAAATAATGTTTCATGTATTAAAAATATTTCAAAGTTTGACTTAGATGAATGCAACATAAATAATATATATATTTGTAAGGCTTCCGTTCGCGTTGCGGAGGCTTGACTGTACATAAAATGTAACTATAAGTGGTGCGCAGTGAGTGCCCCTGACGCATTTCATAATTTTGTGCGAGGCCTGCACTGCTCAAAACGGGGGTGAGTTTACGCAAGCACTTAACGCTCTCCGCTCTTGAGCTATCTTATTGTTTAAATGCCTTAACCTCCCCTCTTGATCCCCACCAAAATCAAGGCCGCCCCTTATCTATAGTTTTTTTTTGTTTTTTTCTTTATGTGGGTCACAAACTGCGGCAAACATAAACAAATCGAGAGAGGAAAAGGGCGAGAGAAATGAAATCGAGAGAGCATGCGTGTTTGTATCTGTATCTGTATGTGAAAAGTATCTGGAAATGTATCTGCGGCCCTGGACGAGCGGTTTTCGTCATTTACAGATACACAGCTGTGAGAAGTTTGTTTTCCGTTCGCATTTGGATTTTGTAACCCGACCAGCGGCGGCAGCAGGTTGCTGTCGAATTGGAGAAGAAAATCGCTGAAAATAATTGAAAATTTGTTAATTACATTCACAATTAACCAGAGTGTTAGTGGGCAGCTGAAGCCAAAAAACTTTAATCGTGCAACCGCTCAAAAAATAAAGGAAGAAAACTAAAGGAAGAACGCAGTTGTGCAAGGCATAGCACATTTTGAAAAGCAGGAAAACAACGGGAATAATTGTGCAAAACAGCGATGAAATGTGTTTACATGAGTTAAATACAAGAGAGTTTCAATACTAGACTGCTTAAAGTTGGAAATAGTTACAAAATAAACGCAATCACAAAACCAAAGAATCACGTATAGACAGCACAATTTATGCCAAAACAAGTTCCCAATACATATGTAAGCAATTAATAACATTTTTGACAATCCATGACAAGATTGTAATCGAAACTCTGAAAGAAAATACTCAAATAATTCAGTGACTTCAGCGAGCAGAAAGGTTGAGATTTAATTGAGTTGCTGCATGGGGAATAGTCTGATAACGAGTGGAAAACCGAGTCAGCGCCGTGAAAAGAGGCTTTTCGAGAGGCTGAGCTGCAGCTACGCTCAGGTGAGTTGTGTACACATTTCGGAAAATTCGGAAGGGTTGGCTGATTGGCTGAGAGAAGAAGGTGGAAAAACGCACTTAACCTTGGCAACCAAACTCTGACGGCCCAAGAACAGGTGGTCAGGTGCATCGAACCCTCACGGGGGAGGATCGCAAGAGAAAATAACCTTTAGATTATTGCCATGGTTAAGGGAAAATTCTAATGATAATTGAAACGGTTGCCGATTCTAAGCCAGATCTAGAAATATTGTCAGAAAAGTGCCATTAATATGAACGAGGTATCTTTTTTCCAACTGCGTTATGTATAATGTAAATGTAAACGTAACCTGTTCCAAATAATATATCTGTGTGTTCCCTTCACAGGCTCCCAACAGAATGGAGTTGAACATGAATCCCCTGCTGGCACTTGCCCGTTCCATTGCGGCGCCACCGACACCGCCTCCAACCCCGGAGAAATTGGACGCGGATAAGGGTAAGGAAAAGGATAAGGGTAAGGAGGGTCACCCAAAGGCTGCCATCGAACTGCTGCCCAACGAGATGTGGCTGGAGATCATGTCCTACCTTTCGTACAACGACCTGCAGCAATTGCGCATGGTGTCCTGGCGGTGCCGCGATCTGGTTCATCGTCGCCGATTCATGGAGAAGGGCAAGGTGATAGTGACGCAGCACAACCTGGAGGCGCTCCACAAGCATGCCAAGGGCGGAAACTGCTACTTGAGCTTCGAGCGGATTGAGCTGCGAAATCTACGCCAGTGCCGCCAGTTGGAGAACTTTCTGCGTCTTGTGGGCCACGAGGTGAAGCATCTGCAAGTGCGTCATGCTCCTGTTTTCCGTAATCTGGATGGCAAGCTACCAAACTTGAAGGTTCTGACCATTGCCACGACCAGTTCCATGGATGACCAGCATCTAAAGGCGGTGGATGGCCTAGACATGAAGCAGTTTGCCCACCTTGTGGGATTCGAATGCGATGGCGTGAGCTTGGACTCGTCGCTAAAGTTGCTAATGCTGTTGCAGCTGCGACGGGCGGAGAACAAGGTGCAACTGCGGCACCTGCAATTCGAGTTCCGGCGAAACAACGAAAACGCTCTACTCGATGTCCTACAGGATCATGCGGACACCTTGGTCTGCGTCGACTTATTCTTCAGCTGCTCGCCGGGCATCGATACCCGTGAGTGGTGCCAAGCCTTCGAAAACATGCACAATCTGCGCACTCTCAAGCTTTCCGGAAACTGTCATCTGGTCCTGTTGGAAGCCGTCCTAAGAGCCGTTCCGGAGTCAGCACCCATCCGGCAACTGGACTTGACCGGAATGCTATCGCTCACCAACGAATTGCTGCTCTATATAGCTGGCAAGTGGCAGAGCACTTTGAAGGTGCTGGACCTAATGTTTTGTGTCCAACTCAACGCCAATTGCATTGATGCACTGCGCCAGCTGAGTGGTCGCTTGGAGGCATTGACCATGGCTTATTGCAGAGAGCTGACTGGAATGGGTTTGCTTCAAGGGCTGGCCGGCGATATTAACTACAGCCTGCAGGAGCTGCACCTGGAGGAGACCATATTTTTGGACGAGAGCTCCATGTGCCAGCTGTTGGAGCGACTGCCCAATCTTCGACGCCTCAGTTTGGATAACTGCCGCCAAGCGGTGACGGATCGCACCATGGCCACCATTTGCCAGTGAGTACTCTTTTACAATAATCTCGATTTGAGAAACATAAATGCTATGTACACTTATCTTTTGACAGATACCAAACAAGACTGCGAAATCTTAACATCGACTACTGTGTGAAGATTACGGATCAAGGCCTGATGGGATATGGAGAGACTCCGTATCCTATAAGTCGACTACGCGGACTGAAGGAACTGAACCTTAGGGGCTGTCGCAATGTCACGGATAGTTCTCTAAAAGTTGGCCTGAAAATGCCAGAGCTGCGAGCCCTTTCCCTGGGCTACTGCAGCCGACTCACTTCAGAGGGATTCGAGGCAGTGACCCAGAACTGTCCATCCCTGGAGGCACTTTGTGTGTCCAGTTGCTTGGCAGTGGATGATGAGACTGTACTGAATATTGTAAGCAATCTGAAGCGTTTGAGAATTCTCAACCTGAGCAACTGCGCCAAGTTGACTCTACAATCGATCCACCACATCCTGGCACATGGACACAATCTAGTCGAGTTGATCGCCTGCTCCATTGACGGCATGGATCATGAGCAGGCCCAGCGCATTCTGGAGTCGCAGAGGCCACAAATGAAGCAGGTGCTTCTATAGCAGGAGAGGTACATCCACTGACGGAGACGAAACACTCCCCATCACAACGATTGGGGGAGTCACGACGATGATGAGTTCGACGACGACGAGACCGAGATAATCGAGATCGTAGTTTAGATTAAGAGGCAGCTGAGCGTCAAACGTACATTGATTTATCCCTAAGGAAATTATTTTAGACCCTGAAAACTTTGGGAAAAAACTTTAGAGGTGATACTTAGATTTTTTAAAGCCCCATTCGCTTACTATGTTAAGATCAGCCACAACAGAAGCCAAATAAGAAAGTACAAGTATTTATCCCACCCAAAATCAACTTTACATTTCAGCGAGTAACGATTTATTTTGAAACTATATTGAAACCCCAAGCCATTGCCATCAATAGGTATCCTTAAACTTTATACTACGGTCATCAGATTTTGATAGAATCGAGCAATACCAGCAAGTAAAGACTTTATCCTAAACTTTACTCATACGTAATCTAAGGCCATATTAGAAGCCCAAAGAGCTTGCATTTCTATATACCTATTAATCGGGTTAATCAACGAAACAATACTTCTACACAAATAATACTTTGAGTGTTGTTCAAGTCAATATATTAATCAGAGTGTGTCTACAATTTTTATATCTTACATAGCATAAGTATACGGTTGATAAACACTTTCAAGGAACGAGTTTGCGAAAAGAGGCTGTTAGAATAAGTGGATGTTCAAATCTAACCAACCCATACATGATATATTTTAATTCATACTTGTAGATGTAAGAAGAGTTTTCAGAAAAGTTTTAAAAGAAATCGTTGGATTTTGGTATAAGGGAAGCAAGACTCTCCCGATAAGCAAGAACGGAACTTTTGGAATATATATTCTTTTGAAGAATTTTACTTTACTTAATCAACTTTGAACATTTAATAAATGTTTGCGTGTGTGTTATAAGCTAATCGAAACGAAGGTTTAGAGCTAGAGGGTTTGACATAAGATGTGTGCTACGTATAAAGAATATTCAGCTTCTTTTGAAGAAAATTAATAAATACTAACTATTTGATTGTCAAAACGTGAAATTGTTTTTCTCTAGTAGCAATACTACTTTTTGATTAAATATAGTGCCGGTGGTGCCCTACCTAGCTTTGTAGTTCACCATTTCCGTGGCGGTGCAGCACATAAGCTTTCATCCTTCACCCAAATCACCCTCCGACGTTGATTGATGGGCTTTTCTTAGCGTTTCGCCCGCTTTTCATTTCCCACACTTGGGATTGAGAGAGTGGGTGGAAAGCTCTGCAGCTACCCGCTGCACACGGAAAGCTTTTCGAGTGGGAAAAACCATTCGACTCGTGCCAAATTCCAGCGGCATTGCACGCACTTTGACACCCATCAAGAGGCGTGTGCCGGGTTTTGGCCGATAACTGGATAAATGGGCGAGAGGGGGGTGGCTATATCTGCCCAATAGATAGGTGCGGGGGTCGGCACACTTAGCGTTTGCCGGTGCTAAACGAGACGAAACGAAACGAAACAAATGAATGAAAATATTATGTGGCCATAGAAAATGTCACTCGTCGACGGCGTGAAGCAGCTAAAAAGCCCGAACTGTCTTGAGAATCGCGAGGCGCTTTCGGCCAAGTTAGTGGCTCTGCCATGGCCCGTTGTGTTGTTGTTGGCGCACAGTGGCTAATGTCCCGAGCCAACGTTGCTGCTCCATAGACACTATGAAATATTGTTGCCAAAATACACACACGAAGGCGGTCCGAGACGGATCCGTAAATAAGACTGGAAGGTGCGCGAAATTCTGGCCAGTATGTTGGCAAAGGCTGTCTCTCAAAATATGTGCATCGCAAAAGAATGAAATTGTATTCCCTAGTTAGTTCTCTAGTTAGTAATATCTTGTATATTCTTGTATTAAGTATTTTTGCTATCCACTAGAATAGAATCGAACTTACCTTCGCATTAAACAAAGACAGGTATTCCTAAAGGCAGCCCAGTAAGTTCAAGCTTTCTCGACATCACTCATACGCACTGTTGTCGTCGTTCACGATTGCATCATCTAATATTATTGCATCTTGTTTTCCATTTTAATTCCAAGATGTGTTGTTTACAGTATCGAGGCTTATTTAAGATTATATGCATCGCAGAGTCAAAAAGCCCAACTAAGTGTTTTATAAATGGGCCAAAACAAACATTATTACAAGTTTTTGTTAATTAGCCTTTTTAATTACCAAAAAAATTGCGTTGTATTCGAAACCATTTTGCTAAGTCTCTAACATTGGCTGGTCCCATCAAGATATCTGCGCTTTTTAAGATTTAATTGAGTCGGCACGTTCGCTGGACGGACGGTCATTACAGCCATGTCGCTCACCTTCCGCGTACATGTGAGGGAAAAACAGCGACGCTTCGTCGCTGGCTTTCAGATACAGATAGAAATCTGAATGAAATGTCGCTGCGGCTTATCAGATAAGTTTGGAGCGCGCTGGAGTGCGGTTGCAGCTGCTCTCGGGAATCAGAATCAGAACTCGAATCGGAATCAAATTAACTCGGATAAGTTATTGAGGAGAAGTCGGGCCCCCTAGAACAGCGGCCGGTAACACGGAATACGATATACGGTATACGTTATACGGATCTTGACCTCGTCGGTAATTTGGTGCGTTTGCGTGCCAGTCGAGTATCTGAATCTTAGAATCGAGTATCTAGCATTGCGAAGCGCGAGTCCAGACCTCCGGTCCATTCCCTCCTCCTCCGCCCGGTCGCCTCCAATAAATTATTATAATTAGCATAGTTGAGGGGACATCCAGTCGCAGCCGGAGCCGCAGCCGCAGCCGCAGCAGTTAAACGGCAGTGGAATTTAGCGCTGTTAGTGGAAATTTTGTGAAAACAAAAGGGGAAAAATTCCAGGCCGCCGGCGCCATGTCCGCTGGCAATGTGAGCCTCGATCTGGGACCGCCTCGCGATCCGCTGGCCATTGTTATACCCGTAACGGTGGTCTACTCACTGATTTTTATAACCGGTGTGGTGGGCAACATTAGTACCTGCATTGTGATTAAGAAGAACCGTTCGATGCACACGGCCACGAATTACTACCTCTTTTCGCTGGCCATCTCGGACTTCCTGCTCCTGCTGTCGGGCGTTCCGCAGGAGGTGTCCTACATCTGGTCCAAGTACCCGTACGTGTTTGGGGAGTACATCTGCATCGGACGCGGTCTGTTGGCGGAGACATCGGCGAATGCCACGGTGCTAACGATTACGGCCTTCACGGTGGAGCGGTATATTGCCATTTGCCATCCGTTTCTCGGCCAGGCCATGAGTAAACTCAGTCGCGCCATTCGGATCATCGTCCTGGTTTGGATTATGGCCATAGTTACGGCCATTCCGCAGGCGGCCCAATTCGGCATCGAGCACTATTCGGGTGTGGAGCAATGCGGCATTGTGCGGGTTATAGTGAAGCACTCGTTTCAGCTGTCCACGTTCATCTTCTTCCTGGCTCCGATGTCCATTATCCTGGTGTTGTACCTGCTGATCGGTGTGCACCTGTACAGGTCGACCCTGGTGGAGGGTCCCGCCTCGGGTGCCCGACGGCAGCAGCTGAAGAGTGTGCCCAGTGATACGATCCTCTATCGCTATGCCGGATCCGCAACCGCCATGAGTCTCAATGGAGGAGGCAGTGGAGGAGGGACAGCGGGATTGATGGGCGGCTCGGGGGCTCAACTCAGCTCGGTGAGAGGTCGGCTCAATCACTATGGCACCCGGCGAGTGCTCAGGATGCTAGGTAATTATAGAACGATTCACAAATAGATGGGAGTACACTGGGGAAAAATACCGCCAGAAATGCGAGAGCCCCAAATTAATTGCCGCTAATCATTAAGTAAACATTAATTAATAGTAATAAGCTGATTCAATTAGTACGAAATTTGGACTATCACTGAAGTTAAGATTCCAGATTAAAAAGGCTTTAGTTGTGCCAACCAAATTAAGTTTTAAGTCTTACATACTCGAAATTCGTTTCTTATTTTTGCTTATTAATTACAATGTGGCACCATTTTAGAAGCCCTACTTCAACTTTTGCTGAGTGTATGCCAACTGTTTGACCATATGGCCTAAGCTGGGCTAATCAACCCGTCTGCAGCCAATTTACTGCGCTTGTCATTTTGGCACTCTCCATTTACGATGACAATTGCGATTACCAAAAAATATAATCGTTGACTCTTTATCTCTGCCTCTCGCTGCGTCTTCCCCATTTCCATTACCATTTCCATTGCCATTGCCATTCCATTTTCATCCCCACGTCACTGTGTTTTCCCGCCCCCCTTTAGTGGCCGTTGTGGTGTGCTTCTTCCTGTGCTGGGCCCCCTTCCACGCCCAGCGACTGATTGCCATCTACGCCCCTGCACGGGGGGCCAAACTGCGGGATCAGCACGAGTTTGTCTACACGGTGATGACCTACGTCTCCGGAGTCCTCTACTACTTGTCCACCTGCATCAACCCGCTGTTGTATAACATCATGAGCCACAAGTTCCGAGAGGCCTTCAAGGTGGGTAAAACAAGGTTGTTAAGTATTATATACATATATAAAATATTTTATTAGAAATTAATCTGCCTTAAGTTCAGATGCTACTAATATAATGTTATTTTCAAGACGCAGCGCTATAATCGAATACCTCGACTATGAGATACTCATTGAAGATGATTACCCTACTAATTATCAATCCTTTTAGGCCGTGCTGTTTGGCAAAAAGGTGTCGAAAGGTTCGCTGAACTCGCGAAACAACATCGAATCGCGCCGCCTGAGGAGGGCACTAACCAATTCCAGTCAAACGCAGCGCTTTTCCATTGAGTCGGCGGAGCAGCCGAAGCAGTCACAGTCGATAATGCAAGCAAGTGCCCCCTATAATCAGTGGATAGTTCCGATATTAACTGGCTCTCTTTCTCTCTATATATGTATATATCTATGTACTCCACATCCAGAATGCGACGAACAAACCGCCAGTCGCCCCTCAGTACGCCATGATCAGTGCCCAAGTCAACTGATAAACTCGAACCGACTCTCTCGTGCGGCTTCCTGATGCTAATTTATTTGAATTCTGTTTAAGCCAGTTATTTGTCGTCTATTGCTATTGTTGCTATTGCTGCTACCAAAGCGTTTTGTGTTAACTGCATTTGCATTCTTTTGCATTTCGCAATTAAAAGCTAATCACAGTCGAGCGCACTCTCTCCCTTGAGCATTAGGTTTTTCATTCATTCAGCTGCGAATAGCGGCTGGAAAAACTCCCAAACTAGTCTTTCAAGTATTCAGAATTATTCGATCTTTTGACTCATACTATTCAGCATACTGGCGCTCTTAAAATTCAACTTTAGTCAGAGCTGGGGGATTTACTCTTAAACAAGCCTGAGGCGTTTATAAACTTAATAACTTTATCGCTAATGATAAGCATAAATCAATCACTAGCGAACGCCCACCACTTAAATATAGGAATGTAATTTAACAACAAAAAGCTTATCCATTGAAATGTAATAACTTGTTCTTTGAAAAGATTATATTTAAATTGCCTAGATATATTATTTAGTCACCCAAATGTTTCGCATACATACCAAAGTGTAAGACAGATGTGCTTTTAAAGTGTATACTTAAGAAAATGATAAAAAATCTTGGCATATTCTCTATGTTATATTGAACCACCTTTAGAAATAAGATTTCAAAGATTTAGCATTCAACTCAAATCAAATGACGGACAAAGTTCGCTTACTAATCAAAAGCACAGAACATAGTACATAGTATATGTGTTGTGTATATATCCTAGAGATACCTTAAAGGATGAATTTGCTGTATTAAGATTATTCCCATGGCTGCAAATAAAGCTTAGCATATTCCGCGCCCGCTTATTTTCCGCATTTTTCTATGGATTCACTCTAGTAAAAATGTAATTTGGCCATAAAATACATTTGGGTTTTTATCGATTGTGGCCCCGTCGTCTGCGCCTTGCTGACTACAAATGAAATTCTAATGAGGTGGCGACTGGTTCAAGGTCATGCAAATGCAGGGACGGCAAGGCGCATTAGTAATCCTCCAAATTGTTATGAAAATGCAATCAGCCAAATGGAAACGCCAGCCCAATTCGCAAAAAGTGCAAGTAGGAGTGGCATTGGCCACGATAATAAGGAACAAGACCCGCATTAAAGCGACGCAAATGCGTCAAAGTCCAAAGCGCAGCGGGCCATAAAGGAGCAAACAAGTCAGATGGCTAAAACAAAAACGATTTGTTCTGCCAACGTCACGTAAAGCCAAAAAAGAATTGGCTCAATACAACCGGCAAGAGGAGCAAAGGCCACGTACACACCCACACCCACACCCACAACCACACCCCCACACACACATGGCCGCAAAGTGACGTAGAAATTATGAAGTTTGTGATTTACGAGCAAATCGGGCGAGAAAAAGCAGCAGGAAAGTAAAGCAGAAAAAATGTTAAATTGCAGAGGTAAATTACTAACCGCACTTTGAATACCCCGTAATATGGTAAAGTGGATTTAAATCACCGAATTGCAGAAAAAGAAAAAAACACCTTTTGAATTTTAAATAATATTTTAAAATATTAAACAAATATCACATTATTATTAAATATCTGCATTAAAAGTTCAGATATCTAGGAGTGCTAATTTAACAGGGTATACTTACCAATACATTGAATAGGTAAAGCCACACAAAACAGCGTTTAATGTGCCAAAAGTTTAGACAAACACCCAGTCACACACACCAACAGACAAGCACGTACGCACAAGGAAGGAAGCCACACACAGCAAAAGAGAGAGAGAAAGGGAGTCAATGGGAGAGGCAAGCGACCTCCCACACTTTTTAGTGAGTCAAGCTGCCAACAGGTGGCGTTGACTGCAGTGGGGGAAATTAATCAAAGCAGCAGAAAATAAGCAAGCAAAGCGACGCTAGAGTGGACCTTGTTTTGTTGCGCCCGTTAAAAAGTTTTTATAAACTCTGATGCTGCAGTGACTTTGATCGTGCGGTTTTCGTTTCGTTCTTAATTAGCGGAATTTATTTGACGGTCACGACTCGCGATTCACGTGCTGAGGTTAATTTAAGCCGGCTAGACGAGAAAAACATCAGAAATAAGCATACGCGGCGCTAATGCCAAGCTGTTTAGATGTATGCGTTTGCTTGGCAAACACTTGTTATATTCATATCACATTTAATTATTTCTCATAAATGTAGAAGTCTTCAACTTGTAAGAAGTGTTATATTATGTAGATCTAACGATACATAATTTTCATTAAGAAAAAGTGCGAGTTCTTGTTTGCCAATAATAAAATATAATTTATTAGGAAAAATTTTTGATCTTACTTGGCCGTAGAATAAACAAATTTTAGAACATATCACTATAGCCTTGACTTTTGCTATAAGTCGTATTAGGTTTGACTCGACCTGATTTTCGTCAGTCTACAGCTGGAAAGTACAGGAACAGCATCGTTCTTCTCAAAATCACAAAAAAAAAAATTATACAATAAATATAAAAACTAAAAACATTGTAAAACCCTCAGAAACAAGGTAAAAAAGTGAATGCACAATGTGAAAAGTCTTCATTCTATTTGTATATTCAATTTTCGCTTCTCTTAAGGGACGATGTCTAACATTATTAAAAAGGTGATTCCCATGCTGGACCGCATCCTAATCCAACGCTTCGAGGTGAAGACCACCACCGCGGGCGGCATCCTGCTGCCCGAGGAGTCGGTGCCCAAGGAGATGCAGGGCGTGGTGGTGGCCGTTGGACCCGGAGCTCGCAATCCTGCTGGAGCTGGACACTTGTCCGTTGGCGTCAAGGAGGGCGATCGCGTTTTGCTGCCCAAATACGGTGGCACCAAGGTCGATATGGACGACAAGCGCGAGTATGTCCTGTTCCGCGAGAGCGACATCCTTGCCAAACTGGAGTAGATAGATCCTGCAACACTTTCTCAAACACCACACAACGTAAACTCCAAACGAACACTACTAGTTATGCTGCAACCTCCACCTTTGATTACACAACTTATCCCCGGTGTAGACTTGCATTTTGCTTCCGGATTGCGTTCGAAACTAAATGATTATAATGAAATGTTATTATTTGGTAGCTTACCAATGTACACACTCCACACACACTTCATCCGACTGGGAAACGTGTCGCGCCTGCTCTTATAGCGACCATACACACTACCAACTCGTGTAAGGACAGGCCAAATAAACCACTGTTCAGGTGCGTTTTGTGTATTGAAAAATTATTTCTCTGTGTGGTAAAAAAAATGACGTTAAATGCTGCCCACAAAATGAACTTTGCCTCAAAATGGCCGTTTTGTACCAGGGCGTAGTAAAGGGGGCAAGTTGCCCCAGAAAGTATGCTATAGTACGAGCGATTCCTTGGGATTTCCCTTTCTCTGCTACTGGTACTCCCACACTAAGCCGCACCGCACACTGCCACCCACTGTTCCCAAACACCACCCACCTCCCACTCGGCAGCCTGTTGCGTGGGCTCCTGCGTCTAACAGCTCATTGGCAGATGGATGGCTTCGGTTTTGTTCGGGTTTCTTCGTGCTGGAGGCTCTGCAGTCGGCAGTACCGTTCGTATTGGCTATCCCGTTATCTCTGCGGCGGACTAACGGTGAGTGTGCGGTGCGTACCGTTCTTCTAAGCTATAAAAGCCGCTGGCCGACCGCACTTTGTTGGCAATTCGAAGAGCGTTGGCACCTGACTCTGATCAACAAGTGGCAAGCGGAAAGTAGAGCGTCCTGCAACTCACTCGGTGAAGTGTTCGGTTTCTGAAAAGTTCTCTAAAAGTTCCCAAAAGAAAATTTCGAAAGAAAATTATAACTGACGTCGGACAATTTGCGTGCAGCTTGCGAAATAAAATTTATTGAAAAATGTGGTACAGCAAGTGCAGTTGGACTTTGGTAGTGTTGGTGGCGCTCTTTGCTCTTGTGACAGGTAAAATTATATTCTCTGTATTATTATACCATTTAAGTTTAAGTGGTAAGATCTCTTAGATCTCTTTTGAAATTAGGAGGACACTTTAGTCATCCAATCCAGTTTCTAATGGTTTCAAATTAATAATATCTAAAATGTTTCTCCTTTATTAAAAGAAGTTATCAATTTAATTACATAGTTGAAAAAGCTTTCCAATCATCGCTTGTGGTTTTCAACTTGAAATAATTTATTATTTTCTTTAAAATATTAAAATAATATTCTTGATATCAATAGTATATAACTATAACTTAAAAATTCTGCAAGTTTTAGTTTCAGTTTCGTCTATCGTTATTGAATAAATTAAAAATGGTTAAAAATAATTATGATAAGAAATTTAAATGTTTTAAATTTGTTTCTTTATTTTTTATGACTTTTATTATCAACGCACTGTTACCTATTCGGCAATTTAACTTGATCTGCTTAGAGTATTTTTGTTTTTGATGCAGGTTGTTTATTAAGACTAACAGAATCCCTAATGGTAATAGGGAGAATTATAAATTTTATTTCATTTTCAATTTTAATTTTTTTTAATCTTTAATAATAATAGTGGCTTGAGGCTTGCCGCTTTCTGACTAGGCTATTTGGGCTTGCACTGAGTTGTTTCAGCTCTCATCCCAATGTTAAAATGCATCTAGGCATTATTGTAGACCAAAAGAGGCAGGCAAGATACTTTTCATGGCTATCTTCTACCTTTAGTTCTGTGACTGGTAAAAAATCATTTTTTTCTTTTTATAGTTTTATTAAAGCGACGAATCCGTACATGCAGTACTAGTACCATAACATTGCAATTAAACATATAAATAAAAGTATAAAATCATTAGCTTTAAAAAAGTCTGCAGTTAAGCAAGGTAATCCACTGATTTGCATACTTTTGGGCAGAAGGCGTTGATGAAATTAAATGTTTTGCTTAGTCACCCAGTTCGAAGAATTCGGGTGACTATCTGAACCATAAAAATACCAACCTACTAGCTGATTAACTAACTGGTAATACGTGTTATGAATATCATGGTCATCCGCGTAAACCCCAGCTCCCATTTTCCGATCTCACCCAGCCCCTCTTCCATTAACGCCTCTAATCCGCTTTATCTGTTCGTGTTTTATGCGCATTTTCCTGTTGATACGCCTTTGTTTGCTCGCTTGTTCGGCGGCTTCCCTTTTTGGGGTTTTTCTACGTACTTTCCTTACCCACTTACCACTGCGTATGCAGACTAACAGGTGGTGTCCAGGGATCGGGGAAATCGGCGTTTCCAGATAGATCAGGGGCTCGATTTCACGATTTCACCATCGGTACCAACACCCCCCTGCCAACACGCTTTTAACGCTTTCGATTGCCATCGTAAATTAATCCGAACTACATGGATAGAAAATACGTTGCAAGATATTATTGGCTAAGACATAAAAGGTTTTAACTTATTCACTACGTCTACAATAGACTTTTAATATTTTAAACATTTTATCATATTTGCATTTGATATTAAAGTTCGTAAATAACTTTTTAGTGAGTATACAAATGCATTTTAAATAAAGTTTTAGTTAGAAATACAGAATAATAAGACACTCAAAGTACAAATATATTAATTATTGCTAAAATAAAAATGCACAAGTGCAACATATATTTTTCTGTGTGCATCCGTGACACGCTGGTAATGGAAATTCACGCAATTTGAGCGTCAGCAAGAATGGAAAAATAAAACCCAAAACCAAACCGAATCCCAACCCAAACGTGTGAACCTGTCAAGCTGTGCCGCCTGCAGGCATTGCAACTGTGGGTTTCGCCTCCAGTTAGATAGATAGTTACTGCCCTTCTCTCCTCGATTGCCATCTAGATTGACCATGGCCAAAAGCACAGCCTTCCAGCTGGGGAAAAATGCGTATTGGGTTAGGTTCAGGTCGAATAGCAATGGGAATTTGGGCAATTATTTTGCGAGTGTAGACGGCAGTTTTATCTTGACAAATGACTTTTTGGGTTTTCATGGTTTCAATTCATAACATCGCATTTGGCCTTCTTTACCAACAATCTGCTCTTCAATCAATAACCGAAAAGCTGATAAAACGAATAATTTATGCGTTCATATAGAAATCGTGGGTATATTTTATTTATATTAATATTTGTATGCGATTTTTCTCGCTGGCATAAATTTTGTTCATATCTCACAATGTCAGCACAAAATTATAATTAACATCTCACTATTAAGCAATTAAGAAATTAAATCACACCTCTAATGACACTTCCCAATGAATTTTTCCTGCTGGGGATTCCCCAAAAATTGGACAACAATTAGATAACCGCACAACGATGCTGACCCACTGCTGCTAAAATTCTCCATTAAGTGGGGTTCTCTGTTAAATGGCGTCGCACTTTCAGTCATAAAAAAGACATTATTCAGAAGTGGAGACGCCAACGCTGGCCAAGATCAAGGATGTGGCTATTAAAATGCGCTGGTCAAGTTAATTAGGTATCTCTGCTGCTGACTGCAAAGGGTGTGGATTGGGTGTGGGATTCCGCTGAAGAGGGCCATTAAAATGGGGTGAAACTCGTTTAATGACAGCCCTTCGATGCGGCGACCCCAAAAAGGCTTCGATGTCGGCAATCGCTATCTCTGATGGCCGCCATGGCTGTCAACAAGTGTGGGTTCCATATGCAGGGCTGCCCGGCAACAATTAATCCACGGTTTAAGTAATTGACAAATGATTACGGGTTTGATATATGGCCAGGGTAGCAACAGCCGCACCAGGCATGATGGAAATCGTCTGGCCGGCCAGGCGGACGTGTATAATATATATTTATCTTGGCTTATGCAAACTCCAATTTCGCCCTTCCTCCTGACCTTTTTGGCCCATCTGCGTCATGGAACTTGTTGCTATTCGGCGTAACTCCTACTCTTTGTTGCAGATCCGCCTGCCAGCGACTGACAGTTGCGCAAAGCGTGCTCACATGCCCATCCAAATGTCCCATCCTCGGTCCCCAGCTGAGTCCTCTTCCCCATTTCATGGTGATGCGTTGCCGTCCATTTGTATGATTAGTTCTGCGTCGCCACCTCTTCCAGGTTCTCTTTTTTTTCGGCACACAATGCACGAGTGGCATCAAGGACGTTGTGTAAGCCAGGACGTTATGAACAGCCGCAGTCACAGTCACAGCCACAGGTTGGACCTGCACGAGGATACGCAGCTCCACTGGGTTGCTGGGAAATCTGAACTTTAGGACAGAGGTTAGGCATCGGGCAAGCGTTGGTAATATTTTTGGCAAGAATTATGTAATAGTCAAATGTTCCAGGGGCTATGGTAAATAACACATTTTTGATAAATGCTTGATTTGAGAAAGTTCTTATAAGGTAATAAAAAGTTTATTTATAGTTTTATGCAAGGCATTATTTGTTGTTTTTCAAATAAGAATTCTATTATTGTATTTAGTGGTATACTTCCGCACTTTTTGCTGTTGATTTACCAAAGCCACTAGGATGCAGGAATGCTACACCTTCAAGGGCCCCAGCCGAGTGCATTACTCAACGCACTCCGACTTGGCATATGAGTTCCATAATGGTCGCATTTATCATGGGTCGCGACATTAGCAGCCAAGCACACAATAAACACGTGCTTTTCACACACGGAAAGTAGCAGCCGAAGTAGGAGCATTAATGGGATGCTGGAGAAAGTAGCTTTTACTATAGAACCGTAAAAAAAGAGAAAGTTTTAAAGCCCTGGCTTAGGCTCGCCGGGTGGTCGAAACTACGCTGCTGTTGGTTTACTGACACCTGGCTGCGTTTCTAGCAAATTTACGCGCACAAAGTCTTTGGACTACGGCAACTGATGATGATTTATACTAAATTGGAAAAAATGTTGCATACTTTCAGGTTCCTGCCTGGAATACGGACATTCCTGTTGGGGAGGTAAGTGCTCGCCGGTTAAGCTCTGACGCCAGCAGTTCATCACAACTGGCCCCGCAGTCGTGACTCATATTTATGTATTCCACAGCTCATGGCAAGCGATCCGGTGGGAAGGCGGTCGTAGATGCTAAACAGGCAAGTAGAGGAAGGACATATGAATGACTCTTAAGTATATGGGAATTTACTCCTACTTTCATTTGCTGCATATTTTACATCTTAAAAGTATTAGCCTTGCACAGCTCATAATATTTATAATTTATAATACAACAAAATAGTTTGCCTTCAAGTGAAAATTACTTTAGCAAATAACGCTTAAATAGTGCGTATTCAATAAGCGAGCTTTAATGCAACAATATTTATTTCCTAAAATGCACTAAACAAAATTAAACCCAAAATAAATCTAAAGAGTGTTGTTATGATTCAAAATGTAGTTTCAAAGAGTTTTTGATAATTCTGGATATAAGTAACATCGATCTATCAATATTTTATCAATATTAATAATTAAAAATTTGGTTGTACCTTCTATAGCAGCCCTTACCAGGTTCATATGCGTTGGATAGCGTGGTGGAACAACTATACAACAACAACAACCAGAACAACAACAACAACCAGAACAACCAGGATGATAACAATAACAGTGACGACGACAGCAATGACATCACGATCACGAATAGTGCCAACAACTTGCCCTTGGCAGCTCCTGCCATTCTAAAGTCGGAGGATCGGCGAATCGGTGGCCTGAAGTGGGCGCAGCTGATGCGGCAGCACCGCTACCAATTGCGCCAGTTGCAGGATCAGCAGCCGCAGCAGCAGCAGGGGCGTGGCAGGGGCAGGGGCAGGCAGTACGATGCGGCAGCCGAGAGTTGGCGGAAGTTGCAGCAGGCACTGCAGGCTCAGATCGATGCCGACAATGAGAACTCGGGCTACGAGCTCACGAAGTGAACTTTGCGAGCCCAATTGCCAAATTGAAATTATGCAGATAACACGCTAGCTGAGCCAGAAGATCAAATGGAAAAGCGAAATGAAAAGATATTTAACACACGCGATCATTGCATGCCGGGCATCAATTAAAAAAAAAAACAAATTTAAATCAATTACAGCAGTCGGATGAAGAGATCGGAGCAGGCACTAAAAATGTAGAATTCGTTGTGGTTTTTTATTATTAAACTTACTGAGCCGATCAGTGGAATCCTTTTTGGCCATATTGCGTCACTGGCTGGATGCCGCAATAATGGCCTGCTTCGTTTTCGTTCACTTAACCGTACTTAATCCCTAACTAACTAAGCATATGCAGATACGATCTTAAGAATTACCACTAATAAAAGCTAACATTGAGTGCACTCTGTGTCTGTGTTTCCATTTCAAGCCTTGATTTTGGCGGGTATCTGGAAGCAGGCCGCATCCCCCTGCTTATCGCCCAGTCCCCAGTGGATCTCCAGGCTGACGGTTGGGTAGACGGGCAGGATCTTGAAGCTGTTCTTGTAGGTGTACACCTGGCCGGCCTTCAGTGGACAGCCCACCTTCTTCTCGCCGGCCTCGTCGTAGATGTGCGGACAGGCACTGGTGCCGTAGTATCCTGGGAACGGCAGCGGCACGTCCAGGATAATGCCCTGGATGTCAGAGGTCAGCTCCTGGAAGTCGCGCTCCGGCCGGATCTTCATCTGTATGCTGGCCTCCGTGTTGCGCTTCAGGATGCACTTGCTCTTGGGGCAGTTGGAAATGGACACTTCCCCGGCTCCTAGGGCCTTGGATTTAGCTGGGGCACAAGAAGATGAATACAAAATGCAAAATAAATAAATGCAAACATCTCGAGTTTCTTTTGACTATAAACCACACTGCGTATCTTTAAAAATATGTAATTTTGTTGTGGAAATATGTATATTTTGAATTCTATAAAGCTTATTAAAAACATCTTAAATAAAAGTATAATTGATAACTAGTTTGATGTTAATTGGTTTCCAAAATATAAATATAATTAAAATTTAAGTAATAAACTAAAATGTTACTATCATTCCTTTATGACAGAGCTTAACTTGATATAGATTTTTTATACATTAAACGACTATTTACTTTCAAAGCTTAAACTTGAATAAGGCAAAAGTGTGGCCTATTTAATTACAGTTCATTGACATTTTAAGTAAGCTGTTGGATTTTAATTTTTAATATCTGTTTTTACTTACATTTCGGGCAAGGACTGACATCCGTGGACGACGTGAAGCCGATCAAAGCGGCAAAGATCAGAAAGAATCCCGAGCTCAGCTTCATTCTGATGATGTTGATGTGGCTAATTGTAAGAAAAGTAAGACGAATTTAACGAGAGGTCGCTAATTGCTGGTCAACTAAATTGGACCCGGCCGGCCGAGTTCGAGAGCTTTGGCCTGTTTGATAACACACACGCGAGTGGTAATGGCCAAAAACCGGTTGCAGTTGGGCCAGTTGGAGCAAAAAATAAAATACGAAAGAGCGACCTTGACTACAAATCATCTCACGAAAATCACACAACAACGTAAAGTCGGCAATTACAACTTGGACAGCACAAGGCGACTTTTGTTTGAGATACAAATCTTACAGTTGGATGCCAAATGGCTTGCACGTATTTTACATTTAATATTTATAAATGCACTAAATTGTTTTTCTGTTTGCTGCCTTATTAGAGTCAATCATTCTGGAAAACTCCTACATATATGCTAATTTACCAGTTTTCCCGGCAATTGCTGTCAATTTCAAGTGGCTAACTTCCAGGTTTTCAACACGGAGCTCTCGGGAGCTAGTACTTTAAGCTATGAACGACGATCAGCAACTGAGCCACTGACTTCGTCGCATGTTCATTTTATATATATAAAATCAACGCCGAGTGCTGAATCACAGGCTTAATTGAGTACTGCCCGTTTTCTTCGCCTGTTCGGCGTGCTAAGCGCTTAATTACAATAAGAAATGAAGACTATTAGCGATTATAGGCCATATCCATTAATGTTTACATGTCAATATTTTTGTTTACCTCTAGGCCTTAGAAGAAAAGTAAAACCTGCTATATACTTGACGTCTATAAAAAGAACCTGAATGGAAGGGAAAACTGGCCTGAAATCTTGATTTTTATGAATCTATATAATATAATATCTATTATAATATTTTTTGAGAAAAAATACCTGACACTGAGTCTCAGCAGTGTAAATACACATTTCTCGCACAATTTCGACCTTAGATTTGACCATTTTTCGCCAGAGGCCAACGAAGGTGCGAATTCACTGCCTGCTTTAAGCCGAATGCTCAAATAACCGCAAAGTCTGGAGCCCATAAAAAGTTTTGCAAATCATTTTTGTGTGGCCCAAGCAAACAAGAGTGCTTGAAATGCAAATTGCATTCATATGAACACACATGTAGAAAAACTTGCTGCCATACAGTACACAAACTAATGCTGTCTAAGATCGAATTGTGATACGATATCGTAGACAAGCCCTGTCAATAGATCGCTAAATCGAAATGGTCGTCTCATTTGATATGCAAGGCACCTCACACACGACTTGTGAGTAATCGCATCAATTTAGTTGAGCTGTTTAAGAATTATCAACGCGAAACCCTTTGTTCAGACAATCCAGGAAGTTGATGACTTGTGGAGTGTAACGCGCCCACTTTTAAGTTCATTCCAATTAGCATTTAGAAAGTCGAGCTTCCAACGAAACCGAGAACACAACAAAACGAAACGAATTGAAATCGAAATCCAGTACTATACGGAATTGTGACTGAGTACACAAATAAAAGAGTATAGATAGTTTAGATGGAGACAGGCAAAACCACATTAATAGTTGCTCTTTACTGAATGCTTTTGAAGAGTGATATTTCAAACTTCTTTTATTACACTGTGTGAAAATTAGAAATGCCACGCACTGATGAGAATGAAAAGCTTACATTTTATCCCTTTCTTAGGTAACAACTTGTTTAGTTCGATTTCGAAAAGGTGTTTCAACGCGCAACTGCAACGCTTGAAGCTTGAAATGCAACTGACAGGTATCGAAACCGAAAGCTGCGCCCAAATAGATAAAAATCCCACTGAACTGGCCGGTTTGTCTGGCCTGAAAAACTTTACACAATGCTGCAGAATTGAAAGTTTCCGGCCTTTTGTGGAGTAGGTGTACTGCTCTAGTGCTTCGAGCGGTCAACGTTCAATCAGTTGCTGTGCTCCGTTGGAATCGAGAGGAAAGTAAAGGAAACTCGTACTATTAGGAAATGCTTACTACGTTTTTGTCTTTGTTGACACTCTACATACGGAACGAGCTGGAAGCGGCAAATATTGGGGAAGTGTCGATTATTTGTTCGTCGAACTCGGAAGTCAAAGCTATTACAGTTATTTCCTTTTGAAAACTTACATTTTTCATTACTTTAAAAACGCAATCTGATGTTCTCTTCCTTGCCTAACATTAAATATCAAAAGTACTTAAAACTAAACGTTTTTATGATCCTTTAACACTAAACAAATAAAAACTCTTAAACTGAAAAAGTTTTCCTATGTTTTTTTCATTGGGAGTTACTTTTCAGTGCACTCAAATATGTTGCAAGCACTCACTGCTAGATGGAGCCTCATTGTCCATTTACATTTGACACGCAATATACATCTTACATCGTATAAACGACGCTAGGTGTCGCACCGAAAAAGTAGACGCAACTGTGGATTTAATTGGATTTGATTGATTGTGGAGTGGATTGAGTGGATTGGACTGAGTCGCAGAAAAAATGAAATTGCACTTTATGCAAGCGTTGTTTGATTCTCAAACAGAAGTAAGGTTCATCTCGACGTCGACATTCAACCAAATGTCGATTTTCGAAATAAAATTTCACTATATGCAAGCCTTGTTTGATTCTCAAACAGAAGTAAGGTTCATCTCGACGTCGACATTCAACCAGAAGTGAGTTTCAACTAAACGTCGACGAAGTGTGCGATAGGTAAACCGCACAGAACCATTATTTTCGAAATAAATCATTATTTTCAGCCAAATGTCGAATTTCGAAATAAAATTGCACTATATGCAAGCGTGGTTCAGTCTTGCTTCAACAGCCCATTTAAGCCCTCTTAAAAAGATTAGACTTTTCATTCTTATATTAATTCATCAGTTTATTTATCTTCTCTCCGTTTTTGCATTTTCGTTGCCATTCAACCAAATGTCGATGCCGCTAAACGTCGACTTCACTTAACGTCGACGAGTGTGCTATTGGTGTTTCGCACAGAACCATTATATTCGAACTAAAATTGCTTTCAAGCGTTGTTCGATGCTCAACCAGAAGTGAGGTTCATCTCGAAATCGACATTCAACCATAAGTGATATTCAACCGTGGGTTGTACCAGTTCGACTCGCCTAGAACATCGCTTGAATCGTTTCGTTGAAACACTTCATTTTGCTTTTTATCTTGTTTTCTAATATACATATACATATTTTGTATAAAAACGAACATCGTGTGTACCCGGTCACAGATTAAGGTCCTAAAACTTAACCAATTGCTTTCCATCTTTCTTTGTACTATGCTGTGTATATTATTTACTATACTAGAGATAGTTAATATACAAATCTAAAGGACTGTTCCCTATGCCTCGCTCTAGCCGGGTTTGGTAACGCGGGAGGGACTCCAAGAAAGCTTAAAGTGTCCCACAAAGGACCCGAATTTTCTTTGCTTCAACAGCCCATTTAAACCCTCATAGAAACATTAAGCTTTTCATTCTTATATTGAATCATCAGTTTATTCATCTTCACTCCGTTTTTGCATTTTAAATAGTATGAACTACATTTGAATTGTACAATCTAGTTAATAATTAACATTTAGCCCATAATAGTACACAATGATGCGCATGTATTTGCTTTCTACTTTATGCTTTTAGTTCTGCTGGGTTTTTGAGTTTTGTGGGTATTCTGTTATAATTTTGTATTTCGCTTTTGCGCCTATCAACATTTACATTTACTAATATTTGAAATTGTATTAATTGTATTACACGCGATTCTTTGTCATAGGTCTACGATCTACATATGGATGTTGGCATATTTATGTAACAAAGGGAATTATTTTATAAGCCGAGCTGATCAGATGTGTGCTAACTAATCGGAGAAATTATTACGTATATCATTGCGAACCTTAAGCATAATTTTTACACAAGTTGTATTCTTCTTTAAGGGTTTTCTTTGCTCTTTATAGAAAAAAATGTACAATTAAAATTATACCTTCAATTAAATACATTAATTAAGCATTAATTATTACATAATTGTGCTAATTTCTTTTGTTTTCGTTTTCTGTTGCCATTTTCTTGTTTAAATTTTCCTCAATGGCTGCTGGCTAGCAAATATTTTTCCATTTCGTTATCGAACATTTAGTTTACGTTTTACGCTGTTTCTTGTTGTTTATTATCAGTAGAAGTATTATTATTTGTGGGTTTCATTACGTCAAGGTTATTAAAATTAATATATACAAAGTTGAACCTAATAACTAAACCGTGTTGTTTTTAATTCAATTTAAATTTCCCTTTATTAGTGGCGCGCAAAGATGTTTTTTTCCACTTGCTGCCACTCAGAGAATTTCACAAATTGTAGCATCTAATTATTGATGATTAATTGGTATTATTTGTATGCTTCGTTTCTATGTGTAATGCATAACTATATATTTGTAGTTATATATCTATGTATATGTATTGTATGTATGTTAGATTAGAAGCGACCAGATTTATCCTGAAACGAGACAAGAAACGGCAAAAGTTTAGTAAGTCAGTTTATAATATGAAATCCAAGAGTAAGCATCCCCATATTGAGTAATTCAGCCCCTCATCAACACTTCATGAAAGGACAATCACAATGTTCCGACATTGACCAAGACAGCCTCCCTCCCAAGTGGCTAATTTATGCAGGGATTTCTTTTTTTGGGTCTAATAGCTTTTGACACTTGACAGAAATATTCATAAGCTGGCTGATGGGAGGGAGATAGAACACTCGACACTTGCCCCTTCTGCGAATCTGGCAATTTTTATGCAAATTTCCACAAAGGACAAACTACAAACAGCCAGAATTATGCCATAAAAACGACGGCGCTAAACATTTAAAATAAGATTTCAGCATCAGCCCGCCCCAATAAATTCTCTTTTGCTGGCAAATTGCTGTCGCTCGAAGGAAACATAAAAATCAAAGCTTCTCGCTTATCGCTGACAATTTTATTAGTTACAGCTTTAAATTATACTAGTATTGTGTATGTAGATCACGCGCAGTTTTATGGCCTGCAATTGAATTTTATGCGACATCCGGAGGACCAGAAACTGCGCAAAAAAAGTGTGAAGCCTACTTATGAGCGCTTTATGGCCGCCACTCCTTGGAGGCATTAAATTTTGGTGTGTGACTGTGGCTGAGTGTGTGATTGACTGACTGTATGCCAAGGCCTGGGATTAGATGTGCCACACCACCCCACTCCCCCGCACCCCCGCAGCATATTTGCTGTGCCTTTCGCGGACGGATTGGAGGAAGTGCCAGGACGAACGGAAAGCCACCAGGTGTCCTTGTCGCCTCTGCCCTTTACCGGTTACTGCGACCATTTCTTCCGGCTGTCTTGCAGTTTATTACAAAACGCGCTGCCTGTTTGCTTTATGGCTTACACAGAGCAAAATAAATTTTAAATGGCTTTTGCATAAAATACCAGTGCGTATTAATTTTGACTTGTCCTCCGAGCATTGAAAAAGCTGATAAGCTTTTTACAGCTTCTGAACAGTATTCTGAAGTAATCTTTTATCAAACAAATTTATTAATAATTGAATAATAATAACTAATATTGTAGTTAACATTTGGCTGCAAAATATGTCTCTGTGCACCGTAAGGTGACTGAGTTTGTGGGTGCTGCTGAGGGAGGAGTCCTAGCTCCTGTCACGTCATTATCCTTTGTCCATGCAACAAGTGTTTAAATCGCTCGCAGAGCTTTATTTGTTTGAGCGTGCGTGTGTGGGTGAGGGTCCTTAAGGACCTAAAGCAGCTTGTACACAAGCCCTTTTCGCTCGCTTCCTGGCAATTGTTTTCCCTTCTCTGGGTCGGGGTGAAATGCCATGGAAAGCGACCTCCGCATCGTGTTGAGTTAAGTGAGTGTAAATGCGGTTTCTTGCCACAAGGACCTTTCCGAACAGGTCCTTCTGTTCACTGCGTGTGTGTGTGTGAGAGTCGGAAAGTGTATGTCTGGCCTCGCTTATCATTGTGGCCGCTGTTGGCAGCTTAAATGTTATTAAATTGCTGACAATTTGTATTATGAAGTGCCGAAGAGCGCGTTCGTTTCCCCATGCTGACAAATTGATTTCCCTCTGCCGCCAGGATAATGAAATTTTCATTTGAATGCCAATGCCGATGCCGATGCAAGGGCGAAATTTAACTTCTGCCTTTTTTCCCGGCACTTGGACAATTAGTTCTGACACTTCTGCGCGAGCCGGCCAAACCTGTCCAAAGTTTGCCAAACAATCTGCGGGGATTAGCTCCCGCCGGACAAATCCTGTCGCTAATTCAATTTATTCAAACCTCCCATCTTCGCGGCCACCCGCAGGGAATTTATTAATGATGCACTGGCATTAAAATTTAATCAAATGTGGCATGGAAAAAAGTTTTCGCTCTCTGAATAATTTAGCGAGTTGCGGACAAGTTTCAACACCTAAGCGAAAGTTGTGGTCCTCTTGAAGGTCCTGTGGCTGTCGCCTCTCGAATCCTGTTGCCACGGCACTTCACATAGGCCGCGGCAACGAAGCCGCACATTTTTTCCCATTTTTCTGCTCCTTTGGCTTTTTTCGTGTTTCCTTCTTTTTGTCAACTAATAAATTGCCTGAAAATGCCTTTGTGTTTCACGCGCGGTTTCACCAGGGCAACCAACCTGCACCCCCGTTAAATATGCACTGGAAAAAATTGTCTTCCAAATGTAAATTAAGATTTCTCGATTTATCTTTTAACTTGGCAAACTCGAATAGTATTTAAATGTGATTTCGGCATATCATTTACAACTTTTTTCATTGTATAAACACTTTAAACAGAAACGAAATGTAGACTTATTATTAATAAATCAAAAATTTATTTTAAACAATAATAATAAAAATATCGAAAAGTATTAAAATAACTTTTGCGTTTATTTTTGATTTTGGATTTTTAAGAGTGCATACGAAGAACAGAAGGTTGGGGGCATGCCCCCCGGTGGCGCAACCATCTGCAGCCATAATTTGAGTGTGACTTTATTATGTGTCAAGTCAGTCAATCTGCGGACGATGATGTGATTTCCCCATCTCCACCCAGACCAAGTTCCCCATCTCATTTTACAACATTTCAGCGTTTTATAGGCGAACTCCTGGGCAGATGTTGCGGCAAGTTATTGAGTGGCATGTGTCGTTGCTGGCTAATAAGAGCGCGGAGAAGCAGCCGCCGCTTAAAGTTATATTATATTTGAGGAATATATAATTCATATAATAAAATATGAATTCAGCCTACAAGTGAGCGCACCGCTTGCAGGCAACTTTAAGGTATTAGCATAATCAGAAAAGAACTTCTAGCTGCTGTCAGTTGGGTGAATTATGAAAAGTGAAAGAAATGGAAATCCGCTGCTGATGCTGTTGCAATTCAAATTATTCACTCAAATGAAGCGGAGGCGGTGAAGAAAAAACCCCCGGCAAACACAAAAGTTTGCACTTGGCATAAATTTCGAAATCATTTCTACTTGCTTTTTTTTTTTCATCGCCCTCCTTTCCAAGTTGGCAATTTTATTTTATTAGCACGTCATGCGATTGGCGCCAAACTTGACAAAGTTACAACTTTGTCCTTTGGCAAGTTGGTCCTTCTTTCTTTTGGCATTTCTTTTTCTGGTCGTTTTGCCGTTTTCTAATTGTTGGCTTACAGCACAACTTAGTGTGGAATTCAATTTGTGTGTGGCTACGCACAGGACAAAGGTTTTTCCGAGGACCTTTTTTTTTTGCTCGATGAAGTTCGGCACAAAGCAAAAATGCGCGGTGACAGTCGCCAGTCGTGACATTGAAATAGAAAGGAACGTAAGAATGGGTAGAAAGCTGAAAGAATGTTAAGTAGTATCACAAATTACTGGATCAGATATGAGAGTAATTGAGATACCAGATAAAGTCCTTTCAGTGCAGTGCGACTTAAAAGTTTAGACAAATCAAAGGTTTAATGTATTACAAAAAAAATAGAAAAAAATAGAAAACGAAGTAGACTTACAAAAATGTATAAAAATCTTTAATAAAATATTCAACAAATCTTATTGATTACAATTAATTAAAATAAAGGCTAACATATGTCAAGCCATGTATTTATTATTTGTACCCTTAAAAGCCCGTATTTGGCATCCAACCCTGTCGAAACTCAGTCTTAAATCTCTGTCATTAAACAACCTCACCTCACCCATCTCAAAGTACCACCTGCCAAGTCATCGTAATTTTTCAATATTAGCAGCGTTTAACACGCTTGATTTGAGTCGCACCCACACCGCTCACCTGGTCACCTGGCCACTTGGCCCTAAGGTGGGTTGAGTCGGGAAATCGAGGGACTTGGCAGTTGGGTCAGATATCGGTGGCATGCATAAGTCACCCTAAGGACGTAATTAATTTTTCAGCATTTGCTTTCGGACGCTAGTCCTGGCCCCCCGGTTTCAAAAAGGACATCGCGGCAAATCGAGGGAGTTGCCTTGACGAATTTGCGCCGCGGTTTGCATGCGCTGAGATGCCTCCAGGATATTTTCCCTTGGCTTCCCTTGGCCACGCTTGGCCAGTCAAATTAGCGCGGAAACGGAAACGGGGAAAAGGACACTTGGAGCCACGTATCCTTCGTGCTGGCCTGCCAAGGTAGCAAAGTGGCTCTTGCATATTTTATGGCTTAGGTAAATTGACTTAATTTGCCATAATTTGAGTGAGCTCCGCGCGCGGCAACCTCTCACTTTAAAAGCACCCAAATTGAAAAGGACTTAAAGCAATTCCTCTTCACTCGATTTTATACTTTGTTTGTTGCTCTCCTGACAATGTATTATGATAATTGAACGCGTGTAATTGCCCTCAAGGAGCAAGCAGAAAAAAAAGAAAAGAAAAACGGACACATAATAAGTACAAATTCCACGGCAGCAAAAAAGCAATACACCAAGTGAATGAAGTGGGTGTCCATAAAAGATTCATGGATGGAAGTGAAGTCAAGTGAAGACGATTTGTATATAAACAGGACACGAAATCGCTGTTAAAAAAATGCCAGAAATAAAAGAGACTGAAAATCTCGCAGAAAATGGGGAAGTGGTTCCGGTCTGAGCCACATTTTCACATTTTACATATTCATAAAATGTACGCCGTGAAATGACATTATTAACATAATTTATGCTGTCACATTGAATGCCTTTTAAGGACGATGATGTTAATTGAAACCGAACGATGCGGTAAACATTACAAACTGCTGATAATTTAGGTTTTTTAGCTTCAAATGAAACTGATAATAAACTAATAATTGAAACTATTAACATTTTGGGAATCCTAACACGATGCATTCCGTATTATATTTATTATCCTATATATCTTATATTATGTGTAGTAAACTTACTTTGTAAACTTTTAGTGGCGGTCCAGCTGCGGCTCCTGCTTTCTGCTCACTGATCCTGCAGCTGCTGCATACCCGATAAAGACACCGACTCCGATTTCGCAACCGCATCCGCATCCACATCCACATGCGAATCTGAATCCGTTTCCAGTTTCCCATCCATCTGAGGCTGCTTACAACTCTTTACACTATGGTTCTTAGAATTAGCGTTTAAAGCGTTCCAATGGCGACACAAACAACACACACGCACACACACAACAACAACGACTACCGGCTAACGATCGTCCTTGGGATTGCGCTTGGATTCGACCAAGATCTAGTGGACCCAGGAGGGTGGCGAGGTCACCACGCTGGGCTGCGAGTACTGCACCCGGGCATTCAGATTGCTGCTGGCCGTTTGTGTTGCCAGTTCCAGGCTGCTGCTGCTGTTGTTGTTATTATTCAGCAGCAACTGTTGCTGATGTTGCTGGTGTGGCTGCTGTTGCTGCTGCGCCTGCTGTTGTAGCTGCGCCTGCTGCTGCTGCTGTTGCTGTTGCAGCTGGGCCTGCAGCTGATTCAGATTGAGACTGCTGCCGGAATTGCTGCTTATGTTGCTTATGTTGCTGAGGTTGCTGAGGTTGCTAATGTTGCTTATGTTGCTTATGTTGCTGATGCTCAGGGGCCCACTGCTGCTGTTGACCAGGTTCGTGTTGACCGTGGCCAGCGGGATATTGATGTCCAGCAGTCCACCGTAGCTCATCTCCTGCTGCAGCAGCTGTTGGATTACAAACACAGTATTACAATATTTGAATGTACCATTTGGATTGCCTAATCTTAACTTAACCACTTACCTCCTCGACATTGCACTCGAGATTCCCCACGGGAAAGTTCTCCAGATTAAATTCGTCTATCGGCTGCGCCTCGTTGTTCAGCACCTCCAGGCATTGTCCTATCAAAGTAGAGGCGCAGTTATTATCTAGCATATCGCATCGATACAGGTGCAGTTTCATAGACGGCGGACGGTTAGAGGGAAGATAAGCAGGATAGTATGGTACAGATAAGAAGTGTGAAAATATCGCTGGGGCACATCATCATCATCATTACCTTCCAAGCTGGCGGACAGCTGTTGCTGTTGCTGTTGCTGCTGCTGTTGCTGTTGCTGCTGTTGCTGCACCATCAGTGCGGCAGTGTCCGCCGGACCATCGAGCACCACGTTGCTGTACGTGTTCAGGGAGTCCGAGGAGGGCTCGCTGTTTGGATAGGCGGGCGACATTGTTGTGGTTACTGAGTTCGGCGAGAGACCCTGCCAAATAGAGTATGATATTCGTTTAAGTTAGCAAAGTGATCCTTTGAGGACTCCGCTTCCAGCTTGTACTCACATCTCTTGCATTGTGCATGCAGCTGCAGTTGAGGGACCGGTGCAGCAGGCACTGCGACTGCGGCTGCAGCGTGTTGTAGCCGGGGGCGGGGCCGTTGAGGGCGTAGGGCGACTGCTGCTGCTGCGCCTGCTGATGCTGCGGCGGCTGGTAGGGCGGGGGCGGGGGCTGCGAGGGGAGGCCCGAGGCGGCACTGAACCTGCTCCAACCGTACGATCGTTGGGTGGCAAGAACGAGAAGAGAAGGTGACTTTATAGATCGGTTTTACACACATCAAGGGGGAAACGTGCACAGCTCAAGCTTGTTTTGGTTTTGGTTTTGGTTTTGGTTTTTCTATTCATGCATGCAATAAATGATAGTAAACAACAAAAAGTCTTAGTAGGACCGGGAGTTGTGTGACATATGTATATATATGGACACTTAAACTTAAACAAACTGAGGTAAACAGCCATCGAGAACTGACCCTTGCTGCTGCTGCTGGGTGCACAGCGTCAGCTCATCCGCTACAGAGCACGTGAGCTCCTCGAGCGCCTGGGCGTGGGCCTGCGTCATCGTCGTGTTCTGGTAGTCGACGGGGAATCCCCAGTCGGGCTCGAGATCCTGCGCCCTAATGGGACTCAGGCGTCCGCAGGAACTGGCATTGGATGAGGCGCGTTGCCGGAAATCGGGCGACAACTGGAAGCCACCGCCACTTTGTCATCGCAGGTAAAAATAAAAATGGATAAACAAGAGAAAAACCAATAAATAAAAAGGTAATAATAAACGCATGTAAATCATATTAAATAATCGTAGAACAAACTTATAGACAAGACTATAGAGTCGGCACAAGTGAAATGGGATCAACAAGTCTCGGGTGCTATAATATCTCTAAAAAAAAAAAAATAAGTATCTGCAGATCATGCTCTACAAGCGCTAGCTTAGGCAACTAAACTAGATAAAGTTCCTTTTAAATTAATTTTAAAAATCGTAAGATCCTATAATTTTTAAATAAATCATGCTAGAGTTCCCCATAACGGAAATTAATTAAAGCATTTTAAAAAACCTTTCTATATTTTGTTTTGAATGCCTAAAATTCAGATTTTATAATCGGTTTTGGTTTGGTTGTATGAAAATATAATTAATAAATGTCTACGAAGATATAACATATATCTATATACATAAGTTATATTACGTGTAGGTAACGCACTAAGAATCAAAAATGCTAAGCAATTAACTAGTTCTATGATTTCCAATTCTCTACCCTCTGCGCATCGCAGTTGATAGTTACCTGTGGAGCGGACTCTCGGGAAAGTGGTCCAGCCCCTCGCTGACGCTGCTGCTGGGCGAGGGCGTGGCATCGTTCAGGCCCACCACGCCCGCCTGACGCAGTGCCTCCACCCGCTTCTTGGCCCTGCCGCGCCGCTTCTCGTACCGGGACGTCTCCATGGAAGCGGCACGGCGGCGCACGGACTTGCCGGGCTTGGCCTCCGGGTTCAGCATCCACCAGGAGGACTTGCCGGTGCCCTCGTTTTGAACCCTCATAAAGCGGTTGTGCAGCGACAGATTGTGACGTATGGAGTTCTGTAACGAGATGGCAGGGAAACACATGACTTTTATATTTTGCAAATACCAAAAAAAAAAAAAATAAAAATAAATGTTAAAGAATTGCAAAATTTGCGAATCCTTGGGACTCATTGCGCTGATGTAACGATTTGTAAGCAATTGCTTCTTGTGTGGAAAGGGAAGGACAAGGCGCTGCGCTTCCTTTTCGCCGGGCTTGTGTGCCATTCAATTGTCTGTCGACATTTTTATGGCTCGCAGAAGCAGAACGAACGTATATCCTCCACTCTCTAATTGGAAGATGTCTTCACCAGACCTCGTCGCCTGTCGCCAACGCCATCGCCACCGCCATCGCCATCGTCGCTGTCAATTCATATTTTCCAACAATTGTCATAAATAACCGCGTGTAAGCAGCGTAATGACAGCGAATCGACATCGTCTACACAACCCAATACCCCGATTTTGCCCACATCAAATAACTCCCAATCCTGTCTAGGTGGAAAAAAAGGACAATTACATGTCATGGTAGTGCTTAAAAAAACAAAAACAAAGAGACTAACCGCCAGAAACAAATAGAATCAAACACGTTTAGTGCGGATTTGTCATCAGCTGTATTTCCTTTTTGAGCGCGGGTGTACACATACATATGTAGGTATTGGGATGACAAAAATTAGGAGGGGACCTCTGGCAGCCAGGCTAAATGGAGCATTACAAACTAAACTAACTGGTGAAGGCAACTTGCCGCAGATTCCAGCCACCCAAAAATCCGCAGCACACACAGCGAAAATTTTAGAAATAAATCGTACAAAGGTAGGCACAGAAAAAGGTGCCAAATTTAATGATTTATTTAAAGAAAAACAAAAAGCAGTAACATAACGTGGATTTAAAAGCGCTATTATCAATCGAAAATAATAGGAATAATATCTACTTTATATTTCTTTTAGAAATCGATTTATATATCTAAGCTTTTTTGAGTTCATGACATAAATTGTTATAATTATACTAAATACATGTATGAACTGAATCAAGTTCTATACACAAAACTAAATGATTTTACTTTATCTACGAACCCAGTTTATACGAGCATACCCTCTTTTAAGTGAAAGAATAATGCTTTAATAATTTTTCTTGGTGGATCCACCCCGCTGATCCCTTCAAAAGGACACCGAAAAAGCGATTGCGACGCGTCGCGACTCCAGGCGGCACATTGGCGCCATTTATCACCGTTGCCAGGACATGTGAGTGGGCGGTGGGACATTAGGGGGCGGATGGGGGAGTTTTGGGGTCTGTCAGACGCCCGCCTGACGACGAAACCTGTTTGCAGACAGAAGCAACAGCCCCCAACTCCGCGGACCTTCTAATACTTTTCTGGATTTGCTTTACTATTTTCACCGATTTTTTTTTTTGGTTTTATTTGCGAAAACTTTTACTTGGCGTCAGTGGAAGCTGCTTCTCTGTTGCGTCCGTCGTCCTGTAAGTCCTGTAATGACATTTTTGGTTTGGTTTTGGCCCCCACATCTAATTTTACCCCCTTCGCATAAAGTTATCATTTTTATTTAAATGTTTAAGTGCGCCGCCAGCGAAGGCGTCTCTGCCATTTCCCCTTTCATATTTTCCCCGCTCCAAGTTGGAGTGTTCAAACATTTTCTTTTTCTTGGCAAACGTTCTGATTATGCTAATGGCCAGATTGCGGAATTATCCAACCAACTTCCGCCCAGGAACAGGATGTCTTCGGTTGTGTGGGTGGGTGAGTAATGAGAAATTATTTCTGGTATGGAAATCGTGAAGGCATTTATTTCGATTTCAGAGGAAGGTGTATCTAATCAAACTTTTACTTATCCGATTTTAGAATTTAGAATAGAATTTTTTTTTCATGTTTTTAAACTATTGCTTTAAGAATTCGCAAAAGAAATCACTTAGTTCTGGCAGAAACGCCAAAACTTAAATACAAATTCAAAGAGGGTTGTGCTCTAGGCATTCCAACTCAAGGCCATTAAATCAAGGCGAAATGCAAACAAATGGCATTCATAATTTATGGCACACACTTCATTGAATATTCATAAACTTAAATCTCGGCCAGAGAAAAAAGCCTAAAGAACGCGAGAGCATTCAGAACAGTCTAACATTCAGAACACATCTAACTAATTGGGCCTATTAAATCGAGAGAGATATATACACAGCTCGGCGACTGCGGCCACATGCCGACCAGATATACAGACTATATAGTAGTGGCAGTGATTACCAAGGAGCTGCATCATGTGCTGGAAAAACTACACTCGGAGAAATACATTTTCCAAAGTGATAAGTGCTACAAACTGCCTTTAAAACTGCAGTTCAAAGTTGAGATCTAAGAAACCAGCTTTTTAAGGTGAACAGAATTGCATAAAGTTTGAAGAATGTTTATTTACTCTCCACATTTCTGTCAGTGCATATACACACATGTATGTACATATGTAGGTCACCTCATCGACCCTCTCCACAATATTCGCATCCATGGCAAACGCAGAAAAGCAATCGGGGAAAAACTGGGCTTCCATTGAATTCACTTGGAGCGCCAAATGAGCAAAAACCCAGGAATGGAAATTTCATACATTTCTGGGTCGAGGAAGAGGGAGAGGGGGAGAGTGGCTATCGTAGTCAAGGATATGCGGATCCTTATTGTGTACAATTAATGTGCATCGAGCGTGAATCACAAAAGGAACTAAACCAAATTGAGTTGCTAGAGCAATTCACTAGTGACCCAAAATCGATGGGTGGAAATTCGTAGTTAAAGTTTCCCGTTGACCAATTACAATTATTACAGCAAAACTTTTATTTATGGGCGTGGAATCCAGCTCCCCGATTCATTTCTTTATAATTTATATGAGTAATTGGGGTAAATGGTAGGGGAAACGGGGTAACGGGGCAGCGGGTGTAGCACTAAAATATATTAAATCTGCCAGCTCGTTTCATTTCAGTTTTTCCTATACGACACTCGAGCATTCACATTTTCTCTCCTCTTGGGGTGACTTGAGGCTTTATCAGTCTGTGTGCTCTTGCCTTCCCATTCCCCTTCCCCTTCCCCTGGATGAAGGCAACCCCCTCAGCCATTGTGGCCCATGATACGCTGTCATCTCGTATCAAATATGCATATTTCATTGGGCCATTTGAGCGGCTTATTGGGGAAACGGAATCGCGACATGTGGCGCTAACTGGGTCGCCTCCAATGATCCATGTCTTCGAACAAGTGGCATTCGAGGAGGCTTCAGTACCTTATAGGTACCGACCACTAGGCTGGGATCAAAATGTTACTTTTATGTATTGTTTCTTCTGATTTCACTTGAAAGCGTATACAGTACACGATTTTAAGGTAAGGTACTGGATATATTCAACACTTTAAAACCTATTAAAACCCAGTGTTTAACTCATCATTTAATCCAAGCCTTTTGGTTCCATTGCAACGCGAATGTTCTGTGACCAAAAATATCAAACAAAACGCGAAAAAAGAGCCAGATCTTTATCGGTTTATGGTGAATGGTTAACCTCTGAAAAGTGGGCAAAAGGCTTGGGGTTTGGAGCTGGGGGTTTGGGGCTTGGGGCGGAGCACTAGCGCCCCAATGCCAAACAGCTGCAGCGATTCTCACACACAAATCAAATGAACCCACAGCACTCAATGGAAACACACACACATAGAGGCAAAGAAAATAAAAAAAAAATATTATTCGCATTTAGATGTGAAATTGAGATATAAATTTTTGAAACGACACTCTTTCTAGCCGAGTGTTCAGTGCCCTGCAAACAGGTTACTACTTCGCCAACCCCCCGATTCATTCGGCTAATTGCTGCCGACCAGGTTGAGCAGTTAAAATTTAATACCAAAAAAAAAAAAAAAACCAGTGAGAACGATAAATGGTTTAGAGTGTCAACGTAAAGATACCCTCAGCAAAAAAAAAAAAGCAATTTATTAAATTCTTTGATTAATTCACCCGTTCCGAGAAGTCCAGCGCACTGATATGCATTATTATTGCCCAGTAAAATTCTAAATTCAAATCACTTTGGAAACTAATTCCAATTTGATTTGCGAAGGTGTTAATATGTAACAATCACTTCTGATGATTCAGTTTAGAATTACATCCGTAAAGCAACAAATCATTCAAAATGAAAATGCCATCATTTAGCTGTTCATCATTTGAATCAAAAGTTTACCCTTGAACTCTCGAATAACAGCGTCTACAAAAAAATTCCGACTCGCAAGTTTGGTTTCAGTTTTTTGTTTTGCTGCCTTAATTGTTTGAACAAAACATTTTGTTCGACTGGCCAATTTGTAAACACTTGAACTCAGAGTGAGCCAAAGACTAAAGACTAAAGACTAAAGACTAAACAAATCGAGCAGATACAATTTATGATGATGGCGATCTGGTTGTGGCTCTTGTCTCCCGGTTCTCAGGAGTATCTGCAATATGTTTACCCAAGACTAATTAATTGTTTAAACAATTTCAGCGTTAGCAAGATGGCAGCAGACGATATTCGAGCAATTGTTTACCCCGAAAGATCATTGACAGTTGCCATTATATGGCAAACGATTTAGAAATCCATTTCGAATCGTATCACGATCGAGGATACCGATCATTGGATACCGAGTGATTTCTGGCGCGTGTGCAACACATTCAGTGTGCGAGCCAGATGCGAGCCAATCAATCCACAATCGATAGAGCCTAATACCTAATGGCACCTGTAATTGATTAGATAATGACCCAGTAATGACCTAGACCAAGTGAACATTTCAAGTTCTGACTCGCGACCAATCGGATATAGAAAGTAGCGCACTGCTTCGTCCATCGATCAAAATTAACTTTAAGCTTAGACACGGTGACACTTTTAGCCCTATGTAAGCTGGGCTAATTTAAAGAGAAAATGGTAGACGAACTGGAAAAATTTGAAATTTAAAAGTTGGTTCCTTTACAGCCAGCCCAAAATCAATATTTGAGCAATCGCTATATCAAAAACACATTTGCAAGGCAACAAACAAAGCAAACAAATGCGAAATTCAAACTCTGGCAAACTAAATAAAAGAGCAATAGACATAGGACAAACACTGGGCCCTAGCAACTGATATAGACCACCATCCTACCCTCTACTCCCCCCTCTTCGCAAATACTATATTGTAAAGATATGTGAGCACATAAAACACGCGGCATTATCATCGCAATGATGATGTGATGATATGATATGGAATGGCAAAAGTTTTCTCTTTCTACATCTCAGTTGCGTCTATTTCGATTTCGTTTTTCGAAGTTTACTATACTTTCTCCCTTTTTTTTTTTTGGCAAACTTTTATGAATGCCAGTGGGCATCATTGGTATGGAAAAGGATTCGGCGACAAAGCCGCCAAAGACGATTAATCGCAGGACACGTTGGCGCCTGCGTGGCAAACGGAAACGGAAATCAAATGACAAAAAATATACACACGCGGCCTTCCTGTCGCGATTCGATTGAATTTCACCTGGGCAACTTAAAGCAGGAGGACCCTTGTAGAAAAGGACTCACTCCAAAGGACTCGAGTCTGTCTGCTATAAAAGAGCTTTTTATAAGCAGTCCATAAGTGTCGCGTTTTATGCGCGACGACAAAGAATAGCAAGGAAATGAATTTGTGGAAAGAATTTCCAACAGAAACTGACAACAATATACTCTTGTTATTAGAATATCTTAAAATATCTTTAAACTAAGTTTTTATCTTTAAAAGACACTTCTTTGGATACTTTGCCAGAACATTTCAGCTGTTTTATATTAATTATAAGTCTAAACAAATCAACTGCATTACTTTCTAAAATCCCAAAATATACGTTCAGTATGGTGACATTTTCAAATTTGTTTTGTAATGAAATGTAAACTCCCCTTCCTGCATACTTTCAGAATACTTTGAAGTAGTGGCAATCGAGCTCTAAGCGAAGCTGAAAGCCAACAAAAGGCCAACTCGAACTTTGGCAATTGCACTCCGCCAACGAAATCGGGCCAAATGATGTGCAATTTCGATATATGTGCAAATATGGTCGTGGGTTTGGCTACTTAGTGCGGGCGAGGACATTGCCCCAAAAGAGTGCATGCAACGTATGGGTATGGCAGCCAAGTTCATAAATGTGTTTCTGTCTGCTGCTTGGACATTTTGCGGCAAACTTTATGGAGCTCACTGGCACTCATTAAGTTCGGGAGGAGGAACACGAGTGAGACACGAAAAGCCCTTGTGGCCGGTTGATAATACTCGGTATCCTGATTGATTATGTGTGCGGATTTTGGGGCAGGCGAGGCTTAAAGAGTCGCGCAACAAATTAAATAACGATTTCGATTACGCACCGCTTTAAGCGAGTTCTTTTTCCCTGCCACAAGGAAAGGGGACAGGCGAACAATTTGCACCAAACTTTATTTACGATTCCAGTTCAGTGTGGCCGCCCCATTAGTTTGCTTCCTTCCTTCCAATGAAACCGCCCCCACTCCTACATTTTGGCCATTAACTGGACATGAATGGCCTGCCCCATCCCCAAATCGAGTGATAAATGTGGGCGGAACTTGAGCAAGTGGTCTTTGAGCGACAATCAATGGGATTTGGAGTTGTCATCGTGGGTTCCTTGGTCTAGGCAGCCACGCCCACCATCGTCTTCGTGGGCAGGAAGTTTAAAAGTAGGAAAATGTATTATGATTTTATTATCTTCAGCTTGGCCATTTTGATGGTTATATACGAAGTTTCTTTGAATTTTATCCACAATAAAACAAGGTAGTTTTACTACCGAATCTGATACTATATTTAAGTAACTCATTCCTCCATTGAATATAACAATTTAGTAAAGCAATCAAATATTATGTATTATGTTTGCTTCCTTATTGCTTACCGAATATTTTCATATTCACCCCATATTTAATTTTCAGAGCATTTCGAATTCGATCAAGTGCAGTAGCAGTATCCAGCACTTTCTTGGATCTATGGATCTACTGTTTTTGTAGCCTTTTGTTTTACTTTTATCGCCTTCGGTCATTGAAAGCGAAGCAAAGTGTGGAGTGGTGCGACATCATCAGTTTGCTTGACTTTATGGCTTATTTCTTATGATTATTGCATATTTATTGAGGACCAGCGACTGGACTTCGGCTTCTGCGTTGACAAAGTAAGACAGCGAGTGGCGTTTTTTTATGGCCCCCAGCCCCATATGAGATAATTTCTCAATAAATAATTTGCAATTTGGCTTTTTCTAATTTTTTGTTTGGGCTTTGCGAAGGAACCAGTTTGATTTGCGCTGCCTTGATTGGCTGCAGTTTTGATTCGAAGTGTATATATTTGTCACACAGCCGTAATAATAATAATAGAAAGCATACAAAGAAGTTGATTAGAATGACAATCTTGGCGTTTTCGTATGCCAAAAGTGTTCGGAACATATTAATAAGGGGTTTTATACATATACATTAAGTGCATATTTTCGAAAGCCATAATTTGCAGGCGGAGCAGAAAACCAGAAAGTGTGGCATGAAATGTTTGCGTTCTCCTTCGACGACCATAAAACCGAAAAAAGAAAGAAGATGATGCACTTTCCCAGATGGTGGAACGGGGTAAGTGTGGCGTTTTATGGACCCGAGGATCGGGATGGGATTCGGAACGGGGTGCATCACATACATAGATCCCAGGGCCAGACACCTTGCAATGCCATACTTTGTCTACGGCCATGCCCGACTGCCACTTGCATTCCGACTGGTTCGTGCTCAACTCGTAAAATTCTAAGCAAAAAGCATAAAAACCGCCCATAGAGATATATATATGTATATATATATGTATATACTCGTACATATTTGCATGTGGCTCTATGGCTATGTGAGTTTTACAAAATTTACAACCCGGAGGCGAATTTCACTGCGCCTGTGGTGGTGTTAATTAGCACAACAGCGTACTAAAAACGCTCCGCAAATCGCACACTAACCTCACACAACCGAAAAGCGAGTGTGCATTGCAAAGTGCAACATAATTAATAGCACCGCAATTACGATCTAGACAGGCTAGTCACACATATAGTACATACAAACATACATGCATACACGTGATTGACTGATGATTTGCGACTATGCGTTTTTTATGACGAGGTCGTGTTTTATGGCCTCATATCTCTGGAACTTTACGGCCAACATCGGAAATATTTGGTATGCCCTGAGATAAATCACTGAAGGTGCCAGAGATCATGCCAAGCATCCGGAACTATACTACTATATACTGTTCATTTATACCAGAGAAATCAGTCCAGTTGATATAGCCAATTCATAGAACTTTTGCGAGCTGGAAATGCTAAGTGATTTGAAAGCCCGCTCTTTATAAACAAAGAATGTACTAAAATATTAAGTGGTCGCAATGAAATATTTCGAATTATTATTACGCAGTAAGGCAGCCAGTTATTCAAGTATACAAATTATCGGCTTCAGCTTCAGCTTTGCGATAGCGGACATTTCTACGCTGTCCTGCTCCATTAAAATGTTATATAAATATCTGAATATGGTTAAGTCGAGTAATATATTCGGTAATAAATTGAGTGATTCCGCAAAATGCTGAGTAATGGGTATCGCAGCTAGAAGGGTTAACACGTTCGAGCCCCCCTTGCGCAAATAATTGTTTACTAACATTTAGTAAAAAAAAAAAAATTAAAATAATAATAATAAAGAATCGAGGGCGCGGCTGCTTCCGTGTCGCCTCTGTATCAGCTATCAGTGGGCAAAAAAAAAAGGAAAAAAAAATAAAAATACATGAAAAATGGGGGGAAAAAACGGAAAACACTGAAAAAAGGGGGCGTGTGTTGGCCGGCAAGGCAAACGAATACTACGCAGTAGAAAGCCGGTACAGTAAGTGGGAAGTGGGGCCACACCGACTGAGAGTTGCATGCAAATAATAGAAATAATAGATTCAAATACGCCGAATAGCTCGGCATGGTCTGGTGCGAGCAAGGTTAATGCTTATTTATAAACGAATATTATGTGTGTGTGGCCGGCAATCTTAGAGTGCTGATCTCGTTCTTGCTCTCGCATTTGTTCTCAATTCCGTTTTTTTTTCTTTACTATACTTTATTTCTTTTTTTTGTGCCTAAATTTGATTATTTCCAGTATTTGCACGTTTCATTTCAACGCCCCTGCCAAATCAAACTCAAAATAATCATCATCGAAACCATAATGAGAAAATACTCGAATTGTGCTTTGTACATTGTTTTGATTTAGCATTCAAAATGCACTTTACACCAAATAAAATGCGCCGCGAACAAACCAAATAAAACACAAATCGACCAACAATGCGTATACTTAATGCGCAACTAAACAAGCGTGAAGATCTACAGGAAAATATGGGGGAAATAAGAAAAGCAAAGGGGGCAGACATACATACATACATATGTATATGGCTCAGATCAGAGAGAAAAGTGCACTGTCAAGTGTCAAATTGATTACGCAAGATATACACACATATAGTATACATATGTATATATGGGTCTATATATGCCTATCGTATCGTTAATGAATGCTGTTATTTCCCCGCAGTTTATTGCATATTTATATTGGTGCAGGCTATTTGAAGAGCTTGCACTGGTCAATTGAGTGACTGCAGTGAGTAATGCGCATTTCGCCGACCGACTTTTGAGTTCCTCTAGCTTCTGGCGCATTACTGGCAAGGCCATTGCCTTGATAAGGCCCATTGATAAGGCCAAAGTTAACAAAGGTTACCACGCAGAGTGCTAGGTAAACTGCATTCTTTCACTCTTTAAGCCCATTGCATTGTTCAAGTATTATACAATGTGCTTGTGCTATCTTTCTTTTTTGTCGATTACAAGCCATCGAGGTAGATCGGGAACTTTCCATCTCAGAGTGTCGTAACTACTTCAGCTAAATCTGGATAAAGATTCAGGATCTATCCATTTCCCAATTTAAAGTGAATTCTCTGATCTTTTCGCACCTACAATAGTGTAGGTGTAGTGCTATTCTGAGCAAAATAAATTCCTCTCACCTTCCCATGATAAAATCTGAAATCGTAAATAGTGGCATGCCACCTAAGAAGGCGTCATAAATTACAGAAATTTCCAAACATAATTGCCAAAGCGCGACGAGTTCAGGGCGAATAAAACCACGAAAATGTTGGGCCAAAAAAATATTTATAACACGCTGCGGTTCGCTGCCAATTAAAAGAAGCAAATATAACACACAAAAAAGAAAAAAAAAACCGAGTAAAAAAAATGAAAATAAAAATAACATTTCGTGCACACGAAAATAAATTGATAAAAAGAGCAACAGAAAGAAATACTTGGCACCGGTTCAATGGCCAAATCGCCCGACTGCGAGGATGAGTTCTCGATGATGAAGACACGAGCCACCGAGCCACCAAACCACCGATCCGCCGAACCACCGAACCACCGAACCACCGAACCACCGTAGCACCACCACCAACCGGCGGAGGAAGAAGCCTTTGCAATGCAGCCGTCGAGTGGCAAATTTAAAATTCCACAAATGTCATTTGAGTGTTTCGCTCGTTTCGTTCTTTATTATTATGACGACTATTCGAGGAGGAAGCTCTGGCACAAAAAAAAGAAATGAGGAAAAAAAATACGGGAGGACTGGGAAAAAAGGAAGCAAGTGTCAGGTGGAACGCGGCAACGTGTTGCATAAATTAGCAAATGTCATAAAATTTTATAAAGGAATTTGCGGCACAGGACAGGAACTCTTGCTTTCAATCTAAAAATATGTTAAATCCACATTTGCGTGGGAGTTTATCGTAGCAAATATGCGACCAATGCTTTGATTAAGTAAAACGAATATAGTTGCCTGTCTATTTGTTAAAATATTAATGAGATATCATACAATAAACATAGAAAAATGCTTTATAAACGAATAGTTTTGCGTAAAGAACAAGTTTGATAAAATAAATGACATATTAAAACAGGTCAAACTATGCAAAATAGTTCGATTATCCATAGACAAGCAAAAGAGCAATAAAGATTGTTTACCAGTTTCCGAGAAAAACACAAACCCTTTGTCACCTTTAATCCCTTTAAAAACTGCATTGATTGCAGTTTTGTTTACGCTCTTGAAATTTCATAGGAACATTATCTAGACTAAAACAACGTTTTCTACGACGCGCGAATAAATTTCTTTATCACAGTGACTGTTATTTCCATTCGTAATCATGACAAAAAAACCCAAAGCAGTGGCAAAAATTAAAGGCGACAAATCGACTACTTCCGTGAAGCCAGCAAAGAAAAAAAAAAAACGACCATCAACAGCAATTATAAACAACACCATTAATACAAATAATACCAATATTAGTTCACAGCCCTAGGAAATGTGTACACAAAACAAAAACAAACTGAAATTCGCTGGAAGCGCGCTGTCTGCGAAAAAATAAAGTTTCGGGTATCAAGTGGAAGAGTCGTCTTCGATTTCTTTGTAGCCAGCGCAGCGAATTCTTCAACAGCCGTTGGCTTGGACTTTTGGTTGGTTTTTATCACAGTCACAGCCAGAGGTGCTAGAAAACCAACGAAAAGCGAGGAGGGTGCTCAAGTATCAGTGGAAATGATAAAGAAAACAATCACGTGAATGACGCACTGCATCGCACAGCCGAGAAATATGAGTGGATCGAATGATTTATGGGGCGGATAACGCATACGCAGGCGATCATGCAAGGAGGCAGTTAGTTCTAGGAAGTGCGATCAGCGAAATTCCATCCCATATGACTTATATAAGTATGTACTTCGAAGTGAATGTGACTAAAAATTCCCCTGGGGACTAAATCACAAGTGCTCGTCTCGTTTACCACTCCAAAACATGAATACGCATTTGAGGTTAATGTCAATGAACTTTGGCGATTATTGATAGCTTGCAAAAAAGATCGTATACGTAGTATAAATACACGAATACGTCTGAATACTGGCTATGTAGGCAAATGTTATCAGTGCGAAAAATAATGAAAACAAGGGGAATACAATTAAATAAACAAGAGTAAGGCCAACCAATAATAATTGAAGTGATTTTAGGTGGGCATCAGGCAACAGATGAAAAGGGGCAACCGGTACCGGTATCTGAAATGCGAATGCGAATGTGAATGAAAATGATTCATGATTTACGCGTGTGCACATGCCTGTGAATGTGCACGCGTCTATTTATTTACGTATGCTGCGATGTAAACAAAACGAAAAACGATCCGCAGATAAAAGCGCATTAATTGCAAAACTCTGCGCGAAAAAAAAAACAGAAGAAAAAGAAATATGGAAATCCAGCAAAGTCGGGGAGAAATGTGATGCCAGCACCATGACAAACATTTCACACACTCACTAACCAAATAAGCTGAAAACAAAAAAGCACTGCAAATGGCAACAAAAAAAAAAAAAACACAACTGACTGACTGACGATTGCATAATAATAGCGAAAAGCGACCACAAAATATGAAAGCCAAACACAAGCTCCACTTTATCTTCACTCTCACTCCATTTGACTGACTTGGCCATGAACTTGACCGTTTGCTCTGCGAATTGTGAATGAAATGAACTGGCTATTTCAAGACCAGCGAGCATTGTGGACAGAAAAGGTCGAAATAATCAAGAATTATTAGCACAGTTTAGGGGTTTAAAAGATTGATAAGGCTTAGTAAATATAACAAGTGAAAATCTACTAATGTCGAACTGGTAAATACAAAGCCAGATGGTTCTATTAAGTGGGACCAGTTTAATATTGGTCATATGATTACTATTTTTGAATTGATAATATATAAAGAATCCCAAGAGTTTCATCAATTTCCTAGCCTACTTATCGAGAACCTTTGCACTCCACTCACCTTCCATCCAGCACTGCTATTCGAGTCGCCCTTGTCCTTGAAGTATGGCACATTCTGGACCATCCACTCGTAAATCTGGCTGAGAGTCAGTCGTTTGTCGGTGGCCGATCCAATGGCATGCGTGATGAGATCCGCATAGGATAGATTTCCCCATGCATTGCGACGCGATGAGTTCTTCTTGGCTGCATTCGCATTCTGTATAGCCTGCTGTGAGTCTATTTGATAAAAAATAATAAATAGTTTCATGGTTAACCATTGATTTCTATATAATACGAGCATTCTGTAGTTAAGGACCAACCTCCTGGGGCCAACTGCTGATTGCTGGCCTTTGTACTGTCCAACTCGTCGGTGGGCTCCACGAAATTCTCGGGACGCGGACATGGCCATGTGTTGGATCTGGCCCGGGTCTGTGGCTCGAAGCCCACGTCCAGGGGCAGATCCCCGCCCAGCTGGTCCATGGCCAGGCCGTTGTCTGTGTGGGTCAGCGTGGGCCAGTCCTGCGCAAAGCCGTCCATCATGGGGTAGAAAAGGTCGTTGTGCAGTTGCAGCTTTGCGGCTCTTTAAGCTCTTCAAGCTCTCCTCGCCAGCCCAAAAAATATCGAAGCGAAAGGGGAAGCTTCGCAATCAATCTTTTACCTAAAAAAAAAACAAGATATATCTTAAATTAATAAAATTATCACCAGGCTACTAAAGAATAATCCAAAACTGCTCGAAATTACTTTAAAGATTTAGCGAAGTACTACAGAGAATCAATAGATAATGGTATAGTATTCATATATGAATTTTAACCTTGAATTAAAATCACTCTAGCATTTTGCTGTAATTGTGCCAAGTCATCCCATCTCTCTATCAAGCGTCTCGTTCAAAATTATATTTTGATTGTTTTCGTGCTTCGAATTGTGGAAAACGATTCCCAAACGAGCTGGGATCGTTCAACAAATTGACAAATCGATTTTTCATTAGACGATTAAATTAATCTTTTCCTTCTTTTCACTGGACAGAGCATATACACTTTACAATCACGTTTCTGAATAAAAGTTAGAATTTCCTTTATGCTGTAAAAAACTATACACCTGATTCGATCTATTTCTTATACCTAGATTGTGGTTGATTTATAGTACCCCTATACAATTGATTATGAGTACTTAATGTTCTTTGCATAACAATCGTTTAAAGCGGAAGCATTATAAATTATAGGTGTTAACCATTTCTTTTTGATAATGTTACAATGAGAATCGAAGAAATAGAAATTCTCATTTTAAGTAAGTTTTGAAGAAGATTCTCTTAAATAAAAGTAAGAGAGCGTTATCAGCAGACCCAAAACAAAAGAGAGAGAAAACCAAGGCAAACGCAATAGCAATACGATAATGTAGGTTATGATCTTGTTTAAATGCCTCGCACATTTTCCATGCCTTCCAATGCTCCACATTTGTATTATTTTTCAGCTTAGGAATGGAAATCAATTTGTTTGAATAAAATCTATAAATGCCTTTATGACTACATTTAGCACACAGATGGAATACAAAGCGTATATAATATAAATGATATCAATTAGCACGGCGGCGAGCAAGGTTATACAAATTTTCCCCTATAATTGGTGATACTACGAGTTTTGATAATCAAAAGTTTGACAAGTTGCTCTCTTTCTTTCGGTTCCTATATATGTATACACTTGTGGGTTAATCTGCCCCAATAAATAGGTCTATTGACTCTGTCTGGAATGAGAGGACTGATAAGTCATTGATCATCGAGCACATTGAGCATCGCACTTTGATAGCCGCTGTCTGGTGCAATTTTAACCCGAATATTGGCACTCGTGGTATGGGAATTCTTATCAATGAGTTTCTGGGAACTAAAGTAATTTATCTGGCGTAATATCAAGTTGAAATTAGATGGGGAATATCAAGTGTCACTTTTTATTTTGAGAATACATTTCAAAGAATTATTACCACCTGATAATGAAAAATGTCTGATGAAATTTATAATTTAAATTCATAAGGTACACAAGTGTTAAAAATGTTATCATTAGCATAATATATTGAAGTGAACTTCAGTCACAAACAAAATTAATTAAAATGAAATTTTCAACAATCAAAAACTAAGAATAATAAGAAATGACTTAAAGTATCTTCAATCTATGTATCATTAATAAACGCTAAACTTAAAAATGGTATATACACTCTATTAAATATTACTAAATGTTCTATTACAAGGCATTTAAAATGTATATTTATATCTAATTCCAAAACTTGTCAAAAAATGTGTGTTGAAAATGTCGAAATGTTTGCCAGCTCATGATGTCCACTTAAGAGCGCGAAAAGCTTTACTTCTCTTCCACTTGAAATTGTAAACAAATTGAAAACTCACACACACACAGAAACCCGAGCAGCAAGTATCTGTGTGTGGATCGTTCGAGGCACACTTTTATTCAGCGGTTCATAATAATTTATCTTGGCCAAAAAGATACACTGAGAGAGAGCGGAAAAGCAGGGGAAAGGTAGAGAATCCAACAGCGACGGTGAAGAATTTGCTTGAGAACACGGAAGTTCATTCATTCGCTATCTAAACATTTGCCTACCTGAGAGCAATCCAAACGTCAGCTCATTATTTCCTTCTCGGAAATGTTCAAGAACCCCTCATATTATTTGGGCTGCGTTTTAATTTTTTGTGTATTTAAATAACGATATAATTTAGATAGGGTCGCGCGTCGTCGCTTGCCATTGCATAACATCTTCCCAGCGAAAGGTTTACGGCCGCAAATAATCGCAATGCGAATGCCAATGAGTCGCACTCAAGTGTGCCCCAACCCAAAGAGAAAAAATAGAAGAAAAAGAAAAAATAAAAACCCAGTCCAGACGCGAAAACAAAAACTTGCCGAAACATTCCAACCTGACCTAAGCCACTAGCAACAACAAAAATCAAAGCAAATACACTGGGGCTGTCAAAAAAGAAACCCAGAAATACACTCGCACAAACTACCAGTAACTCTAAGTCCAGAACTGATCGACTCAGCTATTCCCCCCATGTATCTGCATCTCGAATTTTCGTGGCAGGCTTTTAACGAAAGTTCATTGATTCGCTTTTGGGGTCAAAATACCATCGCTTTCTCTTCGCTCCAACTCCTCTTCTCGAATTCAACGTTTTTACTTTATACTGATTTCAATACATATTGTTTTCTGCTTTATAAGCGATACCAAATGATACCAAAGAAATGTTAACAGTAAGTATGGATGGATAATCATAATTTATTCTTTTGAATATATTTTTAGAAAAAGTATCTTTAAAATGTTTGAAAATGATTATATCTGCGAGTCTTAAAATATACTCAACGTTCTTAGAGAGCTTAAAATTAGATATCTTAGATAAGATTAAATAAATTATGATTGCTCTAGAGAAAATAGCATGTCTACATATTTGTTGGCACTGAGTATCCGCCTAGTCTAGACCGCAGTGCCCATTAAAATAGTGTAAAATTCTAATTGCCGACTGGCAACTATTTTGAGTAAATGAGCATTTGCAATTTTCGTTTCGCACTTAAATTTAATCTATTTTTTTACTTTCACGTTGGGAAATTGCGTCGCAAAGTCGTGAGTGAAACATTAAATAATATGCAACAACATTTGATAATATTAAGCACGTCATTATATGAAAATAACCAGAGGAAAGAGCAAAACAAAAATACAAAAAAATAGGAAAGCATAGGTAGAAAATGTAAACAATAACAAGAATGATGAAAAAGTATGGGATTAACTCAGTATATAGTACGATGCGAAATTGTTGTGATCAACTGCGTCACAGCTTACTCTAAAAGGCGGTTGATTACTTAGTTTTTAAGACAGGTTCTTGACAAACATATTTTTTCTTACAACAGATTATCCAGTGACGCATTTAGACGTGGGTGTTTCACTTTGATCTCTGGATATTAAAGGGGTAGATCAATGGAACATGGCTGAAACCTGCTAGATTATGTTAATGGGATACTAGCTATAGTATCGGATAATGTTCTAATGCGAATGCAAACAACGCAAAACGCTGAGTATCACATCAAAATTTATAGCGTGATTCAGAATCGCGTTGGTTTGGCTCTTTTGCTTAAATTGGGCCGAGATAGCATAAATCAGCTTTAAAGAGCACTGCGGCGTGGGCTGATGTGGAAATGGGCTACGAAAATAATCGCTGTATTTTCAAAAATTACACAATGGTTTCAGGAAACTTTTGGGGGAAGGTACCCACCCACCAAAGAATTAGCACAGCATTCCACGTACATATGTACGTACGTATTTCAATGTCACGAACAAGCAAAGGCAAAGGCAAAATTTCCGCTGGGTAAAAATCTTCAGGTGGTCCAATTTTTCAAGCGGCGGTGACGACGCGCAACAAGTTGAGAGATTCTATAACTAGATACACGCCGATAAACGTGGGGGTCCTCAAAAATATATTTTTATACATATAGGTTAAGAGATATAGCCAAAAGCCGAACGAAAGCGGGTGCAAAAACAAAAACCCAAAGCCAAAACAGCTCTTAAATAATAATAAAAAACAAAACAAAGGCAGGGCAAGGCAAACTAAAGCAAAGACGGCATTAAAAAAAATTTATAAAAATTAAAACAGAATCGGTGGAAAGAAAAAAGGGGAAGAATGAAGAGCAAAACGAATTAAAGAAAGATCAACAGAGCGAACAAAACAAAAATAAACCCACACTTCTTACGTAACGCCTTTCAATAGTGCGCTCTCCGCCGACTTTTCTCATGAGTTTCCGTATGGTTCTACTCGTACACATGGGCGTATGCGTATTATTTCCCACTTCAGCGGGCGCACAGAAAATCGGCTAAAGTTCGGCTATCAGTTAGCAGCTAGTAGTGCCACTCATTGGCGCCCTATTAAACATCCTAGCTGGCGCCTCTGAGCAGCTGTTCCGGATTAACTTGGCCTCGCCAATTCGTTGATAAGCCAAGCTTGTCGACGATCCAGGGGCGTCGCCTTTACACATTTGAGGGGAACAACAGCCAGTCAACTTTTGGGTAAGGCCCTACTACATGGAATGTAATTAAACAGACTAAAACTGTACCTAAATAATTATATATCGCATTTGATCTATTGTAGTTCAAACAATAAAAGCAAGAGGATCCACTTCTGTGTTTCTACGACATAAGATATTTGTTATCCTATATAAGAAGTTTTATTCCCACCTTTTTTATAAAACGTAAGCTTTTCAAAGTCATACATTCCCCGAACTTCTCATAAAGAGAATTGTGTGCTTATCAGGCGGAGCGTCGCTCCCAAGATCACTTGGCCGACCAGAAAGGTGTCCGCCAGATGCTCCGCGATTGCAGGAACCCTCGACTTGGGCGAACAAGCCATGTGATTTCTTCTGCCTGAGACTGGACCATCGTGGTGCCCCTGAATCTCAGGTACCGCTGTACCTGCCCCTCAGCCATCAACACACATGACCGGGTTCAGCAATGTGGAAGTAAAAGAGATCTACACCCCAGCAGCAGCAGCAGCAGCAGCAGCGGCAGCAGCACAACCCGTCAAACAGGATTATAAAGCAAAGTAAGTCAATGCGAGAAAAGCCCGATGCGAAAAAATCGAAAAACTAAGAGGTACAAAAAAAAAACAACCAAAAACAGAGAAAATAAAAAGCAAGACTGACAGCTGGTCGTCGGTCGTCGGTCGACGGTGAGGAGGTAAGGTATTCGAATCGCACAGCAACTGGTATGGTCTGAACCGATCTGGTCCGGTCTGCCCTGCCTAATGAGCCGACTTCGAGATGAAAACGATGAAGACGACAACGACGACGACGACAACGGCGACGGTATCAATCCCAAAGCCCAGGTTCGGTTCCAGGCCCATGATCTCAAGTACCTCGCGAACCGACCCCATGATCATCATAATAATGACGATGGCGCGGTGACGATGACGAGGCCACATCCACAACCACATCCAACTCACTTGTTGGCCACTCCGGTGTGCTGTGCTATGCTGTGTCACCCTCCATAAAACCGAACGACCTTTGGTTCGAAAGTGAATTATGCCCAGCAATATCAACTCGTCATGGACTAACCTGCTGATAAAGCCATACATTGCGAGTGTTCGTCTTGTTAAGGGACTCGTTATAAGTTTGGGTTAAAACGGAGATAGAGCTAACTTCCGGTTAAGCGGAGGTGCATCTAAATATTGAAGCTCAATATAAAAGGCTTTCCAAGAGTAATTCCTGTAATTCCTAGTGCAAAGAAATTGAGCTTAAAATGAATTTTGGCATAGTAATATATCCTTTTCCAGTCTTTTCTAGTTATTATACCTTTGTTAATGAATTCGAAATAGAATTTTCTAATTTTCTTTTTTTCTAATTTCATTTTAAAGGTTTTCAGATTGGCATTGCCAATCAAGCACTGAACTCCCAGTAACGCCCCCTAATTCCCCGTCGACACTTCGTGCTGTCGCTTTTCCCGAGTGCGTTGTTATCACGCTACCCAAAAGATAAAGGAGCGATAAAGAGCTGAAGCGAAAGCAATGCACATCATATTTATGCACTCCCCACTCGCCACGGAGCAACTGTTGCCATGTGGAGCAGCCCCACTCGCTGCCACCCGTCTCCATCTGTCTGAATCCCTCTTCCACTGCGGCGAGCAGCTTATCACCACCCCCTTCCCAGTGGAGGTCCCCCACCACCCCAAACCTCTGACCCCAGCGCCACAATAACCCCTTCGCAATGCCAAGCATAAACCTTGGACAACAAATCTTTTTTGTGGCACATTCAATCTGCGCTCTTTCCTACATTATATGTATGTAATACGTTTTATTTGTTGGTTTTCTGTGCCCTTACGCAATTGTTTGTTAGTAAAATTAATTTTGGAAAATTAATAATAATTGAAATTTATATTGATCGTTGGTAGCCCTATCTGTTTTAGTTTTTTTCATATGGAAATCCACTTTAGATACAATATAAGACAGTATAATAATAAATTGTGTAAGTATCAGGAATCTAAACATGCAGTGATTGAAAATGATATATTAAGACATTTTTGTGAGCTCTAATGCACTTTCCAAACACTTTGCATGATTTTCCTATTAACTGGGCATTAGAAAATCCACAAGGAGATGCCAGTCAGTCAGTTGCATTCTGGTTTTTTCTACGCTGTTAATATTTAATAATTTATTAAGTCAATTATCGCGGAAGCTTATTCAAATAAAAGCTTATTGAAAGTGCAGTTATCTGGCGGCACGTGGATCTGCGAGAGAATCACGCGCTTCTAGAGCAACTCAGAGAAATAGGGAATTACATATATATAAATGTACACATATGTATTTAAATATATACCTATATATATATATATATATACATATATAGCTAGCTATATAGAGAAGGAGAGGCCCGACCAGGCAATGTGCAATAGTTCAGAATGCAGCGAGTGCGAGTGCGAATGCAAATGCAAATGAACGCCAAAGCCCCGTGCAATGTTTATTGAATTCATTACAATAATTAAAGAGCAAACGAACGATTCGATTCCGTTCTATTCGATTCCATTCGACCGATGGAGGAGAAGTCACCCAGGAACGTAGAGCCCCCAAACGGCGATCTTCGATTGACAGCTGGGACAACTGACGCATGGAAATCTTCGATGCGATCATCTGACTTCGCAAACGCAATGGATTTGCATTACTAATGTTTTGGGGTCAGCGCGAAATTCTGAATAAATTAAGCAAAAAGAAACGATCGAAAGAAAAGCTCTTCAAATCTAAGTAACAATACTACAGCTTGAGCAGCTTAGCATTAGAATAAAAAAATATACTTTGAAATCACTAAACTCATTAGAAACATTACAAACATTTTGGGTTTATCGGAAAAATCGATATTATCGATTAAACTGAAATCGAAAGAACACATCAATAAAAGACAAGATTTCAAATGCATATTTCTCAGAGGAAGTTCGAGTTTTTCTTTACTAATTTTTGAAGAACTCTCCACTGATATTACTTGGTAAGCACATATGATTTCTTGATATACAGTCTGGGAGTTTAAAGTTGACTCCCTATCTCTATATTAATTAGCTCCCCGGTTTCTCTGCTCCAATTACAGCTTTTTCGACAAACTTTTGCACACTTTCTTGTTATCAACTGGCACGTTCCACCAATGTGGCTAGCAAACACTCAAGATATGATAAAAGCCACAATCACAATCACATACACATACAAAAATATACAGATGTGTGTATAGGCTTATGTGTACACTTTTTGGGCCATCAGCTGCTGCTGTACCTTGGCACATTGGCGAATAGATAAAAGCCTTATCTGCAAATGGGTAACGAAAAAGCCTCTTTCGACAGCTAACCGAGTGGCGAATCAACCCATTTATGAAAATTAAACCTAATCACATTTCAATGTCAATACTGATGTCAAAGAAATATTCAAAAGCATCTGGAATGGCAGCCAAATCGACCTTAGTCGCTGCTCCCATTTGAAATTGGGGGGAGCAAAATAACAGAAAGAAAGAAATGAGCTCTACGCAAACGACACACGCTTGAAGTTCTGCTATCAGTGTGGCGCTGGGGTTCTATTTTTAGAGCCATTATCAGCGGTGCTCTAATTAAGATCTCCCCTGCCCACTCACTCACTCCCGTGCCAAGTAACAGTAACACACCGAAACGGACTAATCAAAGCCCACACGAACCGAAAGATCATCTATTGGTGACCGACTTTATGGTTCTGTCGTATTGATCTTGAAAGTGAAACGCTTGAGAATCGGGCGACTCTAAGGATTACTTGAAATTTCGGTTATAAATCACTTTTCCTATCGGTTGTATTCAATATTTGGGTCGTAAACTCTTTCAATGCGATTTTTTAACACATCAAAAAGTCAAACTTTCGTATCTAAACTAAACAAGATCCTAACTGAAGTTTATAGCAAACCCTTTAACTTTTATCAAATTGGTGGAAAGCTTTTTTTATAAATAAAGCAATAGCACATTATATTTTTAATATTTCACGTCAGAATAAATCATTTGTTTTGAAAACCAACATATAATACCATTTAATTTAAATATTTATTTAAATGAGCTGTAGCAAAGCACTGTTGTAATTATTTTTTAAATCGCATTGGAATAGAAAATTAGACTTTTAGGAGTATTTATATTATTGGCCCAATAGATTCGTACCGCATCAAATCGAGAGTTCCACTTAAAAACATTTTCAGTATAATCAAGTAAACCTAATCGCAATTGTTATTAATATTTACCCGCCACAAGTTTGCAATGGCAAATCGTTGGCTGAATTGTTGCTCCTTGTTGACTGCGAGTTAAAAATTTGTTGATTTTGCCGGTGGGTTTTGTTGATCGCCGTTTGCTGTTGTTAGCTGTTAACTGGCACTATTTTACGTTATTTTCCTTGTTGCTTTGCACTTGTTTATGGGTTTGTTTTTTTTATGGCTAGTATATATAACTGTGTTGTTGTTTTGAGCGAAACTTGTGCGGATTTCTTGATTTTTAGTGGTTATTTAAATATGTGTATATATTTTTTAGAATTCTGTTGGCATAATTTTCTGCTCACACACTCACACTTAATAAAGGGGTTGTTGTTGTTGTTGCTGGGCGGCGGTTTTGCTTAAGCTAAAGACGATTGTAAAAACGGTAAATTAGAATATATATAACAACAATCAAAATAAACAAATAAAAAGAGCGCGAAGAGAGCGGCGCGATTAAAGAGCGTAGTGTGTGTTTGTGTGTGTGTGCCGAATAAGGAGAGAGAGAGAGAGAGAGCGCAGAGAGCGATCACGTCAATTCATGCCAATTGGACGCACACACAACACTTAATTGGAATTCGTATGAGAATTCAATGAAAACCGAGCGGCGCAGTCGAAAAGTTGTTTAAAGTTCAAATGGGTAAAAAATTTTAATATAAACACGTTTCGGAGCTTACTCCAATTCGCTTTTTATTCGCCACTAGTGTGCGTAACGTATTTTATGTGCTATGTATATAGCAGGTACATATTGATGTATGTATTTGTATGTACAACGTGACTGCGACGAAGATCATCCAAGCATCGCTATATAATACGAATACGTTTTGGAGCTTTTCTCTTATTTTATACGATATCGTCTGTAAAAAACGAACGCGTTCCTTTTTACGTTTCAGTTTTGAGTTCGGCACATTCACATGTTTTGATAGCGAAACTTTTTTATTTTCCACTTTCGTGATTTTCTAGATTTGCGTTTCAGAATCAGAATCAACGATTTTCGACTTCAACGACTTTGGGACGCGAAGATCACTGAGTTTCTTGTATTGGTTTATATGGGCTTTGCTTAAAGCTGAAAAGGAAAACGATGAACGACCTCGTGGCTTTTAACCGCAAGCGAAAAAACACAGACTACTCGTTAACTGCTTTCTAGTCGGATGCGAACTGACAACTGAAACTGATTCGCCGTCGCCTTCGTAAAAGTGTTCGTTTCGGCGGCGCAAAAAGGCGGTCTGTGCCTGTGTGTGTGCGTGTCGTGTCCGCGCGTGTGTGTGTGTGCTTGCTCTTAGCATCCACTCACGTTCCACAACCGCTCAATTCACTGCTTTTTTATGTTTGTGGCGCGCTCATACTCACACACTCTCAAACACTTGGGGCCAAAAAATTAGTGGGCTATGCCAAATCACAAACTTTTATTTGAGTTTGTCTCGCCATTTCTATCAATTTTTAAAATATGAGAAATAGGAAATGTTTTGACTAGCTAGGAGTAGAATCTTAAAGTTAGTATAGCAATAAAATGTCTTTAGCTCCAAATAGATGGAAATTCGTTTAAATTATAAAACTAATTGTTGCTCAATATCTACAACTTTAAAGATATATAACTCAATTAAATATTCCATAATTATGAGTAACTGCTTAAAAGGAATAATGTTGATAAAAGGTTTAAGATGAGCTGCATTGAGAAATGTAAGACGTCATTTTATTTATTGAAAATTATTCACAATAAAAACTTATTAATATTCCCTAATGAAGTGACCGCTTTTGTGCCCCCTCAATATTAATAAATAAAAGCCATAGTTTACCTATTTTATATGTACATTTGGAATTTAAATTGTTTCTTTTCACTTCGGTCGCGCTGCTCTGAACTCGAAATTCACAGTTATGGGGAGAGGGGGCAGCGGGTGGGTGGTGATTGGGCGTTTTGGGTGGGGTGATGGGGCGGTCGGCATTGCTGATAAGGCAGGCCGTCGTTATCTCTCGATTGTCGCTCGCTCGTTCACTCTCTCTCTCGCTCTCTCGTTGAAGCTCCGTCTCGCTCTTACGTTCATTGTCTCGTGATGCGATGGAAAATTTCCCGAAATTGCATTCTACTGATAATGCCAGCAATGCACATCTGTGCACATGAATACGGACTCAGAAGTGCCCCGCATCTCTTGCAGTGTGCGAGCTTTTTGGGAGCAAGTATTTTATGGTCAAAGTCCCCCGCACCCCCAACCCCAAAAATAGGCCCCCCCCCCTTCCCGCTGCCAGCTTTTTTTTTCCATTTTTCGCCTAGGCCCGATATCTCTATACTTGTCCACACACGTTCGCGTCCATGAGAGTGTGTATCGGTGTTTTTTAATGTGCCTGCCACATAAATTCCGCAACATTACACGGCTAATGAAGTCTAGACGCTGATGCCGCGTACCAGCAATTTATGGATCGTTCAAACTTAAAAACCGATACGATCCGATCTTTTCCAGGGGGGATTAGAAACGCTCCAACATGAGTTTAGGATTTTAAGGCGCATCTTTGCAGGTCTAGGATCTTTAAGATATAAAAATCACAAGCTTCATTGGGTCATCTCATGTCAAACGTTTATTTGTAATTTTTACGATATTTGTATTGCTCGTAAAAATCTTTAAATAATTAATTTACGATATTTGTATTGCTCATAAAAATCTTTAAATAATTAAATTATAGAAAGGAGTAGTGTGGTTTAGCTCTCTAGAAAATAATAAACGATATCGTTTTTAATAAAAAAGAAACACAGCTCATTTTATAACTAAGACAGTAGTCAAGAACTTAGACAAAATATTACAGAACTTTCTAAATGTTGACTTTTAAACGGGCCTCAAAGTCTGCCAAGTCCCGAGGTGTGACAATAAAGTTTGTGTGTACATAGAGATTTTGGAATGCGAGCACAACAAGACGATAAGCCCGGCAAAAGATATACATATTTTAGAATGCTATTAAGTTGGCTTAAGCACGATAAGTAACACGTTGGTATAGGTAAGTGCCATCTGGAAAGGGGGCTTGTAAATCACTCCCATTTAAATGAGCATGTAAATAACGTGTTAACCCGAGTAGCAAATTAATTGACTAATTTATGCAATTGAGATGGATATTATATACAAGTCTGCTAAGACCACTCGAGCAGTGTACCAATAGTCCGCCCACTTCGCGGAAATTCCATTGAAATCACACAGACGTTTCAGCTATCGCCAGCCAATACTTGATCATAATTGTCAGCGACCAAAAAGAAAAAAAAATATATATACAAAAATGTGTATAGAGCGTTTCATTTGCGTTGGCGCGTGGCGAATGGCTAACTGTCGTCGCCGTCTCGGTCTCCGTCTCGTAATCACAGCCAAATTTGACAAACTGGACACGCAAGGCACTAACTCGGGTTTCAAACTGCGCGCCACATCTCGAAAGGAGCTTTTCTGGGCGCCAAAGGGGTTCTTTCAATAACCGATCATACTGGTCTTTCCACTCTCAAGTTTCAAAACTCTGCAAAGAGCTTGTCAAACTCTCCAGAACTAGACAACCATTTTACTAAATTTCAAGTTACTATATATATCATTTTTATTTCATTCTGTACGAAAAGAAGTAAACAGAAGACATCAAACAATAGTTTCACTCCAATGATAAAAGCAAACCCTGTACGTTACGTATACGCCTAGTGGTACAATCAGCCATCATGGTTATTAACATTTATTGAGCAGATCCTTTCGATCCTTTACCACTTGGTAAATAGTGTTAGGAAAGCATTACTACCACCCTCTTGCAGGGCATCAACATCAGATGCTGAACCTAATCCGATCCAAAGTAAAGCCAAACGATACAAATCAAGTGGAGCCGATCCGAGTGGCTCTACTCACGCTTGGCCTTCAAAAAATTATAATTTCTGTTTTAATGTCTCGCCTGTGTTGGCATATGGTCGATGGGGGATCGAAGGGGTTAATGGCAGGGGTGGTGGTATATGGTCTCAAACTTGGACTCCAGTTGACTCGCCCGATGTTTGTTTACCAACCCAAAACTGAGACTGTGTGTGTGTGTGTGTCTTTCAAATGGAAATTTGAACACTGTTACTAACAATTTGTTAACTCAGCCATTTATAGGGAGCCCTGCAAGTGCGAGATGGAGCGAGGGAGTACGAAACACGATTGTTTTCCTAACTTGTTGGCAGCGATAATAGAAATTGGGATTCCTAATTGATTTAGAAGTGGTTTATGCGCCCGAGAAAACTAGATAAGTTATGTACTCGAATTCCTACTTCCTACTTGGCCAAAGCCATTCTTTATCACCACATCATATCACTAGCTATTAAAGCATTTCGCAATGGTGACCTAATACCGAACACCTCTCAATAATCGCTTGATCAACTGTGGCCGAAACGGTATTTGCTGTGCTACTGCCACTCTGGCTAAAACGAGATTTTGTGACGTTGCTGTCGCTGTCGAAGTCGAAGTCGCATGCTGATGTTGATGGGCGCTATCAAGCGCTTAAAAGACTCAAAGACTCTCCACCACCACCAACGCACTGGAATTATGCTTATATGCTTATGTGCGCATGTGTTTGTCAAAAGCGAGCCCCCCTAATGTGGCCACATGGAATTCTCCGCGCAGTGGCGTACTCTTTAAGTGGATTAAGGGGGGCCTAATGATAGTAAACCAGAGATAAAGAAGTGAGGTCCTTACAATAAGGTATTACAATTATTAGTGACTTTTTTAAATAAAAAGCATCATATAAAAATGTGCTAGGTTTTTATACTATATTTTATATTATACTTGCTATATTATATATGTAAGTACTTGTTTTAAGTACTGTACTAAACACCTTAAGCCCCTCCTTCGCCGCCCCTGTGAGCAACAGACTCTTTGGACGGCGGTGTGAAGGCTTTCGGGATGTCGTAGTACTGGACCCATTTCCAATAACTGTACCGGTTCGACTTCTCCAACCAGCCCCCCCACCTCTCCCTCTCCCACACCCAGCGGTAGCGTGTGGCATTTAAAATGCAAAAATATCGCTTAAGCGTTATCTCTAATTTATTGAGATTAAGGCATACTGATTAATTTAACGACGTAATTGATGCAGCCGCGAAAGCGCACGACTCTCGATCGGCAAACCGACGCAGCACAGATACTTTTACAGATACGAGTGCAGATACAGATACCCATACATATGCACAACGTTGTACCTGCCCACAGCCCTCTTTTCAGATCTTTACAGTGATTTCCTTCGATCATTCCTGATGGAAGCTGAAGTGCGACTTAGATTGACGGCAACTGAAGCTAGTGCACCGGAAGAAAATTTGTAAAATATATAAATAATACTTTAGTGTGATATGTATGGGATATAGGACATAAGAACTTACTAGCTAAGTTAAAGTAAATGTATAGTTTACTTAAATACTAATATTAAATAACTATCATCAAATTTAAATGTTTCAAAATATCCTACAGAAAGGTAAAAGATATATTTTTAAAATTGTTGTATCTAGTTTGCAAAGAAGCGTGAATCAACTCGATGATCATATCATGCCTTAAGAATCTGTTAATGCCAGGGGGCGGAATCGGTGGCGCAAAGAAAGGGGCGTGTGTAAATTTGCAAATATGTTGGCGAGCGCAAAAGCGAAAGAGAGAGGGGGAGAGAGAGAGAGAGGGAGGGAGAACGGCGCACATGTAAATGCGATGGAGCACTTCCTGAAGCCAGATACCAGATACAAGATACAATATCTGTAAGATACGAGAATGGGATCCACACTCGCTTGGCGTCCACATCAGTACACCACGTGGTCCCTCAAGTTCAGAAGAACGGAACGAAACGGAACGTTGCGAATCGCATAGAATAGGCGTAGAGCATAATAAATAGGTAAAAAAGCACAAACCAAACGCCAAAGAAACAAATAAAGAGCGCGGCGCACAAATAAACCAGCAAAAAGAGGAACTACACTTGGCGAAATAGATAGATCAAATTTAAGCTTTCAAGAGTTTACGATCATTAATGATTAACTTCAATTTTTTTAACTTTCGCTTAACAAAGTTTTCAGATAAGTAAAAAGATTTTAGAAAACATAAAACTATGTACATAAATATATAAAAAGATACATTTCCCAGACTTTTCTCAGGAAAAACGTTTACCAGTGTAGCCATGAGAAGAATTGAGGAAAACCACATGGTGCGCGAAAATATACAGAAAGCGTCGGCTGCGGCACTAAAAAATAAAACCAGTTAGAAAGAGGCGGGAAAACAGACCACAGAAAAGCGGAAACAAATGCCAGCTAAATAAAAAAGGTCGTGGTTTATGTAAACAAAACCGATTGAAGAGAAGATTTTGGGGCGGCGATGGGTGGGTTGTGGAAAGAGCAGAAAGAGGAGAAAAGTGGAGCAGAACGGGATGTTGGAGAATCCCCCAGAGAAGAAAGAGAATCCAGTACAGAAAATCGGAGAAAAATTCAATTCACAAAAAGGCGAAACCAGAACAAATTTTGTGGCAGAAGTAGAAAAACGAAAACAGAATTAAAAACCTAACCTTACCTAATGTGGACTATAAGCCGCCGCCAATACAAGCGCAAGTGGAATGCCCCCCGCCCCCAAACGCACACACACACAAATTCACACTCACACACGTTCTCACCTACAGAAATCGCCCCCCATTCACACACACAAACACACACAATCAGCGAAAAACGTGGTGCGCTATTGCGTCGTTCACAAATTCTTATAATAAAAATAAAAGAAGCAACAAAAAACAGCGCAACAATCCACACAATAAACGAAAAGAAATAAAAGGGGGCACCGAACAAACTCAAAAGCAAGAAGAACGTGAAGCCGCGTGTTTGAAAGTCGAAAATCGTACAACCGTTTGAGCGGTTTTAAGTTTCGAAAAGTTAAGAGTCTACTAAAGAGTACCTGACTAAAAAATAAGAGACGACCGCAAAAAGAGAGAAATCTATAACTCTGTAAATAATACAACAGTGGGAAATTCCACAGTGGACTAGTCTCCAATATTTGGCTTAAACAATAAGCAATATTAACTCTTTTGAACAGAACTTTAGGTAAAAAATTAAAAGCGTTTAATTAAATTGTTTGGCTAATATACATGTAACAGCGGCATAACAAATAATACAATTTTCTAAGTATATGTGTGTAATTACATTTTGATTAGTTTCTTTAAAGTATTTAAAATACGCTTTTTTTGTAAAAAAATGACTACTTAAATGACCTCCAACGTTTTGGCTGATCTTGCATACCCTTCTGATTGCCATTTGAAAGCACCCCCGAACTCAATCCAATGTTTCCACATCCTTACTCACATTCACATCCTTGTTGGCCACTTGTTGAATTTCCACTTCAGCGGCAATTGCGTTCCACAAGTGCTCTCTTCTGCACACACACTAATGCAATTGCTCTCTGCCCTTCGTGAACAAACTTTCCTTCGCCTTACGTCTTACGTTTAGCGACAAACCTTTCGAACTTCGGCTTTTCTTGGCTTTCCTGCGCTTTTCTTTTTGGTTTGCCGACTCAACCCCGAATTCAAACACTTGCTGTCCTGCTCACACGCGCTGCGTTAGAGTGAGAGCGAGGGAGACAGCGCTGGTGGAAGGAAACGCTTCGGGCAGGTACTACTGGCAAAGCGCTTTTCCTCTGACACACTTTTCCGCTGGAGAGGATGTGGAACTCCTCGTTGCAACGTTAACGCTTCTGGTTAATGTGGAACGCCTCTCCGCCTTCCCCGTCCACCCAACTATGCAAGTGGGTGTGGCCGTTGGATAACAGGACATTCGGATTCTGCGCAGGATGTGCTCGGCTCCAATAGGTCGTCAGTCGCTTGGGTTAGTTGGCCGCTTAATTGCCGACTGGTTGGGGAGCCCACAACGAGCCGCCTGGTTGGATGGGCGCCTAGTTGGGAACCCATCCTGGGCATCACATCATACCTCCATCCCCCAACCCGGGTGGTCCTCGTCCTCCGTCGGCTTTTCCGGCTGCTCACTGGATTTATTTACCGTCGGTCTTTTTGTTCGGTGGTTGTTAGGATCCGCGTCCTTGGCGGCACATATCGAATCACCCAAAGTGGAGGCGGTGGGCGGGCGTAAGTGGGTGACAAACGGTAATGGTCCATTACCATATTGTACGCATACATTACACGTGTACATAATAAAATAGGTAGCTATAAAGTGGCGTACGTACAAGCCCACGCCCAATGGCCTTTTATTTGCAGGCCCATTGTAATCGGGGTCACCATTCAAGCCTCAGCTCATCTGACACTTCCTTTGGCGTTCCTTCTCCACCGCATGGTTATGCTCGTTAATTACCGCACACGTATTTACCGATGCCTTGCACAGGTGTACGTACATACATACATATGGAGTTCAACAAGATGTAAACGTCTTAAGTAGACACTGATTCAATGCATAACTATCATATTCATATATGTGTGTAAATATGCTCAGTAATTACTTTATGAGTCCAGTGAATGGCGGGCCAAAGTACCCGTATTACGTAGCACCCAATGATACCCATCACCATGTCAACAAGTTGACGGACCCCTCAAAGCCACCACATTATTACCATTACTAAACATATCCTTAGCATCATCGTCATTGTCCGTTTGCATTAAGTAAATTACGCCCATAACTGTGCGAAAAGTTGACCCACTTAGGTGATTATAAAACCTGTTGTTAATTAAACACTTTGTTCTGCGGTCTGCGACTTCCCCCAAAAGCATTTTCCCCTACAACTGAGGCAAATTACGGGGTGCTGAACATTATATTTTTGTGCTTCAGTTGTTTGCATTGTGTAATTGCTGTAACAAAGGAGGGAGACATGCCCGTTTCTTCGGCATTCAAGAAAGGACCTGCCAATGGGGCTATTGTTTTGAAAACTTATGAATGTCCTAGAAGAAATGATATTTATATAAATTAAATGAAAATAAATAAAACATGCACACACATCCTTATTGTAGTAACTTTAACATAACTCCCCAATTAGGTTAAAGCATTCTGCTGGCACTTCCATGTATTTATGTATGTATGTATGTGCCTCCCCCTCGATAAGCAAATTCGAGCGATGAAAGTAATGAGGGGCAGACAATCGACGTCATCAGAAGCTGTGACATGACCCAGAAGTCAAGAGGGTGGCACTGCCACAGGCTTCTACTGCCAAAAGCACCAGAAACTCTTGAACAGTATGATAAGATTTGCTCCTGGCACCTTATCGTCGCTATCAACTTATTGGCCAGACAGTGGAAACTGCCTAAGTGGGGTGATAACACGCTGAATACTCTCGTGTTTTTGTAATGTGGCCAAGTGTGCAAGTAATAAAGTTGATCAACGAATTATATTTTATTAACTAAAAATCTTTCGATTTGCAAACGTATATGATTATCCCAGTTTCTAGCTACGACTTCTAGTGCCCACTGTACTGTGGTTTGCACTCTTGATGGCTTCATTGAACCGGCTCTCTGTGAATCGCCTGCCTTTGGAAAATTCCTTGTTTCACTTCGCATTTGCACTATCATCACTTGGCCACAGATAGAAAAGTCCATATACATATATGTATGCACTTGTAGAGGGGTAGAAAAGTTGGCGATGTGGATGAAAAGTTTGCGTGGGTGGGTGGGTGTGCGGCTAAAGCAGCTCGGCCTTGCTGATTGCGCTCCTATATTTGTGGACACGATTATGTCAGTGCAGTGTTTGTGTAGGTTTTCTGCCCATTTGCTTGTTGCCGTGCCATATGGAATTGCATTGCAATTGCAATTGCAACCGCAATTGAAACTTGGTGGTGCACCGGGCATGCGGAAATATGAATTGTTTCTTTGCGTTTGATTAGCTCTCGAGTTCTCAACTCAACTCAGCTCAGTTCAGTTCAGCTCGATTCAGCTTAGCTCAGCTCAGCTCCTTTGTTCCAATTATAGATGCCAGTTCTGGGCATATCGCCTATATATATATGGCCATATATATGTATATGTATGTGCCGGTTTGTGTCTGGCGCTCTACTGATATCGCAGCCAACCAGCAGACGGTTGAAATGAATGATCTCTCGCTGGCTGAGGTAAGTCCAATACTAAATAAGTGCATATGCATAAGTACGAGTTGCAAGTTGCGAGCTGCGAGTCTGGGGCACTTCTTGATTGGATTGAAAGTGCATAAATCATGTCATGAATGAAGTTGAACGCACTGCAACAGCATTCTGCGATATCCACAGGCGGGCATTCTTGAATCTTGAATTCACAGCGATACTCGTATATGAATGACTTTGGGTGAGGCAAACGAAAGGAATTTCTTCGAGATTACTTATCATTACTTGCTCTAGATTTGGCTTAGTAATAATATTTAAACCATAAACTTTTAATCAAGCGGTTTGAGAAACATATACAGCGTTCTAAAAAGTTTCAGAAATTTAAGAATAATTTTATTTGATAATTTTTTAGTTAAACTAATGCCTTATTTTCTGTTCAAGTTTTCTCACGATACTGTAAGCCCAGTATATTTCATAAATAACTATGATTAGGTCATAGTTGCAAAGATTTGTGGTCACAGAACCCCTGTAACATGGTAATCTTCTTAGTGGGGCACCGCGGATGTAAGACAGTCAGGAAGACATTAATATTGATTAGTTGAATCATAAATTGAAAGTATTCATTCCATAAACATAATTTATGGCCACATCGCGGAACCTATCCCCGTATAATGAAGCGATTAAAATGTAAAGCATTTACATATGAAACGATGACCCACAGAAACATCGTAAAAGAGATGAATGAATGGAAGGATGTCCCATCCAACTATTTAAATGCGATTGCCCTTTGCCAAGATTTTGCCAACACAGCTGTCGATGGATTCAGCCCTTTCCCCTCTCCTAATCTCCATTGCGAAACTGGCTCCAACGACCCAAAGCCCTAGGACAATTGCCAAGGCAACCAATAGCCACTAAAAGGCTTAGATAATCCATTAGTGCCAAAGGCCAGGCCAAAAGGTATACAACGTACCGAGAAACGCAGAGTTGGTCGTTGACTGACGACGTTTAAATACCCTTTCCACATAGTCATAAGTTCAAAAACCCTATATGCATCGTAGGTTCTGAGTAATTAGCTTTGAGATAAAAGTTTTAAGCAACTAAGGGGAATAACTTTTAAATTAATTTGAATGAAATGCATATGATTAATTTAACTCATTATCAAATTATCTAAAAATAAATTTAAGGAATTTTCCAATACGCTGAATAATATTCAGAAAAAATGTGCACAAAATGAATTTAAAAAGATAACTAGGATAATTATAAAAAATTTATTTTAAATATTTTTAAAATTTGTATTCAAAACTCAAAAACTTGCAGCTCATAATTGGCATAATTGTGTTTTAGTGAAATTCTTGAACTTCACCCAAACTCATCCGAATATTTTCATGACTCACTGCATAAAGGGTAGTCCTGAAAGAAGGAGACATTGCCAGGACGACGACAAGAACGAGGATATCCCCCCAATATCCTGTGCGTGCGGGTGCGTCGCCGATTGTGTGTGTGTGTGTGTGTGTGTGTGTGTGTGGATATATATGTATATGTATATGCCGGTCGACACAGCAATTTGTACAAGTCAATCCCGTTGGCGCCAAAAGTCTACGGTGCTGCCAATGGCAAAAGGAAAAACCCGAGAGCGAAAGATGAAAATCGGCTTAAAAAAAGCGCCCAGCTGTATGCCAAAGGTGCTCCATGGCCCCCTTTTGCGCCGTAGAAACCCCCTAGCTCACCGTATTCCTCCCTCGAGAGGATAATTTATAACCCAAAAAACTTTGCGTACAAAAGTTTTCGCTCTTCGACGAGTTCTTTTTATTATTTTTTCGACGATTTTTTTCGTAGTGCTGCGTTGCGATGAAAAGTTTTGTACGTTGCGCGGCGTTGGCGATTTTTAATTCTTTCGCTAAATTGTTTAAAAATGTTGGAGAAGAATTCTGCAGAGCATGGAACTTTGCCACCCGCGATTGCCAAAGGGATAAGTAACAAAAAAGTTTGTGGCATGTTGACCACTTTGTCATCGGCCTTTGGCTAGTTTCAATACCGTGGAGATGGCCTTTCGGGGTATTATGTTTCTCTGGACAGCTTACGTATCTCAACAAACTTAGATCCGAATCTAAGGATCTGCCATGCCTATAGATATGAATTTTGGGATGTAGTTTATAATTTATGTCTTTATTTATTGTAGATCAGTCCATGTAAACTTTGTTCTATACCAAATAAAATATTATTTATTTTATGTGCAAAAGATATAAAATTTTATTTAAAGTTTATGTTATAGGGCAAGTTCTTTTGTCTTAGGTGCTCGGTATGTCTAGATTCGTACATTATACTTCAATTACCCCTTCCATTTTTTTCTCTTTTCTGTGCAATTTCCGCTTCAGTGTCGATGCAATTTGTATTAGGAAAGTTTTGCAAATTCGAATGGGGCGGGTGGCGCGAAAGAATTTCGGAGTGCGCAAAGTATCTAAAGGCAATAAATTCCGAGTAACGAACATTTTCAGCATCTCTGATTTATGCTCAATTAGCAACTGGCAGTGCCGCCGTACTTCCAGATCCAGATACGTAATCCATAAACCTGACAACGGCTTCACACGACATCCATCAAAACTCTTTTTGGCGCTCTTGCTGACTTTTATGGTAGTGCCCCCCTCCACCCCCCCATACTTTTTTGGGGTCGTAAAACCATTTAAGTCGCTGCCGCCGACGCCTTTCGCAGATTTTATGCTCAGTTAACCCGATAGTGGGGAGGTGGGGCGAGAACGACCCCCTGGCAGCGATCGTAAAACTATACACGCGCCTCCCTCCGTCATAAATGCGTCAAAGTCAATTTGGTTTATCCTTCCCTTTGGTCCTGGTTCCTGGTCGCTAGGATGCTCCTCGCACTCATCACGCAATATTTTTTATGACTTAATACGATTTTACAAACTTTGGGTTGGGGTAGCAAAGGGTACTGGGAAAAGGCGTACTCTTCGAGTTTGCTGCTCGTAAAAATTAATTTAAATTGATTCCACTGATGAGCTGAAATTGTGGTTGCCTTTTGGCAGAAGAAACCTTCAAGGAACCTTTTAAAGGAAGAGGTTTGGCTTTAGGTGATTCGTAAGACTTATATTGCCTTTTAAATACCTATAAGTTATCCCCAAAAGAGTTGCTCATTTTTAACCTATAAAACAAATGAATCTGTTAATCGTAAATTATTTTTGAAAGTTTAAACATAAGATGTTATATTTGTTGTACGTTAAACCTTATCTTATCATGGTTTATAATACGATTTGCAAAATGGTCAGAATTATGCAAAAAAAAATTGTTTAATGCCTTTCGTGCTGAATCTTCTGCGACCTTTGTTGGCACCTAATTTATTCATTATCTAACCATAAATTAAATAAGGCCTAAGCAAACGCAGCTGGAGTGAAGCATTCACTCAAGTTTCGAGCTGAAACCAGTTATCATCTGAGCGAAATCTACGACTCAGTCGCAGTTTCTAAATTCGATAAGAAATATTCCGCTTATAACTCTCATTCGCACACTCATCTCTTTTCTTCGGGTTACAGATAGATAGTTAGTTGGTCGAGCGAAGAAAGTGGGAGTACGGAGTGTACGAAAAGGGGTTCGAATTCGTCGAAAAGAAAGTGACGAGGTGGCCGAGAGGTTAAGGCGTTGGACTGCTAATCCAATGTGCTCTGCACGCGTGGGTTCGAATCCCATCCTCGTCGAGTGGAATTTTTTTTCAATTAGAATATAAATAATAATATTAATAAATCAATGTGTGAATTACGTTATGGAATATTTTAGCTAAGTTTAACTGTCATTTTATGTAGCTATTTAAACTGGTTGTCGTTCATTTAAAAAGGTTAATGGGAAACTAACTAGATTTGTTGATCAAGAAACTGCTCTTAGAATATTAGCTATACTATAACTAATATAATTAATATTAACTATATAATTGTTCCTATGTTTAATAGCATAATAATTTAGTTGACAATCTTTTTGTTGTAAACATAGATTTTATGTAAAAGGTATTGATGTAAAAAAAATATTATTTAAATAGCTTTCAAATGTTGTTTAAGCAGCTTTAGTTTTTACCCATTTTGTTGGCCTGAAAAGGCAACCATTGAATTTTTGGCAGCTTTCGTCTCTGAGCTCGTTTTAGTTTTTGGTTTTCCTACCTTTTGGTTTCCTGGCTGGAGCCATACATCAATATATTTTGGCTGCCTGATGTGCGGCTAGGCATATATATTTCCCCCCGCCGCCCTTGGCTCATCTATAGCCTAACCCAATTGGCCATAACTTCACTTGGTCCTGATGAAAGTGGAGCGGCTGGGGGAATGGAATGGAAAGCAAATGCTTGCACAATTGCTACCCTCCGCACTTGTGGCCAAAAATCAAAATCTTAAAAAAAGCAAGCCGGCGAAATGAATTGGATTGAATTGGAATGGTAGGCGATAAAAATAAATCTTTGCGAGTGCGCAACGCGGCGCCATCAAACAGCTGACGTGCTGCATGGATAAGGGAAGGGGGGAATAGGGGGGGAAGAAGGGTGGGTGGCAAAAGGGGGTGGCAGGGCAGACGGGTAATGATGAAATTGAATTGTCCTGGCTGCACTCGAAGGGCTGCGGGAAACTACTGCCAGCGCCATAAGTCATACATGAAGCGTTATCCTTGAGGATTTGCATGCTCCACAATTGAGAAACTGCGACTGCCACACTGAGCAAAATAATCTATATGTGCTACACCTAATAAAGGATTTTCATAACATATCATGCAGTTATTTTATTATGTTTATCTTGGGGTATAATGCATTAATAGTAGCGAGCTAATGTCAGCATTAATTATAAATTAACTAAATAGAAAGTCATATATTTTTATAATACCAACACAGGTTTCTACCAGTGCCTAGTTGGATTGAGGGGTATCACTTAGCTTGCTACCCCCATCCCCATCTTGAATGTATCTGCGACATCGAGCGATTTGAGTCGCCTTGCGCCAACTCAGTTCAAGTCACTTCAATATGCAAATGCTGCTCAATTGAGCTTGTCTTTCATTTTTATGTCCCCAGCAGCTCTAACCCTTTGCCCTTAAAGTCCTCTTGGCCGCTCTGAAACATTTTCGCCGAATTTTTCATCTCCCATCTTCCATTTTCCATTGTGGGTGGGAGGCGAAGTCGCATCAACTTTCCCATAGACGCCATCAAATTTGATGCCTTTTCTATCGCTGGCCATTTTGCAGCGGGTTCATAAAAAGGCAACACACACACCACACACAAACTTAACGATATGAGCGAGAATGTTCATTGAAGAAGCTGCCATAAATGGATCAGTTCGGTTAGATGGGCAGCTTCTGGTGTCCGCCAAAGTGTGGCATTCGGACACTCCCTCAGACTTCTTTTCCATGGCCAAGAACATGGTGGAATCGTAGTGGAGAATAATGAGTTTTGGATTATGTTTAGTGTCGATTGTTTATGGTCAAATTTGCTTAAGAGCACACAACAGCTGAGGCGTTGAAAAATGGAAAAATCTAATAACTTCTGGTTGATGTCACATCATTATTTGCTGATTTCATGTGACATGGATATTAAACTTAACAACGCAAGCGTTTGATTGACCATTTCCAGCAATAGAGACACCCATTTAAATGAAAGCCTTGGCAAATAACATGACTTTTCCGTTTGAGCCTCTCCAATTTTATTAAAATATATAAAATATATATATAATATGGTATCAAGTGCTGAGGCTACATGCATTTTATACATGTCGAACAATGCCTATACATATTTTACTTACCATCTCCTACAATCCAAGCCCCAAAAAGCAGTGATGTAATCCCTTTTGTAGGCATACAAATTCACCTGTGCGTCACTTTCAAGGTCGCAGCCCGAAAAAACCTTTCAATTTCAAAGAGCCCGGGGCCAAATCCAAGACCAGACACGATTTACACGGCTTTCACCCACGACACGGCAAACAAAGGGCATCCCAAAACCGTAGGAAAGGAGTAGGTCTCGCATTCCCACTTGGTCGACTTGGTCCACTTGGTCGACTGGGTCGATTGGGTCAAATGGACGACCCACTGCGAGGGTCGATGGAGAGCTGATTGAATAATCGCACCGCCATGTGGGGGACAGTGGAACAAATCGCGTCTAATAGACTGATTAATATACACAGATTTCCAGTTTGGCCCAAGTCAAGTCAAGTTCGCCAACCACCCACTCCCCACCCACTCAAATCACGCCCTTGCTGCCCCGCCCCCTTTTCCGCATGTAACACGATTCGTGTGGATTAACTGCGCTCAAGTTGATTGATTGTTTAAATGATGTATAGACATTTGATGGTTTTTTTCGCCTGCTCGTTTTCGCCTTCTTGCCTTTGGCTTCTCTAAGTACACTTAACAAAATATTTATTATATTTATTTTATATTATATTTACATTATATATATATTGGCTTAATAATCACTAAAGAACAAGTTTGTTTATAAATTTCTGGAATAAAATACTTTTAAATCTAACAATCCTACAAGAAACTGGTTACCTTTCTGCAACGATATTATATAATGAAGCTGCTTGTGTTTTTTCTGAGTGCATTCACAGCTCACACTTCTTTTGTGTTTTCTGCCAGTCTTACTACCGCTCTTCTAATTAGTAACATTCAGGCGAGAAATTAACTTTTGAAGAATTCTGACTCTTTTTTTCGCCTTTGATTTTGGCAAACTTTTTTTTGGCTGGCAAATCAAATTGATTGAGTGGAGCGAAGGAGCAAGTTTCGATATTTTCCCAAACGGAAGTGGCATAATAATGAAACAACCCTTTTGTAAGTTCTAAGGAAAGAAATAAAGCATAATTTGTATGGAAATTATAAGTAATGTTATATACTAGGCGGATGTCCGGATGTGCTCATTGATTTACACACTATGCAAATACCCCGCAAAAATGTTGTTAGAAAGTATGCCCCACTCAAGTGGAAATGAAAGTGCGCCAGAATTTGGGGGAGATCTTTGCTAATATATGATAAATATAATATGTAACTTCTTATATAACAGGCACTCGTTCAGCAAGAATATTATTGTAAATATATAACATATATATAACATATAACATATAGTGAGCTGAAATAAGAGGTATCCCCGCGTGCATCAACTCGTTTTTAGATAAAGTAATGGTGTTCCGCTGTAAAGTATGCAGTGCCATTTACCCTTTATTATCCTTGCCACTGCCACACCCGCACAGGATATATGGATGTACGTTTAGCGCGCTCTCACTCTGCCCGTGAGCCCATCTCGCTCCCACTTGGAACACCTTAGAGCGGATGCGTAGTTTGGTTATAAAAAAGAAATATTACGCATTATGCCAAATTGGCGGAGACTGTCGGGCGGCAATAATAACGTTTAGAGTTAAATGCATGACACAATGGCAGACAGTTTTAGTGTTCGCCGGTTATAAAGTCTACGAAAATACGCACTCCCCTCGAAAGTAAGGGTTATGCTGTGTTACGAGTATATACTTATATCCCTATCGATAAGGAGAGCCTCGCATGTTTATGCACTTTGCGTCTGCAAAAGTTACTCACGCTTATCGCAACTTTTTGGTTTTCGCTTGGCGCTTCTTTTCCAGCAGGTGAGACTGGGATGGATTGTGGGTGGTAAAGTGCATAAAATAACAGAGTAATGTATTGAATGGAAATTTGCCATTTAATAGAATGGTCAATATATTTTACCTACAATCTTGCATAGCTACATATGCATAGCCCAATTCTTATTAGTATTTTATCAGATAAAGGAAATTCCTCGAATTTATGCAGCTTGTAATATCATTTATATATTTATTATTTTCATAAACCGTAAATAAAGATTCTGAGCCACAAATCCTGAGATAATTTACTTTTCGGAAATAAATCGATCAGCAACCAATTCCTCTTACTTTCGTAACCATTTCTCATGCTGTTTGGCCCACTCCCTAAAGCCATTAATCTTGTAGGCCGTCAATTTTCTACCTTATAGGTTAAGTATAGGTAACGTATGTAAATGTTAACCGGCACTAAAAATGAAACAATGCCGGCAAACTAACCTACTGACAAATAAAAATTTATTGAGCCAACATCGAAACCCAAAACCACTGGCAAACGCAGTCAGTTCATAGGTATGTTGTAAAGGATGTTCGGAGTCGTTTCGCCTAACGACACCAATAAAATATTGAACAGGCCATCGATAACCGAAAGGAGTTATTGTCAACGAACCCTTGAGACGGTGGGAGGTGGAAAATGCTTGTGGGTGGGAAAAGCGCTTACGTCGATATGGCAAAGATGACGATTAAAACAAATTTCCACGACAACCTGGCGCCGTTTAGCCAGCGGAAGGAAGCGAAATTGTTAAACGCAAAAGTTGCAAAATGTCAGGGATACATTATGGCCGCGGGCGGCTGGGGGGTGGGGAGGGGAAGGGGAAGGGGGAAAAGTGGGCGGAAGATGGGGCTTTACGACCGACAAACTCGAGGGTTTGCACCTTCCTTCTGCGGCGAGAGGAGTGGGGAGTCGGAAGTGGGGGCAACTTGGCAACTTGCAGACAAGTTTTAAATGAATGAGCAGCGGCTTCCGTTCAATGCGTTCCAAACTGGCCAATGCCCAGAGCCAGAAAGTACACTCGAAAAAAGGGAAGAATTTTCAAAAAATATATATGTAGATACTTCAAGCGAAAAAACTGGACGCTGCTTATAAGATTGCTCCCAAAGGGTAGACTTTACTTTATGAATCTTAAAATCAAACTAAAATCGCTAAACATAAAATTGCTTAAATAACAAACATATTTAATAATATTTGAAACAGAAATTTTATTGATTAGTGCAAAAGATATTATTTCAAGTGTAACGTTTGTGCGTGTATGAATCGTTGAATCGGTGGCTGTGTGTCCTGTGTGTCCATCCTGTGAAGCATGACAATGGCCAAAAGGATGCTTCCTCGAGTGGCGACCACTTGCCAATTGCGATTATGGTTTATGTACACCCCGATAAAGGTCGTCAATAGGTCGCCTTCGCCACACAAACTCACACATGCCTCAAGGACCCCAAGGACCTCAAGGACCCAATGCCCAAACCCAAATGGCCAGCAACTGGAAGTATCCTTGCAAGGAGTAAGTTTTCCTACTTCGCTATCTGTTACAGCTGGAACTTTTGCTGACCATTGGAGCGCCTTCAATGGCTCAATTATTTGCCCCAATCCTCGTTTCTTTCTCCAGTTGAGTTGGTTTGATTTCGGTTTTTTGGTTTGCTCCAAGGATAATTTCTCGTGGCGTCACTCAAGCGCTCACCCATAGACATAAATATTTAAGGACACACGCTGGATTTGAGCCGGGCTTTCGAGTGTTATTAGCGTAATTGAGTTTGCTAACCAATTATGCATGCAATGGGCCAGAAACGCCAACGTTCGTTGCCCCAAACACCAAAAAACTGAACCAAAATTTAAAGAGCGTCCTTGAATCGCCGTTTGAATGGAAAATTCGTTGCGCTGCAGGAGGCGAACGCGTCGTCTGTGCAACAGTTCTTGAAAATTGCATTTTCTTAATTTATTTGCTATGCTAATTTATTTATTGACTGGCCACGAATGCCACAACCAGCCCAATGTCATTTGGCACAGACGACACGGCCCATGGCATCCGGAAAATCACACAGACAAGTGCATATTAAACAGCAGGGGTCAGTATTTTGGCCACATAAATGTATTTATTTATATAAATGTGCATGTGCAATATGTACATTTAGTTACATTATTTGTGTAACTTTTATGCCACTTTTATTAGCTCATGCAATTTATTTCTTAATTTATTTTTAACCAAGTAGAAACATTCTGCTCTCTTCAGCAAAGCACTTTATTTTCCAAACTAAAGCTTGAGTACTCAATGCTAGCAATGCGACCTCGACTGTAGGTGCAGCCAATTGCATTCTGCATTCAGATCATGAAGGGAATACCCCAAAATGAATCAGGAAGTGTGTGTGCTTTCGTGGAGCCAGCAGAAATGCTGATTTTTGGAGGAGGTGTGGCCAATTGAGCACATGTTCATTGCCAAATCCTTGAATTAAATTGCCCATGGACATCGGCAATAGCATTCAGGTGTTCAAATTGATAATCACAAAATTTACATTCGAGTGTTGGTAATTAGAATATTGAAAGACCAGGGAGAAGAAAGTTTCAAATATAGCAAATGCAAATAAATTAAAGACTGTCTCGGACGTAAACATAATATGTTCGTACTCTTTAAAGTATCTAAAGAAATGCACAAAATATGTTTTTTCCCTGCCCAAATCATTTTTAAACATATCAGTATTTCTTGAGTCTTAAATCGTTTTAAAACATATCAGTATTTCTTGAAAATCGCTTGAAACATATCAGCACTTCTTGAGTCTTAAATTATTACACAATCCTCATAATCCTGATAACTCATTTATGGCGTGTCGTCTTTGCTATCTTTGTATCTATAGCGCACACTTAAAAAGTTGGCATAAAAAGAACAGAAACCACAACCGCACCAGAAAAGATACAATAAAACCGAGTGTAAAACGCAAAAAGTAAACACCAAAAAGGGAAACAACAAAATCGGCGAAATGTTCGCCCTTCGCAAAGAAGACAATGCAAGTTAAATTACGTCACGCAAGCGAATTTAACCCCGAAAAAATGGCCAAAAGAAAGAGATACTGTGTGAATTTTTGGCTGCCAGCACCAACACACACATAAGCACACACCACACACACACACCACACACACAGTCACAGAAACAGGAACAGGATGCCCCTGTGGATATGCAACGCTCAATTTGCCATTGCCAACCACAATGGCAACCGAAATTGGCAACTTAATTTATGTGCTGCGCTAATTAGCACCATAATTTAATTTCCAATTGGCAAACGAAAAAAAAGTGGGGAAAGCGAGTGGTGAAAAGCCGGGGAAATGGAAAATGACAGCGAGCTGGGGGCGGCCAAAACGAGAACTGGGCTAACAATGCAATGCCTGTTGCTGCCAATCACACATTTGCTTCGTTTTAGCTGAGATTTCGCGTCTCCACAAAATCCATTTTACCCCTTTGCATACTCTTCATTAAACTCTTAATTAAAAACAAAGTAGTTGATACAGTTCAATTTTAGATTTAAACATTAATTTTCAGGTTTCAACTGCTACCATAAAATGTATTTTAAAATGTTCAATGAAATGACACTGTAAAATATAGAATTTAATAAAAAACAGGGCTGTTAGTTACTCAACTCGAGATATACATTCCCATTTATAAAAGATATCAGTAGCTGAGTTACCCGAGATATACATTCCCATTTTAAAGGGTATTAGTAGTTGAGTTGCTTAAGATATACATTCCCATTTTAAAGAGTTTCAGTAGTTGAGTTACTCGAGATATACAATCCCATTTTTAAGGGTATCAGTAGTTCACTTATTTGAGATATACATTATCATTTTTAAAGGGTATGAGTAGTTGAGTTACTCGACATATACATTCCCATTTATAAAGGGTATCAGTAGTTGAGTTACTCGAGATATACATACATTCCCATTTTTAAAGGGTATCAGTAGTAGAGTTACTCGAGATATACATACATTACCATTTTAAAAGGTATCAGTAGTTGAGTTACTCGGGATATACATTTCCTTTTAAAGGGTATAAATAGTAGAGATATACATTCCGATTTGTAAAGGGTATCAGTAGTTGAGTTACTTGAGATTACATTCCCATTTTTAAGGGGTATCAGTAGTTGAGTTTCTTATTCATTTTGCGATCACTTGCGCTCCGCATGCGAAATTGCGACGAAAAACCCGGAGCTGCCGAAATCAACTCGGATTAAATGCAGTGCACATATGTCGCCACCCCGTGGATCCCGTTTTTTTTCGACCCCCCTTTCGAACACATCGCACCCCCCACTTGGGCACACGCCCCCTAACAAATGATGTTGACCGCCCATGGTCATGGATGCTAATTAATCTTGATTTTCAGCCCGAAGGAGGCGAAAGCAGGAGGAGCTGCGAGTGTCCTTACGTCAAAGTGACAATTAAATTAATCATGATGGCAAACGATTATGTCAACAGGACGCAGGACACAGGACACTGGACACAGTGACACACACATGGAGTAGAGGAGCGAAGGCAGGGAAGGCAGGGGAGCAGGACTAAAAAGGATGTCGCACATTCCATGGGAGCAGCAAAGTATTCGTGTCTCTGCGCTGCTGCTTCAAAATCTAATTATAGCCGGGCGAGCATCAAACTTATAATTAACATTTTGACCGCAGCACAAAAATTGGAATGTTCGAAGAAACGAGAAAAGCGCCAAAAGCAGTTACTTATGTACATATGTATGTTGCATGTGCGAGACATTTTTAATTAGTTTTGCGGCTGACACATAAACTTTGGCATTAAATTTAAATTTAAACATGTACTTGTGCCAAACGCTTTTTTAAAAACAGAAAACTGAGTAAATATCTAAACAATAAACTGAATATGTAAGTGGATGAGGCAAACCTCTGCCATTTTTGTCAAAATTAACTCCGTGCAATTTATTGTTATAAAACATGACACTATTTCTCACCGTTCTGATGATTCTACTGTTTCTCTGGTTGTAAGTGCACAAAAATTGAAGTACAATTTTTCAAACTGCGCGCGCTTTGAAACAGGGCTGTCGTGTTCGATTAAAAACAGCCAGGTGGCAACGCCGCAGTTCGGCTTAGAAATATTAAAACATTTTATTTTAACGCAAACATTAAGAAAATATTGAAAATCCCAAATTTCGTGACTTAAACCACAAAGAAAACATTTAAAACTATTGCGATAAAACAACATAATCATTGAGACAAAATTAAATTATGTGGATTGCGTTATCGCTAGTAGTCCATCGCTAATCGCACGAGGTGAACAAATCGCAAAAATTTCAGAACGTTTATTAAATAAAACATACAAAAAGGTTTGAAAATGACGGAAGCAGAGGAAATCAACGGTAGAGAAGAAGTGGAGGATGATGAGCAGGATCAAAAGCAAAAGAAATCCGACGTGAAACGACATGACGACGGCGCCGCAGGTAAATACTCCACATGCCCCCTCCCTCCCATCCACCTTCCTTCCACTACAAAATTGCAAAAAAAAAAAAGTGGCTTCTATGCAATATCATGAATTAAAGTGTCCGTACATTTTCGTCGCTTAAGCTGGAAATAAGTTCATATTCCTTTTAAGTGCCAATAATAAATAATATACCAGAGTGTAGTGATAATACTGAACTTTCATTTTGATTTTAGACTTGGAACGTGTTACGGATTATGCCGAGGAAAAGGAGATATCTGCGGCCAACATTTCCAGCGTAAGAATCTTTATAAGCTAACTAATATACAAGCTATGTGGTAATAATATTTGTCCCATATTGTTTACAGGCTGTGGAACAGTTTGGCAACCAGCGCAACAAGGAGAACGAGCTGCGAGTAGCCAAAGAAAAGGAGCTCCAGAAGGTCCAAGTCAAGAAGGAGGACATTGAACTGATTGTACGTATGCGGAACTAGTAGGGATTGCGTTCATTTTAGATAGGCTCCAAATCCACCCGATTTCGAGAATAGTGTCCAGTGGATATCCTCCTTCTAAGCACCCCATGTAATGGAATCCCCTTTGCTGTTTCAGATGAACGAGCTGCTGGTTAGCAAGGCGCATGCCGAGAAAGTGCTCCGCGAGCAGAGCGGCGACGTGGTGGCCGCCTTAGAAGCCATCATCAGCAACTGAGCTAAGGTGCGAGGTGCTTGGGGAACCTGGACTAATCGCCGTCTGTTTCTTTTATGTAGCGTAACACTGCTTTATTTGTACATTTATAAACTCTAGCGAAGAAAACAAAACAAAACTTTTAAACCCACAAAAAGAAGTTCCAAAGGCATTTATTTTGAATTTATAATAACTTGCAATTTTATTCAGAGTATCGCCACTGCCCATGCGCTCGTGTCCTTAAGAAAAACCAGTTGACAATTTGACTATCAATATGTGATCATGCGTATCCGTGTATAATTTATATTTATAGTTATCCGATTTCTAAATGAAAAAACAAGAGTCCTTCGTCTCAGCCTCCCACTTATACTCGTAAATATGACTTTTTTGGCAGTTGCGTTTGCTTCGCTTTCACATATTGCCGATTGCTCTATAGAAATGATAATGCCGATCGAGCGATCGAGCTACCAAACGTTACTAGGGAAAACCTGATGCCTCATAGCAGCTCTATGCGTTTCATTCCGTTTCATTTTTTGGTGGGGGGGAGAGAGGGAAGGTATTTGAATAGACATATAAATTATGAAACAAAACAGACAATGAAATTCATTTATAACAACTAAAGCAAAAATATGTAGTGACTACAACCCAGTTAAGGTTTAAAATGGGGGATTTGGGGAGTAGGTTGTTGTCGTGTGATAGCATTAACTAAATTATGTGATTAAATACTTTTGCAGATTATCGCACGAAGGCGTGTTGATGTTCTGCGCCTTTCTATACAGGTCCCGATCGCCAAAGGTGCGCGCCTTGCCCAGCATTGCCTCGCCTGAATAACATTGATGTTAATATCAGTTTAGTATAGATTCCTTGCATAACTTACGATAATTCCGCTCTCGACTGCACGAGTGTTTCAGATGATTGACGAAGTCCTCCTCCACAGATTCCTCTAGTCGGGCTACTGATCCCTGATACTCTGAATAGAAGTTGTCCTTTACGTAGTATGGTACCTTTAGGGAGTTTGTCTCACGCTTCACAGAATATTTACTGCAAATTAAAGTAACCAAGTTAGTGCTTATTTATGGACGGACTCAAGCTTTTGCTTACTGAGAGGGTGTCAGGCTGTACATGGGGTCCGAGATGAAGAAGGACGACATCATGGAGAGTCCGATAAGCAGCAAGATGGGCAGCAAGTTGACCAAAGCCGAGGAGTTGTTTCCCTAGATAGACAGAAAGAGGGCAGTCGTATAATGTCCACAGAGTATCTAGCCTCTAGCACTTACTTCTCGATCCTCGCGAGCCTGATGACGGCGCCGCTGCTGTCGCATGTAGACATTCTGCTGTGGGAACCCGCCGTTGAAGAACATGTTGAACAGCTCCTCGGCACTGATGTCCGCCTGGAAACCACGCGAATATCCATACTCGTTGTTGTAGTACTGGCCATGTCCATGGTGCCCGCCACCATTGTTGCCGTGTCCATTGTGCGACTCATTGATGCCATACAGGTCGTAGTTCTTGCGCTTTTCGGCATCCGTAAGTACGCCAGCAGCATTGCCAAGAGCCTTGAAAGCCTCCACCGCTCCGGGAGCCTTGTTCTTGTCCGGATGCAATTGCAGAGCCAGCTTCTTGTAGGCCTTTTTGATCTCCGAGTCAGTGGCCGTCTTGCTAACGCCCAGTACTTCATAGAAGTCCTTACATCTAATGGACAGTAAATGCAATTAGTAGTAGTTTGGCCCAATTTGAAACGATACATATATAGAATGGTACCTACTTTTTGACCTTTCGCACAGCCTCCAATTGATCATTGGTGTAATCTGGGGCATTGGAGCGGGAATCCGAGTTCACACGTTTCCTAGGCCCGCTGTCCTTCTCATCGCTGGGAGCCGCTGTACGGGTTTTGCCATTGCTTCCGTTGCCCGGAGTGCTCTTTACCTGGGCAAGTAGCCCTACAAGATGGGAAAGAAACACGTCAGTAGGTTAAAGGTCAGTGGTCATATTATGCTATTGCAGGATGTTTGCTTTTTAGCTTTAAAGAGCCTTGATAGCGCAGGTTCCTAAGGTGCTGCAGAAACGCTCTTCTAAAGATAGGAATAGTAATGAATCTCTTGAATCTCTTCTATCACTAAAGCAGCATGTTTATAACTGATTTGATAAAGATCGGACCACTCTTTGTGGCTAACCCACGACAGGTGTGGAATACCAAACATATCTTTCTTGTTTCTATAGATAAGACCGAACGCGTAAGATTACCGCACTTTAGAAAGTAAAGGAAGCATGCTTGAGAAGTGAACAGGGATCAATTGATATGGGGAAATGCGGGTCAATGGAGCTAGTCCCTTTGTTATCAGTGTACTCACGTTTCGCGTTCTCCGTGGGAAAGAGTTTCTCCGCCTTGAGAAGGAACTTCTCGGCTTTTTCGAATTTGCCCTCGGCGAGCGCCTGGACCGCGAAATCGATGCACCGCTGGGCCTCGTCCTTGTTGCCGTCCATGTCGCCTTTTAGCTAGTTAACTACGTGGTGATCAAAGTAAATAGTGAGGCTCCGCTCTCTTTATTTGTGTGCGTGAGCGTGTGACGTCCACGGGCTACGCACAAACACACACGTACGCCTGCTGGGTTCTGGGCTCGTAAAGCCTTGAAAAATACGGCTCGTTTAGCCTGTCGCCGTGCACCTTTTTTACTGAAAATTTACTTTTCACTGCAAATTCAATTTAATTGATTTTATTCGGTCAAATTTTTCGTCAGCCGAGAAAAACATGGGAGTTGCCACCCGGTCTAGAAAAAACACCAACAGGGCTGCATTCACCTGCGGGTGGTGGCATTAAATAGCTAATTGTTTAAGCTAACTGAATGCTTTAATGCAGTTATTGCAATGTGCATGAATTGTGATATTTATTTTGAATTTTGAATTGCTTTAAACATATTTCCAGCAGTTTTGTGAAAATCATCAACATAACAACTAAAATGATCTCTACATACTTTACATAGCTAATAATAATATTGTTATTTAATTAGACCGTACTTAAAATAGTTAGTCAGTCAAAGAGCCACTAAAGCCAATGGAGTGCAAAAGCTTTTTAAAAAAGTTCAAAAGAAATACATTTTAGAAACCAGCTATAAAATAGTTGGCTGGTAAGCAGCCAAAACTCGCCAACTGGCCAGTCAGAGTTGCATTGCCGCAGCGTTGCCGGACCGCCGGCGACAAACATATGTATGCGTCCGTGTGGGTGGTAGCGTGTGAGTGTGTGCCGCAGAATGGGAAGCGAGTGATTCGCTGATTCGCCAAATTCGTCGTATTTACTTGTAAATTTGCAAAGTAATAGCCAAGGGTCGCCGCCGAACGAGTGCAATCGAATTAGCCGCGAAAGAGCCCGTTAATTAGGTGCATTGCGGCCGAAAACGTCATCGCCGCGAGTGCGACAGTGTGCGTGTCCCCAGTGCGTGCGCGCCCGTGTGTGTGTGTGTGCGTGTGTGTGGCGCAGTTCACACAACTTGGCCTGGAAAAAGTGAAAGAGTATTTTTTTCGGCCATATTGTGTTGTCATAGCTGGAAAAAGTGCATTTTCCGGCCATATGGAGATTGTGTTCATATGCTAAAAAGCATTTGATAATCCAAAGTTTACTTAGAATCCCCCCAATGCCGAGTAAATAGGGCGACTTATGTAAAGCGGAGAACAAGAAACTATTTACATTTACAAAGGTGCGTACGCGCGTGTGCATGTGTGAGTGTGTGAGGGAGAAGTGCATCCCAATTGAAATGTTTGTCCATATTTTCATTACAAATTGCACGTTTATTAGAGGGTTTACATGGTTATATTGCAAGACTAGGAACTACTTTTTGAGTGACAAACGGACGGGAACACCTGACTTGGGCATCAGCGGTATTCCATACACGCCAAACTCAATCTCACGCTTTTCCTTCCGGATCTCCAGATCGAAGTTTGACAAAATCTTGGCAATCGCTATCTTCACATTCACCTTTCCCATGCGGGCGCCTGCAAAATAGAGGGAAATTTCTTAGTTTACATGGGACATTCCTAAAGATCAGTTTTATCTAGTGGAGTTTACTATTGCAAGGAGGTATCTATAGTATTATAATATCGAGTTCACCCTATTTGATTAAAAGATTTCGTACCGATACACATTCTGGGTCCCTCGCCAAATGGCAAAAATGCCGCCTGGTTGAAGTCTTTAGCATCCTCCAGATAGCGTTCCGGTCTGTATTGCAGCGGATCGGGGAAGTACTCCTCATCCCGGTGTATTCCGATTAGGGAGATTATGATGGGCGTACCCTTCCTGATCACCAGCTTGCTATCGGGCACAGGATAATCCTTGGTGCAGATTCTGTTTAACAATGGCAGAGCGGGATATTTGCGGGCAGTCTCTGTAGGAAAATTGAAAGTATTGTACCATTTAATAACCAATTTGTAGAGCAGTAAACTGTGCGCAATCGATATGAAATATGGCATGCTTTTAAGATCTTTTATATCATTCGAACTTACCGAGCACACAGGCCTCCAGGTACTTCATGTCCGAGATGGCGTCGTATGTCAGTCCGCCGTGCTTTTCGATGGCACTGCGAACATCCTCCTTGGCCTTCTCCATCACTTCCGGATTTTGGGTTAGCTCGTATAGCGTGAATGATGTTGTGGAGGCTGTGGTCTCGTAGCCGGCAACGTAGAAGAGGAATAGCTGGCCAGCAATCAAATCCTTTGACATGGACTTTTCTCCGTTCTTCGAACTTTCCGCCGACCAAACATTATCGTCGGTGTTGACCTGTCCCTGATTGCGCAGCTGCAGCAGAAGTTGCAGCAGATCTTTGCGAACTATATTGTTCTGTTCTCTGAGATCGACGGTTCGGTTGGACAACTCACGCATCCTTTCTGTCGCCTCCTGTTTCCAGCCGATTTGGACAAAGAACTTCTCCAGGCTTAAAGGGTTGGATGATTTAGGTATTTGTGTCTAAGAATGAATTCAACCTTAAACTAACCCGGGATACAGGAAACTAGATGCTCCACGAATTATATCTTCGAAGTTGTTTCGGTTCACTTTTCTGCTTATAACCTGGAATTCGTTGTTGGGATCCGCGAAGCTATCAACGTCCAGTCCAAAAATAGTCGTGGCTATAATGTCGATGGCGTATCTAAAAAAGTAACAAATAGTGTTGTTTATTAGCTGCTTATCATATCTGCTTAAGTGCATTTGGCAGCGGTCATAAATTTAGAATGCATTATGTCAGTTCCTATTAAACTATTGCAAGTTCTTAGGAATGATGAGATGAGTTGATTTATAATCACCTCTCAATCTGAAACTGTGAATAGATTGCTCAAATAATAGCCGGTACTTTAGTATTTGTGAAAGTTAAATATGTTGATTCTTTGTAATGCAATTAACATTGCTAATCTAATCACTTACGTAGCCATTAGCTTCTTGAGTTCCAGCTCTTTGGCGCCCGTCGCCGGTAATTGCTTCTTAATGCAGTCCACCAACTTGTCACCCACCGAATCCGATGTCTCGAACATGGCCTTCAGTTTTCCGGACGTAAACGAGGGCGTCAGTTTGTTGCGTAGGGCCCTCCAACTGGCTCCTTCCATTTGGAACAGGCTCGCGGACATGGGATCGTTCTTCTCATCCACATACACACCACGATCGTGGAAACTGGCAAAATCCTTGACCAACACATCGTGGGCCAGTTGAGCATCTCTAATCAGCAGGGCCGGTCTCAAAGTGAGATACATTCCGATCACCGGTTCCTTCGTCGAATTGTACATGTCGTAGATGGCCATTCCGAAGGATCGCTTACCCTTTGTCACGGATTCCAGGGCACCGAACGGGATGCTCGCCCCCGTCGACGGAAATCCCTTGCGATCCCAGTAGCTAAATGTCCACTTGAGGTAGACATATAGCAGCGTGACTGCACCGATCAGTAAATATATTCCGATCATATTGAATCTTATCTGCTTACTATGTCCGCACTTCTAGCGTTCTAAAACGCAACTGACTTGTCGTAGTCGCCTGCCGATTTATAGTCGTTAGGTTAACAAACAATTTCGCCATATGGCTGTCGTGATTACCTTATCTTTCGGCTCGCACACAAACAAAACCACTCGAGGCTTCCCTTAGAGGTAGGTCGGTCAATCTGCCTGTTTGCCTATGGCTGGAGTATCCCTCGCACTGGGTTTAGTATAGCGCTTTCTCAGAGTGACTTTGTAGTTTACTGCGGGCGGCAAGAATTTGCCGACCAATCGTTATTATACTGGTAGGTAGCACTTTCTGTTGACCCACTCGGCAACCCTGACGGCACTGGTGATATGGCGAATCTTTCAGAGATAATGATTGAGAACTGGTATTTATATATTCCTGAGGGCGTATTGGTATTGAGAAGCTTTGTTTTGTAAAGAAACTTTACATGCATAGATCTACACCGACTGCATCTTGGGAATTTATAATGACACTTCACTAATAAACGCAGTTTTTGAGAAATTTAAATGCACCGATTCGACTTGTTTGTACCCTTGCATTATTCTGAGTCATCTCACTAAAGGGACATGTAAAGTATATATATTCTCGATCACCACCAACGGCCGAGAGGATAGTATCTGCTGCTCAGTTTTCTTAGTCCTCTTTTCAGTACAGGTAGTATATAAGTCGGGAAGAAATTCAATTGGTTTAAATTCTGGCAATGGTTATCTCACATATGCTGGAAATTATATAATATGCAGTATTTTATCTTTAAGATACTTTCAGATCTATATCATGTGATGGTTTCCCAGCAGATGAATTGCTGTTGTTGGCATTTTCCTTTGAGTTCTTTGTCTGATAGCAAATGCGATTGGGAAAATTATCGGAAAGAGAGATTATAATGGTACTTTAATATTTTAAATGATAAACCTCTCAAAATACATGCGTATTTAAAAACTTGGCCATAATAATTAATCACTGATATAATCACTTTCGATTACTTGAAAGATGCACCTATTTTGAATGAAGCAGATAAACTGGTTACCTTATCAAGCACTGAGGCAAATTGATATAGTTTTTGGGGTGTGCCAAATCGGATTGAGGGGGCTATCCCCATGTTCTGAAAAACCTGTGACTTGCACACATCCCTACATGCAGACCAACTCTCTCCGCCCCAAAAACTTTCCGCTTGCGGGTACTGCCTGTTTTGACCCGCTTTGTTGACTTTGACGTTTATGGTAGCGCTCTTCGATGTTCAGGTTGTTCACTTGAGAACTTTGTGCTGTCAAAGTAATTTGTTGTTGTTCTCCGAATCGTGGTTGCTGTTGCTGTTGATGTTGTTGTTTTTGTGCAGCGAGTGGCAACGACTTTGGTTAAGTATGTAAGCAGCCCCACACAATGGAAACAACAATTAAAACAACAATGATATTAAAACAACAACAACATGCGGCATACGAAGTCAAAAAAGACGTTGAACCGATTCGTGTGTTTCTGTTTTTATATATGGGGTTTTTGTTTCTGAAATTCTCCGGGTGTATGCAAATAATTCTAAAAATACATTACAGTCGCGGTTGCTTTAAGTCTAATTCGAAAGGAAACTCCAAAATGACAGGTCTTTCAGATTATTGCATTTTATTTTGGTACAAATTGATTGCTTTCCTTTTTGTGGTTAGCGAATCGAAGTGGAGTTATTTTAAGACCATTTGTTTCTATTGTCTTGCTCTCAATTGTTAGCAACCAATTAAAACCAGATTTAAACAAGTTCATTTTATTTGTTGCACGAAATTTATTAACATCATTAAATTAATTAGTATATAATTGTCAACATTAATGCATTTCTTGCCTTTTTCCAGACATCTTGACTCGCTTGGCTTCGGCGTGTAAATTACAGGAAGGAACAGCAGTAATAACTTAAACAAGGTGAGTTTCTTTGCCAGATCTCTGCAATTAAGTCGGGATTACTGGTGCGGTCAGTGGTTGGCAATGTTTTCAATTGAACAGTGCCATCGGCAATTATTAAGTCATTAATACTGGGGGATTAGCTCTCTCTCTGTCTCTCTCTCTCCCCTCTTATCTCTTAGGCTGCTGACTTGCTCCCCCTTAAACAGCCTTGATAAGGGCCTTGATAGTCGGCAGCCACCCCATGGAGCTTTTTGTGGAGTGTTGTTGACATGGCCTTTTACTAGCTAAATAGTAGGAGTATTTTTACCCGAAAATAAGTTTATGAAGAACCTAATGTGAAACTAAAATAACTCGGTTAATAGCTAAAATATATATTTTATCTATTTTCTAATTGGATTTACGTGTTACTGCAGTCCAATTGGAAATATTATTTCTTGCTGCTGAAATGTATGCAATCTTATAATAATTTGTAATTCAGAACAAGTGAAATCCCATTAGATATCCAAGTTTCAGATGCAATATATATTATAACTAATGATCTTATTTATAATAAATAACAAAACTAAAAACAAAATTAAATAAGAATGCGGCCTAGACACATTTTTCTTTGTAATGTGAAACGGAGTGCTTATGCATAGAAATTATACTATCTTTGTATCTTATCTATTTTCATCAAATTCCATTATGAGATGTAGCTATTTTTGGAGAACTTCACTTTTGTAGCTCGAACTGTGGTTCTACGCTCTCAAAAAATGCTGGACTCCAAAGCTCCGATTCGCGCTCTCCAAAGCTTTTCGGCAAAAGCAAAACAAACACACAATGTGCGAAGCAAAACAAAAAAATATATATTAAGAAAAAAGCTCTTCAGTCGTCAGCTGCTGCGCGTAGCGAGTAGTAGTTTGTGTGTGCTTTCCTCGGAAAAATAATTCACATCTGTGTTGCTAACCGATTTTCCCATTTAACACCCACAATTCGCAACGGTAAATGGTCAGGCGTAACCAAGAGGGTGTCGAGAATTTTAAAGTTGACGAAAAACGGCAGTTGCCTTAATATCGTGCAGTTTAAACGAGTGACCTTAATCTAAAAGCCGTAAACCTTAAAATGTATTAACATTTTTCGGAGTTCAAAAACACGCGCAATTAAACACACAAAGTGAATGACAAAAGAGCTTTGGCAAACTCAACAAGACAACAACGACAGGCCTTAACAACTTCCTCAATCTAACGCCCTTCGAAATGTTTTAGGCTACATACGTACATATTGTATATGTATATATACACAGCTATATGGAAATAAACCCAGCCTCAAGCTCGAAACTCGAGAATAAAGCGAGCAAAGAAGCTGAAAAGCAAGGCAACTTTTTCTATATATTTGAGTAGAGTCGGCTTTTTAACACCCGGCAAGGGCTATTGCTTTCTCGTTCTTGTTCTACCATACGCCCCCTCTCTTTCGCACCACCCCTGAGTAGCCCACTCTCTCTTTCTTTTGATTGTGACGCAAATCACATGTTTATAATGCCGAAATCGAATTTGATTAAATTTTTATTAACTGGTATATGTTTAAAAAACAAAGCTTTTCGAGCGGCAGCGTTGCCAGATGGGTAGGAAAAGTCGAAACAAAAAATATTACCGAAATAGCATTGACATTTTCAAAAGTGCCAGAAAGAGAGGGCTAGCTTGGGTGTACTACACATGTTTGAACGTGCAACGAGCTTTTCAGTTCGTACAGTTCAATTAAAAACATGTGCTGCCCCCTGTCCAATATTTTTGTTTATTGTTTATAAATGAGAGAACTTTGTGCGCCCTCTCTCCCTCCCTCTCGCTCTTTGCTGGCAGCCATCTCGCTTGCACTTGCGGTAAATAAGCAGCTGAGGTCAGCGAGCAAACGCCGGCGCAGCTTTTCGCTGTGTTTGCAAACACAAAGTGGTAGCTTTTTCACTTGCGCAGGTTGAGAGCTTTTTGGGTTTTTTTCTTTATTTTTTCTATATTGTTTTTTGTATGTATAAATGTGGAATCGAGTGATATAGGAAGAACCTTGTGTGCTCATGACTATGGAATGGAATTTAGTGTGTGGTTTTTGTTTTATTTAATTTAGTTTCTCCATCCATCATGCTTGCTCTCATCTACATATGTACAATGTAGTCTTCTTTCTCGCTGTAGTTTTTGGATAGCCTCTTCTTACAGCAGAAGAAGAATCTTCCGCCGAGGGCATCTTCTTCTAGCAGCGACTTGGGGCGTCAGTGGTGACCTCCAAAGCTGCTTTTGCACTGATTTATTTTGCCGGCCAGCTGCGGAAGCGTTGCTCCTCTTCGTCTCGTTGCTTCTCCTTTCGTAGTTTTGTGTTTTTTTTTTGTTTCGTATTTATTGATTTCATTACTATTTGACCGAGGCTGAGCGTTTTTTAATGCCGGCAAGCCATGTGCAAATGTCATGAAAGAGACAAACGCATTGCGGGTGAAAGAGGCAGGGCTATATACATACAAATGTCTTTGTTTAATTTAGCTTATCACACAAAATTCTGCTGATAAGTTGAATCAGTTTTTTTTTTTCGATGTTGTTTCAGTATCTTTTGTTGCTGGCTTTATTTTTATTTTGATTTGGCATTGAACATGGTACGCTGGTTTTTTCACCCTTCTCTTTCGGTGTGTCGGTGCGAGTGAGAGTGAGCGAGACGCGTTTATATTTGTGAGCTTTAGGGTCTTTTGATAATTTCGCGTGCAAATATCACGTATACGACGGGTTGCAGCGAACTTGGTCATTTTATGGACGTACACGTTCGCCTCGCAATTGAATGTGATAAAATTGATGTGCCATTTCTTGGTATTCTTTGTATTAAAGCGTATCTCAATTTTCATTGTTGGCAGAGGTGTTTTCTAAAAACATTGCATATTTCAAGGCGTGCTGTCGTTGTTATTGAAACTCCAAAGCCAAGCTGTCTTCAACTTTGTATTGATCATTTAAATTATTACTAATTTCCCCTTGAATTACCCAGATTAAAGGCAAGATGACGTTTATGTGCTAACAAATAATACAAGATCTTTGAAAAGTGCCAAAAACAAGAATTATCTTAAATTTAGTAAATTAATTTAATAAAATCATCGGCAAGTTGGAAAACTCAAAGCAAACGTTTTGATTTTCCATTTGAGTTCCGTGTGGGAAGTTGTAGCAGAAAAACCTTCAAAGTGGATACCCTGGCGTTGCCTCTTGGAGGGCTATCTCATGTTAGAATGGCTCTAGCCAGGTAAGAACTACCATCCGAGAAATTCATTTAAACCAGATCATAAGGGAATTCATAATTTATTATTATAAGGCTATAAGATAGCCGGAAATTGTGTTTCTATCCTCATCGCGAAAACAAAAAAACTGTCGCAGATAATTGAACTTGTTGTAATTTGTATATTTATTTGGGTTGCTTTAGATACATGGGTTTGTAAATGTAAACAAGCCCAGTTGGCTTAGTCGTAAATTGCCCGGGAAATGTAAAAACATTCATAGGATTCGATGATCTTTACGGACCAATTAGTGATGCCCACGCTAGTAACGAAAATTCAATGTCGTCGCAAATGGTGATTACCGTTAAGCTATGAAAAACACATCCACAATAACAAATAGCAAGGCGAGTGCGCGAAATCGAGGAAACAATCAAACGAAATGTGCAACATTTGATGCGCTCGTGTGTGTGCATTGCATTAAAATTCAGGGGCAATGCCGTGCCTAGATGTAATTACCGTTATAGTCAAGTGCAAACCATATGGCAGATAAATATCGCCTGACCCCTCGCTTTCAAAAAGTGTAATGAAATACGAGGAAAATAATGGAAATGCATTGAGAGTATGAAAACGTTCACAGAAAATAAAAAAAAATAATATTGTAAAGGGATCTAAGTTGATCCAATTCTCATTTCAAGCTATTCACTAAATAAAGTAAAAGAAAGTGTTAATATATTTATCTTCTGTGTTGAAGTAGGCTTAATGGCAATTTGTACCCTTTTCTTTATCAGAGAGAGAGAAAGAGAGAGAGAGATAAAGAGAAAAAGAGGTAGATATATTACCCGTTAAAGGGCTGTGGGTGGTGAAGTGAGTGAGAGGCTAAATTGGCCCTTGTGCGCTTTACTTTCACGGACTCGGATTTCCAAATGTTTATAGCATTGGATTTCCGATTTCCACTATTTATAGAGAGAAAGTGGCCAATGGATTTGAGTGATCTTTCGCTCTGTGAATGAGAGGGCGAGAGGGAAAAGTAAGCGTGAGAGCGAGTGAGCATACAAGCCTCGTGCTAATTCATTTTAATTCATTTGACCGAAGGTGAATTTGCTGCGGGTGGGAGCGAGAGCGGGAGAGGAAGAAGAAGCAGGGCGCACATGTGCACTATAGTAATCTCTCTTCCACTTTGTTTATGTTTTGTTTTTGTAACGGGTTATTTCAGTTGTTGTAGCTGAAACTATTTTTTTTTTTAATTGTCTATGAGGAAGTGTGTGCAAGCTCTTTGTAGTTGTTTTGTACTTAGTTTTTCTTGTTTTTTTTTCTATTTTGTGCGAAGGTGTTTCCATTTGTAATTACAATTACATGCCTCTGCCTTCGAGTGTGTGTGCTGGTATGTGTGCCCGTTTGTTTGATCTAATCATGGGTTACAAAAGCGTTTTGCTATTGCTATTGCTGTTTCAATTTGTGCGATAAGGTCGTTTTGCTCTATGATTTTGCGTAATTACATTTGATAATATTTCAATGTGAAAACCTTTGCGGGACCAGGCATATGAGGGCAATTGCAGTTGACTCTATGGTTGTAAATGTATCTATATTCATAATCAAGTGGAACTTCCTGGCATTTGCCCGTCAATATGAACAAATTATATCACATTATTATTATACATAATGCAACTTGGGATTTCTTTATATACTTTAATACAAAGAAGCGTTCTGATAATAATCAGCACATACTCTTTGAGTTTCAACAACAGCCTTGATGGTCTAAACAATTTCTTTATTTTAATTTCAAGTTACCCAACAATTGGCTTAGCTGAGGAATTTCACCGACCAAAATATGACATTTTCCAAACATTGCCCAATACCTTTTCTTGACACATTCAATATGCTGTTCGGCATTCAAGGTTCTTTGAGTTTGTCGCATTTGTGACACTGAGATTGACAGACAGTCTGTGTAAGTTGATGGCGAACCTGTTGAAGAGCTTTTAGGTCCCGTGGTTTTATCAAATTGACTGGGGATGGGGAAATCAATGTGGTCACTGAGAGTGAAGGTTTTACCCTAATAGGCCAATCCATAATTTTCATTCGAGCAGAGACCAGAGACCCTCAAGCTCTGTCGTTTTCGATTGATAAAGGGTAGAGAGCGTGGTGAAAAGAGCCCAAAACATTCGCGTTCTATATTTATATCGATGACATGATTTCATTTCAATGTTCATGCCACAAAACTCACGATTCCGCGCCCGATAACAATGACACAATTCAAGTGTGTCTGTGTGGGTGTTGTCGCCTCTGTGCGTTTGTGTGTGTGTGTGTGTGTGTCTAAGGTTGTTGTGGCTGTTGTTGTCAGCCACCCGCAACGAAGCTACAATCATTGACCCTCATGCCTTCACAACTGGCTAACACTCACATGGACTCGAAACGGAGAGGTGTGTGCTTTTGTGGGTGGAAGGGAAACTAACTAACTTATTGATTCAAAATTTGTTGGCCATATACACATGTATCTACATACATACTTTGTAGGCCTATCAACTGGCAGCCTAATTGGTTAAGCGTACCAAGGGTATTATGATGTGATATGGGTCGAGGCGAAATTAATGGATTCTCATGCAGAAACAGATACAGATACGGATACATTTACAGCTATCAACCCAATTCTTTCAAGAACCTCATCAGAGCTATCGCAACGTTACATTATCAGTGACGTCTTTGACAGCTCGATGGCAAATCGTGGTATTTCAATTAGAGTTGCCTTTAATCAGAAATCGAAAACGAAATACACCATTTTATAGCTTGATGTTATTCGACGTTTTTGTAGAACCAAATATAAATGACCCTGATATTTATTGGTATTTGAAGGCTGACAAAATAAGGTATAGCGATGCAAACGTTTCAAAGTTGAATGGACTATTGGAAACATATGGATGATATTTGTTCTGATATTTTGTTAGTTTTCAATCTCGAAGGCAAAGCAAGGATCTTATAGATAGAAGGACACAGGTATTTGAAAAAGATACATGAAATAATATTAAAGTAAAGATCTTAATTTATTTATTTTATAATTTACAAAACTATCTGATAGATTATTAGCAAATATTTAATAGGTCAATTATTAGTCGCCTTCATGTGGCCGTTAATTTGGATTTGCTTAAGCGCCCCAATCGCAACCAATCTCAATTACAGCACTTCATTCTCGCCCGCAATTCGCAATCCGCAATCGCATTCAAACATTCGAATGCGAAACAACAAACAGAAATGTTTACAACAAAACGCGACGAAACAATGCACACAGTCGAAAGGAGGTGGAGGCTAAAAGCAAAACGCAAAACAACGCAGCGGAGCAGAGCGTCGGCAGAGCTGCAGCCGAGCCGCGGCAGCGCTGCCCAGCGACAAAAATGCAGCTGGCTGAACTGAAAAGCGTTGGCGGCGTGCTCGATACCAAAGCGTCGCTGTCGCTGTCGACGTCGCTGCCCGGCCTCTGCTCCGATTTAGCCTCGTTACAAGCGGTCGGTCGGTTGCTTTGGAGGTGTCAGCTGAGGTGCCAATCTTTCGGTTACAAAATGATGTCTGAATCAGGCCTCTAAAATGTAATTAAAAAATGAATAATGTAGAGGTGTTTCTAACGATGGTATAAGAATATTACAAATTTGTGTCTGTAAAAAGTTAGGTAGAAAAAGTAGTGGTTACTTTTTAAGATATATTGAATGGGCTAAAATCGGGTTTTTTATACCCAGATTTATTGGGTATTTTAAAAAGGTTCATCGATAATCCTATGATCCTGTTAGCTCAAATATCTTTATAAAAAGATATTGAAGGACTATAAATCGCAAGAGGAATCCCCATTTTCTGCAGTGCACCTTGGCCGCGCCCTCGCAGCGCTGGCTGCGCAGTCGCCCTCGCAGGTGGCCACAGAAATCGAAATCTTAGCCCCGAATTCGTCACCAACTTTGGACACCACTTACATGCCGCCAACGCGGACTGCGACGACGACGGCGCTGCCGGCAGCGTGTACTACTTTTATTTTCATTGAAAACGTTTGCTGTAATGTTTGTGGTATGCTACGCTGGCAGCGCCGTCAACGTCGCCGCTGCGCACATGGTCACTGAGCTTTGCCTCTCTCGCTCTCTCCCTCGCTCTCTGCTGTTGGTTCTCTCTCGCTCTCTCTGCCTCTGTGCTGCCACAGTTTCTGCCGACGTCGCTGCCTGGCGTTGCCTCGCTCATTTGTTTTGGGTCGTATTGACCTTCTTAAAAAGTAGGTAACCTCATTTCTCATTTATCGTGTACAACTTACATGCTGCTGCTCAGCCGACGCCTCTGTCGCTCTGCTCCCACCTCTGCCGACGTCGCTGTCGAGGGTGGGGGGCTTGTCTTCGCAGCGGCCAAAATATATGAACAACAACAAAATAAAAACTCGAGCGCCAAAGAAACATCGCACGCATTTCGCCACAAAATGCAACGCCTTCAATTGCTTGGCCAAGATTCTTTTATTGCTTGTAATCTTCTCGTACTTGAGAAAAAACTCATTATTTTAAAGGCCAACATTTGCCTCTTCTCAAAACAGCTATTGTTACTGCCTAAAAAATTGGGAACAAAATTATTTGAAATAAATAAAAGAAATGGGAAATATTTCAGACATTAAATAATTACTTGATTATTTGTATCCCAATTATTTTATATTTGTATAGCACTAATCTTGATAGGTATATATTTATGTAGGACAGTAACTAAACTCAGACTTTATTAGACTTTATTAAACAGAAAGTAACCAAAGAATTTTAGTTTGGATGTTGGAATATAACAAATTAGTTGTTTTTACACAGAATGTAGCCAATTATTTTAAATTAAGTTCTAATTAGGTCTTGGCTGTAAAAATTTCTATAGTCCTTGAGAGTTAGGGCAGCTCAGAAAAGATAAACCCATTCACATTGGAAGGGCATTGTGCTACTGCAAATGCCCCATTAGCTTTGTCTCCACTTCCCCAATCTATTTGCCCATTTCAAAGCTACAAAAGAGAATCGGCGAGTGATCGCTTCCTAGTAGTGCCCCAATGCGCTGACGTCACACTGAGGCGACACTGACAGAAATAATTGCTGCGAAGCTTGTGCGCCCGGCAAGGTTTTCGTTTCGGCGCTAGATTATGTTTCAGACTTTTCCGAAGGTGAGGCATAATTTGAAAAGTGTGTAATTTGTTTTCCTACGCTGATTGCACTTGGAATTTATGCTGCGGCGGCGGCTCCCTTGGTTTACTTAAGTCTATAAATTTGAGTGTGCGTGCATAAACATTGAACAGTTTTTGTACTATTTTTTTTTCTTTTTTCGTATTTTGTGTTTTGCTCGCTGAACTATAGCAAACCCAAACTGAACTAAACTCAACTGAGCAGAGCAGAGCGGAGCAGAGCTGAGCGGCAGCGAGTTGTCGTCGCAGTCTCGTTTACTATTGACACCATTAATGTTGCCCCAATGTAGGTCAATTGCGCGCTAATTGCCCCGCCACTCGCCTTCTGCCGGGGGTCGTTTCGTCTCCTCTCAATGCTGAATACTGCCACTGCCACTGCAACTGCCTCTGTTCGCTGCCTCAGCCGCCGTTGATTGAAGCTTGGTGGCTTGACCTTTCAGGCCTCGGGAGCAGTGCGAAGAAGTTGGCCAAAATGTGTCACTTTGGCCATGTTTTAAATGTCGAATAATAGGTCCTGTTAGAACTGATCTTGAGATGTAGACTTCTCTTCTGTATATCTGGATTCTCAAGGTTTATGCGTAACGGAAAATAGTTCGTCAAGAACCAATCAAGTTAGTATTGTACTTTAAATAATTTATTATAACTGATATTCAATTTGTATATTAACGCAGCAGTTGAAACCAAAGGACCTCAATTGTGGCTTAAATGTTTTGCTTACCTAACTATGAAATAAACCAAATAACTCTTAATGATATTCCTGGAAGGCGTAAAAATAACATATCCTATTACTTCAAATTGCTAGTTTCACTTGCGTATTTGTAATCTGCCATACGCAACAGTGTTCCGCAGAAATTGCTCATATTACGCATACGCCGTGTGAGACAGCTTGGTAACCACAAACTAACTCTCAACGCACTGGAATCGCTGCTGCTGTGCTGTTGTGCTGTTGTCTTTTTGTTTTTGGGTTCTCTTTTTTTTGGGGCAACCAGCCCCAAACTCTGACCTAGTTTCCGCCTTTTTGGGCACCGAAAAAACTTTTGTTGTACATTTATTTCTCTGGCTTTGTATTTTTGCATATTTTATGATTTAATCAAAGGAAATTATACACGCATGCAGAGCATCCCAGGGTGTGTGCCCTGGGGAACGAATCAGAGTAGTGAAGTTAAGTTCCCCCAAACGCACACACTCACCCACAGGCTGGGGCAATAAAACCGAAACTTGACCTAATTCTGAAAACTGAATTCTCTGCCTTTGTGTCTCCACTTTTGGGTCTGCTATAAGTGGTTGTTTTCGGTGTACACAACATTCATCTTGCGGAGCTGCGAGTATTTTAATTATGGCATTTCCAATAAACAATTGTAGGTGGTTGGCTGGAACGGAAAAATATACAAAAATCGATCTATGAGCTGATTGAACACTTGGGAAATCGAATTGCTCTGCTTATGGAAATCATTCGATAAGCAATGAAAACAAAGCAATTGGGTAATGGTACAAAATGTGTGGAGTGTTGAGTACGAGACGTAATATTATTAAACGAAATGTTACGATACGCTTGTACTGCAATTTTGAAACAAAGCAGATTTATGAGATTTATGTTCATTTGGGTATTGAATCAAGTTTCAAAATTCGTGTTCATTCGTCTTAAGTGCAATAAGGAAAAATGTGCTGATCAAAAGAAATCTAAATTACATATTTCTGTAAAGATTTAATGGATTTTAATGATATGTGTGATCCAATGCCACATGGTCTAATTGCAGTTCTAAATAAAAGCTGTTTATTTAATAGATTATGAATCGAATAAATGGTTGTTTTCAATCGTGCACAACTCAAGGAAGTTTCGCTCATAAACACTTAAATGTGGCTACACGAATCCAGAAATTCTGTTTTAGAAATAGTAAAACGATTGATAATAATTCTTGTTGATTTTTTCGTATTTTTCTTAGACTATATCAATCTTTAGATGTTGAAACGCCCAAATGATGTTGTTTCTTCTTCGTTCCGCCTTTTCACCTCCCACTTTTGTCTTGTTTGGCTTCTTTATAATTTCCATTCGCAAACTACAATTATTTGATTCACTTGAATCGCACCAGATGGTTTATATATACATATATAGAGGGGCTTCTCCTCCTTTGATTAATACAATCGTTCCTCTGGCGGGAGTCCCTTGCCCCCCACCAAGTGGAGCCCTGCCCACAGTTGCGCTTCTATTTCATTACTACTATTATTACGCTCGTTTTTGTTGTTGTCGACTGCCTGTTGCTAGCCACTGTCTTTCTTTCCCTCTCGCTCTCTCTCTCTCTCTTTCTGGCCACCCTGTCTCGCTCAGTGTAATTTACGCGGTCCAATACTTTTTGCGCTCAGCTTATGAAGGGCATGTGTCCTATAAAGTTCAAAGTTAACAAAGTATTTTGACATATTCATGATTGTTGGAAGTATTTGAGTTTTTGAATAAACTAAATTTGAAGGTTAGCTTTTTATTTATATCAATTAGTACACTATGTGTATAAAATAGAAAGAATATCCATTATATTATTTAAATAGAAAAATATATTAATGTTTTTAAAATCTCTAGATAAATAAACACGATAAATAAAGAATTTTATTTTCATATTCGATGTATAGGATGCTTTTAAAGAGCGCCTTTAATGACTGATTTCGAAAGGGTATAGGTACTTCGGCTCGGGAAAGCACCGCCGCTGTCATCTGTTTCATTTTTTAATTCGCTTATTCCCTTGGTCTGTCTCGGGTTGGCCGTAGGTATTTCATTTCATTGGCCACCGGGCGATGGGAACAGTGAAACCCAGGCCAACTGAACTGAACTCAACTGAGACTGAGACTGAGAGTCGAGCAACGTTCTAACCTTGTAATGCCCGACGCAGTGGTAGTAATTTTGATGGTTGTTGTTGTTGTTGGTACCTTTAACCTTTGCTTGGTTAATGCGAGCGGCACCAACAACAGCAACAACAAGAACAACAACAACAACCTTCTCTGACGTCGTTTTGTCGTATCCTTGAAAGTGTCTATCTGAGGTCATCAACTACAATTTTCGTCGAGCTGGTTGTTGTTACTGTTGGTTGGGGCTCGTTTATCATTGGGCTTTTCATGGTCGACGCTCTGAACGCAAAGGGGGAAATATACAGAAAATATATATACATTCCAGCAACAGCAACAGTAAAAATATTATGAAAAGGAGATGCAGGATATGTCCAGGATCTGAAAACTATAGGGTTGAGCCACGTTGGACGGCTGTCATATGGAATATGTGAGCGCGCCACGTGCATTTAATACTAATTATATGCGAACGGCCACAAACCGATATGGCCCCTCCCCCGCAACCCTATCATCCATTATCTATAATTGCCTTTGTTCAAATATCGATTTTGATAGCAAAGCGTTTTTCCCTGTACATTGTTGGTGGATTTCCTGTGTTCCATAATCGATGTGGCTTAGTAAATCCAAAAATGAGGGGGGAGTAGGCAATATGTAGATCACAAAAACGGAGGAGAGGCCCTATTAAATAAAAACACAGCACAACTAGTATATTTTGTTCAATATGGCATAAAGTTTTGTGAATATTACTTAAGAGTTTCGAATTAGGGAAGTTGGACTGCAAATAGACCGCAGACACACGCACATTAGAGTCCACACAGTGGACTAAGCTAAAGTAAACAAAAAAAATAGCGTTTCAGGTCAGGGTTTTCAAAAGTACACACACGCACACCCGCCCCAGTGATAATTATCTGACAATGAGATTGCGGACCGTCGAGCCAAGCCAAGCCAACCTCAAAATGTGAGCTAAAAGGCCGAAAAAAGAGAGCACCGTACATATTTACCTAAGTATACATATGTGCTGGCGGCGGAGGGTGGAGGGGTTTAGGTAAACTGCATTAATGAATCTGGGTTATAATTGAAATCAATGGACAACGCACAGAGCTCACCAGACATAGCCACGCTGTGGATTTCAACATAAACAATGCATAAATCCGAAAGATACTTACGAACAGTCGACCCACGAGAGCCCTACAAGAGTCAGCGGTAACAACATAAGCAGCCCGAGCACGGTACAAGCGATTTATGAGTGCCTTGGTGAAAACTGACGTCGTCTGAGGGAAAAGTGGTTAAGGGGCTAACAAAAATTGTCCACAGTGGGTGCCAGAGAAAAACAGCTTTTAAAATTGGAGTACGACTTGCCAAGAGATTAAAGGAATATATTAACAAGGAAAATAAAAACATTTTATAATAATTCTGTATATAAAGGCATTTTGTTGAATACATTGCCATTTTTGTTTGATCACAAAACATACTCAATTAAAATGCAATAAATAACCAAAATGCTAACGTTTGGTCCCACTGTGCATCCATTTAAGTGTTCCATTCCAATTCGTTTCGTTCCGGCACGCTTAAAAGCTTAACAAATTGAATTCGAGTAGCAGGCGGCATTCAAAGCAACAAAGGGAAACAAAGAAGCAAACCAGCTGTAGAAAATGAAGAAGCTGAAGAAACGCCAGAAGAGGAGTCTTCATCGACAGAAGATAGCAGACAGCAGAGCCGACAGCGCAGAGAAAAGCCTTCAAACGGCGATGTGCGTGACAAAAATGATGACAGACCCCCAGACACGGGAGCCCCTTCTTTCTTTCCCATGTTTTTTTTTTTTTTCCAATTTTGGGTGCATTAAGCGAGTGTCATACCGTTTTCATTCGCACGTTTCAACTTCCTCGACATTTGCATAAGTTGCTCGTTCCGTTGCCGCTGCGTTTCATCCGGTGGCCGTGAAACGAAGCGGAATGAAACGCCGCGGAGACATGGTCTTTAGCTCTTTTAATCATTTTCATGCTACTACCTCCGTATATCGGCGTTGTTTATTTATTGCTCTTGTTGTGTTGCCGGGGCCTCAATCTCAATGTCTACCGCTTGTAATTTGTATCTTTAAGATACGCGATCCCGACTGCTTGTCTCCATTTGGTTGTTGTTGTTGTTGTTGTTTCTGCTGGTGCTCTGTCGCCTGTCTTTTTTGTGGTTGCATCTCTCTGCACATCTTCACATTAAAAATTTATGATGTAGCCAAAGAGTTAAGTCGCTCAAAAGGCGTGCCTTCTGTTTCTGTCCGTTTGTCCGTATGACAGAGATGCCGATATGGCCATTTTCTAGCTGTTAATAGACTTGAAAAACTTGTACCATCTAACTAAGTACTTACGGATTCTGAGTTCTTGGTTTGCAGAACTTAGATTTAGTTAACTATTTTAAACATTTTTTGCTGTATTTTTTTGTTTGTCTGTAAGATAGTTATATTATTTACTTCATTTCTTCAGCTACCTTTTCGATTTTCCAGCTGCCAACACTGGCGTTCGTCCGCTTGTCTTGCTGCCCGATCTTCGTTGATCGTCCCTCGATTCTTTGCGTTGGCTTGTCTGTGTTTCCGCTTCGTGTCCAAAAGTATCTCAAGAGCAGAGCTGCGGTTTAGAGTGTGTATCTTGTAGCTACTTAATGTCGTCTCAACTTATATGGCCGCTTCCAGCTCTCCTCCAGCTCGCTTTTGAATATGTATAATCTGTGCCCGGGCCTGGCCCGGCACATCAACTGCTCTTTATTGTTGCTAATCGCTTCCATTATATCTTGGGCTCGCTTCGCTACTATTTATCTATCCACTTTGATCTGTTGTTCATAATTTTCTATCGTCCCTTCTGCCATCTCCGCTCGTTTGCATGACACGGCGCAAAGTTCTCACTAATTACTAAAGGTTTTTCCTGCCCCCTTGCGATCGCTTTTTTTAATTTGTATAATAAATCAGTTCTCAGTTTTCAGTTTTCAGTTTCCACTTGCGAGCTGCTTTGGGCAGTTCTGAAGGGAAGCTCTTGTCTTTTAGCGGAAAAGCGTGAAAATTATGCCATCTAATCTCTGGCGCTTTCACCTCGTAGAGCGAGATGGAGAGTTCTTGTTAACCGCGCCTATCGCTTCACCTGCATCGCTTGTCGAGAATTTAACACTTTGCCGGCCTGTGAAATTTGATAGTTGTTAGAAAGTATTTACTTAGCTTGTAAGCGGCAGATGAAGCTGATTATGCGAGCTCAGGTGAAAATCTGAAAAACTAAATGAGTTACTGGAAAAAAGTAGTTAACGCTGGGAAATTGTAATATTTTGGATAAATTAAAAATTTTACTTCTTGTATTTTATCATGTAAGCCTCGATTTTAAATAGTACATACCTCATTATCAAACCGTAAAGCGAAAACCATTTATTACAAGCCATGATGTTAAATTCAGCATAAGCTGCCACATTAAAATTGGCTGCTTATTAAATTCGAAATCGCAATACATTTTGTACACAAACGTGCCATTTAATTTGCCAACTTTTCCTCATTCATTCACTCAGCTTACAATGAAGCTATTAAATCGAGCCTTTCTCCCAACGATTTTCGGCCAAAACGCCCACCCGTGAATAGGCAGAGAAAAAAACCCATTGGAAAATGCAATTTGAAAAACAGCACTAATCTGCACAGAGAAAATAAAACCGTATTGCAAGTAAAAGTGAAGTGAACTTTTCCTGAGCCAAACTGAAATGAAATACAACAAAAAGCGGCATCCACGGCCAATGGAACTCACTTCCTGTTTATCTATAAGATACTTTTACAAATGAGCGGCAAGCAAATGCAGCTGCCAGATAGCCATGTACATATAATTAACTTCACAGCTTCACAGTGCATTTACACATATGTATGCATTCGTATATACATACATATGTGTTTGAAAGCAAGCCGATGTGAAATTAAAATTGGTCCTTTTCACTAAAAATGAAAACGTCCAGCGGCGCAAAGAGCACTCTTCCAATTCACAGAGAGCCTAAAAAAGAAAGAGTGGGAGCCGCGTCTTCGAGTATCTTTCACTCAAATGAAAGTAAAGGAAAGTATCTGCGACGGGGGGAGTCGATGTTGATGGCCTGGTGTGGCAGCCGGCGAAATGAAATCAAATGAAGTAGTGAAATAAACTGAAATGAAATTTGCTTTCAAACACCACACACATGGGAAAGGCAAAATAGCGGAGTCAAAACAAAATAAAACATAAACCATTGGTGGGTGATTCACTTTTTTTTAGGATTAACTGCGTGTCACGCAGTTAAAGCGACATTTTCAGTGGTGCTAAAAGTGCGCATACGACATGTGAGCCAATAAAGTTAAAATTCTATGGATATTGCTGACTATTTAGCATTTTATTATTATTTAAATAAATCGATAAAGATATTTTAGTTGGATAGGACAAGCATATGTAAGTTGTGAATGTGTTTTTCCGTGTAGCGACTCAATCTTTCTCCCTCTGACTTTGGTTAAATGAAAGCTTGACGCTGGTGCGACGACAGCTGCCGCAACAGCAACAGCAACAGCAGCAGCAGAAAACAGCAGCAGCTATAAAAACAACAAAAACCAACGGCAGCCGTTTTCAAGGTGGCAACTGTCATTCACTTGGCGGCCAGCAACTGGCGAAGCCTCAACTCAAAACTGAAAACAGAAAACCCAAAACCCAATCCCATGCCGAAACTCCAACTTCTGCTTCAGCTTCAGCTTCGGATACCGATACCGATTCCGATTCGGATTCAGCTGCGTCCTCAGCTCTCGGGCTCTTTGGCATTGACTTGACACCTTGCCGGGTAAATTTATGAAGTGAGAGCGCCCCAGAGTCCCCAAGTCCAAGTCACAGTCGAATTCAGAGACTGAAACGAAGTTGAAGCCGCTGCAGTGCATTACTTTCTCTTCCTGTTTGCCGCTAAATGAATGGAAATCATAAAGTCCGACGGCAACGAAATCAGCTTCAAAACTATTGAGCCCGCTAATGTGGGTGCTACTAGGAAGCACTTGGAGAAATATCATTGGAAAACTGAAAGGAAACTATATGCACATAAATGCATTAAACCTGCTTAAAGGGATAAACTAATAATCATAGAACTTAAAAGTATTTTACTAACCTTTGTATGTAGGGCTCTAGGGTTTGGGTTTCTGAATTTTTGCTGGCGTCTTTGGCATTTATTTCTCCCAGTACATTGCCAGCCATAAAAACTGCAATCTGGAGTGGAGTGGAGTTGAGTGTGCAGTAGACTAACAAAGTGACGGACAAAGACAATAACAAATGACAGTTGTTTCTGCTGTTGCCGCTGTCTTGTCAACCAGTTCTCATCTCAATTGCCTCAGACTCAGACTCAGACTCGGATTCAGATTGGGGGAGTCTTGTCTTTATCTTGTATGGCTGTTGCAGTGTGCTGCTGATTTCATTTGTTTAAAATTCCATTTGAAAAGTTCAAACTGACTGCAGCAAACTGACACCCACTCGCCAATGAATGGATTAACGATTGAAGGCGTCTGGTCTGGCCAGACTTTTTCTTGTCGAAAAAACAAAGGGACAAAGACCAGACAAATGGATGTGGCACATTTTCCGACACAGTCTTTTATCAACACAATGGGAAAAGGTTGGGCAATATGAAGAAAAAAGGAAATATTAAACACATTGATACATATTTATGTTATGATCACTTAATAGTTATAGAATTTATTTCCTCTACTGCATTCCAAAGTTTGGTTCACTGAACTTATTCTGACTCACGCAATATATTGCGTTCGTTTTTCCAGGCTTCTTTGCATTCAACATTTTTTTGTGCTGCGCTTTTGCCTAAAAAAATTTGCATTTTCTACAATTATTTGTCGTTGTTAGTTTATTGCACAATTGGACAACAAGTCGAATGAGTTTAACGATAAAGTGTTGGTTGTTTTGGGCCTATGTGTGTTTGTAACACTGACAGCCGAACAGTGGCTTCAAAACTATAAAAAATTTATAAATTCGTAAAATAAGTTCACCGATGTTAGAGCTTTACACAAAAGAAAGGCTATATTTCAATTATTTGGTCTAGATGGAGTTGCTTTAAATGGTTAGGGCATTGGAATGCTTCGTTTCTTCATCTAAACAAGTAAAGATAATATAATATCCTCACGTGTTTAGCAAACAACTCATATCTCTTTCTTTTTATTGCTGCTATATCTTTCCTGGCCTTTCAAAAATGCTCAAACCTTACCTATTAAAGCCCATCGATAAATTTGTGATTGCCACTGTGCAATATTTTCGTTTCGTTTTCGACTCCAGTTGGAGTCTTTCCCCTGCAGCTTGGCATTCTTGATAAGTTAAGCTTTATGGTTGCGCTAGTTCATTAAATTTATTTAACAGACACACAGCAACAATGTCTGCGCAGGCACACCCCCTCACAACCACCCCCCCGCCCAATTTACCGCACCCAAAGTCTCAACTTTAGTTGCAAAACTTGCGGAGCGAATGCCTGAATACACTGCTCAAATTTCGCTCCTCTTACATGCATTTAGAGTAATAGATATAAAACAAAAAGCAGTTAGCTCATAGAGTGGCTTACATAATATAATATTTTAACTTGCTGAAATGTATGTTTTGCCTATATAGATACATACATATTTGTTACTGTGTACTGGTGTGATTGAGAAGGGAAGTGGAACCAGCAGAACCACCGCCAAACACAAATCCTGTTCGCCAGCTCCCTCTATTTGTGCTGCCCTCTCTTTCTGCCGCTGTTGTGCCGTCTCTTTCCTCTGGCAGACACATCTCTTGCAGCAGTAGTCTGCAGTCTCTGTGGCATGTAGTGTGGCAAAGTAGTAAATTTAATGTCAGTTGCATTTAAATTGAAACTCGAGCTCCAGCAACCGGGAATCTCCTTCTGTCGGGGACCCCCTTTTGAACCATTATTTGCTTGACTCTTTATCCAACCACCTCTACTCTCCCCTCCTCTCTGACCGCCATTCTTTTACCCCTTTTCCAACCAAATGCTTCGTTTTGCAGGGTCTGTCGACAGTTTGAGTTAATTTCGGAACGTTACGCCCTTTCCACACATTTATTAGCATGTACAGTGGGGATCATAGAGATGCTCCAATTTTCGATTGACAATTGATCCAGTTACTAAACTATTATTTACGATTTAAAGTTCTTGCTACACTCGATGGTGTTTTGAATACTCCCCATCTAAAATGCACAAACTATCTATAAACTATAAACTATTTAAAATGTAAATTCCGGCAAGCCCATTTCCGCGACAATCAATTATTTAAAGATGCATCCACAACATTCCGTTACATATTGAATTAGTTAAACCTCATCACTAGTTCCGCTTTGCCTCAATTTGAACTTTCAACTTTCCTAAAGTTACACAACATGTGCCGTCTGTGTGGACATATCTTTGTATCTGAGTATCTTCGCTGTTGGCAGACATCCCAAACCGATGGAAATGAGGGCCTGGTGGCTCCAAAAGGAGGGAGTTCCAGAGGGGACTTTTGCAAACTCAGGGTTGCCCCCTCACCGAAGTGGAAGCCCCATCCCAATCCCTTTTCATGGTTTTTCTCCGTCTGTCCTCTCGCAAAAATTTAATGTTGAGCAACGAGTAAAAGTTGGACCCTTGACTCCGTTTTCATTTTTGTGTTTTTTTTTTTTCTTTTTTTGTATTTATTTTTTCTGCCGTATGACTTTAATGCGCTCCACTGAAAGATACAAATTGTTATGCAAAATGGTGAAAAGTTTCATTCGGCATCAGCAGCGCAAGCAACTGACTACTTGTAAGTGTTTTTTTTTGTTCAGCCATTCCCGTTGGTTTTATGCAAAAAGAAAAGAAAAAAACTGAGCGCTTTTTGATTTATTTTCTTTTTATGTTGATCTGCTTTTTGCAGCCGTCGCCGATGTCTGCGCTTTTATTTAATTTCGCTTCCTTCGCAGTTGCCATTGTGTGCGAGCAACTTCAATTGACTTCACGGTGGTTATGGTGGTGCATGTCATCCGGGGATCTTCTCTCTTTTATGTACTCAAAATGGAAAAAAAAAATAAAACAAAATCGACTACAACAACAAAAGCAAAACAATACAATGCACAATGCTGCGATCTTTATCAAGCAAAGGCTGCAAAACTGTTGACTCTCATTGTACAATATGTTATTTATGTTGTTTAATATTCCCTTACATGTCGCGATTTTCCCCTCCGCATATGAACCTTTATTAATCGGTTGTAAACCTTTAACTCTTGTCGTTCCAGGTATGTTTATCATCCGATGACATTTATGTTGACAATTGACTTTGTCGCGTCGGTGTGAGTAAATGGGGTTAAGCAGATGATTTGATCTATGGCTGATGGGCTTTTGTTTTATACAAAAAAGGGTAAAAGTTTGGCAAGCATGGGAAAGAAATACAGATTATAAGATATATGCCTACGTTGATAGAAAGTCGTGTGTACCTACTTGCCTTCATGTGTGGCTAAGGAAAGATACAAATCGGTTAACTCAAAGTTAATTTTCCCTCATGCGAATTTAAACCAACACTTAGGCTCAGTTATGCAAATTTCGACAAGTTAAAATCCCCCGCAAAAACAAATTTCTTGTCCCTTTCTTTTCGTCCGGCAATTTCGAACTTATTCAAATTTAATGGCCATCAGAGGCAATCTTTTTTCTTTATTGTACTTTGGCTCGCAGCTAAACAAAAAAAGAGAGAAAAAAGCCGCCTCTACTGGGCCTCGGGGCCATTGGAACACTAACGCCCTAAACCTTGAGAAAAAACCGACTCGATGGCACGTTTAATGCCCCGGACAAGTCAGACACCTATATATGCGACTTCTAACGTCTATAATTACTAAGCAAATACACGCACTGCCGACACACAAAGAAACGCAGATACAGATACAGATACTCTGAGATACTCGGATACAGATACAAATACTACGGATACAGTCACGAAACGATGGCGCTCGGTCAATAGCCAGAAAGCCTGTTAATTATGCCGTCTAACCAACGAAATTATGACAAATTTATATGCCTAAGAATACGTTTTGGAGTAACTGGGAATCGGACAAAGAAGACGGAGTGAAAACGAAGTCAAATAAGTTCAAATAGCCCGCCCATTTAAATAAACAAGCGAAATAAAGTGAAGGAACGAACTCGGTAATACGAAGAGGAGCCACAGCCCCGAAACACATTCTATCGCAAACATTGCCCCACCAACTCGCAAAAGGAAAAAATAATAAAATGAAATAAAATCGTGAGCCATTTGAAACTTATGATGGGTTCATGGTCAAAACAACCTGAGTTCGTTAAAACAATCAAAAAAAAAAAAGGGAGGAAAAAACTGCGAAAAGAAGCACATAACCGAAGGGGCAGCGATATATGGTATAGGCGCAGAACGCGAAAAATAGACATTTGTGTACTCGCAAAAAAAAAGCGTTTGAATAAAATAGAGGAGAAACTAAAGTGTACAAATTTTAAATGTTTTTAGAAATACAAGAAAGCTCACAAGAGATAGGGTTTAAATAAGTGTATCTCACTTTAAACTTAGACATTTATTAGTATGTTTTAGCATGTAAGTATTATTGAATAAATATAACACTTACTAATAACTTTTTATCACGGTTTGCTCAGTAACAAAGAGGAGAGTATAGAATTATATGGCCAAACAAATTGACTTTGCTAAGCGAGTCATAAATCTGAAATCTATTTTGTTCAGGGTGAATGAATATTAGTACTTGCAAACCAAGAGATAGCTGCCCGTATTTATGAACAACAAATAATAATCGAATGCACGAATGACTGGCAGCTCTTTGTGATGTAGTGCAAAAGTTGATCGGCTCTGGCAAAAAGTACTAATACTAGTATCTCGGCAGAATTTTCGCAGGTATCTACATCTACAAAAGGTAGCTCCCTTATTTCTGCACAAAATTCAGCTCGTGTCTGGCCATAAATTATGGGATGTAGGGGCTGAATCTGCCCCATCTTGTTGTTTTATTTTATATATACATACGAGTATATATGTACATCTATATGTATTTCTGTGTATTTGAACAACTTCTAGTTTGGTTTTGTTGTCAGCGCCGAGTTACCTCCACCTCTTCCGTTTGAAGCGTGTGCACACCTTGAAAATAACTTCCAAGGTTGCCAGCGACTCACTCTTTATGCCGACCATATCTTTTTGCACGTTTTTGTTAGGGTTTTGTGCCCCGTGCCGGAGCAATGTGACTTCCTCGGATTCCTCAACCCCGGGATACTAACCATCTATATACCTATACCTATATTGTGTTTCCCCTCTGTTTTCCACTTCTGTTCCCTTCGCAGATGGGCAACTTGTAGTAGTCAAAGTTATATCCCGTACTTGTCTTGCCCAACTTGTTCTCCCAACCCAACCCAACCCGTTCCCATCATCGGTTTGTTAAGTTCTAGTCGGATATTCCCTGGTTACTTTTTGTGCTCTTTTGTTTTTAGCCGGTTGTTTGCCAATGACGTCAGAAATGCCGGTTCCGGCTTTTTCTTGCTTGCCAATGTAAATGCAAATTGAAAAAGACAAGACCCTTCCTGAGATTAGAATAATAATCACAGACATGGCACAGAATCTCCGTTGAATTTTAATCGGTTTCTATTAATTAATTTACATTTACATATTTAAATTGAAAACGTTTAATACGGAGTATTTTATGACCAATTGATAAAACTTGAATTGTTTAAATGTTTAAAAATAAATCGAAAATATCAAGCATAGTTTTCGTGGAACTTAATCGTCTGTTTAATCAAAATTGAAACCGCAAGTAATAAGCTTAAACCTGACTCATTTCAAAATGAAGTGTGATATTTTCGATCTGGGTATTACTGATGATTATTGACGAGTCGTCCAAGGATCTTTGTCCGAAACCAATAAAATCATAATACCTTTGGCAAGGTCCCAAATTTGCAAATTTCTGGCTAAGAAGTATAATTAAAAATCCCTCAACCCTTTCGCCTATACATATATGAACGCATGGCTATCCCCGGTCATTCCGATACTCGATCCACTTTTGGCAGCTGCCGTCGACATGGTTTATGCTCTCGAGGGCACCTTTTTGGCTTAAACATTCCTCATCAGCCGGGTTTTGCAGCTCGCAAAAGAAGAAGTACCGAAAATTATGCCAGACATTAATGAACGTTAAATTACCGCCGCCGTTGCCGCCGCCGCTCTCTTTATTATGTGACTATGGTGGCTTTGTGAGGCCTCTCCGTCTGCGATTCCGTCTCCGTCTCCGTCTCCGATTCCGATTCCGATTCCAATTCAGTTTTGTATCTGTATCTTTGACCCACTTCGGGGCAGTTGTAAAAATTCAATAACAGAAACGGAAAATTAACTAAAAACGGCACTCGAAAGCTAAAAATGAAACATTGATAAGACACCGGGAAAAGAAGCAGCAGAGAAACCAAGGCTGCAGCTCGGCACACGATTTCTACAGCTGCAAACGAAACTTATTTCGCGGCTCTCGTTTGGTTTTCTTTTTTTCTCTTTGGGATGCCCTTCGACAGCAAGACACAGCCGAAATCCAAGGAGGAGTCTCCGGCAGCACAACACCCCAAGTACCCCGATTTCCCCCCATTTCCCCCCGCGGCGAACACTGCAGCACACACACCTTGCACCCATTTCCATGCCATTTCCATTTACGTGGCCGGCAAACCGAAACGTGAGCGGAGCGCCAAAAAGAGTGTTGACAGCCCAAGCAACCGGGATCGGATCGGATCGGATTGGGTCTGGTCTGGATCTTGGTGGTGGTGGATCTGTCCTGCACAGAAGAAAATTTAGAAATCGGAAGCGGTTCTATATAATAGTTTAATATGTACATGCAATTTGCAGATTCAAAATCAGATGATATACTGCAAACACTTACAATTGACATGGATTTCTTGTTACAGAATATAGAAGGTTGTTTGCCACATTTTTCTCTCTGTACTTTTGTTATTTGGTTTTCTCTGCAAAGGTCTACCTAGAGGGTAAACTCTGCTGAGCTCCAATGTGCGTGCGTACGTGATGCAATCAAAATGTTATTAATAACGCAATAAAGTAACCATAATTTGGATCATTAAAATGCACACATTTCGCGCTACGTGAGACAACCGAAGCCCAAAAAAAATCTACTTAAAAAAGTCTGCAAGAAAATAAAAAGGGCTAAATGAAAAACCTATGTTAACACATGCCGCAGGTACTAAATACTTGGTTGTGCCACTGCATAATCTCGTGTATGTCAACGTAAAGATACTCTTATTCTATTATATGAATACTATGTATAGAGGTATTTATAAAGGCAGCAGCAATAGAGATTGAAATTATATGTCTTACAAATACAAATTTTAAGAGAAGACCTATAAAATGTGAGTTTCGCCATTCGGAAAACTTTTACCATAAAGTTTAAATACCTTCACAAGGAAGAGTAAAACCTTTTAGCAGTCATGTTCAAGTTTACGACTTTGACTTGGCGCCATCGTTTTTACAGTAGTTCAACTGGCTGAACTAAGCCCATTGACCACGCCCACAGCCGCCCACTGATATGAAAGTTTTGGCTTTTAGCTGCCTACCCAAACTACTCAAAAACCCGAACTAATCTGTATGTGTGTTGAGTGTTGCAAGCGATTTTGTACAGCTAAAGCAGAGATTAGGGACAGGTATTCAATTTGGCCAAAGGCGATACGCCACCTAATTCAACCGACTTGGCCGATGGGCTGGGGAAAATTGATTGAGCTGCTTAATAAATGATTGATTGATTTTGTGGGTTTGAAAGTCTGGATAGGATCTATAATTGAATTGTAATGACTGGGCGTTTGCCATAATATTTACGCAAATATGTTGGATTAATTGAAAGTATTTAAGTAGATATTGATAAAAGTCTGGAGCTAACGAATCGGGTTTAGTTCACTCAATTATTTTGGCCAAATATGTTCACTTTGGGGAAAATGGTCAAACAGGAAATTGTAGTGATGGGGAAAATGCCGTACTTTGCGTGTTCCTTGTTCTGCCTTCCAAACCATTTAACGACCTGTTTTCCTACCGCACTCTTGCTCATCAATTACGATCACATTCTCTGCTTCTCGGCCACTTTTGGCCAATTCAAATGCAACTTTCCCATAAGCCAAATGGATGCTCCACAAAATTTCACCCAACTCACACACTCACAAATACCCAGGAGAAAAGCGGAGGAAAATGTTGCGAAACTAAGAGTAACATCTTCACATAAACGCTATGTGTTAACCTTTTTCTTTCGATTCTGGCAATTTTTGGCTGCTGCTGTTTGGGGAAGAAAACCAAATCAATATTGATTCTGAGCCCAAAGGACTTTGCCAGTTTTCTGAAATTGCCCGAAAGCAAAGAACGTTGAGCTGACACAATAACAAAACTTGGTAGCTGCAGGAAAACGGTTTTGGCTTCTGGCCATGGTCAAAATAGAATGGGGTTTTGGTAAAGAAGGTTTTTTTTTTATTGGTGAATAGCACAATTAACTAATTCGTTTTGTTTATTTTAAAGTTTCAACAGTTAAGCTATTTTTGTTTAATAATGTTTTCTTAAATATACAAATTAATTGTTAAGAATTACAAAACTAAAACAAAGTTGGTCAATAAAAAAAATTGTTTTTGAATATTTGAATATACATTGCTTAGTGAATATTTTATAAATAACTTATGTTGATAACTTGGATGTATGTGCTGTAATTTTGCAGACTCCAAACCAATTTCCCCATTGTGCACCCCATTTGCGAGAACCCTGCGCACATTCAATTTAGTGTCGGAAAAGCTCTTGCCATTACCTTGCAAATCCCCTTCGGGAAATGACAACAGCCACCACAATTGCACACATGTGCGGATGCTTGGTATCTGTGAGATACTTTTTTTTGCTCTTCTTCTTTGGGGAAGTTTTTGGGTACGAAGAAAGCGTCAGGCTGATAGGCAGCCAGCGGCGTATTGTTTCAGCTCATAAACTATTACATAAAAAATTGAAAGCAGGCAAAAAGCGGGAGAAAGAGAGCCCAGGTGTAGTAAGGTAACAAGAAATTTGTCCAAAGGAGAAATCATTAAAGACAAAGTTGCAGATAGAGAAGGCGCTATGTGTCTTTGCTTTTGTTTCACTTATTTTCCTATGCAGCGGAACAAAAGCAACAAATGCAAAGTTGCCGATGGGCGGGCGAGGGGGAAAAGGGTACAAAAGCCAAGTGAATGGTGTAGTGCAGTACACTGCGAAAAAACTTTAATATTTCAAACTTACAGAACTTTTTAATTTAGGATTGCTTGCATATTTGGAAAAGTTTTTGATGCGATATAATAAGTACATATTATAAATTTAATTCATCATCATGAGGTGATACGTGCTGAAATTGTTTCCAGTGTAATTGGGGGTTGGGAAATCGTTATGCGGTGATATGCTCAGGCGATATCACCAAACCAAGACGCTGGCCAACGCCAACAACAACAGCCAAAACAAAAACAACAACAATGCTAAATTGAGCCCGAGTTATGTTTATGACAGTTGTCAGTTATTGTTGTTGCTGCAGTTTTCGCCGCTGCTTTCCATTTTGGTTGCCTACATGTTATTCGCATGTGTTCGAATGTTTGAGTGTGTTTGAAGCGAATGCAAATTTGTGCAACGATGCGTTTTGCCGGCGTTTAAAGTCGCGCGTGAAAGTCGCGCCAGATCCGAAATCCAAGTTTAATAATAGTTTTTGCCCCTCTCCTGCCATTCGAAATTTGAAATGATAATGATCGGGATGGTGCAGAGCTACGTGTAAACATAGAGTTTTTGTATATAGTTACTTTTCTTATCTGATTTTGTACCTTAAAAGTCAATAAATAGTTTTCAAGTTCTACATTATAACTTCTAAACTCTTCAATGAGTTCATTTCGCATGCTCTCCAAGTTGATTAAATTTGAATGGCAATTAGAGCTACATTTACCAAATCTGTGTCCAATTGCGACCGTCAATACAATTTTCCCAAGTTTTCCGTCACAGTTGTTTTCAAACAGTTTTCTCTCCGCAATCGCCGATGCCCCTAATGTTTTGCTGCTGCGGTTGAAATTGTTTTTAGCCATGGCTTTTGCAATTGTTGCCAAGCAGAAATCATTTCCAAAGGCCATTCAACGGATCGCCGGCAACAGCGAGTGTAGTGCGCTGTTGTTGTCCATTGGCGTGAAATTTGTGTGAATAACTCAACATCGCAGCTGCTTTTCACTGTGAGATCCAAACTATGCCTATGAACGGGGTCTGGGTCCGGTCTCTGGCCGTGAAACGGTCGTCAGTTAGCCAGTTTGTCAGTTGGCCAGTTAGCCAGTTAGCCAATTTCTCAGTTCGTCATTTTCCCAAGTCAGTTAGCCAAGCAGAAGCATCAGCGGCACATGGGCTTTTCGCCTTCAAATTGGGCCCAGTCCGTCCTCCATTTGGAGATTATGCGTGACTATTTGTTGTTTCAGCTCGAATTGTTTGGATGCTTTTGCAGCAAGCCGCCAAAGCTGAATATTAAACCAAGGAATTAACACGGCTTAGATACTCTACCGTCTTGTAAAAATGTAAGCGGAAGATGGAGCATCTCGTAAAATATGGTATAATTTAAATATATATTTAATATATATTTTTAAAGCTAATATTCCCCAATATTTAATATTTAATTAAAGGGTAACAGGTCATCTGCACAAATTTCCCATTTGAGTAACCCAAGTCCCTAGGACCATGACTGTATATGGTGCAATTCAACAGAAAAGCCAGTTAACAAGTCCTACCTTTTCATCTTAGCACTCCATCTTTTTTTCTTAATAGGGCATAACAAAATGAGGGCCTAACAAGCCATGGGCCAAGTGACACGAAGCGGCTTAAGCCGAGATGAGACCCCCCAAACCCCAATATGGCCAAAGTAAACTCAACTTTCGATGGCGTTTTGGGCTAAGCAAAGTGGGGGCAAAATACTGTTGTGTGTGTGTGTGTCAGTGTGTGTGTAAGAGGGTCGGTCTCATCGGCCGATCAGATGGAAGCCATAACCGGGCATGATGCCCTAAAAGTCGCACATGACAAAAGCCACAGGGCCGAGACGAAGATAGACGACAAATGGACAGCTATGGGCCAACGCCTAGGCCCAAATGACAAACAGCCCTGCCCTCTTACCCCTCTTACCCCTTAGCCCCTTACCCCCGTACCACCATATACAGATATCTGTATCTGGTCCTCTATAGCGAGGGGACCCTGTCAACTTTGACGGGTGTTGTGCGATGTCTGGCTGGACGGTTGCCATTGATTTATGGCGGGATTAATATCACAAGTCGAATGTATCTGTCTTTTTTTCCGCTGTTAATTTTTGTACCTTTTGCCTTACCTTTTTACACACGCATTTGAGTTCATGTAGATTTCTAAATGGATTTCAACTTTGGGCTAATTTCACTTTGGCATGTCGTCGTCGTCATCATCATCGTCACAAAGTGATTTCATATTTTTGTTTTTTTACGATATATTGATCCATCAAAGCGTTTCGTTCGTTTCATTTTGATTCGGTTCGGCTCGATTCGATTGTTGATGGATACTATACTTTGTTGAAATTTTCTGAGATTCCCTTTTTTTTTTAAATCTTATGATGTTTCTGAGCGTAGATTCTGGGAACTCGATGTGGGTTATGAATCATTTCGGGGACTTTAGACATTTATCGTCTAAGCTAATTTTAATGGGGTTCTTAAAGTAAAAGATTCTTAAATGCATAGATCATAAATCTTTGAGTTCCGAATGAGTTGAGTTTGGACATAAAGTTCTGATTTAAAATGGGTGTAATTTGTTTTTTACAAAAGGCATTAAAATAATTTATTACACCCTTAATTTTGTATGTAATCCCTGACCAATTTTAATCTGATTACTTCTGCTTATCTTATCGTTACAGGTATGTAATTGGGTTTCCCGAAAGAGCTTTTCATTAAAGTGTAAGCTTAAGCAGCCATGTCGGCATTTTTGAGTCAAGGATCCATTTAAGAAAAAAAAAACACACGTTCTCCATTCCGCGTGAGTAATTATAATTTATTTAAATCGATTACGCTGCATTGCGAGACAAAAGGGAAACTCGATCGATGCGATACGATTCGAATCGATCCGATTCGATCAGATCTCGTCTCGGGTGACCCATTTTGGAGACCCAAGCGCAATTATTCATTTATAACGACTCTAAAAAATGTCCGAAAATACGAGCGATAAGCAAACCAGTTGCGCCGATCCATGCGTGCCCCAAATAACTGGAGTTATAACGATCTTGCGACGAGGGAAAAGGGTTTACAACTAATTGACCAAAGACGAAATTCTTAAAATTCAGATTAAACACATATAACAACGGCTATCATTTCTGGGTAGCAAATCTGTTTTACAGATCAATTTACCTTGTATATCAATTAGAATAAAGATCATAAAAATATGCATTTATGATTCCATCATTTATGTTTACAAAGCCTTCGGGTTTTTGGCCGACACATTTACATTTTTCCATCAATATTCAATGTATACTGTAGCGAATCTCACAGATATTGACTGTGATAAAAAAAGGCTTAAGCCTTGAGATATACTTTAGGTAAAAATACATAAAAAAAAGGCAAGGGCGCGACTTCGACTGACTGAGTTGCCTCTCCTGGCGGCATTAGGTAATCGCATTTCGGCCGAAAAACCAACGAAATTGGGTCAAAATTTTCACTCGAAAACTTGTGCCTCTAATTTGACAGACGAGCGACCGCATTTTGGTGGCATTTTTCTGAAAACCCAACCATTTTTATGTCGTTTCCCCGCGCTTGTTGCTTCTACCACTTTTGTAAACTCTTGCGTTTACAATTTTAATTGCGGATGCGCACACTTTCGTTTTCGTTTCATTGTTGTTTTTGCTACTACTATTAATGTTGTTGTTGTTTCTGCTGCTGCTGTCTTTTTGGCCCCAATGTATTTGCTGTTGTTGTTGTTGCTGTTGGTTGTCCCCACGCATTAAAAGAGAGGCCTACGGATAGTCAGTCCGGCGCTCTTTTTCTTCAACTTTGGCGGCGACGGCGGCTGTGCGACTTCAGTTTTACATTGCCTTTTTGCGGCTTTCCAAAAAAACACAAACTGATGGAAAAGAAATATACGTATGTATGTATGTGTATATAACCACAGCTTACAGTTTCACTTGAGGGAAATCGCACCTCTCCCGCCCCTCTCCGCCCTCCGCCCCCCTTTCGCCGACTTACCTCACCTCTGTGTTATGACATAACCGAACTTTGCCGCTGCTGCTGTTGCTGCTGCTGCTGCTGCGACTGTGGAAAGTTAAACAAATTTCGTTTGTCGTCCGCTTTGAAAATTTTGCAACTTGGAAAGTTTTATTTCCGAATCCGACAGAAATATCACCAAGATTGGTCACGAATTGGCATGGCTTTGGTAATGGAATATGTCTTATAAAGAGTTTTGAGTAATAACATAACCACCTTTTGGGTAAATATTATAATGACCCAAATGTTTTCCACTCTGTCCCACAGAAGTGCATTTATACATATGAAAACAAAACTCTGAAAAGTTAAATTCTATTATTCTTGTAGCGTTAGCATTCCATTTTCCCAGTGCATATGTTGTTGTTTCTGGGGCAGCAAATTGAATTTCACATTAGTTGCAGTTGCAATTACCCCGCCGAAAAATCGAGAGCTTGAAGAGCAGAAGAAAAATTGTGCAACGCGGTCGCACATTTAGAAAGTATCATATAGAGATCGATGTGGGCGCCGATTTACTACTCACAACTCCAACTCCCCACCACCACCCCTTCCAACTTTCATTTAAATAAGCCGCTAACAGAAAGCACACACAGCAAATTGAACTCGATTTATACATTTTCAGAAATGTATCTCCGGCTAATAATAATGATAATCACTTAATTTGAACGCTAATTTGTGACTGCTGCTGCTCTACGACAGCCGCTTCTTCGCTACTTTGGAGTCTTCCATTCACTTAATGACTTTCTTTCGGAAAACGATCGGAGATCTGCGGCCATGGAAGGTGAACTGATTTTGTTTTTCCTTTTTGGGCAGAGTTGGCTTTTCCTCCCAGTGAAATTATGCAAAAAACAATGGCCAGTCCGAAGCAGAAGTTGAATGCAAATCGTCGCTGTTCATTTGAACAGTTTCATTTGGGTTTTGAAAGTTCAGCGAGGGAAATTTATGTGTTGGCCAGACAAAAACTAACAAGAAAAAGTTCCCCAGGCTCTTGTAACAATGCGGGCAGTTCGTTTATTATCCACTATCTTTCTCTTAGTCGGGACGGAAGGGGGGAGTTTGGGTTATTAGGGGGCGTGGGTAAGGCAAAAGTGGGTGCCAAGTGTGGGGAGAGGGACGGAAAAGGGTCCATGACATTTCGACACGAACATTCGTGTCTCTGAACTGTTGTTCACCATTCGATTTGTTGTAATAGTAAGTGTTATATTGAGATTCACATTTGTGAGCGCACAAATCACTTCAATACAGTTTTCACCTTTCGATTGGAATTCGATATGTCGTTGGATTATTGCCGATCAATACAAGTTCATCAAACGTATAACAGTTGTATGACACACAGGAACAATTACTTACATATGTGTTTATATAACAGATAGTTTACATGAGGGCATAGCAGTATAAGAGAATGTACTGTAAAGCTTTCAAAAGACTGTAAATAATCAGATTGTAAGGAATAAGAATTAGCAATAATAAGTATGTATTTGTGACATTTAATTACTTTTGCTAACAATAGAACTTCCTTGTGCAATTGTTATATTTTGTATAGCACTTCCGCGAGCAGGTTGTGAAAATGCTTTTAGCGGCTAGCTTTTATTATGCAATATTTATGCAAATGCCCCCAACATTCACACCCTCTTAACACTTTTCACCGCTTATGTGTAACAATTGGCCAACAGAAATGTATCTTAGCCACAGCTTGGCCACAGCCAAAGCGTTAACGATTAACGCCACCCGCTGTATCGCTCTCACTGCCGCATTACAAATTGAATTTCCATTCGCTTCGCCAATCAATTTCTCGACGCCCCGAAAGTTTTGACCCCACTTCCCTCGAAATGCCGGAACTATCGGTGGCCTAAAAACAAATTCATGCACTTTTTCCCCCGCATCTTCGTACTGCGATTTCACTCGAATTCATAACACCTAAACCAAAATACCAAAAAAACCAAAAACAGCACAAAAAAAAAAAACCAAAAACAGAAATTCGAAGCGAAAGACCGTAAATTTTATATATTTAAAACCGAAAAGACAGACAGAGGGAAACGAAACATATCGAAGCCACCCGCGATTCGAGTGTTGTATACCCAAAATGTACCCAAATCTCACCCGCTATCACACACACGACGACGACTTCGAAAACTCTCTTTTCTCTGCTGCCCGATTATCTACACCTTTCACCTTTCACAGCCAACGATGCTCAACCTTTGTTGTAGGACTTTTTGTTTTATTTCTTCTCTCAAATACAAATACACAAATACCGCAGACATTAAATTCGCCCAGCTCTGCGCAGCCTTTCTAATTTCAATTGTCTTTTAGTTTCTGCGATTGTTGTGCAATCGATTTAATTGTGCAGCCCGCCGAAGAGATACTCCCCTCCCCCTCATCCCATATTCCCATCTCAGTTGCACACACATGCTGCACTCCTCTTTTTCCCATTCTGGGAGTGACATTTCACAGCAGCGCCCTCTGGATAATACGGAAAATAAAATAAAAACCAAAAAGAAAATATAGCCGCATTACATAAACGGTGCGACGGATTTCCACACCAAAAACAAAAATTAGTTTCACCTCTTTTTCATGGCTTGAGCTGTAAAAAGCGCAGCAAATTATAAAATAAGCACGGCCAAAAAAAAAAGAAGCCAAAAATAAAAATGAAAACACCAGCAAAAAATTGGACAATTTTATCTTTCAATGCGCGAGAGTCGCCCACAGTTAGTTGAAGCTGCCGCTGGAAGTTGCAGTTGCAGTTGCAACTTAGCCGCCGCAGCTGCAGTTGCATTCGCTTTTTTGGCCTGCTCAATTTTTTTGGCAACTTCGAAAAATTGAAACTAAAATATACGATAAGCAACAGCAACGAACAATAAACCAGAAGTAAAGGGAGTTGCTTGGATTGACTGAAGTGGGAAATACTCTTACTCTAATATTTTAGAAGTGTTAAATAAAGTTTACAAATGATATCTTAATGGTTATTTTTGAATGTTCCATTTTTTTTATTTTTACAACATTTGATAGTTGTGTTTTAAAATATAGAGTTTTTAACAAATGTTTCTTTTTTGTAAGGATTCGAGTTTATTCTAATTCTTATCAATGGTTTGACCTCAATAAATGTATGTTTAAATACAGCTCAATAAAAAAGCTAAGTATTTAGTATATTTCTTATTATCTAAGAGCGCTCTTCGCATTGATTTCCAAATAGAAACGATTTCCTGGGCATAAATAAATTCATTTTCCATCTATTTATGGGCAAGTTGGGCGGTAAATAATACTACCCACTGTATGGGGTATCCAAAAAATAAACGGCGAAATGACAAAACGTAGCGACGCCGTTCGTTACCTATTACATAATAAGCGCGACGCGTTTTTTGTGCAAGCCTCGTCGCCGGCGTCGCAGTCGGCGTCGCCATATGGCCCCAAAAAAGGGGGCACGACAGCGGCAGCAAAAGCAAAAAGCAAAAAAGCAGCAACAAACGTAATAAGCGGCAAACACGAATCGGCCACAAAAAACGGCGAGGGGGGTGGTGGTGGGGTAAGAAAAAAAAAAACAAAACTTGGCTTAGTTTGATCGAAGCCGAAGACGAAGACTGTGAAATCCGAAGACTAGCCACACCGAAGACTGCCGAAGACTGTCTCTCCAAAATGAGTCTTTTTCCCGCGGCTTTCTTTTTCCAAAATTTTAACTTGCATCTCTTTTTTTTTCTTCACGGAGGAGACTGTCCTAATTTCGCTTAATTACACATGCAACAACAACAGAAGCAACAGAAGCCAAAACTTCGCATATTGTGCGTAACCCTCATTTTGTTGTATTATTTTATTTTTGCTCTTCTTCTTCGGCCAGACTTTATTTTAATGGCCATCTATCTGGCGGACTCTTCAAACCTTTTCTTACCATTTTTTTCATTTTTTTTTTTATGTAACCCGCCGCTGCTAAATGTTTGTCCGCACACAGTTTTCACTCTTTCGTTTCGAAAATTTACGTTTATTTACAATTTGTCTTCATTTAGGGCGCCAGACGCAGACGCCCGAAATTGTATTTAATTTTTTTATATTTTTTTTTTCTTTTTCCTCACCACCGTCCATTGTACTGTTAACTCTCTTAACTGGGCCTTGACGATGGCGATTGCTTTTTGGCGTTTCTTTTTCACAGTTTGCTTTTTGGGTGTTTGTCAGTACGCGTTTGTATGCGTTTATTTGATTAACAGCTGATTTGAAAGTTGCAGTTATAGGACATCGTGATTAGAAAAACATTATTAATGTATCATTTTTCCACTTATTCATAATCTTAATATACTCGTATATTTATAGTTCAATGTGCTGCAACATTTCTTTCCTTGAGACTATCATTTGTCATTGTTAAACTGCTTATCAGTTTGCCAAAATCGACTCTTGATTACTTCAATGAAATTTCTAATCAAAATTCCGATTATTTCGAAGACAGCCTTGAGTTGATAAGGCGTTGTCATACCCCAAACTAATGGGATTTTCTCTAGGGTGAGCATTGTTTTCACTGCGAGTGCAAAGCCTTTGAATCATACTTCTTGTCTAGCCAAGTGCCCATAAACAAAGTTCTGCGGGTCTCCTTTCCAGCAAAAGCAAACAAAGTACAAGCCTTATTACCAAGAAGTGGCCAACCAGATTGATACCATCTCGAATTCACTTAACCAAGCTCCTCCGGCCACAGAAAACCACCCAAGAAGCCGGCGAGCAAACAACGCAACAACCCAACAACCTGTGGCTAATTCTACAAACTAATTACAAGCTAAATGCCCCATAATAAGAATGATAATAAAAAAAAAGGAAAATTAATTACCCGCCGCCTTAATCGACGCCCGGGCAAAACAACCGAACCGCAGTCGAGTGTCAAAGGTCAGCTTCTTTAGGCTGGAAGGGGGATTTTAAATGGCAGCAAACAATAAAATGAAAAAGGAACACCGAAGGAGGCCTTGGACTTGATCTGTTTGGATTACGGGAATAATGAACCGAGGGCTCAGGGAAAACAATTAAAGCGAAATAGCATAGCGGCCATAAAATCCATAAAAAGGCAAAAGGGAGGCGGGGCATGGCGACAAACAAAACGATTCTACTTGTTGCATTTGTTTTGCCCTTAGTTTTAAGGCTTGTCTTCTCAACTCAACTTGGCCACCTCAACTGGCCTGGCCATTTGGCTTCAGCGGGTTTCCCCTCGCATTGGTCAGGTTCTTAGGTCAGGTTTTTAGCTAAATATGGAATGATGTCAAAATTAACAAAAGAAACACTTTGAATCCTAGCTATCTGTTTGTCCAGAGAAAAAAAAAAGTAATCAACGCATATTAATCTTCCCCGCTAATTAGCTAATTTGAATGCTTGTCGTGTTCGCTTCCTGTAATCTTAGGCCCAGCAACACTGAATCTGTTCGGGGGGTTCTGCCATCGGAGCTCTGGCTTTTCTGGGACCGGGGACCTGGGATCTGGGATCTGTGTGGAACCAACCGTTCGAGCGAGACGTCTGTGGTTCCAGGCACCGGGTTTCGAGGGTTTCAGGGTTTGAGAGCCCACCAACGCCGCTTGATGATCGTGTGTGGCAAGAATCGTCAGCCGTCGCCGTTCTCGTTCCACGAGAGTCAAAAACTGAGACTGCGACTGCGACTGAGACTGAGACTGAGGCCGCCTCACATGTTTACTTTGTTTGCCTACCCTGTATCTTGTATCTGCTATATGAGTGTGTTTAGGCTCTGCGTCTGCGCTTAACGTACACACATACTCGCACTTCACTCCATAAGCCGTGTTTGCCCAGCTATAGCCCGAAACCACTTTGGTGGCATTTTTTATTTAAATTATTAAACAAAAATAAAAAGATCGAAAAAAACACGAAATTTTTATGAGAGCCAGTCGGGAATTCTTGGTAACTTTTTTCGTTTTTTGTTTATTAAGGCTCTCAGAAGTCGTCGTTTGAATTTAGTGCTCGATGGGTACAGTGGATGGTGGATAGACTTGTGGTTGGAATACATTTTAACTTATTAATGCACACAGAGAGGTTAATGTATCAATAACTTCTTATATCATTTCGATTAAATATGTGGTTAAACTTTCATTAATTACATTATTATACTAATTATTCACATTACTCGAGTGATTCAAAACATTTTTAATCCATATATTTATTTCTAGTTGTAAGAGACCTAATGAAAATGAACAAAGAATCATTTTATAGCCGCACACAAAGGAAATCCTTTCAGATTTCCCTGCTCACTTAATTGATTTCCCACTGAATGGGTATTCACTGTGGTCCCCGCTTCGCTGCCCTTCCCTGATCCCAAAGTCCTGAGGCCACACACGAAGTCCATGATGCACGCACTTCAAATTAGCCTAGCCGCAGATACACGGATACGGATTCAGATGGCCAGATACAGATACACAATCCACACCTGGCAAAAGGTATTAAGACAATGTACAATGTACATTGTGTGCGTGTGTGTTCTTTGCATTCTGCCCTCCTCTTTGGGAGCTATCCATCACACATCCATCAGACAAAAGAGCAATGCCAGCGGAAGATTGAATTATATGCCATTGAGGCGTAATTGTTAGAGAATTGTTTGCGGCCAAGAATGGAGGAGAAAAGGGTGGCGGCGTTGGTGGTGGTGATGGTTGTGGTGGTCTCCCTTTTCCGTCTCCGAAGAGACCACACACGCAGACCGAAGAGTCCTCTTCTTTTGCCGACTGGTCTACAGGTGCTAAGGCTTCGCGGCCGGAGGTCTGCAGGCGGTTTGCCTATTCGGGTGGCACCTTTTCACGTTTAATGAGCGTAAACAAACGCCGTGGGATGCACATATCCAGATCCATACCTCCTCCTTCTATCCTCCTATCCTCCACTCCTCCTCCTCCTTTTCCGCCGGCTCATCATCCTCGCCACTTGTACGGCTTCTGGCCATTTCGCCATTCTTGCGGTTAGCAGCGGGATATATGCAGCATTATATCGTCTGGATCCGTCAGTCAGGCGATGCCATTTTAAGCCAGGCCAAGAAGATGCCCAAACGACAGTTTCATAATTTACCTTCCACACAATTACCCAAAGGAGGTAATCGGATGGCAGGGGATGGGATGTTTTGACATTTTCGTTTGAGGCTCGAGATAAGATCTGACAAAATCCCATCCTGGGTGTTCTTCGCCTCGCTGTGAGAGATCGCTTTGTCTCCAGTTTGGATTACCTTCGACTTTGTTTATTTTTCATTTTTTTTTTTTTGGTTTTTCCTCTGCCAATTGATGAATACGTTGTGCGATGATCCCGAGCCGCCTGGATGAATGTGTGCTTTAGACTTTTTGCACATTTTACAACGTTGTGACATTTGCAATTTGTCCATTGCTTTGTTTATCGGAGAATCATGTTTGGACCACAGGAAATTCAATCAGTATTTGGTTGAAACTACCTGAACTATTTCTTCTCAGCATCTCGGAATTATTGTATAATCGAAACCACAAAGGCAATAAATATTCGACCCAAGGCCACGTGAATCTCACTCACCGCCTGGCAACAATTTTCCTACCCCTTCCCATTAGACTTTAGTCCAATAAAAGCCGGGCCGAAATGGGTTTGGCTTTGGGTTACGAAAAAAAAAAGAGAAACAAACGCAAATACAAATCGAAACGGAGCGTACCCGAATTGTAAATCATTTTATGATTTATCACTGGACTAGATTTCGATAGGCGCGTGACAGGGAATGGGCCGGAAAAAGCTGATCTCTGTTACAAAACATCGAAGCAATCAACCGAAAGCGATCAAATCGCACAGATTTCGCCCAATTTCGGACGCATTTACGTTAACATAAAACGGCCTCAATTAGTGGGGATTTATTTAGGGGAAATTGGGAATAGATAGATGGTGCAATGATTAATTTAATGGATTTAATGTTTGAAGTTGGGTGTAATATATCTTAATTCCTTAAGGAATTTCTCTTTTGCGTGGGTTAATGGTATAATGAAATCAGTGGAAGAATATTATTTCTGTAACAAAAGATTATTACTTATTTCTGGAATGTAAGATTAAAGAGAAATACTGTAACTTTACGTAGTTAAAGCATTAATAACCCTGCAGTTACCCATTAGTTTTTATATTCATTGATGTGCATATTAGTTCTAATGCAATGACTCTGCTGTGAGGCTTTATAAAGAAGCATTGATGCTTTTCAGAAAATGTGAAAACACCAAGCTAAGGATCTTCCTATTAATCTCACTTACCAAATTGGCCCCCTTAACATATTTTACCCAAACAATTAACTCCCAGAGCCGACGTCGTCGCAAAGAAAGCAACAGAGGCGGATAAAAAAGCCAGGCCAAGACGACGGCGATCAATGATGACGACAAAGCGCAGATTTCTATGCTGCTCGTCTGTGAGTGTGTGAAATGCGGAAAGCTGCTCCAATCACTCATTTGTTACATGAGCAGTGCAGGGGGAAAGGAAAAAATAAAAAGAAAAAATAAAATGAAAAAAGTAAAAAAAAAAGATTGTGAAAATGTGAAATGTAAATTTCTCGTTGTGTTCGTTCAAACCGACAAAACCGAAACCGAACCAAAACGCCAATTGCTGCAAAGTGATTACGAAAAGTCGCTCTCGCCCCGTCTCTTTCCCTGCAGTCGCTTTCTCTCGCTCTCTGAAAAGTTTCACCCGCGGCACGAGTGCGGAAGTTATATCCCACGGCAGCTTTTTTTTTTCTTTTCGGATGCCGTATCTCAATATCTCTTCGCGCCAGCTTTACAACTCCATTTCACGTATCTAACGGATGCAACTCGACTTAGCCATCTCGTAACACGTTAATCGCTGGCTTCAATCTCTGGAGCCAAACGATTTTTGTATCTGGGCTTCCCTAAAAACCACCTCACTTCACTTCGAGGGCAATCGAATCAATTAACACTTTCGACAACGCGCCAAAAACGACCCACGCAATCGGCCGAGATGGCAGCCTCCAGATTTGATTGCTTCGATTTCAATTTTGTCATCTGAGGTGATTACAATGTTGCACGGTGCTCTAACTGCGGCCATAAATGAGTAATCGTCCATAATCATCAAAACACTGTGTTAGATCACGTTTAAGAGTTTTTTATGACTTCATAAAAAGCTATACTTTTTTTTTTATTTTCACTAAATGAATTCCCTAATTTAGACTCATTTTCAACAGCATGGTCACACACGTTACTTTTTACTTTATTAATGATTACTTGGCCACACTACGAGACTGCGTAAATTATGGACCATAAATGTACGTTTTAATCTTGAAAGTTAATGCTAAAAGTATATCAGTAAATCTTTTTCTGAAACCATTTAAGCATTGAAACCACTGTGCCGGGGGAACGACAACGCCTGCCTTGATTGAAAATTGGGTTATTGTCAGCGACCCATTGAAGCGGCAGGGGCGATGTTATTAAACTTTTGTTTTATTTATGGAAATTAGTGTCAAGTAAATCATGTGCATGAGCATTTTGCAATATCGCCATATAGCCATATATACAACACACAGAGGCAAGCAAACACACTCAAACACATTGGAAAGCATTAGGCGAAATTTCTATTTCTAAAACAACACAAAAATCCATTGAAAATCGATGGATGCCAGAGGAGAGAGCGGTGGAGCTGTGTGAATATTGGACGGAAAAAAGAGCAGCAGGGGTCAGCTGGGCAATGTGAAAGTCCCAATGAAATTGAGACTCTCATTGAAGATTCAATGACTAAGTGGAAAGGTGAACCAGTTGCGATTGTTTAATGTTTCCGCAAAAATCGAAAGGAAGTTGAACCGAACGCCGAACGCCTCCAGTTGGCGAAGCGAAAATAACAAAAATGCCCAAAGGTCGCTGAACGTCCGTCTCCGCCGGCCTTTGATTTCAAAGATGAGATGAGCAAATCGCCATCAAATATATATTCAGGCATATCCCCCCTTATATGGCCACTGTGGCATAATTAGCCGAGTGGGCGGTGATAACTTTGAAATTGATCGTGATGATCAAACAACTACATATACGCTAAATAGCGAATTATAAAGAAACCGTTCAGTGTATATTTTGTATGCGAGTTTGCCTTGAAATTGTTGTTGATTCAATGAATAGTCCATGAACCTTCAGAAACCTTTACTGGTAAATTCTGGCTTGGCAACACATTTTAGCTGAAATCTAAAAGTTTCTCTAGGTATTTTTAATAGAAATAAAAATGCACTTCCTGTTTGACATTCCATTGAATACTATTTTTAATTTGATTGCTATTGAAGCAACAAGCAACCATTTTCCAGGCGGAAATTTGTATATCTCAATTAGCTAACCAATATCACAAGATGCCAAACCCCGTCCACAACTCGTACTTGCTACTTTCAACACCTCCAGCGTCGCTGCTTCAAAGGGTGGTCCTGTGTGTACCATCCGTATCAGCAACACCAACAACTACAAGGAGGGCCGCATTACTGTCCAATTTTCACACATTCTGGCGATGTCAGTGGTACCCAGACCATCTAACTAATGAGCAGGCAAGCACTCACTTACCAGTCACACACTCGCACACACGCACACACACATGATGCGAGGCGGACAGAAGCTGAAACTGATGCGATCTGGACACGGGTCTAGTGTTTTCAGTTCTCTGTACGGCATGGCCACCGTGGCCACCATGGCCATCGTGGCCTAAAAGGACACACACGAAGCCCTTTTGGCCCTATGCTAATTTGCACGCCATAAATGAGACGAATGTGCCGAGTGGTGCCATGTGAAGTGTAGTTGCATTTGCGTCGTGCACTGACAAAAAAACAAGTGCTTTCGGTCTGCTCTATTTGAAAATGTTTCTACTGCTAAGAAACTTAGGGAAAATCATATAAATGATTTTCTAGCAGTTCTTAAAATATAACTTATATTTATAACTCTTCAAAATGTAGAGGTTTAGTTATGTTTTAAATTCTTAAATTTGTGGTTATAACTGGTGTAAATTTAAAAGTTATGGCTTTTCTTAGAGAACTATCATTTGAGATTTTATAAGACTTTTTTTTATAATTCCAAAATATTTCCCTCTGTGCATTCGAGCAGTGGTTGCTGTTGCAGTTGCAATTGTTGCAAGTGGATAACTGCTTCGGCCCGCCATGGATCAAGTGGAAAGAAGTGGGAAGTGGATAAAGTGGATTTGGAGTGGGGGCGTGGCTAGGAGAGGAAACGCCGGCTGAAAGAACAAATCTGCAGCTGGGTGGCCCCGCCAGAGTTTTGTGATGATGGGCGACTGCCAGCGACATGTGTTGCTGGTTTCTACAGAGTACATATATGTATACTCGTAGTTGGATGGCTAATGCCGCCGACAACGACAACGACAACGCCCCATTTGGATACACACACAAATATGCCGAGTACAAGTACAAGTACAATGTGCCACCCAAATTTGAAAGAAGAAAAAAAATCACTTTCTGACAAAGGACGACAGCTTACGTTTCCCGGCGATGTGCGTCGATAGGACGTTCCAATGTCAACTGTTCCCGGATGACAGGATACACTGACAAAAAGCTATTCTAGTTGTTTATAACGTGTCCTTGAATTTAAAATTTAAAGTTCCTAAAGCGTAATTAATATGATGCCTGAGATTAAAAAATTAGTAATAAGTTTTTGCTTTTAATATCAATAATATAAGAGAAAGAAATTGGAGATGACACATTGTTTCCCAACAAATGTGTTTTATAAATATGCTTGAAATGTGCATTAGCTGGATGCAGAAATGGATGAAAAATGCTGGACTAAAGTTGTTCAAGGAAACAAACTTTTCATTCTGTCAAGTTCCCTTGGAAAATAGACCAATTACTTGTGTTGTTGTGTATGGAGATTGGAGGCTCTTCAGATGGTGCCCATATTCCTTGATGACTTCTCCGTAGCCCCGCATTTTCGATAGCCTCGTGCGTATGGGTATGTGCACGACTAATAGGAAGAAGCCCTTGAAGGACGCGCCAGAAGGCTAGCAAGGTGGTCAACGGGAAAGCGATGGTGGAGGGGGAGGTGCGCACCGGATCGGACCGCCTCTGTGACCAAGTGATTACCGTTTATCGCCACGCCAAGGACCGCCGGCAAATGTAACCTCCGTCCTGCGACCACACGCGCACCCACACACACGAAAAACGCGTATACGCAGTGTATACGACACACACGCGAAACCATTTATCAGCTGGCCCTCAACGCTCGCTCTCTCTCCCTCGCTCTCTCTCCCTCGCTCTCTCGCTTGCGCTCTCGCCCTCTCTCACTCTTTGCACTTGCGCTTGATTTTCAGTGTCGCTGCTGGGCTCTCGCTCTTTTTTGCTCAGGCCCTCTCTCTCTCTCACTTCCTTCTGTTGCCCAGTAATCGTATAAGATAAAGGTATGCCCATGCATTGGTTTATTCTTTACGGAACAAAGAATATGTGTAAATGGGTTTTGAATTTGAACGTAACTCTCTGGATGTTTGCCAATCAGAATTTTTCGTATTAAATTAAATGATCGACGACCTAAGGGCCACGTACTCTTTACAATGTTGTGTAGTTAAACGCAATTTTTTCTTGCATATGGCTTTGAAAAAGCGGAATATATTATTAAGTGTATATATATATATGATCAACTCAGCAATGCAATTGAGTATTATTTAGGGTACCTCCCAATCGACCCCCTGCACCCACAGCTGTCCCACTCGTTCCCATATGTGCTCATCGACCTCACACAAAGCGAAATGAAAGTGTAGGTGTGCGTGCGTGTGTGTTACATGGTGAAACGCAGAGAGAGGCACGCTGCGAAACGAAGTGAGAACTGAAACGAGCAGCGCTGCCGGCGTCGCAATCGCAGTGAGCATCGCAGTCGGCGTCGCGAGTGGACGGCGGAAATTTCTGTATTTTCAAATTTCAGCTCATTTCGACGCGCACTTTCAAGCGAAGCGGTTCGTTCGTTTTGTGAGCGCTCAACTCAACTCGATTCGATTCGATTGGATTCGCATTCGCCATTCGCCTGCTCTCTCGCTTCGTGTGTCGCCCCACCAAATATAACTATAACATACAAAAAAAAAAAAAGAGAAAAAATTAAATCAAATACTACTACTACTCGAAACAACAAAATCGAGCACACACTCGAAAATTATATACAAATCGTAAGGCAACTAAATATCAAGCAAACGGCATGTGGCAACAAAGAGATTTGTGCAAATGAAAAATTTATAAGCACCAAAAAGTTGAGCAATTTTTTACACAAGCCAGGAGGAATCCGTGTATTTTATAATCAAATCAAACCAAATTAAATAATTATACATAAAGGTGTGTGAGTGTTTTGAAGTGTTTTGCTGTCAAAGTTGTAAAATGTTTGAGCCCTATGTGAAAATCAAGAAAAAGAGAAGTGTGCATGAAATCTACGAAAATGAGAATTTAGAGCAACAGCAACATCAGCAGCAGCAGCAGCAGCAACCTGCTACCAGCGATAATTGTTGCTGCGAGAACGGAGAGCCTCAGAATGCGCCTGAAGTCGCAACTGCAACGGTAGCGGCAACATCTGTGGCAGCAACATCTGCAACAGCAGCAGCATTAGCAACAACAGTCGCGACAGGAGCAGCGGCCAGTAGCAGCAGCAGCGGCAATTGCAGTCGCCTGCAGCAATTGATATCGACGCCACCAGTATTATTGCGCAGATCGTCGCTGCAACAGCAGCAGCAGCAGCACCAGCAACAACACCACCCACACACGGCAGCAGCAGCAGCAACGGCAACACCACCGCAACAGCAACAGCAGCAAGCTGCGCCTTCGGTTTTGCAACAGCATTTGGGTCACCTGAATTACGAAAGTGGAGCAACTGCAGCAGCAGCAGCAACAGCAGCGGCTGCAGCAGCAGCAACCAGTAGAAGTGGCTCGGCAACACTGGCGCAGCATTTGGCAACACCCAGCAACATACTGCAGGCGGCATTCGGCAGCAGCAACTTGCAACACATACTAACGCGGTCCGCCCCCTCGCCCTCGTCCAGTGCGATTTCCTCCAACAACTGCAGCAGCGCCTGTGCGGGCAATACGCACTACAACGGCGGCAACAGCAACAGTGGCAACAGCAGCAGCAACAGTAATCACCACAGCAACAGCATCATTGCCAGCCGCCTATTCGGAACCGCCTCCTCCTCGTCCTCCTCCTCCGCATCAGCAGCCTCCTCGTCGGTGGCCGCCTCATCCTCCTCATCATCACACCATCTGCATAGCCATCATTCGGCGCTGACCAACTCCATAACGAATCGCATCAATCAGTCCATTAGGCGGCATCTGAACCAGCAGCAACATCACCATCCCCTCAGTGCATCCTCGTCCTCCGCATCCGCATCTGCATCTGCGTCTGCATCCACATCATCATCCTCCTCTGCATCAGCCTCCTATCAGCAATCGTCGGTACAACAGCAACATTATAATTGCGCCCATCCTGCACAGCAGCAACAGCAGCAGCACCACCACCACCATCACCACAGCAACAGCAACAGCAGCAGCAACAGCAGCAGCAGCCATCATCAACACCACAGCAACAGTAGCAGCAGCAACAGCAGCAGCAACAGCAACAATCAACAGCAACCACAACAATCTCCTCTGTGCCTAGTATTATTAGTTAAATGCCCCAATTCTAAGGAATTTTGTAACGCCGCCGCAAATTTCTGTGATAAAAGGTAAATATGCCACGCCCATTGGCCCATTTAAGCTCGATACTCCCACCTTTCTGTGTGTTGCACACATGGTCTCTTTAGCGAGTAGTTAAATGAAAACAGAACATACATATCTCCATATCTCTGTAGGGCCACTTGAGGCATTTGCATAAATATTATTGCTGCCTAAATGCCAACCATTGGCATTTGTGCGCTTAAGCCATTAGCACCTACTATAAAAAGCAGTAGCTGTGGAAAATGCATGCTATTTATATGCTAACTAGGTGGTCTTGAATGTGTGGCGATCAGTTAGTGACTAAAGTTGAACTTTAAAGCATTATCGGATCTGCAATTGGTTGCAAAGTCTTAAAAAAAACTCTTGAAATACAACCAAAATCGCATTTAAGCCAATAACTCTGTATATAGAAGAGTTTTTAAAACTTCATATGAACTTAAGATCCAATATACGGAATTCCTACTAAAACAAACCGATTCAATGGGCCAAACTCAGTTCGAATTGGCCCTGCTTAGCAACAAGTAATTGGTAACACAAACGGGCGCACATTAACCAGTGTCAACAATCGTTGGCCCTCCAATTGGAAACCGAAATCCACTTGAGATGTGTGGCCCAGAGTGTGCTGATGACCCAGTTTCGTTCCCAGGACCTTTTGCGCCCTGAACCACTTGCGTTCTGGGCCACATTTCGAGTAACCATTGTCACATCCTTGGGTAACGGCCATAACAAACAAACAGAACCGCCAAACAAACAACAGTTTGTTTTGTAAAAGTTTCTCAGCCATTTTTTCGATGGCTATATGTGGCTATGTACAAGTATATATTTAATTTTGATGACTTGTACTTTTGCCGTATGTGTTCGTTTCGGTTTTAGTTAGCAACCTCGGGGTAACCTAGATGGTTTTTTTTTTTTTTTTTTTTTGTGAGATGACCTTACTTGCGTAAGTAATTGGTTTCTTCGGTGTGGAAACTCGGATGATTTGCTTACTAATTCTATTGATCACCCTGAACCACCCGAGTTTCGTACTACATATCTGGAGAGAATGTCGTAACTTTTCCCCGGGGCGAATAAACACAGAACTTAAGTAATTAAGTTCTCCCCATATAGTATGTAGTATGTAGTGTGTATCAGCCACCCTTAATAGCTGCCGTCTCTTTCCACTGGCAGTAGGCTTTCTCTTTCGCACCGGCATGCTCTCCTTTTCGTTCTCGTTGCTGCTTTCACACGGTGACCCCAAAAGGCGTTCGCCTAACCTCAAAAAGATGAACAGAAAATATAACAATTTGGTAAACACAAATGCTTGGCAAACGGGGGGCTTCTCCACGCCATTTTATTCATTCTCTTCTCATTTTTTTTTTGTGTTTTTTTTGTTTCTTGTTTGAGTGGCTCTCAATTTTCGGCTAATTAATGGGCGTGGGCGGCTTGCGTGCCAACCTTTGTCATTTGGGGTCAGCAAACAGCTGCAGCAGCAGCAGCAACATCTACATACGAGTCGCAGCTGGTGCTTTGTCATTGAAGAAGAGTGCTGCAGAATCGAGACCATGGCTTGGCTCGTGGTCGCTCGCTTGGTTTCTTTCTTAATGCTTTTGACCATGTGCCAGTAATTGTTAATGATATTGTTATTGTTATTGTTGCACTTATTCACTTTTCACTAGGGCGCTGCGTTCTGAATTTCGTGCACTTGTTGCTCATTTTCATTTCCATTTTCTCTGGCCTTGCTGCAAATCGCCCGATACGATAATCATAATCCGCAGTATTTCGAACAAAAAACGTTCTTTGTCCCAGACGCCGACGCCGCCGCTGGACTGTCGAATCTGAGTCATGGGCCGCTGATTGCGGACTGTTCTTTATCAGCTATCAGCTGGGTTCCGACTGCAGTCGGCACCCTTACCTAAACATTCACAAATCAGCATTATTATTAAAATGACTGGGTGCTTTTAGGGAAATCAATTCTGAGAAACAGTCTTTACGATCTAAATTAGCTGGGAAAACTTAATTCTTTGAAATGCTTGTGATATGAATATTTAAGAACCATAACGCCTGTTATAATTGAGTCATTTAAATAATCTGCATATAAACCATATTATTTTCAAGCCTTGACACCAATAGTCGAATTCAACTTTCATATTTCGCTCCACAAGGCATTTCCGTTTCAAGCTCCAATAAAAAAACCCTTTCTGCGTTTCGAATACAGGGTGTGTTAGTGGCCTATGGCCTTCCCTTTGGACTCGGTATGCGGTTTTTGTGTTTTATCTGCTCGAATGGGAAGAGACGGGAAGTTTGCTTGACTGATTTTCGCTGTGAAAGGGCTGGCGTTGCTGGTCATGTTGCTCCAAGCCCTGGCAACATGTTGCTGCAACATTATGCAACGAACTTTTCGGGCTTCCGAAAATCCAATGTTGAATCCAATTCCTTTCCCCAAAAACCAAAAACCCGCGTTCAAGCAATTATTAACAGATCGTGTTGTGTTGCAGTGCAACTTTCCAATTTTTGCTAGTTGTTGTCTGCTTGGTCAATTTTTTAGTTTTCATAAATTATTTAAAATGTAAAACTTTCAAAACTAGCGAAATTAAATTCATTAACATAGCCACTGTTGAGCAAAAAACGAGTAAACATTTTTATATTTTTACTATAATTGAACTCGGTGCAGAGTTTTCACTTTGTTTAACACATTTCACCCAATGATCGTAAACCGAAATATCGCCCGTCTTTCACTCAACCCACATTTTATTTAGAACAGATACAGATCTCTCGAAGAAATCAGGCAAGAATTTCTAAGCCAATAAAAAGAAGATCTTTTAAGCCAACAAGATCACGACGCTTGCGCCTAAAGAAAAAGTAGTAGAAATCCCAGCAAAACGCCACAAAAAAAAAACATGAAAAAAAGAAATGAAATGAAATAAAAGAAAAGAAAAAAGAAAGCACGACAAAAACAAAATGTGAAAACGCATGAAAGCCAATTTCTTCTCTCTCTCGCTCACAATTTGTTTAGAAAGTGCAGAGAAAGAGGTAAAAGCGGCAAAATGCAAACAAGCTAAAAGTTTGGCCCAAAACGTTTCAATGAAAATTGGGCACACAACATGTGGTTGGTTTATTATTAATTTATTGATTTCATTTCTGCTCCGCTCTGCCCGCAAAACTTGTTTGCCTCTGAAAATTTATTATACAACAAAAGCAGCTGGTAAAAAGGTGATATTGCTGTCCATCAGTGTGTGTGTGTGTATGTTTGGAGCCACGCGCTAAACAGACAACGTGCTTTCGGTTAAAGAGCAGCTAAGAGAGAAACTAAGAGAGATCTCTTAAGCTCGGCTCGCGGCTACGTCATCAAACTAGTTTTTACGATTACATAAAGTCGCGTTCCGCTGTCAGCAAACTTGCTCTCGTTTCAAGCCTCGGGTTTCCACTTTTCGTGGCTGTTGCTTCGTTTTTTTTTTTGTTTTTTGTGCTTCGGTGAAACTCGCTGCCGACTGCGCTGCCTGCGTCGACGCTGAAACGCCTACGCGGCTGCGCACCTAGAAAATATGGAATTTTATTGCAACACCTAAGCAAGCGCCATATACATGGATTACAAATAAAACGATATTTAGAGCAAATCATCGATATTGAATGATATGTTACGATTTTTGCCGATTTCTTAATCTTTTTATAAAGTATTTTCAAACTCTGAAACCTAAAAATCAGTGTTGATCTTCAGTTTCAACTAGCGATTACTTATATATTACAATATTTACATTAATATTTTATTAAATATTTATCTGATATCTGCTTAGTGCCCAAGTATTTACACCCCATTTCCCACCCCTTACGTAATATATTTTCGCTCATTTGAATTCATTATTAACACGAGCATAAACTTTCATATGCATATGCTGCAATCCCCAAAACAAACAGTAAACAAAAAAGTGTCAAGTAAATGTAGCAAAAATCGTTTTGGTTTGTGTCGGCCTAGTTTTTTTTATTTATTTTTTTTTTTTTTTTTGGGCCACACAAAAAGTGTGACACACGTTGATTAGCATTTGAAATCTGTAAGCGAGCAACAGCAGTTATGTAAAAATTAACAGCATTAAAGTTATGCGTTGAAAATGGGACGCGACTTTAATGGCTTTTCGGTGCAGATTTCTCGAAATGAGATCAGAGCTGAGCAAAAACAAACAACTCGTGTTTCTAACGCCTTTTTCCAAAGTTTATTGATCCATTAATTGGATCAATGTGAGCAATGGGTGCAATGCTGTGGAAAAGTCGTTCAAATCAGCTAAGGGTATAATTATGGAAGCATAATTTTCCACAACTTTCAATTGTTTTCATTAGTGCGAAAAACAATCGCATAGGCCAAACAAGGCAGTTAAAAAAATAAGCAGCAGGCAAATTTCACTCCACTTACATGATTTCGTACGCTTTATATAACAACAACTACTACTACTAATGCAACAACAGCAACAACAACAGCAACTGCGAATCGACTTTCACGAAAAACTGCAAGCAAAACTGCAAATGCGAGTGCGAGAGTGATAGCTGCACGGCTAGAGCGGGACAGGGCGAGACGCCAAGCTTTCTCTCCCTCCGCAGAAATGCCGACTGCAAAGTAACTCCAAAGGCAAATGGACGACGCATCGAATCGTCGACGACCGAGTCTTGAGTGAAAGACCCAAAACGAAACTACTCCCCCCACCAAAGCGAAAAAAAGCCCCCCATACAAAACCGAACCAAAAACGACGAACAAAAAAAAATGAAAGAAATGTTGAGCGTGGGAGTTTTTAAAATTAATATGCGTCAAACTGTTGACACTCCACGGGGAAATTGGGAGAAAGAGTGGCGAGTTGTCGTGAATGGTGGCGGGCACACTCTAAGAAATGGGGGATTAACAGATTTAGCGAATTTAATAGTTACTATAGATATAACACTCAATGATCTAGCTAGATCCCTTGGCTTTATAATATTATATAATATAAAATATAATATAATATAATATATAAAAAGTAAACTTTACATGAATATAACCCCTATATTTCTAGTAAAATTGTACTATGCTTTACTATCATAGTTTAGCACTATAAAAAGGGATTCCATAGCCATCTCTATTTGGTAATAGTCTTCCCCTAAACCATTAGCATTTCCCTATGCCCAAGTTAACCCTTTTTTTTGGTTGGGTGGGTGTCATCATTGTTGTTTTACGTTGTTCAAGATGTTGCCAGTGTTGTTGCTTACAACGTTTGTGTTGCCTCTGTTGCATTTGTAGCGGAAGTGAAGTTGTCGAGTTTGTTTTGGGAGTTGGACTGCGTTGAGTTTCTCTTTTGAAATCATTTTCATTGGCATGAAAGTTCACATTATTTAAATTAAATTGATGCCGCCGTGGCCGTCGCTGCTTCTTCTTCTACCCTCGGTCTGTTGGCTGGCGACTGAAAAATGAAAATGAAGAAAAAAAATTGTATCTTTGCATCTGTGTTTTTGCAACGACGGCGCCGCATTTATGTAAAAACCAAAAGAAAAGCAAAGAAAAGCGTTTCCTTTTGGCTCGAAAACAACGGCGACAACTGAAAAGCGTTTTTCACTCAACTCTGTTGTTGTTGTTGTTGCTGTTGTTGTTGTTTTTGTTGTAGTTCAGGCGGCGAGTGAAAGGAGCCTTTGTTGTTGGTGAAAACGCCAAGTGAAAAGCCATGCGATAATTTGTTGTAAAAAAAAATGAAAAATTTTCACCATTTTCGTTCGGTGTCGACTGTTGTTGTTGTTGTTCGTTTCGTTTATTATTGCCTTTTGTTGTTGCTGCCTTTATCAAATTTCATTTAAATGCTAATGAAAAGTTGCCGGAAGTGTGGAAAGCGCCAAAGCGAGTCGCTGCCAAATTATATAACTCTTCCATCATTTTTATTAGTGAAAAGCCACAGTCTTTCTTTCAAACTATTTCCCCCAAACGAGCGAGCAGCTGGTCAACAAAAAGAAAAACCCGCTTTCCCGAACTAAAACGATTTATTAAATGCTTTAACGCGTGCGCTGCCTCCATTTGTCATAAATGCACATCCACGATGATCGAGGAGCACACACAAATGGGAGATCCCCCGGGGAGCTGAGTTCTACCTTTCCTCGATTCTCAATTCTCGATTCCTGTGCGATCCATGACCAACTGCATTCGTCGCATCCCAGCTGTCGGATGTTTGTTTGTCGAGGCCTTGTGGCCCTCAGATCTTTCGTGTCCTTTAGACCACACTCACACGCTAGGTGGGTTTAGTCTGCAGCAGAACTAATGGTTTTTGCCATCTAAGTAAGCAAACCGAATGGCATGACGGCGGGAGTTGGTGGCATTTGCGTCTAGGTGTGTGTTTGCCAAACAATTTCCATTTATTTACACTCAAACGGAGGTAGTAACCATAGTTTACAGTTTCTGAAAGGGTGATGGTCAGTGTATTTTGAAGGAAATAGAAAGACTGCGGTGTACAACATCTTTAATACAATACTATCTACTACTATTTGCATTATTTGCAGACATTTTGTCTTCCATGAGTCATACTTTTCACCTTGCCCAGCTTTATTCGATTATGAGGTTCTTAACTACTTCTTCTCGTTCCCAAGCTCCACCTTCTGTGGCCCAAACTTCTGTGATTTTGTCATTCGCCTTGTGGCGCCAAACAAATGATTTTCAATGTCATAGCGAAACAAAAATGTTTGGCTCTGGAGGCCCTTGGTTTCCAAAAAAAAAAAAATGAGTGAATGAGAAGAGAGAAGTGAGTGAGAAAGAGAGGGAGCGAGAGGGAGCTTGAGGCCCCAATGCCAAATCAATGTCATTAACATTAAGGCACACTCACTAAAAATTGAATAAAGCGGCTTTACTGAGTGCTAAAAACGCGGCCTACGGTTTGTTCACCTTGACGAGCTGCGTCAACCTTTTGATGGCTCACACTCATACCTCGCACTCACACTCGCACACAGTTACACACACTGGCACACAGTTACACACACACGAGGCCCATTGAAGGTCCTTCAGCTGGATTTGATGATGGCCATCAAATCGCCAGCAGCCGCAGAAAACGGGCAGCACCTTGAAAATCTCAACCTTGTCGAGCTGAGCTGAGCTGTAAATCGCTCGTGTGCCGCAGCCTTGCACAGATTTTTCCGACTTTTTCCACACGCCTTGCGTCTGCACAGTGAAAATTCACAGATCGATGAATCCTAATTGAATGTCCTTAAAATAGGCAAATGGCTTGCTGCACCAGGATTGCCAGCAAATATGGTTTTGAATCGCATATCAAGCATATACTTATAAGTCTTAATGGTTCTTATTTATAACTAAAAAGTATATTACATATTAACCTATATATATATTATATATTATAATAATTTCATTTACCAGTTTAGGCTAATTTGGCTTTAAAATTAGTTGGTATTTAGTTGTGATATTTATTGTAATGTTTTTCTTGCTGTGTAAGAAAGCGACCTCCTCTGCCATTTGCCGTCTTGCATCTGCATCTGCGCGACTGAAAACACACACACACACTAAAAAGGACTGTGTTATTGTTGCTATTGTGCGTCAGCAGATCCTTCTGCCCATCCTCCCCCACCTCCCCTCTCTCTGTCTCTCTCTCTATCTCTATCTCCACTCACCAGTTTGCACCTTTATGAGTTGAGTGAGTAGCTCACGTTCACGTCCACACTCACATTCACACTCACATTCACATTCACAATTACATTCACCTTCACCCTCGGCTCAGCGACTGGCTGACTGACCCATTGTTTGTCAATTTTCCACTCCTGGCCAACATTTTCCTGGTCCATTGTTTGCTGTCATCTGCAGCGCTCCTAAGTCCTAAATCCTAAATCCTCAATCCTCCTGCCTGCCGAGATTTTCCGGGTCCATCAGTCAGTTTTCCTCTGCTGCTCCTGCGCAACGGTTGTGTTTTCCTTGTGATATTTTAACGTTAACGTTATATTCTATTTCGATTTTGTTGCGGCTTCTGCTCGTTTGACAATCTGAAGCTGAATGCAATCGGAAAGCTTCAAAAGCTTTAACCTTATCATTATCTTTATCTTTATCTGTATTGGATCTATCGTTCTCTGTTAATCTGCGATTTCTGTGCGGAATAACGGGCTTTGCAAACCATTGCTCTTCAGCCATTATGAACGCTTCACTTTTTGGCGCATTTCGTTTCGTCGTCTTGTCCATGCGTCTGTGTCTCGTCCAACGTTTTAATTAGCAAAAATCTAAAACTAAATCCTTAAAAGAATAATTAATAAACGGAATAAACTATATTGTGTGACTCGTGTGTGTGTGTTTTTCAACGGTCGGCAAGCTGGAGAACTCGCTGCTGTTGAAGCTGCTCAATCTTTTGGCCAGGCACTCGAATTCCGACAGTAATTTCGTCAAAGTTGAATTCGAGCGCAGCATCATGGATCTCATACAAGAGCCAAGGTGACCCCCCATTCTATACTCTTCAAGATGAATCTAAAATAAGTTATCTGCTTTGAAATATCTTAATATGTAACATGTAGTTTATATAAGTTGAAGAATTCTAACTAATACCGAACATTTCCCCTCCGAATTCCTTGCAGATTGCCGGTGAACGAATGTCAGGCAAGCCAAACAGCTAGAGTCACCTCGAACCTGCACGCATCCAGTAGCACGATGGCGGTCAGCCGTGTACCCTCGCCGCCCTTGCCGGAAGTTAATACGCCAGTTGCCGAGAACTGGTGTTACACGCAGGTAAGTCCAACCATCCACCCGATGGGATTAGGTTTCCACATCCCTATCTGTGTGTTTTTGCTTTTTGGCATTCCTATGGATTTGCAAACGAACATCTGAGCCAGCAGCCAACCGATCGGATTTCACAAATATTGTAAACTGAATCCATATCGTTGTAAAGCCGGTAAATGCATTTCCGTTGTGAGTGCACAGGCACAGGTACAGGTGTGTGTTGTGTGGCTCAGGTGAAGGAAACCGGATAAGTTTGTGGCACTTTGTACATGGGTATTTATTTAAATTAATCCCCCACTCAACTATCTGTTTTTGTTCCGCAGGTCAAAGTGGTTAAATTTAGTTATATGTGGACCATAAATAACTTTAGTTTTTGTCGGGAAGAAATGGGTGAAGTACTCAAATCGTCCACATTCTCAGCCGGTGCTAATGACAAACTAAAATGGTGAGTACATTAATCTTAGCTTACTGATCCACAAGATGCTAATCGTTTTGTTTTTGTGCCACAGGTGTTTACGGGTTAACCCCAAGGGTCTCGATGAGGAGAGCAAGGATTACCTTTCTTTATACCTACTGTTAGTTTCGTGTAACAAATCAGAAGTCAGAGCCAAGTTCAAATTTTCCATACTGAATGCCAAGCGTGAGGAAACCAAAGCAATGGAATCGCAAAGGTATGTGCGATCTGTAAACAAACGATTGATCTTCTGCTAAATTGCTATCCATCCATCTCCCGCAGAGCTTATCGTTTTGTGCAGGGCAAGGACTGGGGCTTCAAGAAGTTCATTCGCCGCGACTTCCTGCTGGACGAGGCCAACGGCCTGCTGCCGGAGGACAAGCTGACCATCTTCTGCGAGGTCAGCGTCGTGGCGGACAGCGTGAACATCTCCGGACAATCCAATATCGTGCAGTTCAAAGTGCCCGAGTGCAAGCTGTCCGAGGATCTTGGCAACCTCTTCGACAACGAGAAGTTCAGCGACGTCACGCTCTCCGTGGGCGGTCGAGAGTTCCAGGCGCACAAGGCCATATTGGCAGGTAAGATACCACAACAGAACACCAGCAAATACTTGTTTACCTATTTAACTCTTTTACTTATATTAATTATTATAAATTAACGTACTTGCAGCGCGCAGCGATGTCTTTGCGGCCATGTTCGAGCATGAGATGGAGGAGCGAAAGCTGAATCGTGTCGCCATAACCGATGTGGATCATGAGGTTCTTAAAGAAATGCTGCGATTCATATACACGGGCAAGGCGCCCAATCTAGAAAAAATGGCTGATGATCTCCTAGCGGCTGCTGATAAGGTGAGTGTGCCCCTCCCCCTCAAATTACCGCCCTAGAGAAAGAAGGTTTATTAATATTGATATTATAATAATTAATATTGCAGTATGCACTCGAAAAGCTGAAAGTGATGTGCGAGGAGGCGCTGTGCGTCAATCTCTCTGTAGAAACAGCAGCCGAAACACTAATATTAGCTGATCTCCACAGTGCGGATCAATTGAAAGCACAAACGATAGATTTCATAAATACGTAAGTTGTTAATTGAGTTTCCCTTTGATCTGTTCGAATCAGTTAGCTAACCGACCGATGTTTTATCACATTTACAGTCATGCCACCGATGTGATGGAAACCTCTGGCTGGCAAAATATGATCACAACACATTCACATTTGATAGCGGAGGCATTTCGTGCGCTCGCAACACAACAAATCCCACCAATTGGACCACCAAGGAAACGCGTAAAAATGAGCTGAAACCACAATGCAACAACCACACCACTATCAACAATAACAACTACAGCAACCACTACAATAACAACAGCAGAAGCAAATCGTACACCAACCACAATCAACAAACAGCAAGAACAGCAAAAACAACCAGAACAACAAGAACCCACTACTACCAACAGTCGATCCAACAACATTTGCAATAGAAAGCAGAACTCCAGTCGCTGCAGCAGGCATGTTGATGGATACTTGATGGATCGATTGGCGGAAAACCTCAAGAAAGCATACGGCAATACTACAAACACAATAGATTATATTAAAAGCAGACAGATAATGCAAATGCAGGAGCAAAAGCAAAAGCAGAGCGAGCCGTACCGTTTATTGTTTCGATTTCAAGTAATTTAATTCACTTTGATAAACTTGATTTTAAATGTATTTTATTTGTTGATTTAATATTACCTATGATTAATATGTTTACGAGTAATAATTATGAATTAATTTTAATCTTAAGTCAAAACACAACTTGAAACAAAAGCAGCAATTAAAGCAAGAAACAACAAAACAAACAAAAAGAAAAAAAAACAATTAATAATACAAACAAAAAAAGAGCATAAAAAACAAAACGGAAAGTAAAATAAATTAAATTTAAAGTAAAGTAAAAACTAAAAGTAAAAAGTCGAAGGCGTAAATACAGCAAGAAATAAAGAAATTCACTGAGAAAGCGTAACTATTATTATTATTATTATTATTACATATTATAATTACCGATTACTGCGTATAATTACAAAGCGTACACTTTGATTGTGATGTATATTCGATGAGTATGACTAATGAGTAACGAGTAAATGAGTAATGATACGGATATGATAATGAAGTTGATTTATATATTGTGTATATGTAAACTCGGAGAACTTTTCAGAGCATTCACGGTTTAATTGCACCCACCACCCACCAAAATTAAAGAACTCCCCCTTGAATTTGAGGAGAATGTAAAAATCTATTGTTTACCAGAGTCTACTGTTCTATACTTTTATTCTCGTTTCATCGCTGAATTCATATCTTGAACTTTTGTTTTTCAATTGCCCCTAAATTTCTTAAGTATCTAAATCTTAAAATCAGACACCTGTTTCTCTTTGTTAAGCGCAAAATGTAATTAATTTGTTGTACAAAACTACAAAAACAAACAAAACATTGTCGAAATAAACGCAAGCAGTAGCAATTTGTGTATAGTAAGCAGATAAAAAGTGAAAAACCAACACCACTCTTGCATCGATTCATTTTGTAAAAGGGGAGATTCTCTGGGGTGGTTTCTCTTCTGATTGATTCAGAATATTTCCGCTTTTCCCACAAACGAAGGCTAAAAGTTAGAAGTACGAGTAAAGTAAACGTGATAACAATTATCTAACTAATAAACAAAAGAAATGCGACGCAGGAGGAATGACATTTTTATATGCAAAAATGCAGATCGCTAACTTGGTGTGTACAATTCAGGTATTCAGGAAAGGGTAGAATTTTTGCAATAAAGTAAAATAATATTATTAGGAGCAAACTATGAACGATTTCCATTGTATGTGTACTTCCGTTTGACTTCGCATGTGATTTGCTATCAAGAAAGTGTAAATAAACTAGCCTTAGTCGCAGCAATTACCTTTTGTTTCGAGTGCACAATTAACTAGTTACAAGTCCAATGCTTTAATCAATGTATGTGCGTGTCTGTATAGTAATAGGTAACCGATATTAGCCTTTGGAATGGATGGGAGCACGGGATGACTCGCTGCAGCGAATTGTATCATTTCTGGCATGCTTAGCTTTGTTTATTTCGCCCGCCTCCAATCCCAATCTTAATCCCAAGTGCGGTCATCCCCCAGTCGAGAAGCACTTGCAGTGTTACATTTTGTATTGCTCTCTGCTTGCAGGAGAGCAGAAATGGGTGAAGACAAAACTAGCCATCTAAAATGTGTATCTAGCAAAGCGACAAATTTTTTGCATGCCAATCTAAATGTGTAGAAATTGACAAACAACAATGAACGAAAACACTGCACTCATGGGCAATACAAGTGACAAGTGACAGCAACACAACATTTTTAAAAGCGAAATTGTAATTGTATTTAACAATATTAGATAATAAATTAATATGTTCTAAAATTACGTCGATGGCTCTCATTTCTTCTCCTGCTCCTCGAGAAACTGCTGCAGCAGTCCGCCATCAATGGGAATGGTTAGCTGTTCGGAACCATCAACGCTCCGCTTCGACTTGACCAGCTTGTGGTCGAGGAACTCGGTGAGCTGGGCACGCAGAGCCAGATCAGAGCTGACCAAGAAGGCTTCGCGACAACTCGAGTAGAGGTCCCTGAACGGCATGCCCTGGTATGTGGCGTTGCCCTTGTTCTTCAATTGGTACTTAACAATCAGCATGTAAATGCCACGCGAATTGGTCGTTAGCGATGAGAAGACACTGCGCATCGAGGAGAGGGCCAATTCACCCGAATTCTGCACCAGCAGCGAGTTCTCGAAAGCAGTTTCGTTCGTGTATGGCAGCATTGTTGTGCAGTCCCACCAAGAGAAGTTAAAGCTGCTCAGCTTTCCCTGGTCCCACACTGCAAATGGGGAAACAATAATTAGTTTGGCTGTCGCACTACAAAGAACTCAAAGCACTCACGCAGTGGGGTGTTTATATGATCAATGGAGGCCATCAGATGAATATTTGGAACGCGCGCCAACCGCGATAGAATCGCCTGTGCCTTTACGTTGCGAAGCATGGCTCCATCCAGGTTGTGGACGATGAGGAACAAGTGTGTTTCTGGTATTAGTGCGAACTCCTCCTCGATCATATCGACCGCTTCATGTGGATTAGCCGGGCTAATGCCCGCATCCAATATATCGCTTGTGATGCTATCCAGCATATCCTTGATGGTCAGACTGGGAAAGAAGCCATTCACCACCAGTACGGTTTGTTTCTGCAAAACTTCGCGATGGAATGACTGCAGCAGCTGGCGCTTGGAGCCCAAACCATATAGGAGTATATTGAAGCCCTCATTCAGAATGCACATCCACTTGGGAAAGTACGAACGATACTCCTCCATAATGGCATTAATAGATCCCTCATGCTCCGTGGACAGCTTGATTTCCGACAGCAAACTAAACACACGATCGGCGGCCAGACGAGGATTCTTCAAACGATCCAAGGTGTGATCCGAAGTGAGGATCTTGCTGCTGGCATGCGAGTGAAAGTAGCCATCGCTCTCGGGCACAAACTCATTCGACTTTTTGGCCCTCGCCGATTGTCGCAGGCGGGCAGCCGATGGAGTCTTTGGCAGAACGGGCACAACAATAGCACGGCGAGCTTTAGAGGGCGTCTTGGGCTCATCATCGGCGGCGTCGTTGTCGGAGGAGTTGCCTGCATCGCTGCTACTGCTGCTGGAGGAGGATTCCTCGTCACTGGGCCGGAAGTCGCTTTCGTCTCCGGAAAAATCCTCATCTGAGTCGGCCACTATTTTCGCGATCTCTGAAATGGAAATTGAATTTATGCATAATGCAAAAAATCAAAAAAGCAGAGAAAGGAAAGGGCTACCCACGATTCTTGACCTGGGTGCGCACATGGGCGGGAGTCTTTGGCTGATCCGTGGACTTCTTGCGCTTCGTATCCGGAGTCTTGAGCCCCAGACGCGGAGTTTTCGGTGTCTTGGGCGTGCAGGGCGTGGCATTTAGGGCGGCCAGAGCCATGGCGTCGCGTTTCTTGGGCGTATTGAAGCCAAACATGCTGGTGCCGGCCACATTGTATTCGGATTGCAGTAGATGGAGATCCTTGGCAGTGGGACGAGCTGCATTCTCCGATTCCTCGAGACTTTCTTCCTGTTCCACATCCTCCACCTCACTGCTCCGTTCATCGGACAGTTCCACATAATTCACAACAATTCGCTCCTCCTGCCCTTTCCCATTGGTTTCCTGCTTGTAGGCCTGGTATTTTTTGGTGGGACTTGGCCGTCGGGTGGAACGCCGACTGGTGACCTTGGTCTGGGACTCCACTGCGTCCTCAACCCGGGCCGTGTCTAAGTCCTCGGATTCCTCCTCCGAATTCGTGAGGTTCTCAATGGACTTGAGGTTCTCCTTCCGCGGCGTCTTGTAACCGCCTTTGTTGCTGGCACTCATCTCGCTTGCCACTCCACTGGGCGCTCTTATTACCAAAATATTCAATTGGTAAACAAATATTTCGCAAAATACACTCAATGCTCAGAAGTGGCGGGAATTATCGATAACCAAGACATGACGCGAGTGTGGCCAGCTCTCGCATAGGAAGTAGCTAAGTTTCTAGCTACAAACAAAGCTATGTGGAAAAATAGTACAAATTAATTTTTAATCCTTGGGATATGTACAAGAACAGTTAAAAGGTAATTATTGGAACTTCTACAAACGGGAAAAAAGTCAATGAAAAATATATATGACAAATTTATTTTTTAAAACCTAATAATAGAATGCAATTCCTACAAGCAAAGTTTGAATTTGAATGGCACCAGTGCTGGGAAACGTTACATGCAGCGGGTATCGATACATTTGAATAAAAATCCAGTCACTGACAGAAGCTCAAGTTTTTGCTCAAGTAATTTTTTTGGAATTAGGTGAAGTTTTTTAAAAAGTTCAATTTATCACAATAAACAATTTCTTACAAATTCACCACACTGACGAGCAAGTAAGTTGCTAATGAAAGACCTAAGTAAATATTATATATATTTACTTATTATTTGTATTTATTTAAAAAAAATATAATATAATTAATAAAATAAAGGGGCAACATATATCGAAAAGCAATAGTTAGAAAATTAGCTTTGAACATGGAACATGGAAATATTTTAGTGTTTAACAATTAAACATTTCTACAATTTGGAAGGAAACTTGTTTTGTTTGAATTGAAAAAATCTTGTGGAAAATATTTCATTCATCACAAATCGTCTGGGCGACTTAATACCCATTCTCATGGTATATCCAACTTAAAATGTATACCTAACACTTAAAAAAAAACGACATTTTTCTGGAAGTTTGTAATTTATTAGGCTGAATTAAAACTGTTTACTAAAAAGCATCTTAAACAGAAGAAATAATATAATTATATATTAACAACTAACTGTTGACAAATTCTCAATGGCGCTTGCGCGGATGCGACGCGGAAGTGGAGGAGTATGCCTTCGAGCTGGAGTGGTGAGTGCTGCGCGACTTGGAGCGGGATCTCGTGCGGTGTCGCTTGCGTCCGCTGCTGCTGCTGCCATGCTCGTGGCTACGGCTGCTGCTCTGCCGCGAGGAGCGGTGGTAGCTGCTGCTGCCGCCAGCATCTTCGCCTGAATGGCTGGACTCGCGATGTCGACGCTGTTTCTGGCGATGACTTCCACTACTGCTGCCGCCACTGAACTGGCTGCGATGTTGCCGATGACCCCTATCACGGTCTCGTTCCCGTTCCCGTTCCCGGTCCCTGTCCCGATCGCGCGTCCGCTCTCTTTCTCTGTCGCGATCGCGACGCTCGTATTTGCTCCGACTGCTGCTGTGGTGGCTGCGGTGTCCATGGCGGCTGGCGCGCTTGCTCCGGCTGCCGGAAGTTTTGGATCCGCTCGAGGTGCTGCTACTGTCGTCGCTGTCGCTGCTGGAGCTGCTCCCACTGCTGCTCGACGAAGACGAGCTGGACGAGTGGCGGCGTTTGCTCTTGGACTTGCGCGACGACTTGTTGGCCTTGTGCAGCGCCTTGTCCGCCGCACTCAGCATGGTGGCCACTGACTCCGGCATCTGCAGTAGATTGGTGGCCGGATTGGGAACGGGCTTCAGCTTTTGTGGACCACTTGTGCTGCTGCTGCTGCTGAGGCTTGCCAGTGGTGCCACTGCAGCGGCCGCCACCACTTGTTGCACGAAGGTCTGCGACTGCCCTTTGCCGTCCTTGTTGTCGCTGAAGCGGGTGGTCCGTTCCTTGCGACTGAGTCGTTTGCCTAAGGGATGGCAATGTGTTAATAGGAGTGGTTCGGATTTACTTGGGGCTCTCATACCATTCGATTGCTGAAGCTTTTCCTGGGTGGTTTGACTGGTCGACTCACTGGGCGGATCTGGATTGGCCACCGGTCGACGATGCTCACCAGCACCAGCACCAGCAAGGGAGCGCTCCAGTTCCCGCTTGCGTTGTCGCAGCAGAGTTTGCTCATCCAGCAGCTCTTGCTTGGCCACTCGATCCTCAATGTCGTCAATGACTCTCTCGAAGGATCGTTTGCTGCGCCTTATGCGAGCCTGCAAAGTTGAATAATATTAGAAATGGTTTTGATTTTAGGCGCAATGTCAAGAAACCTTCAACTCCTCCGCGCTTAGCTGCGCGCTTTTGTCGGCATCCTTTGCGCCATCCGCTTGGCGCTCATCATCGTCGTCCTCATCTTCTTCGGTTTCGCTGGAAGAATCGCCATAGGCTGCTAAACCTATAATTCAAATCAGTCAAGTGCTAATTGTTGCTACTAGGCTTCAATGTAGTAGAATCGGGCGCAGACTTTGGTATATTTCAAACTGATTTTCAATGTCTTCGGAAGAATTTGTAAGGAAAAGTTTGGGAAATGGAAGGACAAGGAGAAGGGGCCAAGAAGCGGGCTACAAGGACCAAACTGCGCCGAGGGGTTCGAAATCATTTGGCCGTGGCTTAAAGTTACAAGAAGCATAGAAAGTTAAGACTCGGCCATAGGAATATCCAATACTTTTTTATTCATTAATTTTTCGTTTTGTCATTAGGATTTGGGGTTTTGGGGTTGGGGTCATATAGAAAGACAGGAGCAAGCATAACTCAGACTACCTCTGAACAAAAATAGTGCAAAGAATATGTACGAACTAAACTGGAATTTGGTTACTTACCCAAGTTGCCGGTAATGGAGGACAAGGCGCTTTTGCGAATCACTTGGGCTGATGACGCTTTTGATTTACACATACATACATATATATATATAGGTATATATTATATATTAAGATTAAAAAATTCAGCAAGTGATTTCATTTGGTTTTCATATTTGGTATTTGTGTGGTGTTCGATATATCAATTCATTATGGGCATTTAAGGATTAGCATAGACATAGACATAGCATTAAAAGTGGTTGCTAACGCGCTGGCCGTTCAATCCAATCGCTTGGCCGAAACATCCGGTCATCCAAGCTACGATTGAATCTTCGAATGGCAATAGTCCGCGATATATCCGCGCCTTACGATCTTACGATCTTACGATCTATAACTACTTACACACACACACACACACGCGATCGCTGGAAGAAATCGGTTTTGGGATAAACTTAGGTGTAATGCATAATGTACCTTTCGCACGGTGTGCTTTTAGAGTCTCGCCTGCAATGGCTGCAATCTCTTCGTTTGTGGTTTCCAGCAGGATTTCGGTTAGTGTCCGACGCACCACAAGCATCTACAGATGGGTATGGTATTGGGTGTTCATAGATTGTTTGCAACTATACAGAAATGGGTTTTTGGATGTGCCGCCGGTGGCCAGGGAATGAAACTCTAGTGAAGAGTGAACGAACTGCAGAGCAGCCAGGATTCAGTGTCGCCAGAATTCCGCAGTTCCTTCGCCTCTGAGACACACTCGATTTCATCGCCTGGCTGAGCAAGCATCCGGGTCAAAATGGTGATGCCTACCAGATCCGCAAGTCTTTCTTCGTAGTTTTTACCATTGACATCGTTTACGGTAGCCGTGCATGCCCGATCACCGGCTTCGATGGCTCCATCATGCTGCTCCAACTCCGGCTGCTCTTCGCTGCTGCTGATATCGCCGTCCTTACTTATCAATTCATTACCTATTTGCTGCGCCTCCCCAGGCACGTCAATGGAATCTTCGCTGTCGCTAGCCTGCATTTCAAGGGAATGTTTAATCGACAGCCTGCACTTAAGCCTGCAGTCTGCCCTACTGTCCGAATTGTTGTAAGGTTTGTGTGCTTTCAATGACAAAACATCGTTTGCAGTTTAATTCAGTCTCGTCGTGGTTTCGTGTGCAACCAATTGGAGTGAGATGTGTGCCACACATTCGGCACTTTTCGGTACGTCCTGAGAGTCAGTTAACACGCTGCTGGCCCTCGACCTTACTTACCACGTTCGCGATGTTCAATAGATTACCAGGTGTGGTTAGTGTTTGGCTTGATACTTGCTTAACATGGTCGCCCTCATCATCTGGCGTGCTAATGGAGGACTGCTGGCGCTCTAGTTGCCGCTGCTTTTCGCGCTCCATTTTCTCCAGGCCCTCTCTGAAAGATGAATGATGAATGAATGATTGTAAGTGTGTGTACTGCATGTATAGGTGGCACACTCACCTTATCCAAGCTGGCAACATTTTCCGTTTGTTGGCATCGATCTCGGTGCTGGCCCCGCTGCTTCCGCTTTCCGGCTGCGATTGCTGTGCGTGCTGTGGCGGCAGATGTGTGTGTGGTGTTAGGTGGTGGTGTGGATGTGGATGTGGATGTGGCTGAGGTGCTGGGTGATGGTGGGAATGTGATGGCTGGGCTGTCGCATGTGGCTGCTGCTGCTGCTGCTGCGCTTGCAACTGCAACTGCAGCTGTTGCTGCGGCTCATTGGGATTGCTGACGTTCAGCTTCAGCAGCGATGGTATATGCGCCGTGGGATTGCCCGATTTGTCGGGCTGCGTTTGCCACCCGGCCCAAGGCTGCTTGCCCAGCGTGACAGCTGCAAGGAACGAAGAGGGGGGTTTAGTTTGTGACCTGATTAGTGTGCTATCTTCTTAAATACTCTACTAACCCGCTCCGTTGGAGGCGTCAAGGACATGACCAGGCAATTCGCCACCCGCCAGCCATTGGGATTGCGTAACAATGGGAGCTGGCGGTGGCGGCGTCTCAGAGCCGTGTGCCCGCTCGTTCTCATCGTCCATGTCCATATCGGCCTCGCCGTGCTCCTCCAGAAGCGGAAATCCCGCCCTGACCACATTGGGCACCGGCATGGCTACCGTCTGCTGGTGGTACTCCCGCACGTTGCTGATGATGGGCGGTGGCGGGGCCAGGGGCATGGTCACGGGAGTAGCGTCCCGCATGTGAATCCATTGCTGGGCGAGCTGCGCCCAATCGATGCCGGCGCCACCCTGCATGGCGAGCGGCAGGCCGGCGGCCACCAGGGGCGTCACCATGCCCTGACCCCCGCCCGGGGGCATTGCAAAATGAGGGGGTGGCGGCGGGGGCTGTGCCAGGAACTGATTGTGATTATGGTTGTGGCCATGGCCATGTTGTCCGTGTCCATGGACGTGGGCATGCTTGTTGTAACCCAAATCGGCGTTTCCGTTTCCACCGGGAAACATCTCTGCTTGTATCTTGATTATGCTTTTAGAATCCCAGCTAAGTTGTCCTAAGTTTTCCAGGTTTTTTACACGAATGAAATTTTCGTCGACTTCTACGCCATTTTCTCGCTCAGCCCGTTTTGTCATTCGGCCCGAAGCGGCGACAGCGGGTCACTCTCAGTTCGGTATTTTTTAGTACACAAACAGCAGCCGATACTGTTATTTCGAAAAACAGTTTCTTGTTCAAATTGAATTAGTTGTTTGATCGGAACAATTTCAAGAAGTATACAAATAATTCACAAGGCAAAAATTTATATTTAGTTATACTTTCTTATGTTACATACAAGGATATTTTTCATTTTGGGTAAAGTGGTTTCATGATCATTTTAATTTATACAATGGTTTTTTGTTGTGATTAACAGAGATTCAAATATCTCTTAACAGACATGCTCATTGCAGTTATCGGTTAACAGTCTTTATGTCTTAGCGGTTAACAGTGAAGTCGCTAAGTGTTACCGTACGCAGACCAAGCGAATATCCACAACTTGCCTTACTTTTGGGCGGATTTTCCAGCAGTAGCCGCACTAACGCCAAAGAGTGCAACAAGTGATTCTGTTTACGTTTTCAACAACTTCTCTCTTCGGAACCGAACGTGAGCGGACGTGTGCGGACGCGTCGCTGCCGGGATAATAAGTTGCGTCGGCGTTGCGGCGTTGTTGTTTACGTGTTATAATAAAATTGTGTGCGTGCGAGAAGGGCGCGCTCCTGTCTGTGTTGGTGTTGTTGTCGGTCGTTCTCAGCGTGTGTTTCGAAATACCGCATTGTTTAATTACAGCACTACAGCCACCGCGGCTAATTTCAATGCAAACAAAAGCTGGTGTGTGAATGAAATTATGCTAAAATAGATAATAGTCAAAGGTAAAACAAAATCAAGATACAGAGGCAGAAGAGGAAGAGAAGTTCTGCAGCGCAGTTGCGTCGGCGCAGCAGCGTTGTTGTCTGTGTGTTTGCCTGTGTGTGTAGTGGTTTGTCTGGTTTTATTTCGGACTGTGTGTGTGCGTGTTTGCGAAGCAACAATTTAATTGCTATTCAATTTTAAAAGCAGTTCAATTGCAAACCATTACAAATATGTAATTTGCTGTCGATTGCATTTGAATTGGAGTGCGTAATTACATTTTTGAGCCACAATACACAAACAGTGCAACTGTTGCTGCTACACTGGGAGCAAAAGAGGGCGGATTCATGCTCAATTCGGTGATTTTACACGGACAAACGCTTAATTAATATACCATGTGATTCAATTTGACTAAAAAAAAATGTACAAATATATGGTGGCATGCATGTAAACAAAAGTTTAATCTACATTTGTATGTATCTCGATTCGCAATCATTCATGACCAAAAAATTGAAATATCAACTTGATCTGAAATAATGTTTTTCATATGGAGATCTTTGATTTTTCTGTGTGCTGTGTAATGGCGTAATCGTAATCTTTGTGGCCCCTTTTAATGATTTAATTAAAAGCGTAAATTGCAGTCCGAAATTCAATTTGTCCGTTTGACTTTTCAATTCGTGTGGGTGGCACTCTGACATTGGATCATTGTTGTTGTTTGCTTTTTGAGTTTTTTTTTTGTAGTTGTGCAACAACACGCACACACACGTAGTAAATAATTAAGTTCGTGCGTCGCGTGCCGTTTTGAATTTTCTTTTTCCTTTTGCTTTGGGGCCCGGAAAATGTTCTCTTCTCGCTGCGCGTTTATTTGCATTTCCATCAATGCGAAATTCGACTCGTATAAAATACTACAAAAAAATCGTTCGAAAAAAACCAGTTGACCGTGAGATAATTCGTGCATAATTGCTAAATAGCAACAAAAAGAAATATAAATACATACGTACATATGTGAATGATTGAATTGCTGAAATATTTTGTGTTTGTGTTTTTTCTCCTTCTCTTCTCCTCTTTGAATATGTGTGTGTGTGTGTGTTTGATTTTGCCCTTCGTCAATGAATAACGGCACTTTGCGAGGTGCGAAGTCGAAGAAGAGCAAACAACAACAAATTGCCATCACCTTTGTCAGCAGAGAGAAGAAGCCAAAAAGCAACAACTAAGCCGGCATTGGAGGTAAAAAAAGAAGAGAGAAAAACAGGGAAGACAACAAAACGCAACTGCGACGTCAGCAGAGCCGACGAAGAAGAGGAAGAGCCAAGCCTTGGTGGCCACATTCCAACGTCATCAGCCGGCGAAGGCCGGTGCAGCCGCCAAACCCGGGTCACCGAATTCTTTCTTTCGCCGGAAAAGCCACCTCGCCCCAACTGAAATCGCTGAAACAACATCTGCGTGTAAGTCAACTTTGACAGTACAGACAGCACTCGATAAGTGGCATAAACTTACAGAGTGTTATAACTTTTTTTGTTCAGAAAAGTATTTCTTTGTTTTGGCATAATGGGATGTTGTAGTTTAGCCTAGGTCCAAATTTATGTAATTTTTTGTGCTCTCGAAGAACACAAGATTTATTTATGTATGGGTTTTTTTGTAAGTTAAGAAGCTATTTTAGGTCTGTCATCTCTTACTTTAGTTCTACCAACCCACTCCACACTGTAGGTAGCAGGTACATCAACGTCAATGCCGCGCTGCTCTCCTTCCGCGTTCTTGTTGTTGCTGTTGTTGTTGGGTCACGCCCACCGCCACGAGAAAACATTTTTGCGTAGAAATTACATATTGCTTCGTTTTCACATCCCAGCAACCCCAACGCCGCCAACCCCACCTCCCCGCCTGCTGCCCACCTGTGCCATCGTGTTTTGTAGCTTGGTTACGGGCTGGTAGCCCCCTGCTTCTTTTACCACGATTCCGGCGAGCCTCTTGTATTTTTATGGGTCGTCATCCATCGTTGTTCTGCCAAGCGCCTGTAAAGAGCCCCTAGCCCTCCATCTCCATCTGCATCTTCAGCTCCCTACTCCCTGCTCCATGCTCCACCTCCCGCATCAGCAAGTCTCCGCTTTCTGCTCATCAAAGCACAAAAACATTCAACGGCGGGTTCCTCAATTATGTTAATTATGAATTGCTCCCCGGCTGTCTCTTTTGGAGTACGGGTGTTTGCTTGGGCGTGTTTTCAAGTTGGTCTGGTGCGGCTTAGGATGGGGACTGCGAGCTAAAGTGGAGAACGCCAGTCAAACTGTTATGTGGGCCACTGATCTGAGCCAGAGCTGACTCCGTCGATCTCATGGCAATGAACTTCCTGCACTCCGGACCCCTGACTTCGCAGAGCGGACCCCCGCACTCCGCACTTTGGACCACGCAACACGTATTACATCACGGACAACACAGATAACCCGCTGACAAGTTCCATCGCTATTTCAAAAAAATGTTGAAATATATTTCTTGCACTATTTAAGTAACAAGTATATATGTATGATAGTCCAGGCACTACAGCATCAAAAGATCAGAGACAGCCTCCGAAACTGCAATATTCGCCGCCTTCAATTTCATCCGCCACTGGAGAATTTCGGAATTTGAAAATCACAATATTAATGCACGTCCCACAATAAGAAAAATGTTGTTGCTTGTTGCAACCCGGGGAGCGGGAAGAGGGGCTGCCTCTTTTTCGTTTGGGAAACCTTTTAACAATGGAAAACTTGCCCAAGCCGTCGACGGAACTGAGTGCAAACCGCTGCTGCTACTCGGCTCTTTTGGCGACTCTGTCTCTGTTTTTGTTGCCAACGCAAGCCGGAAGATATTTCAGACTGGCTTGCAAGCGGGCCTTTAAAAGGGGCTGTGGGCGTGGGGCGGTGGATCGGTGGGGCGGTGGGACGGTGGTGCTGGGTGCCACTGGCGAGTTTCGTGCTTAGACAGAAACAAGTTTTATGCTTTGCCAATGATGACGCTAGAGCACTGACTCCAGCTCTTTGCGACTGCGACTCTGGCCAGTCCATCTGACCAGTTCTGTGGCTATCTACTATCTGCCTTTGTTGTTCTTGGCCTACACAATTCGGTGCTTCCCCCTTCTAGGCCGCCTCCCGATTCCACCTTGGATTGCGATTCCCGGCCCAAAAACCAGACCGGTCGGTCTGCTCCACAGCGCACTTCGAATTGTATGGTTCAGTGGTGGTGTTGTGGTGCAGCCGCGTTGTGTAGTTTTGAACTAGTTGCGGTGCTTCAAATCAGACTGAACCATTACAGTGTCCAAGAGATGGGAGCGTGATTTAAACGGTTGCCTTCGAAAGGAATCATTAGTAAATAATTTAATACAAATTTAAATAAGAAATGGTATATTCTTCGCTACAAAAAGATGAGGAAGTTGAGCTGTTAAATAGATAATTATTGATATTATAACATTTGCGATCTTTATCTTTCCCAATATGTTGACAGATCTTATTTAACATTTATTTTAAAATGTCTAAACCTAGACTTTTTAGCTGATGTCTCTTCTATGTTGCCCCTATTATCTCACGGTCAAGAACGCCAACCATTCCTAAGCCATTAATTTTTCGACCACTGCCCACCAATCTACCTCGTACACAGTTTATCCATTACCCCCCGTCCAATAGCCTCATTCCCCTGGGGTCTGTCGCACTTTTTGGTACTGTTCGCAATTTGGAAATTAACTGGTTTGGTTGTTTTTGGCCCTGGAATCCTGTCTGGGCCGCAACGCTTTCTAGCCATTTGTATTGTTCGACGGCGACGAGACGGACAACTCTATATATGTATGCATGTATGTACATGTACATATGTATGTGAAGGATAAAGTGAGCTTAAAGTTTTCCTGGGCTCACTTTTAGTTGGTTCCTTTGCGGCGTTGAGGTTTTCGACCGGACCGTCTGGGATTGCCGCCGAAAAACTTTTGCTAGCCAAGTGGGCGGTTACGCTTAGAAATAAGTGTGCGTGTGTGTGAGTGAGTGTGTGCGGCAATAAAGAGGAGGGTGTTGGGCGGATAGTGGCTAGTGGAAGTCGGCAATTCAGCCGCGACAGGAAGAGAGCTCCGGAAGGAAGTTCATTTTGTGCAACTTAACGCTTTCACCCGCTCTCACACTTTTAGTTTGGGAGCAAGTCTGTCCAGTCCTGCCTTCCTCATTCTGCTTGCTATTTTGAATAGGCTGTAGAGATCAGATAACGCCTGTAAAATAGTACAATCGTGTGATAAGAGAAATGAAGTGCTTGAATAAAAGAATATGTTTAAAAAACTTAAACAAAACTTACGAACGTATTACTTATAGCAGAAAGGGAAGGAAAGTAATAAATATATACTTATAACTTATTAAAAACGTTTCTGTCATAACAAATAGTGATTGAAATACAATTTGCTTAGTTTACCTATAGTTTCCCAAGTTAGCACCTAAAAACTAAAACTGAATATCCAACCGCATCTAGACTCATTCTTAGATTATGCCACATATTTTTCCATCGCAGTTGGCTGCAGTGCATTTGTGCCAAAAGCAATTTGAAGAATTTCTTATCGGGATTTATGATCCTCCGCACCTTGGACCACATAAATCAAACCATAAACTAGAGACAGTCGCACAGGAACATATGCGGCTATGATGGACCACGCCATGGAGAGTGGATTGCAATTTCTGGGCACTAATCCCCAATCCCATTTAACCAATCCGCCCACAACTCTCCCCGTTTATCTCCGCCGGTTAATGGGAATACGTGGATGAGAAACAGGCAAATTGCCCGGTTTTGGCATCGGCGGCACTCACATAGATACACACTAATACGCCCGCACACTAACTAAATTTTTAATCAAGCTTGCCAGCAGCTGTGATTCCGCTGGTGGAAGCCATTTTGGAGCTTCTACCCCCCGCCACTTCCCCGTAATGCTCGTCCTTGGAAAGCGCAAAAAATGCAATCAACGTCAAATGCGCTTCGAAACTTTCTGCAAAATAATAGAAAAGCCATTAATTTCACTTCTCGTCGAAGATGTTACGAGAATCTGGCCAAAAGTGCGCGAGAAAAAAGTGGAAGCGGTATGTCTGGGCGTGGCCTGGGCATATGGCGACATAGTCTGTTAAAAAATAGAGGAAAACCCGAAAAGAAAATGCAATGAAAGCTCTGATGTGAAGAAAAGTAATTTTTAATTATGCGCACAACGTGAGTCAAACTTTGATTGGAATTACACAAAATCCGATTAATCGCTCGCTGCACATCCGTTTCTCATTCTCGGTTCTTGGGAAAAGTTTTACCATCGCTTAGGACGTCTGCCCCCGTAAGCGATGCAAAGTTCGCGGCTCAAACAATTTTCATTAGCAACAACAAAAACCGCTAATTTCACTTACAATTAGCGGTAAGCCAACATGTCGCATCAGTTGGTCTACTCGGTGGGTGGTGGGCGGTGGCTGGTGGGATGGGCACTTTGCACACACAACTACCAAACAAGTTTTCAACTAAAATCACCGAAAAAAAGTTAAGAGGAGTATGAGGCATTTTGGCAATTATGAAATATGATATATTATTAGATTTATTACGGTTTCGTTAGACAAAAAGTCATTCAAAGTGCTTAAATGTTATCAAACAGTTTTGTATTCAAAATTGTAGTTTTCTGAACTTGTATTTATATTTACCTAGTATAAAACATGGAAGACTGGAGAAATAATTAATATTATTTATGGATATTTCCTATTTATTTATTTTCCATTCTATAATTTCATAAGTTCCTAGGTCTAGCGTTCATTTCCCTTTTTTTTCAAGAAGAGTATTAGAAAGTGTGTGACCACAAGACTAATCTCCACACAATTTGTTTAACATTTATGAGTGACAATGGGCAGTGGCCTGGTGCGATGGGAAAACGCTGGCGGGCAAAAGGGGAAGGGGCTGGTTGAAGTTGAGGCAACAAAGTAGTTATGTAATACAAAGTTTAGTCAACGGTCAGCGGTAATGCAATAAGCAACTTTTTCAAACTGCTGCTTCGCCTCGGACTCCATTAAAGTTGTCAAATGAAGTCGAAGTTTGATTGCCTGGGGCAAAGCAGTGACCTGCTCCCCTTTTCCCCATCCACGACTTTTCCGGTGTTGACATGGACTTGCTGCTGTCCTGGAGATTAGTGAAGTGTCCTGTGATGTTTTCCTGTTAAACGCCATCGCAGCGTGGAAGAGTATTTATAATTGCCAGCCTCGGGACTTTAGACTTGTGCGAATCCGGTCGGATAGATGGCCATTCCGCCCACATCCTCCTTTCGAGGGTCGATTGACAAGTTTATGTAATGGAAGTCGATTGCATGTGGGATTATGTGGTCCGAATTTGAACGCAGGCACACTATTTTCGGCTGAGCATGAAGTAATACTCTTTTCTAGTCCCACAATAAGCTAATCTCCAAATGTGCTTTTGCTGCCTAGTTATTGTTGAATCACGTAAATCCCTTAAGCCATTACAATGCCAGAAACTCGTGGAAATTAAATTACCTACTCGAAGATATCATATCCCACCTCTGATTAAATTAAAGACCCACATGCAAAATGCATATCCTGCGGCAAGCAAACTTTGCCACCAACTCTCTCAGATAGAATCCAACTTCGCCGCCTGCAACTCCTCCCAGAACCATCATATTTTGCCCCAGCGGTGTCTAACAAAGCAATTAGAGCCACGGATACGCCAACACCGTTTGAGTTTGCTAAGTAAACGTGGCCGAGACGCCCTGAGTTGGCCCGAAGGCAGCATATTCATTAGGCAACGTGGCGGAGGAGGCTTATAGGAGGTGTCGGAAGATGGGAGGGTTTTCCAGCGAAGAAAGGAAAGGGAGGGTTCAATTCAGGATGCCTGCTTGGTCTGGCTGCCTTCTTGATGGCTGGCCCAACTTATGGGTCACTTGTTCAAGAAATTTCACAAAACTTTGCCAACTGGTTGTTGTTATGGCCAAGGAAGGAAAAGGACCACGGATGGAATATTTCGAGAGGGGGTGGCGCAATGAGGGAGGGAGAACGACTAATGAGAGACTTGGACTGGTACAATGAATATAATTAAATGAGTCCAAGGTGTAAACTAGCGAATTGTTTGATCCCATTCAGTCAGCTCAGAGTCCCAGTCATCATCCTCTCCATCCTCCACCATTTGCCAGTCCTTCGCCCCAAGCTCCCCAGCCTCCTTGGCGTTTTTTTTTTTTTAGGTATTCTTGCCGCCTGCCAACTTTGTGCCTGTTCAGCTAAATGTTGTTAAACTTTCATCTTGGGCTCAGCACTTTTTGCACTTTTAAAACAGTGTTTTTTTCGAATTCCCGTTTCCTGCCTGGCGGGCATTTTTCACTCACCGACTTGTTCCAGTTAGCCAACTGTCAGTCAGTCACTTGATCGTTCGGAGCGTGACAGGTGGTATGCTGTAGGGAATAGGGTCGCACTGGATATTACTCTACAATTGGCAGGACTTAAGGGAAAAACAAATCGTAACTTAATTGAAAGAGATCTCTTAAAGTCGATTTACATTAGGATTTAATGTAATGCTTAACTTAACTTAAAGCTTTTAGCTGATTTATAATCTGCACCCACTCCTATAGAATTTTATGTTGTCATAACATTTAAAGGTAATTTAAATCGTGTTCAAGCATCGACAACCTTTCCATCCACTGCCTCAACCTTAATTGTTTTCCTTATTAATCAGCAGAATAATGAGTGCTTCTCTTCTGCAACAGAAAGAAATAAAAGGCCAAAGGTCTCGTGACAGTTGCAGTTTAGTGTCTAATTAAAAAGTTCTCGGCCTGCGTGATTGTGTGCGTTCGTGTGGCACCTAGCTAAGCAAAAAATAAAAAGAAGCGACTCAAAGTCGGGGCCAACTTTCTATGGCACCACTTTCGCTGTCCCCCGGAGATGCCAATGAATATTCTTGTTCTGCCGTGATGATGACGAAACCTGTTTCCACTCCTTCATCCCGTGCACCTCATCACCACGAATTACCCCCCCACCACACACTTTTTATGGTAATGAATGGGTCAGGCAAAAGTGGAGCTTTGATTTCTGATGCTGGTGCTAACCGCAAAAGCAAATAAAATACCGGTAACGAAAAAAGAGCAACAATTTCTTCTTCTGGTGTGACATTGGACCAGTGTATTTCTGGGGTCTACTTTTCTCTCTACCGTGTTGCGACTGACTTACCCATTTCTTCCGTAACTCTATTGACCTTATTCGCAGGTGTCTGTCTGCCCGTCCATAAGTTTTGAGCTTTACTCTGGGAATCGACATTTCTCTCGGTTCAAATGCAAAGCTCAGAATGAAGGGTTTTTCCAGTGCAGTCTGTGGCTTTCACTTCACTTTGGTTTTCACCTGCAGATTTTCAATGCACTTTATCGGTTTTTGGATTTCTCGTTTCATTTGTTCTTGTACTTTTTATACTCTTGCTTGGGGAGATAAAACATTTTTGAATATTTAACATTTCAAAAAAAAGGCTGTAGTCGGCTTTAAAAGTCACCATTGAATCAGATTTTTAAAATCAGTTTTTCCCCCGTGCAAAAAAGCTTGTTATATATTTATGCCATGGGAAAAGGAAAAAATGTGCCAGTGTGTTAAATCTTCGATCAGGGCAAAAGACCTTGTTGTTTTGTAATTGTTTGTGCTGTTACCACACATTTCTTCGGCTCGAATGCGTGTGAAATATTTCGATAAATGTTTGTGGGTTTGTGCGAGTATCAGTCAGCGAACTGAGTGTTTTTTTGCACTCTGTGTGTGAGTGGGTGTGGGTGTCTGTGTCTGTGTGAGCCCGCTGACCGATGTCGGTCTTTTTATATCTCTGTTTTTGTTTTCCTTTAGCCCTGCTGCACTTCCCCATTACTCTTTTCGCTCCTCGTCTCTTGGCGTTAACTTTTCCACGCATTGATGACGGATGGCCATGGAAAATGATGAATGTTTAATGGGCCAGTGCGACAGCAAAAACATTTTGAGGTAACATATTGATGGAGCAGAGGTTGCACTGAATTCGGTTCGGTTCGGTTGGCCTGGTATGATTGGTGGGGGAAGGGAAGGGGGTGTGGAAGGGTTGGGATCTGGTCATGCATCATGGAGCGGTTCGTTGCCAAAACTTTCAAATTCTCACATGTTGCAATGTCAACAAAGTTGCCGGAAAATATTGTTAGAAATTCAAGCGAAATGCATTTTTAACTTTGCCTTCAAACTTCAGTTGGAAAATGTTGGGGGAAGGTAATGAGTTTGCCGATTGAATTTACAGCGCATAATATTCCATTCCGCTGGAAATTGTATGTGTTTAAAATTGAATTGTATTTGTATCCTCCCCGCAATTGCCCTTCAAGTGCTCAAGAACTTGTCATGCTACGAGTATCATCTAAAGAGCGATAAAACACTTTACGCATCAAGTACTGTATCCAAAGTAAAGTGATCTCTTGAAGTATATCCCCTTTGTTTTTTTTTCCAATCTACTTATGAGTATTTCCCCTAAGATTCTCGAGAACTTATCTAGAGTACCTCGCTTTGCTTTAGAGTCACTTTGTTTGCTCTAAATTCCTCGTGGAATTTTTGCATATATGTGGGTTTCTGTTATAAAAATTGCTCCACTTGCGTTGAACAATCCCCGCGCCCCGCACGTTTTTCTCCTTTTACCACGTCGTTTATCACATTTTTTTGCTTGGCTTAAGCAAGTCTATCAAAAATATGTATTCGTAATTGCAGCAAGGCACACAGCAAAGTTGTATGAGCGAAGGGAGGAAGATGTAGCCGATGGTGTACCAGATATGGAAAAGCGAAAAAAGTATAGAAGTTAAGGAAAAGCGACATCGTCGCATGATGTCATACTCGCACATTCAGTCTTTTTTTTCCTTGTGCACATCCATCTCTCTTCAGCAAAGTATCGTTTGTCTATTTGGCCAAATCCAAACGAATCGAACAAAATCAACTGAAAATCAAGCCCGCCCTAGGCACCCTTTATGAATCAGTTACCAAGGCGCTGATGCTGCAATAAAAGGTGCGATTTATCATAATGGCTGACGCATGGAACACACACACACACACACACACACACTCACATACACGCATAAACACACACAAGATGTTGGGCAGCTACCATTTCCCATTTTCCATTTCCCTTGCCTTCACCGAACACTTATATTTTGCAATATAACGCAATGGTTCCTGCTGTGGATTGTGGAACCATCGATTTCATTTCTTGCCATTTTCCGCATTTTTCACAAATCTGTTTTTCCACACTAACACACACACTGCTTCGTTTATGGCCTGTTGGCAGTTTGTGTGATTGCGTGTGTGTGTGTGTGGAGTTATCTGAGGCGGCTGCCAGACGCCAGTTCATATTGATTACAACAAATTTGCCGTCGCCATTCGTTCGGAGTTGTCGCCGGCTTTGGAAAAAAAAGAGAGAAATAAACGTGATTATATAACTGATATATGTAAGCGAGCAAGTACTCGCCTGCGTATGTCGATACGTTGGTATGTCGGTTTTTATTAACCTTTTCTTTTTTCGCATACTTCCACCTTCCATTAAAGATCCATTAAGGATATTGAAATATGATTTGCTGTAGTAATTGGAGACTTAGATACAGGTCCGACTTGTCAAAAGCGCGCATTCCTTTTCATACTTTTCGGGATTTTTTGAGCTTGGGATGTCCCAAAATGGATTTTATCTTTGTCTATGAATACCTTGCTTTTCTCTCACGTGTCATACCATATCCATTAAGGAAATGGAGCTCTGTTTTGGAATAGTGATTTGCCAGGCATCACATTTTTAGTTTATTAGTGGACTATTTAAAGGATAGCTGGGACTCATTGTTTTCTTAGATTTTTTATAAAGAGATCTTTCTTTTCTTAGACTTAGCTACATTCTCTACTTGAATCGCACTCAGAGTTCTTTGGTGCTGTTTTCAAAGCGATGCTATTGTTTTATCTTTGGGATTACATTTCCTGCTTTTTTTTCTTGATATTAAGCTACCAAAGTGCGATAACCTTTTCGGAAGGTAATTAAATCGAGTATAAAACCCTATTTTTACAATACTGAAAACCTTTTGCGCCACTCTACTCCACTCCCACTATTGGGTAGCCGCCCTCAACTGGAAGCCGTTCACTTGCTTGACATTTAGTGCCGGCTGCTGTGTTGGCCATGTCTTGGGCGCTTCGATGTTGGCTCAAACGGGGACTGGGGCAGAATCCAAGTCCAAGAAAGAGACGGCAGACAGCGACTGAATCTGAAAACGAGACTGAGACTGAGACTGGGGGCCTCTTTTGCTCTTTTGGCGACGACGGCTGCTGTCTGGAATTTCGTTGAACCGGTTTATGTGTGTGGTTCGCCAGTGGCTGCTGTGGCAGTTACCTACTGCTTTTGTTGCTGTTGCTGCTGCTGTTGTTGTTGGGGTCTGGGTAACTCGCTCCGAAAATACAAAATACTTGCACAGCGCACGGCTTTGTGCGATACTTGGCTAACCAACTGGCCACGCTGCACACACACACACTCACTCACTCACTCCTACAAACATGGCTAACAGACATATATAAAACAGCGCGCATATTTGTCGTTGCGGATTATTTCACAGCACAATTCTCCTCTCCACTGAAAGCAATCGGGGGTGGCTAAGTGGGCGGGGATGGAGATGGGCAAATGACTTTGTTCTTCTATTCTCGTTGTTCTTACATTGCCCTCTCGCCCTCTCTCTCTCTTATTGTCGGCGATTTCTGATTTTTGATTTTTTGCTCTTGTGCCCCGTTTCGTTGGCCGTTAATTTACATTGCAAAAATTTTCTTCTGACTTTATACGAAATTTGCAATTCAATAGTTTATAGATTTTGCCATTGTCAGTAGCTCGTTCCGGTGGGTGGGAAAGTACTCTATAGAAAACTGTGGGTTTTTGGGGCGGAGCTGAGTGAATATTTTTGTGGGGGTATCACACATGTATGTAAGTAGGTAACTGGAGCTACTCGTTGTAGGGATTAGGTCATTTGATTGTAAGATCTTTGTTTGCCAGGCAAGACTGACTAGTATATACCTTTTAGTAAAAATATTTAAAATCTAAATAAAAAATACTTATCAATACTTTTCTTTATTTTTTTGCAGAAATAAAACGTCAACAACTGTAAGTCAAAAACAAAATATAAACTCTTTAAATTGTTTGTGTTTGTAAATTCCGGTTATTTAGAGTATCGGCTACTCTCGTTTTGCATACCCTAAATCCTTTTCCAATCACTAAGATACCAAACTTATATGCGGCACAGTCCAGTCCAGTCCTTTCCAGTTTTCAGTACTCCTGCCCCAATGGACCCTACACCCATTTTATAAATCTAATCAGTTGAAATGCATTCAAAGTTCAGACAGACCAATGTACGAACGTTGTTCGAAATTCTGGTATTGGTTGTTCGATATGTTTAAAGCTCGAATGATGCCCGCAAACTATGCAAACTGGCTAAATGCGATTGGTTTTCGGGCATTGGGCACATTCCTCTCGCCCCTGCAAATTGATTTCAATGCAAATTGATAATGAAATATGCCATGGAATACGCATTAGAACGAACCCTGTGGCAGCATTCTTATCGATGCTATGCCAACACCCGATATACCACCCATACCACCCGTTTTCCACCCACTAATTTGGTCATTTAATGCAATGTGGCAAATAAACGAAATGCGGTTAACGCAATGACAGTGCTATTAGCCAAAGCCATTGTGGCCCATCAGCCAGAGATGTGAAAAAGGAAAACGGGGGACGTAATACCGGGATATTGGGCATGTCCTTCTGCCATTGTGGTTGCTTAAATCATAACCTAAACATACATATGTGACTGCCCAGAAGTCAAGTTTGTGTGTGTCAACCACAATTGGCCCACATGAAGCAGCTCAAAGGAGGAGAGCTGTGGTATCCCAAATGAAATTTCAAATTATGAACCAACAAAATTATCTTTATTTAATCTGTTGCACATCGAATGCAAGTAAATACATGAAATCACTTTTAATCATAGATTTAATAAAACATACTATAATGTTACATAGAAATAGCAAGCACATTTAAAATTTATTTTTATGAAATCAAACATATGCGAAACTGTTTACCAATCTAATCAATATTCAGAAGTTCAAAATTGTTTGAATGAATTGACAATCTCATGATTTATTCAATTTCATTGAAAGCAGATGACAAAGCATTTTCCCGTAATAAATCTCAATTGAAAAGTAAGTAAGATATACTCACACAATAAATAACAATAATTATGCAAGAAAATGTGCCAAGAAAAAATGAAATTTGTCTTCGTCCTTTTCCGGCTTCATTTTCTTGGCCCATTCCATTACCCAACTTCAATGATCCATAATTGCTATTAATTGTGCTTAAGATTTGCATAGCAAATAAATCTACGAGGGAAAATGCAAAACATAAATTCAACAATTGCTTGACACTTGAGCGGAGTTTAAAAGTTTTCTTTGTTGTTGTTCTGGCTGTCGCTATTGTCGTTGTCTAATTTATTTAGCATTGTGTAAACTTGTTCAAGGTTGAATAGGCTTCTATACCAAATGGAAATTAAATGGCAACAGCAGCAGCAAGCGCAAAGAAAAACATTTGAATTACATTGAAGACAATTCGAAATGCCAAAAGGCAGGCAAAGTTTGCTTCGATTGTTTTTGGTCCAAACTCAAAATCAAATTGTGCCAAATTACTTGGCCAGCCAAATGCTTTGGCTAACCAATATTGCTTCTATTTCTCTCTCTCTCTCTTTTCTACTGTGTATCTCTATCTCTGTTCGTGTGTCTGTCTGTGGTCCAAATGAATAATTTGGCATCGCAGATAAACGAAATCAATGTCCACGGACCGGGCCCAAAACCAAATGGCAACATCTGCACATTGTGCTGAATTGAGGGGCCATCGGTGCGGGAGGCTACAATGGTTACATTGGGCTGGTTGGAACCTCTGGGCCACTCTGGGGAACTTGTTATTGAATTAAAGTGACTTGATTTACGACGCGTTCTGGTCCAAAGCTCTTAATGGCATTTGCCACGAGTCCAGCTACCCTCTGACTCCCTAACCCACTCAGTTAGGTACCAAAACCTTGGCCTCTTCCCTCAGCAGGGCCATCCGTTTTCCGAAATGAAGTTTGCGCTTTGTGATGTTATAACCGTTAACGGTTCGTATGCGTGATATTAAGTATGCGACATGTTGCGCTTTGTAGCAGAGATGAATGAAAGGGCTTTTAGTGCTTGAAATTGCTGGTTCGGCACTTTACGTTGGATGTGTTCAAATATAGTTCATGAGCATCTAAATTTTAGATTGTAAAACAATCTTGTGGCAATCAGAGTTTATGATAAAAATATTTGAGCACCCTTCGTATTTTATTAGCCAAAACAACTTTACTGTTACTAAATTTTAGAATAGTATATGGCATAATTGAGATACATGTAATTAAAACTTACAACAAAATGATGCCATTACTCATGCAGGTTGCAACTGGCGCCACCACGACCACCTCCACTTGACTGCTTGTTGTGGTAGCTGATAACATGGTTATCGTGGTTCAAGTCATTGTTATTGCGATTATTGTGGTTCCAGTACCCACACACAAACACGAGTAACTGTGCTGAATTTAACTAAACTAAGGCGAACCTTAAATGACAACAGATAGCGCTAATAATTTATGCATGCTGCATGTTGCAAGTGGAGTGCCAACATCGGGCGACACCCATCACCCATCACCCAACCGCCCACTTTCAACCGTTATCTTGTAGTAGCCACGCCTCCTCAACCACTGAGCAGGCACCACATGAACACATAAACACAGGCACCCGCACTCGTCGACAAGGCTGCACATAATTTAATTAAAATGAAATCTCGCACGGGGCGCTGAACTGCAAACTGTGAATGCAAATTATTATTAATTACAGCAGAGCGACGACAAATGTTTATGCCCGCCATATGTGTGCCAGTTGCACTGTCCCTGTCTTTCATTGCTGACGTTTACTGTTGAGATGACCACGTGACCGAAGTGTACTACCAAGTATAATAGCAACATTTATGGCCAATCAAATTAACTAAAGTTAACGCAAAAGCCCAGGCTTTATTAGCTGATGAATCACTAACTATTACAATGGAGTAAATTTTTATGTAATTTTATAGCCAGAAATGAGCACTTACTTTATGACTTTATCGTTACTCACGACACCATATGGTTTTATGGAGAAAACTTCGTGACACGCGATTATCTCTGACTTGCATGCTTGGCGAGACACAACGGCGCCATCTGTTGACAGTTTGTCGCAAAAACAGCTCTAGTTAAGTGCCTGGATGTTTATGTGCGGTAAATGAAATTAAGAGAAATCTAAACACATTTGCTAGCCATTTATCCTAATGCCAGCTACTCTGGTTCACTCAGGTTCTTGGCGCAGCGGTAGTTTTTCCTCATTTTCATTGCTTGCTTTATTGCTCTAAGCGGTTTTTTTAACAACCTTTTAAATTTTCCTATTTTAAGAGATAGATAAATAGGTCAAGACTCAACTTTATTAAATCCTGTACATTTTTGACTTTATTGTGGTTATTTATGAGTAATTGATGTTGTTTTTCATGTGCTTCTCAATTCTAGTAATAATAAACTTGAAGATATTCGTGTATTGGCATTGTTAAAAACGTATCAGTCATTTATTTTCTTTGATAGTTTAAAGTAAATTTCATTTATTTCCTATTAAGGATTCGAATGACAACTAAAACCTATGAACAATAGCAATAAATCTCGATGGGAGCTTCTCGGGCGCAAAATGATTGGTGCTTGTATTGATCACTCCTTGTGATAGCTCCTTGCAGCGAGGTCTCATTTTTGGAAAGGACTGTTGCATCAAAGTGGCCATTTCCTGGTTGCGTAACCAGTCGCACAGTGATCGTTTTATTGAACTCGTGTTGTTTCCTCAGATAGGCGTCCTCCACATTGAGAAGCGCCAGCTGATGACACTGTGGATAGGGTTCAAGCAGCAGATTAATGCGTTCCACAGCAAACTTGGCAATCCGCTGGACACTACGCGCATTCCATGGTATCTTAAGAAATCCATCGCATTGGCAATAATGCAGTGGAATGCGGGCTGAAAAGCAGCTACGCTCCTCAGGAATGGGCAGAAATAATGAAACGTTGTGATCGTTTCGCAGTCGCAGAGTGCGGTTCAAAATTCGCTCGTCACTTAGGTTTTCCAGATCGATCACATCTTTTAGGGTCTCGTGCAGATCGTAAGTGGTCACTAGCCGGTGGGCATTCGCTTCGAGATTTGCCAAGGCCAACGGATATCGTTCACGTAGCCATCGTGGATATATTGCCACCATTGTGGGCAGCGATGTTTCTCTCATGCCCTGAAATGTGTCCACAAAAGGACCATATCGCAGGCCATGATCGGACAAGACCAGCACCAGAGTCCTCTCAAAGATGTTTCCCCTTTTTAGGTTACGCAGAATCCAATAGTACTCACGGTCGGCCCGGTCGCCGTATTGAAAATAATCGTGGACGCCCATTGTCTGCCAAAAAAAGGCAAAGAATCCTCGATCGTAACATCTTGCCTGCATATGGGGCAGCATACGGTAGATAAAGTCGTACAGAACATGATGATATATCCGATTGCCGCTGCATTTGATTTCAATTGGTCCTCGTGCGTAATAAGTGGATCGCTTGTGGATTTCGTTCATCACACTTCGCAGATAAAAGTCGGTTGGTTGACGCTTAAAGCCAGGTCTTACGTAAGTAAAGGTTCCACCCACGCGAGAATCCTCGCCAAAAATGGTGGCATAGCCGGCATCCTTAAAATCACGAAACAAAAAGCGACACCGATCGAAATTATCCTTCTTATTTGGTTTGAAGCATCCCCTTCTGGACTCCAGTTCATCCACACTCTGACCGCTAAACAAGGGAATCAGATTCGGGTACGAATTTTGCCCGACGCGGTTGTAGCCCCATAGTTCAATGTGTGGCAGACCTTCGATTAAGTCTTTTACTCGACTGTGAATGGAAAAGAATTACTTATATTATTTAACTTATCTGTAATGTATGAACTGCTCCTAGCGTATTTTATACAATTATAATTGGACGCATACAGCTAGAAAGTCCTTTTGTTGTTCAATTGATGTGATATATTAAAGCCGGTGGTTTTTATGGCAATTAAAGCGAATTTATGTTTTAATTGGATAGCTGGTGATATTAACACTTTGTTTATCTTTATCGTGTTGCACAGAACGATTAAAAAACAGAACAATTAAACAATGGACCTTTGGTAAAATTAAGCAGCTAAATCTTTTTAGGTACTAACCTGAAGTAGCGCTGGTAATGCATGTGGGAAATAGAGTCTATACCCAGAACTAGAACCGAAAGACGATTAGCTGGTTCATATTTAGTAACGTTCAATATCCGGTCCTTTGGGAATGGTATAAATATAAAGACATCGTTAAACACTAGACGACCATAGTCGATCCAGCACCAAACACGCAGAGTTATGTTACCTGGCTCTACCTCTGTGAAGTTACTCCATTTGCTAAAACGAAAGACTTTCATTTCAAAGTACCTATTCAAAAAGTCATTCAAGCGCACGAAGCGTTTGTAGGCGCAAGAGATTTCGCTTAGCCTTCGAACTCCCAGCTTTTGCCAAAGCTGCTTTGCATTGGCGGTCAAGTACAGGTAGTTTCTTTCCCCAATGGATTTCGCCTTCATCAGCTTGATCATAGGGCACCAAAATGTGGGCATTTCTGTCATATGGTACATCGCCATGGGTGAAAGAGGATCCATGGAAATTATTTGGCATTGTGAGGAATTCACAAATAGCATCCTACTATCCGGTTTACCTTCTAAAGGCGGTCTGACTTTCAGGTTATTTTCAACTTGTTCTTTGGAACTTGTTAATACGTAGAGTAATAAGAATAGTATGAATATGAAACTATACTTCTTTGTCTTAGCAACACATTGGCTATATTCCATTTTAGAGTTTTATGTTCTTTATTTGTTAAAGAGAGATAATATTTTATATGGAAGTCAAAAATTCGAATCAGGTATCTAGATCTAGAAAAAGTATATTTAAAAACTATTTGTTCATTGCTCATAATTCTAATCAAATTTTCAAAAAGTGCACTAGCTTTCAAAAATTGTAGTTTTTACACGTAATCCTCCTTGTTTGATTGACTTTAAATTCACTTTGTTTCCGCTTTCGCCTTGTTGCAGTTTGTTCTTTGTCAATTAGCATAGTTTACAGTTTCAGTTCTTTGGCCTTTTGGCTTTGTTTGCGTTTGAGAGAGAGAGAGAACAGTACCATCCAATACAATGGAAAGCTAAAGTAGAAAAGGCATTTAAAAAGGCGTTTAGTGATTGAGTTTGTAGTCGGGCGTTTTTTAATTAGGCTAACTTGATTGGATTTTACACTTCAGCTTGCCTTAATTAGTTCTTTCTCCTATTCTACCAATTTGTAAGATAAGACAAGTAAGTTGTTCTACACTTTGAAGTAGAAACCCATTCAAAAGAAATTAGTTAGGTTAGCAATAAAGTTAGTAGATAAATATCTAAGATGCGCACCACAGGAGCCCTGTTCTAAATGGGATTTACTGGAAAAACATTAAGATGACATCCCCCACCAGATACGCTAATTTGATTTGTAAGTTTACCCAGCTCTTTTAAGTTCGCTTTAAATTACTAAACTGGAAACCCAGCGGTGGACCGGTAAGCATCCTGGATGCTTGAGTCAGGATCTATCCTTCAATCCTACTGAGCCGGAGACCAAACGGTAGTAACCGGATCTATTTCACAGTCTGAGACAAAATGCGAATTGTGTTCCTCATTCAATTTTCATTCTCGTTTTCGCTATCCTTTCTAGTGTTTCTCCATTGCCGTATGCGAATTCCACGATGTTGTTTTCTTTAATTTTCCGCAAACGGAGGCAGCAAAGCGGCGGCTTCCTGCCTTCCTGTGATCCTTTTTCTTTCCAACCGTTGCTCCGGCTGCTCGGTACCATTCCTCGATCATGTCTCGTTTGCAGCATCCTGTATCCTGTGTAAAACATATGCATACATTTTATACCATTACAGCATAACAATATTGCATTTGCAGAAACATTTCTCTCACCGCTATCCTTTTCCTTATTTTTTGGATACCGCTTCCCGTACCTTTAGCCATCGCCACCCCCACTGCCACCGCCAACTGTCTTGCGTTTTGTGAATCCAGCGCGAATCCTGTGAATCCTTGCGACCTCTTGCCGCCGTCCATTTCGCTCCCCCACGTTAGCTTTGAGTTACAATTTCCTCGTGCATACCCTGTAAATGTTTGTGTACAGTATAGCTTGGTGGGTAATGAGTTTTTGAAAATATATAAATAATGGTTCGAGTTAGAAAGATCCTTATGTGGTGTTCCTAAAAATCGTTAAAATGCGAAATGAGGGAGGAAGATCAAACTACCCATAAAAAGTTCAGTAAATAAACACATCTCAAAGGACTTTACAGGATATCACTTGATTCCCACAGCCCCTATTAAAAACTTCTTCGTTGCCCTGATTGTTGTTGTTTTATTTCGTTGAATTTCAGTTTCAGTTTTTGGTTTTGGCCAAAGGTTTTACCTGCGCTTACGCCACCCACCGAACCACCCACCAGCATCTCTCAGCTCGACTCGATTCGACTTGGGTTTCGCCCACCCGCTGCCTGCTCCAATTACAGTTTGCATAGTTGAGTGTCGTCTGCGGAAATTTGTTTATTTTACGCGCATTGCGTTTCGCGTCGCGTCGCATCGCCTCGCCTCGGTTTGGTTTGGTTGGATAACCATCCTGCCTCGCCTTCTGCCCAGGATCCTTTGGATTCTCCTTTTTGGCCGGAGTCGCAGCAGCAGAGCGACACAACGAGACATGACGACGGCACATGGTACGACCGACTCGCTAAGACAAACTGACAGCTAAATGCGTCAGACTCGTTGCAGATTTCATTTGGCGTGAATTCTTCTTCACATTTCCCCCTCTCCTGCTTGGTATAATTCTCCTTTTTTATGGTTTTGTTCCGTTTTTGCCAATGTATTTTGCATTTTTGTAGCTTTCGTTGACATTTCCCCCGGCTGCGAAACCTTGTGCATTGAGCAGGTTTATAGCTTTTCCTCTGCTGCCATCGTTTCTGATGCTGATGCTTCGGTGCAAGTTACCGCCGCAGTTACATTCAGAGTTGAATACGACAAAAAAGAGAAGACATCAAGAAATGTCAGATACAGCCGTGACTACCGAAAAAGGCAACAAAAAACAACAACGATTCGTGGGAATGGTCAGGATGGAGGCTGACGTCCGTTCACCACTGCGTATGTGCAATAAGTTCTTCTTCAATTTGCGTTACGTATACGCACACAACGATCAACGGACAACATAATGAAAATGTCGTTGTGGCTGTGGATAACATAAAAGTTTGTGATGAGAGGTTGTTGTTTTTCTATAGCGTTTTAGGCTTTTGCATTTTGAAGTAATTGGATAACGATGGCCTGCACAGGAGACAAATTAATTGCTTCGTTTGAAGATCTTAAAAGCATCTTAAATGTGAAGTAGTCGGAATCATTTGAATGCAATTTTTGGACAAGATATGTGTACTGGTTGTGTTAAGTCTGAACGTGATCGGCACTATAATCGTATTAAAATGAAATCAGATTTCAGACAATCCAAATTGGATGACTTTACTTGGTGCAGCAATTGATTCGATTGGTCTCTTCACCCTGCAGTGGACACGGAATTGCCTCATGGCATTGTCATCGGACGGACAATTTTGGCCTGGTCGTGAAGAGTTCGAGGAGGGTTTCAATCACTTGACATGTTCAGCAGTCAATTTGTGGATTGCTGGGATTGCAGCTCCTCCTTCTGATTTTCCTCGTAATACTGCTACTTTTGCTTAGTGCTCATCATCTGCCAGTGCTCATCCTAGTTACTCCCTCCCCTCCCCTACCCCCCTGCCTTCTGCCTGTGTGGCATGTTGCAAGTCCTTGTGCTTGCTGACTGACCAACCAGAAGAGTCGGGTCCAGTCCAGTATGCAGTTGCCCCGTGGCCCGGTATGCCAACCTGTCAGAGGACTCAGCATATGAGTGTGCGTCCGAGGGAGGATGCTGCTGCTGCGGTTGCTGCAACTTCTGCACCTGCTGCTGCTCTTGCCGTTATCCTGGTCAACAACTATGCGTTGACAGTGGACTCCTCAAAACCTTTGCCCAAATGTGCCCGTAGATGCTCGGAGGGAGGTTGGAATGAACAGCTAACAAGCCGATCATCATCCCACATGCGGTGGCCAGAACATTACCAGAGCACACTCAAGGAAAATGGTTAGGAAGTATCTCTAAATATATTATCTTCCTCTTGCTATAAACAAATTGGGCTAAAACTTATTTCCAATATTCTCGATAACAAATATGATAAACTCTTTATTTCAAAATACTTTTTGGTTTAAAATATATTAGCTTTAGGTTCTTCTAAAAAATATACGTTTTCCATGAAAAATTTGTATGTTCTTTCCTGAATTGCGAAACGTAATAACACATGTAAGGCGAACATTTTCTTTACGTTGTACATTTTGGCTCTGATTGCTGCTTGTCAAGCTACAAAATTACTTGGTTTGGCCAAAAGATTGGACTGGATGGGGAGGGCTACCCAGGACCAACGTGCTGCCAATAACTCAACTAATTGTCGCTGCAAGTGGTCCCCCGTTCTTCGGTCGTGTTTCATGGATTTACGCCCACCCTGCTGGCAGAAAAATGAGCTACGAATTGTTAATTTCGAGCTGCAGCTGAGCAAAGAAATCGTTTTGCCAGCCAAGCGAACGCAGCCGAGTGGCAGCATTATTAAAGCCTTGTCAGCGGCAGGAAAAGCAGCGGTAGCAGCCGCACGTGGCGCAAATTGTGGCATAAAACGGTAGCAAAGACACCTGCTGGTTGCTCTGCATATTAATAAGTTGCTCGGGCCACGCTTTTCCAGCCACCATAATGTATATGTTCCTCCTGCTTCAGTTCGAGCCAGGTTAGTGCGTTGGCTGTGGCCCAGCTGGCCATAGTTGGGCATTCATTAGACTCGTTGGCCGATTGCTGTAGTTGCTCTGCTCCTGTCGCTGCTGCTGTCCAACGTTGCGTATACGTTGTCGTTGCTGCGGTTGCTAGAGGCACTTGCTTTAAGCTTTTAATCATTGGTCAATAAATTGCGGTAAATATCCAAATTTGCTTAAAATTTGTATTGCTTTTTAACGAATATAATTATATAAGGCAATATAATTTAACATTAAATTGTTTAAAAAAATTCCAAGAAAGCTCTTAAACTTTTGGAAAAAACGTCTCGTTTGTAGCCCATTTGTAATTGACCGAGTTTGCACCGCAATCTCAATGGTTTTCTTGTGTTTTAACCAATCGATGAACACGAACGCTAATGGCCTAAGCTGCATCTGAATACACAGCAGCTGAACGCAAAAAATGACGATAGTCTGGCGACAGGATGTCGGCAGTCGACAGTCTGCAGTCTACAGCAGGACTCGGTGTCTCTTTCTATGTCTGTCCTTTCAACTGCATTGCCGCACTGCTGAACTTGAGTTGGGGGCCCTTGGTTTGAGCGGATTTCATTGTGTGCCGGAGGGGGTGAAGGGCGAAGGGTTGGGAAGGAGAATGAGACCCAATACTGACGCCACGGATACCCGTGGCAGTCGAAAACGTCTCCCCACTCCTGATCCTTCTAACGACTCTGTAGCCAGTTGCCAAATTTACTTCAATTTTTTATTTGCCGCCATGGCACGTAGAGCGTGCTAAATTTTCCGCACGCATTGTTCGTTTTATCTGTAGCTCCCTATCTCTACCTATATCGTTATATCTACGGAACTCGGCCCTATTCATGTATCTAATCCACCAATATACTGTTTCGGCATATCCTGTAAATGATGAACAAAGCTGCATTGTATTTAAATATTTCCATTGCCATTCAATTTGAAAATTAATAGGCTAATTGCGCATGAAAATTCATTTAATTGATGGCTATTTATGAGTTGTGATACATGATTAGATTCGTGATAGATTATTAATTATGCATAAAATTATAGATTTAATGCTAATTTATGTATTATATAAAAGAGATGTGCATTTCGCTCATGGTCATTTATCATTTGAATATAAGGAAATGCAAGTAAAAATTCAATAAAATTTATAACAGGTTGCTTTTGAAATCAGATAGATAAATGTGGTATATATGTATGTGTGATAGATATGTGCTTTTGAAACATAAAATTGACGGCTTATGTTGCTGGCCAGCTTTATTGTTCCCATCGTGCATTTTTTAATTAGAGGGTATTTCGGATTTTAAACCCGACGCAGCTAGCTGGCCTTTTTGTTCTCGATGAGTGCACTCCATTGCCGGTGGCTCGCTCGGCCCGTCTGGCAGTTTGCCAAAAAACTGTCAAAGCAACACGAGACAACGCCTCCTGCCGCCATCCAGATTTCCGCCCCTGGAAAGTCGAATATCCTGCCGCAGGACAGGGACGGGGACAGGAACAGGAACAGGGCCAGGAAAAGGGACAGGGACAGGGACATGTGTGAATGCCAGGAGAAGCTCGCTATGAAAATTCTATACAAATAAAAATGCAATTTACACAAATGGACTTTTGTCCCCCTCGTTTCGCTGTAAAACACTGACAGGCGCATGGGGAATCGTCGGGCGGCACTGGTCGTGGAGGGTGTCAAAAAAAATCAGTGATAAACGTGAACAAGCGGCAAAGATTGAATTAGTTTGTCGGACTCTTTTTGGGTTTTGTCGGCAGGACAAAAGTGGACAAGTGAATCGAGTGATCCAGGCGGTGCAGGGATTGGAGCGCTGGGCGGGGATACTCTTTGGGTGCCATAGTTCATTTGTTGTACTCTTTGGCTCACTCGAATTTCCTGTCAAATGCATTTATTGATTTACTACATAAATCTATTGTTAAATGGCTTCTGCAAAATGCAGAAGGAGCAAACAATAAATGACAGCAAATCTATGACATGGCATCTAATTGAATTTTTGCATGTCGCTCTAATGCTTAATTGAAAAAAGGCCGTCAAGTGTAAATTTATATTTTGATTACGCCAAAGCTATAAATTATTGTTTGTTTAATTTAACATGTTTTAATTGTTATTCTTTTGAAATAATATTATTTTAAAATAACGGATGTTCAAATATAATGAAATGGCCTATGAATTAGATAAATGTACACAAATGTGTACTAAATGAAACCATTTGTTTCGTTAGACAAGCTAAACATTTTTTATTGGCTTGCCCATGGCTTGCTAAACGCCAAAACAACTATTATATTGTAGTTTGCATTTAGCAATAAAAGTTCTTACTCTATTTCGAATAAAACAGCATAGTTGTCAATAATTGTTCGAGCAAACAATTTCGATTTCCGCAATCCCAACAACTTGGCGATGATCACGTTTCATTGTTAGGGCTACAAATAGTTTAGTAATAAATTGGATAAACTCAAAAACCCTTTAACAGCCACAACAGAATTGCTAACAATGCAAAACAAGCTACAACAATGGAAGGTTAGATTTGGGGACTTTTCCAGCAATATTCAGGGCAATTTTGTCGTAGTGGACAATTTGTTATTAAGCCATCCGCCCAGGAGGCGTATGTGTTATATGCCTGTTTCCATATTCATGAATTGCCTATCCTCTCAAGACAGAGAGGCACGTGCATCTCGATTATTTTGAATAATGACCATACTGCACGCATTCGATCGAAGTGGGTGACAGCCTGACATGTTTCATAAATATTCAAAATGCATTTGGTGCAGCCTCCTCCGACATTGATGCTGATGCCGGTGATGTGCGCCATGTGGGTTCGGTCTGAGATATCATGTCCGAAAAATTCCACAGATTACTTCTCTTGTCTGAATTCATGGCTCTTGAAACGAGCAAAAATAAGTAAGAATATTTTTTGATTGCATGTATAAGGGCTTTTAAATACCTCCTTTGGTTTGCATTTTTAAAAATAACTATATTTAATACCCACTTTGTTGGAAATTATAATATAATTTATAATTATTATTTAAACTATATATAATTCTTTCGATTAGGGTAGATTGGTTTTGAAAAACCAATGACAATTTTAAAGGACATTAGAAATAGGTGAAGTCTAAAAGCACGACTGAACAAACGTTTTAGTCAGCCAACTGACTTAGTTAACAACCCACTATAAAAATGCATATGCCTTTTCACATGAAAATGAATGGGTAGCAGATGACTGCAGTTGGTCCTGTTCGGACTGACCATGACTGATGTGCTGCTGAAAACGTATTTATACAATTTATGCACTGCCCACACCAGAGGTCCTCGAGTGCTCAACTTGGCAAGTGGATTCTTCACTTTATGACCGGGGCGAACTCAACAGCTTTACGGATGGACTGCAACTATTTCGAATCCATTTTGGTAGCACGAAGCACGAGTGTTTCTTTGCTTATATCTCGAATTATTTATTTGTTTAGCCAGCTCCTCTCGCAAATAGAACAAACGATGCCTGCAATGGCGCTTATAATTCCGGGAGTAGCCATGGAAAGTTAGATCAATTAGGCCGAAAGTCAACAGTTGTCAATTAAATGGGAATGACAGGAAAATTGGGAGCTCCGTTTTGTGGCCCGAAATAAACGTTCGAGTCAACTAATTGGGTCTTTAAAGCGTTTGAGTTGCTAAACGCGTTGAGAGGAATGAACTTGGGTTCAGGTGCCCACTCGAAGATTCTCATTAATTTCGGGGAATAAACTGCTAGACATTGATGGCCAGGCCAGGCCAAGAGGATTGGTGGTGCAAGAGCAAGACATTCACCTTTAGCTAATCATCAAGAGAATTCCCTGCCCGTCGCCCCGTCGCAGAAAAAGTGTTTAATTACAGGGCACAGCAAATCCGCCAGCATATTGACCCAGCCAAGTGGAACGTGTCGAGTACGGTTAGTTAGAGCGAGTAAGCAGATGCCAATGTCTCCCTCTCCCTCTCCCTTTTTGTCTCTGTCTCTTAACGCTTAACCCTTTGACAAGCTCTCAGACTCAACGCAAAATAGCAGAAAAAAAAAGTGGAAACAGCAAAGACAAATGAACAGATAGCAAATGTCATTAGTATTCAAGTTTGGGTTTGAGGCGAGGGTTAAACGAGAACTTCAAGGTGCTATCTATTCAGCCAATCTGGGGGTTCAAAAATGGGGGAACGATAAAATTTGTTCGAGTGCCACTCTGGTAATTGGAAAAATATCATTCCTAATCTTCTTTTCCGAGTGGAAACAAAATTCTTCGAAAAACGTGCAAACATTGACGACTAAAGCTTTAAGTACCAAGAGTTTCAGTTTTCGAAAACTATAAGTTTTTAACTAAATTAGTAGGAGAGCTTATGTTTAAACGATGTTCAACAGGGACAAACTTTGGATCTAAGATTATACAATTTAATAAAATCTTATTACTTAAATAATGAAATACCCATAGCAATGTGCTTTATATTATTCCAAATTAATATAGACATTTAGTTCATTATGACTTCAAAGCAAACGCTGCTTGTTTACTATATTTTAAATTGTTAAAGCAACCCTATGCGACTGTGCATACTGCGCACACTTCCTTGCCACCTTATGTTTGCCTTCGTCCTGGCCGTTGCCCGCTATCCAGGGTCCTTTCGCCATCTGTGGGTCACACGCGTACGCAAGGAACGTATTTGGCCAGGAGCAATGGATTTCGTGGGGCTGGGACGGTGGAATCAGAGTGTTTTGGTGTGGCACTCATTGGTGCGTAGTCTGCCGTCGGCGACCTTTTCACTGACTTTTCCACTTTGACGAAATTAAATCTGCAATGCTAAAATGATGATGGACGGTGTGTGTGTTTGTGTGTGCGTATGTTACGCTCGAATGGCAATTGAAAAAGCGACCAGATGTGAGTGGATGGGGATAAAGCTTTTGTATAGGCCGGGAGTTGCCTCCGATCGTTATATAATTTAAATTATACATGTGAAGCTTAATAAATAATATTTTCCAACTTGTTCTTTTAATCATTACGGAAGCGATGGTATCTGTTATCTAAATAAGAAGGTAGAACGTGTCAGTAAAGTAGGTCATAATGCGAAAAGTTGCGTGTTTATTTTTAACGAGAATTACTCCAGTAAGCCGAAGATAAGTAAATACTGTATGCAATCAGGGAAAGATTATTAACTGCACTGTCGCTTCCGGTGCAAGAGTGATACCAAGAAGTTTACTCTTAATTAATTTAATAAAATGGGTAAATGACAAGTACTGGCTTTTGACAAATATTAAATTTCAAATTAATTGACATGTATCCTGAAGGTAAGTTTAGTAACCCATGTTAAAGAAACAATTTATCTCAAAATACCTAAAATGCTAGATTTAATTTCATATATTACTTGCATTTGAATACATCCAGCTGCTTTGTTCTTTTGCCTGAAGCGCCGACTAATGCAGACGTCCAGCATTTTAGTCCAGCTCCATGCTCACATTCAACTCCAGATCAGAAGCTGCAAGGGAATCGGAGGAGCGAGGAGGTTACGGAATCAAACGCAGCGACCGAAGCAAAATCAGGGGCAACTACAACTGCAGTGGCTTTAGAATGAAACACTTTAGTAATTGGTAGCTTATTTCCATCAGCAGGCGAACTGGCTAGCGGGGTCGGGGTATTCCAGTCCAAGGGAAGAACTAAAGGAAATGACGGGACAGAGCCAGAAAAGAGGACCAGAGCTGGAGCTGGAGCCGGAGCCGGAGAGCCAGGACTAAAAGCGGAGCTAACGGCATCACGATTATGCACAAAAGCCCGACTGTCAAGCTTAATGTGAAATGTCGCACAAATGAAACAAATGCAAAATGCGATAGGTTGGGCCAGCCCGGGGGTGGGGTGAGATGGGTGGAAAAATAAAATGGAAATGACACATCTTACACATGGCTTTAAGACAAGGTTATATTGTGTGTGCTTTCGGGCACCCAAACTTCAAGAGAATCTCCACACAAATACGAATAGATATATGTGTATATATCTGGTTCTTACAATCTCCTGCTGGCTTATATGTATATATAAGGTGTCTAGATGCTCATCGGTGTCTCGCGAAGGACAGTCAGTCCAAGAGAAGCGGGATGGTACAGGAGCCATGGTGAAAAGGAAGCAGAAAAAAGGTTCCTACTTTGACATAATTAAACGCATTTGAAAGATGAAGATGT